>NC_059477.1:1226680-1840021 GCF_018139145.2 Gymnogyps californianus | reverse complement strand
GCGGTACGGCGCTGGCCGGGCGCTCCTGCGCTGGTGTCGGCGTGGTGTCACGGAGGGGAGCCCCGGCAGGGTGTAGCGGTGCCGGGGGGCCATGCTGGAGGTGGATCCACTTCCATCGGCTCTTCCTGGTCTTCGGGTGGATCCACCTCCATTGGCTCCACACCATCAGCCGCATGAGCGATGGCCATCGCTACCACGCGGCTGATGGTGCCTCCCTCTTACAGCGCCGCCTCTTCCTCCACGGCTCCTGCAGCCACCTCTCTTCTCTCCGACTCAAGGGTGGGCAGCCACCCGCCTTGCCGCTGTGCGACCTCTTGGTGCCAACCATTGCTGGCATGAGAGGACACCTCGACGCTCAGCGAATTGTGGGCCGGGTGCCGGGGTCCCCGTATTTATAGGGCCCGGAACAGAACGCAGTGAGGTGGCTTGTGACATCAGGAGGCCACTGTGATGGCGATGAGCGTGGCCAAATATGGCTGTTTTGGGAGGTGGGGGCCTGTGGCCTGAAAGATGCCCTAAGGTGGGAGAAGGAGGAGGGTCAGGGGGGCTAAGGGCCCCTTTCCTGGGATCGTTCCCCTGTGCCATTCTGCTGCCCTTGGGCCCAGGGACTGCCCTCCACCTCCCCTTACGTGCCCTGGGCTCCAGCCCCCTCCTCACCCCATGCCTGGGGTGCCCTGGATGGATGGTGGCAACAGTGTTCCAGGAGGGCCGGGGGTCTCGGTGACCCCCCCCACCCACCACCCGGCTCCCTGCAAGTGGCGCAGCCCCCCGTGCGCGACAGCGGTTGAGAGGGGGCAAAGCATCCCGACATCCCGCAGGCGGGAAAGGGAGGCGCAGCCACCCTGCGCGAGATCTCCCAGCGCTCCCTAAAAGAAACTGGCGATTGCCAGGTGTTGCGTGGGCCTTCTTCCCCGGCCCCCTGCCCCTGGAGCGTGGAGAGGTGCCATCTCTTCTGCACTGAGCCCCGAGGAGAGGGGTGGAGAGGGCCTGGCGTCCTTGGGGCTGCGGTGCTGGCAAGGGAATAGCTTCAACAAGAACATCAGTCGGGTCCTAGGACAACTTGAACTGTTGCTAGTTGCCAAGAAGCGTCTTCTAGGGATGGTTGCAGGGAGTTAGGCGAGGCCACCGATCCTGATTATTCCTGTGGGCATGTTATAGGACTAGCTACAGTCCTAATGTAGTTTGAGAGCTGTGGTATGCCTGCCTCCATTTCCATCAACCCCTTCCCTCTGAGCTTGTGTGTTCACATAGATTGTGCTTGCGAGATTCTCATCCTGAAGCTTTTCTGCAGAGATATAGTGGTGTTACAAGACTTCCAGTTTATCCAGCGGATTTTGGAGTTCTTCCCAAATATTGTTCTTAAAGCACCTGATCTTTACCCCCTGTACGGATTACTTAAAGCTCAGATTTTTGCCCTGCGTAGACAACATGCCATCTAAGTGGCTGTCTTCACCTCTGGCACATTTTCCTCAGGCTGTGACCCAGCTGTGGCTGTGGAGGGGAAGGAGGGAGATAAGCACAGATGCTGTCTTAATGAGCAAGTACAAGAGGCGTGGAAAAAACCTGGGTCTGTACCCCTGCTCTACCCGCTGCAGTAAAGGGCATTGTAAGTTGAAACAGAAGGCTAAAAGACTTTGCAAGAACCAGTGGGCAGACAATACGGATCTTAGCAAGTCCATGGTGAATAAAACTTCATAAGGGAAAACCAGCTCTTTTTAATACGTTTGTTCTCAGAAAAAAAAAGGTAGGATAAGAGCTGACAACAGCAGTGCGGTGGGTGTTGACAGCCCAATTCAGAGCTGCATCTGAAAGCAAGCAAGCAACCTCTCCTGCTCAGGAGAGAAAACCAGGAGCTTCTGAAGCGGCAGAGCAGCATTGCAGTTGGTGAGCTTAGATGAATCCAGCTTCCTCTGGCGAGGTCGTGTCTGTGTCCAAACCTTCAGACAACAGTGTCACACGGTTGCATCTGTAACGGTAGATGCCGTGACAGCAGAGCCAGGATGGTGAGGCTAGGCTGCGCGAGGCTGCATTTTTTTCACCCTGTAAAAGTACGAAGTGAGAGTTGGTGATTTGTGATCTTAGATGAATGCCACTGCCTTTACAAAAGCTCGGATTTGAACAAGTCTCTTCCTTCTCCCTGAGATGAAGGTGACATTTTTCATTGTCTGCATTGGAACACAAAAGCTCCTTGGTATTTTCTGTTCGCTTTTCAGGGTTTCCTGAAAATACCCGTCTGGTGGTTGAAGCCTTCAAGCCATAAGAAACATGGAGAGAATGCACAAGACCAAGTGAATGGGATGACCTGCAAGATGGATGCTTTGCAGGTGTCTCCTGCAGGAGGTGAGCTTGATCGGTTTTTGAAAGGTGGGATTGCACTGAGGCCTTTGAGTCAAAACCAGCATTTGAATCCAAAGCCTGAAAATGCTTCTGAAACCTAGGAGTGACTGTATGAGTTTCAGCAAGTTTATGGTGAAAGGGGCCACGCAGGAGACAGATGCAATTTTTTTACAAGGCCACGAATGCTGGATGGTGCTGTTCTGATGTTCCTTACTATATTTGGTCAAGGGTAAGACCACCACTAAATTTTGCAGGAGGGGCTCTTTACCTGTCAGTAAGTAAAACGGCTTCTCCATACCTGAAGGCAGTGGCAGTATTGTAAAGCATCTGCTCAATCAGCATACCGGTGATTGGCTTCAAATGCCAGACTCCTAATATCACATTTAATTCACTTCAGGCTATGTTGCTTTTTGAGAAGCTGTAAAAGGAGTGGTGAGTAAATCTTAGGTAGCATAAAAGAGATTACATACGGTATGTAACAAACCTGCTTTTGTTCTTCGAAAGGTCAAATCCAAATCCAAAACCAGCTCGGGTAGGAAAATCAAGTGAGGGTTGAGAAGGAAGAAGAAAATGAAGTGGGGACAACTGTGAATTGGGAAATGGGAAACAAACGTATTTTCCTTTCTAGAGGAAAAAGAGTATTCTTCCTTTGCTACTGAGTTGTGTTGCAGAGCAGGACCCCTCTCCTTTTAGAAGGTTTCTCTGCATTTTTCTCCTTTTCTGAGTTTTACTTTCTCCGCTGATGATTTCGGTAGCATAAGTAAGAGCAGATTTAACTTCCCTTGCAACACGCTCTACATCTCAGAGTCATAACCAATAATTAAGACTCTTTACCAATTTGACTAACTGGTCTTAGTTTTAACATTTGCAGTATAGGATCCGTTGGAACTCCTCCTGTTTGGCAACTAACAGAATGTATTTTATCAGCTGGATCTTGTGTTTCTTGAACTGTCCTCCAAAAAAAAAACCTGAGGTCGGGTCCCTTCTCGAAGTGAAGTCTCACCATGAAGTGACTGTTATCTCTTAGGACGATAAACAAAGTCATGTTGACTCTTCTGTTGTTTGTTTCTTCCTCCCCCCTCTTCCCCCCCCACCTCAAGATGCACCAGAATACCTCCACACCGACACGGATCTTTGTTATGCTGGCAGTCTAGAAATAGCAGGAGAAGCTTCTTTGGAAGATCTGAAGATGCAGGTTAGATGTTCTCCTGTCTTGGCAATGGACAGCAAGCCTGTGATGAATTGAGCTCTATTAATACCTATTTTCTATTTCCTTTTCCCTTGTCTCCAGTATGTTCTGATATGGCATTTGCTTATATGCCATGTTCAGGGGTAAGTACCAAGAGGCAGTTGGAGCATGTAGCTCAGAGACTTCCTTAGTATGTCCCCTGCAGTTGCCATTCTACCTGTTATGTGTCCTGACCTGCAAAAGCCTTGTTGCACTTCATCTGGAACTTTGGCTTGCAGCCGATTTCACAATGTAAAAATTCTTCATGAGAAGCACACACATACAAGCACTTCCTAAAAAGCCAGTTCCCATTTCCACATTGTTCCTGTATTAGTTTTCTGCGTCTTTTTTTTTTCTTTTTCTTTTTTTTTTTTTGTATGTTGAATCTAATGAATAAAGAATTGCTTTTGATGCAGGTCATGTTTGTCATTCAGGAAGGTATAGCTTAGTTTCTTTGGCCAGAAACTAAGGTGCCTTTTTATGCTTTTTTTAACCATAAAAGGATGATTTTAATGCAGTAAAAAAAAAAAACCAGCCCATACCAAAAAAATACCCAAAAGCAAAAACCCAAAAAACCCCAACAAAAAAACCCAAACCCCAAACCCCAACAAGCCCTAAACCAATCCTATCATAAGGCTCTCTATTGTTTAGCCAGTCGGTTGTTCTACTGAAACTGCATGGGGAAGGGTATCTCATCTGATTCTGATCCATACCGACACTTACTCTTTTGGGTACGACTTCAGTTTCAGTCGCTGGCAAACTGCTGCTATGAAAAACTGACCATTTGCATCTTGTGAACAAGGAGAATTGTCTTAGCATGGCAAGAGTCTTGTGTCCTTGACAAGGGCTTTAAGGAGCTTGCTCAGCACTTGGCTAGAGATTGGGGTAATGATTCTGTCAGCCTCATTCCCTCCCGGTTGTACAAATTCTGGTTAAAAAAAGGAATTCAGTACTTTTGAAATGTAAGTTAAGTTGAGAAGTGTTGGGAGGGAGTGAAGTCCGAGGTTGAAAAGCAAATATGTGGATGCTAGCCACTACCTGTAAGTCACAAGCAACAGCTGCTGTGGAATAAATCTAAATAGCTTGCCCTGTTTCTGATTGCTTCAGGATTGCATTGAGAATTAATCAAGTGGTTCTCTTTTTTCCAAGGAGGCTGGCTGCTAAAATTCCTGAAGAAATGTTTCTTTTTCCAGGCCATGACCTTACCATGCTGCCCAGAGCAGATTGTCCCACTGCCCTCGTTTCTCAGAGCATGGACAGTGGACAGTAAGCGCCCAGGCAAGCTTTTACGAAACAACAAGCAGCGACTCAAGTAGGTTTCTTACTGAACGCGCAAGCAGCATTGCAACAGGCTGACTGTTAACTGGATGGTGGGATGGATTGGTGGAGAAATAAATCCGCTCAGTCAAGTGTCCACAGAAAGCTCACTTCTGGTTACTTCATTTTTTTGCCGGGCACGTTTTTTAACTCGAGAGCTGTGGAAGGGGGAGGTGTGAGCCGAAGTAGATCATACCAGGCTTATTCTGCTCAGCTTTATTTTGGGTGTTTTTAAATGCCGCTTTTGTACTTTTCTGAGTCTTTCATTTCTGTTCCGATAGCCTCTTGCTTTGGTTTTCCAGATAAGCACAGGTCGGCTTGACGAAAAGAGTGATTTTTCTACTCAGGAACTTAGAATATAGGACTGGAAATGCGTAGAATCTTTGTTTTGTTTTCAGTGACTACAAGCTGGGTGCCAGAGTGGAAATCTGCCTAGAAGCTTTGCAAAAAGAAGAGCATTTGGGGTAAGATCGCAAGATACCTATTTCTTACAGCAGTGCGTTTGCGATGAGACTTAATTGAGCAGCTTTTACCTTAAATACTGGGCGTGAGGATTACAGGTGTCAAGCTGCGAGAAGACTTGGGAGCTTCTTTTTTGTTTTCCACAAACAAAGATAAGGGAGGGCAGGAGGGAGCGGAACCTCGGACTTCTGGATTCTGAAAGCCTGACTCACAAGAAGGGTCTGTATTCTCTTCCTGATGACAGCCCCCAGGAACTGCTGCTTCGAGTCCAGATGGGCATCCCAGGGGAGAGGGACTACTATGGCTCCACGGATTTGGTGTGGGATATCTCCAAAGAATGCACAACCTGGGCACTGAGGCAACGAGTGGCTTCTCACTATGGTCTCCCTGTAGATAAAACTGAAATAGCCAAATACTTCCCTGAAAGATTGGAGTGGCTGCCAATATCTAGCTGGGTAAGATCTGGAATGCCAGAGTCCAGCAGTTGTTTGAGAGAAGTATGTGTTGGTTTGTGCTGCAGTTCTTGAGCAAACGTATTGAAGCAGATTGCCGAAATGTGCCGTGTACGAATCTTCTGCTTTGATTTTATTCAGACACAGCAAATGTCAAAGAGGAAACGGAAGAAAAAACAGGAGAGTTTACAGTCAGCGCCGTACCACCTGAAAGACGGCGATATCATTGGGGTGAAGGTAAATTAACTTGGCTTCAATTGTTGCACGAGGATTAGGTTTCAGGCACTGTCCCCTTTGGGGTATCTTAATTTCCTCCTGGTTTTCCTCCATCCTGCTACATCTCTGTGAAAGTGCCGGTAGGTGGATTTGGACAGTACATTGTGTGGGTAGGAAAATTGTTGCTACTGGTGCTTTTTCTTCTTTTTCTCCCGTTCTTTATCAACCCGATGGAAGTTGCATGCCTTTCCCCTTGTATCTTGGTCCTGGCACGAGAGGGCAATACCTTAGAGGCTCTCGTGCAGCTCTCAGCCGGTGCAAGCAGTCAGTTTCTGCTCTGTGCTTGAACACTATCCAGAAGAAACTGGAGCTTTTTTCTTGCCCTCCTTCTGTTGACTGTTTTTTTTTTTTTCCGCGTCGGAGTACAATCCAAGAACAGCACCCTTTAAAAATCACATTGTAAATTTAAACCCATTACATTTTTCAAAGCATTCTTACAGCTCTATTTGATTATTTCAAAAAGAATGACACAGCAGCATATTGAGCTCTGAGTTAGCAATAAGGCTTATTTAGGAGACCTCTGAAAGAACAGACTCGCAGGAGGTGAAAAGTCTGGTGTCCTATCCTGATGCGTTAGGCTATGCAGAGAAACCTCTGAGTAAGGCAAATTGACTGTTAAATGCAAAAAGTAGAGAGGAGTCGAAGAGATGTTTTTGTCTTTTTGAATTCTTTGCCACTTGGTTAACTTCAAGTTAAATTGCTCTAAAACTAGTTAAAGGAAATGCCCTGAAAATTGATTGTGTAAACTGAGTAACATGTGTGAAATAGTTTTGGTAGACGAAAAGTATAAGCTAATACACTCCATCCTTTTTCACACCAGAATCTTCTTCTTGATGACACTAAGGAGTTCAGCACAGTGAGAGATGACGTTGGAAAAGAGAAACAAAGGCAGCTTGCATTAGGAAAAAAGAAAAGGTATTGAGTATTGACAGTGATTTTTCTTTAGAAACACGCAAACTGTTCTTTGCCGCTTTTCAGACTAGCTTGATACCTGGATCATGTTTTGGGACAGTGCTAGCTGGGCGCTCTCAGAGCGCACAATTCCAGTAGTCCTCGAGGGAGTGCTGAGGTAATTCAAACTCCTGGCTTTAAGTGCCATGTTCCTACATCGAGCCTCAGTGGTTTTTTTTTCCCTCTTGCAACACCCTGCAGAATTTGTCCCTGCCTCTGGAGATGAAAAATGAGCTCCTTGGCTGCACTGGCCCCGCACAGGTTGTAAGCGTGAGCTTGCAACGTCATTCTTACAACTAAGTGGAAACGGGGTTCCAGTCCAGGCTCGTGCTGCTGTTGGTGCTAAGGCTCAACGCTAATATTAGGCATCTTAATTTTTTTTTTTTTAAATAGTCGGCAAGCCGAACGCTTACAGGAGCCTGTTTTCTCTGAGGAGAAGCTGAATATTAAGCACCGTAAACCAGAAGTGGCTCTGTCTATCAATGTGGGCGTTTTCAGATAGCACCAGGAGATGATTCGCTGAGCAGACCGTACTACAGATGTCCTCAGTTGGCCTGGAGTACCTCAGCTGGACCGGCAAGAGGGTCTTTCCCGAAGTGTCTTCAGGAATCACCGAGACAAACTGGAGATAGGATTCAGGCTAACTCTGATTTTCTTCTAATCTCTCTTGGGGAAGTGCTTTAGCATCCCTTTATCCATGTGGTATTTCTTCTCAGGCTAGGTAAATGCACTTTATCCATGAGAAAACGGATTAATATATTGTGTAACCTTTTGGTGACTGTTTTGTAATCACCCTAAATGCTTTTTTTTTTTTTTTTTTTTTTTTTTTTCTGGTCAGATGCTGATGTCTTGCACCATCACCACAGAGTTTGCTGGGTTTTTTCATGCAGTCATAATCATCTCTGTCGAATTTTTTTTCCATCTCTGATCACTGAAGTTACTAGCTATACCAGAATTTGCTTTTGTCTCTTTCTGTAGAAACCTAAATCTGTAGTAGCTGGAGTCAGATTTCAGGAATGAAGGAAATGTGGAAATCTCTGGGCAAAGTGTACTAAATTGGCTCAAAAAGAGCAAATCCAGAATCTGTCAAGCTCTAAAACCTGCAGACCTTCTGTGATACGGAACAACAAGTGCAGTAACCTTATATTTTAAAGTTGCTAGGGCTTTTTTGTTGTCCATAAGCTTCATTAACAAACAAAAGGGATGGAAAAAATCTGGCAGATCTGATGTTTGGTCTTAAGTGGGTTTTATTGTACTCGGGAAAAAGGCTTGTATTTATTTTGAGTACTCTTATTCAGAGGGCTTTCCCTCATTTCTTATCTTTTTCGATTGTTCTCCTATTCTCCGTTGCATTTGAGAAAAAGTTTCTCTTGGTGTCACAAAGCTGACTTACGGCCTCCGTAACAGAAGGGGATGTATGCGGCTGACTACCAGCTGAACGTTGGTATCAAAGGTTCTTAAGTCAAATGTTTACCCAATGCTTGTGAGACTGGATCTCCAGATTGAGAACGCGTGTAACTAGCTGATGAGAGACCGTATTTTTCTTACCCCTGCGGCTGGGAACCAGGGTTTTACCAGAAGTTGACGTTTCAGCATCTTTATCGAAACTTTTCTAACACTTCCAATACTTCAACTGTGTTTCCCCCACTGTACGTGACTCTTCGTGACTTAATTTCCCATCAGGTTCAGAATTTCCTTTGAGCACAGCTAGTACTGACAAATTAACCCAAACTCTGAATGGAGTTCATTGTTTATAATCAAATTCTAAATGTGTTTTGAATGCTAAGGTGACAACGGAACGGTGGAAGATAACACACGAGCGTTTCTGTGCAGTAGTCGCGTGCTGGTGGCATCTAACGCGTTTGCCTTTTGGGGCTGGGAACCTGGGCGAACGGATTGCCGTATCGAGTGAAGTCTGCTGTCAGACACACCGCGGAGCCGTGCTGAACTGCACGAACGTCCAGAAACCTGTTCTGAAAGGAGCAAAGCCATTGTTCAAAAATTGCTTTTGAACATAGCCTGAAGTATCCTTAATTAAATCTGTGTTAATGAGAGGACAAACTACAAGTCACTTTTGGGGGCTACCGTAAACGTTGAAGCTGTTGCCTTGTATGTGGAGCAGATTCCGTAGTAGGAGATACCAGTAGAGCAGGCTACTAAAATTGTGGCTAATGTGAGAAGCTCTCTCGTTTTACCTTTTATAGGTTAACAACATTCTGGTATTTCAGACAGCTTCAAGACAAAAACTGACACTCTCAGCTATCAGCAAAAAAAAAAGAAAGTCCAAAGCCCCTTGAAGCATATGATTAATATTTATTTCTGTGCATCTCTCTCAAATTCAGCAGGTGCTTCTGTGCTTTCTGAGGCCGCTTCATTCAAGAAGGGGATCTTTTTTAATTTCCTCGCTGTTTCGGTTGTAGGTAGGCTTCCCTTGAATCTTGAAATCCTAGTTCTATGGATAGATTTTCTGACTGAGGTGAGGGCAGCCGACTGCTTTCCCCGTCTGACTTTGCGCCGCCTTCTTCCTATCCACAAGTGTTCTTGCGAGCCAGAAATGATCGCGCGTGCTGATTCCTAAGGTAAGCCAGAAAGGTTTGCGTTTCGCAGGTTGTTCCGTGGCATTGCACTTACTTTGCTGTCCCTTTGAATTCCTCCAGTTCCTTGCTGGACAGCTGTCCTGAGCTCAGCCTTCCCACCTGCCTTTAATAACTCCAGCCTCTTCTCGAAAACACGACGTTTGGAGAAATGTAAAGACGGATTCCGAGTGCTAACGTGGGGATTTTAGTATGTGCCTTTGTTCAAGTGTAATGTAGCAGCGCCTGCACTGAACCAATCTTGGATTATTTCTAATGTTGGCTCAAAATGCGTATTTTTCTTCCTTAAAACTACTGTGGGTCATTCCGCAAGGAGAGAGTTCGTTAAAAAGGGGGGTGGGGAGAGGGAACACCTTTTTAAAACGGAGTCTTTGTGATTCCACAGTTTATGCGGTTATATTCCAAAGCCTGGAAAAGCTTTCGTCTTTATTTTTCAAGTGTTCTTCACAAAATAAAAAGTCATTTCTAGATGTCCATTTGGTTTGTCTATGTATGTCTCACCGATACATTGATCGGGAACGGCGTGAATTGGTTTCTAAGATTGGACGGGGCAAAACCTTCATTAAGCCTTAATTTTCCAGTCTGTTCTGAAGACAGCGTTCCCATCTCTGTGCGAGAAGTTTCCCCGACCCGGCTGGGGTTGCCCTGTGCAAAGACCTGGCTTCAGTTGGAGGGCTGGGATTTTGGGACGCAAGTTAAAGTGATTTTTAGCTTGCGGTTTTGTGCTCTTTTCTTAGAAAGCATGATCTAGTATTTACTTCCCGTTATTTCAGCTCCTAGCTTGTGCACAAATATATTGATCTGGTCTGTTTTTCAAGGGAACTAGCGTAAATCATCTAGAGGACTGTGGCTCTCGTAGAGTAAGAAACACGGATTGCTGAGGAACGGTTATCTTTTGTATCTGCTCCTGGTGCGGTCCTTGTAAAAGAGCAAGCGTTCAGCTCTGGGAATCTTATTGCGAGAAAATGGTGTGTTTCCTTTTCCTTTTCCTCGTAACTCGTTCCAGGTTGCTGAAGTGATTACGGAGCAGGAGGAAGCGGCCCGTTGAAAAAGCCTGTGCTGTTCTTCAATGGCCGTGGCCTGGCTTTGCTAGGGAGAGTGACGCGGGATCGGGCAACCTTGACGCTGGCTCCTTCTCCCCCATCCATCACTCTTACTTTCCACTTCTTTACTTCAAGAACAATTTAAAAAAAAACACCACCACGACAAACCACCGAAAGATACAATTGAAGTTTCTGAGCACTTCTCTATCTGGTGATTATTCAAGCAAGGGGCTGGGGTGTGACTAGTTCTGTGGGACAAGAGGCTTTGGGGCTGGTTCCAGGGCCTCTTCCCTCAGGCCCAGGGCGAGGGAGGGCAGGGCCTAACGAGGCCGCCGGGCCGGTTGCTAGGGCCGCGTTGTGCCTAGCAACCGCCTGCCCCAGCTCTGCGCTTGCGCAGTGAGGCGCCCTGCGCCGCGAGGCAGGCCGGGAATGCTCGGAGCCGCCGGTGGCGGCGGCGCGGTCCCGCCGCCGCTATGAACGAGGCGGTGGTGCGGCGGACGCAGGATTCCTTGGGGCGAGTGATCCGCAAGCCGCCGCTGAGGGACCGGCTGCTGAGTAAGCCGCCCTTCCGCTACCTGCACGACGTGATCCCCGAGGTGGCCGGGAAGCGGCCTGCGGGCCCGCGCCGCCGTTGCTAGGCAACAGGGCCTCCCTGCGGGCTCGGCCGCCCCCTGGCGGGCGGGGGTGTCGCTGCCGCGGGGGGAGCAGGGGTCCCCCAGGCGCGGGGCTGTGGGGGGGCTCTGCCGGGGGACCCCCAGGGGCTCTGAGCGCTCCCTTGCCGGGAGAGGGGGGACCCCGTCACCTTTGCGGGGCCCCGGGGCCTGCGCAGGGCTGGGTGGTGCAGGCAGGTCGCTGCTGCAGGGGGTGCGCTCCGAGTAGCAAGGAAATCTCGGGGGTTTTAGGGTAGTGAGTAAATCTCAGGGTTTTTTTTAGGGTGGCTGGTAGTGGTTAAGACCAGACGAGGGGTCTGACTCTTTTCCTCAGTCTGCTGTGCATTTGGTCTTCTGTGAAAACCGCTCGTAGGTTGTTTTTCCACCTCCCACTTAAAAAAAAAACCAAAACAAAAAACCCCAACAACCAGTCTTAATTTTTACATTCCCTGAGCTGCTGCGTTTATATATAGTCACATTTAAAGAAGTCAATGAGGGAATAATGCAGAGCTGCGTTTAAAACGCGTATGCTGGTGTTCACGTTGTGAATCTCCTGGATTCACCAACCATCAAGGTTAAAGATGGAATTAAATAGGAAGGGAGGCCTGAGCTGTAAGCAAGGATTAAGTCTCGTTGTTCCAGAGCGTGTTCAGAGACACAGCAGGCCTCTGGACCTACTCTGGAAATAGTTCTAAACAAGGTATCATCTCTGAAAGCAGATAAGGTCTACGTATTTCCTATTGGCACACAAGCTTTATTGAATAGAGGCCTTCAAGTGTTCTTACCTTACTGCTTTTCTTCTGTTTTGAAGGTAATTAGAGTGACAGGTTTTATGAAAGGACTTTACACGGATTTTGAATTGAAATCAGATAACGTTAAGGTGGGTATGGAACTTCCTTATTTCTTTAGCTTTCCTATTAGTATTCTTTGAAACTTGCTGCAAGGTACTTTTGGTCTTTTCTGCGTTCAGCGTCAAGGACCCGTCTTTAGTTTGTGAAGCAACTGTAAAAGGTATTGCCTGTTGGTTATATTATGCAGTGCATGGGGTGAACACCTATAGATGGCGTTTGTGGATGTGACACAAACAAGCTGTCGTGTGTGGAGAACTATTTCTGTACAGATTTCAAACCAGTGAGGGTTAATCTATAACGAGATCTAGGTTTCCAAAATACTGTTGTATTACAGGTGAAAAGTATCCTTATGTAGCAAGATTGCCTTGAAGTAGTTAGGCGTTGATAATAAATCACAAACACTAGAAATCCACATCCAGCTTTTTAAAGAGTCTTGTGGTCTCTCAGTGGAATGTATCGTTTTATATTTATTGCTTTATACGTGTGTGTGTATGTGCACATACAGATATATATATATAGAGTATACATATATACAGTAAATATTCTTGCTTCATATCCCAGGACTTGCAGAGGCATTCATCTAGTATATGCATTCCACAATAGGTTTATTACAGTATAGGAATGGCTAATTACTGAAAGAGGAGGTTAACGTTATTACTGAAAAATGCTTTTCTGAAGTACAAGGGTGACTTTGGTCACTGTTCGCTGCTCTTCTACGGTCTGCCTCTTTGCTGAGCTGATGCTGACTTCTCCCACTGCCGACTCGATTGGAAACTTTGGTCGCTTATTGATGGCAAATAACGCAGTGTTTGTATGTTGCTAGTTAGACAGCTACATCCTTGGTGACTGTTTAACATAGCAACTGAAAGTATGAGGTCTGTGAGCTGGCCTTGTCATCCATACAGCCAATTGCATGGACGTTTTTATGCGCTTCTTGGAGCTCGTTATCGGTCTGATATGTGCGTTTATTTCTGTGAGTGTTCATATTGTTGTCGGGATAACTAAAATCTAAGTTATTTATACAACGGATTGTTGGTTTTGTTGGTACTGTCCCTGTTGAAGCTTGTCAATAGGTTCCGTGATGAAGAGCAGCTTAGCACATGCTGCCTCTTCTGGGGAGAGCACCGTGCGTTTTATTTGTGGATCGAAAAAGCAGATTTCTTAGCAACTCCTGAGTAGGTCTTTGTTTGTATCTACATACTGTGATAGCTGTGAAGTTGCACGAATCGTGAGTACCTCTCTGAGAATTTCTTTCACAGTCCGTGAGATCATGCTTTTCAAGAGTTCCGGCAGAGGAGATCAAAATGCCGTAGTGTGTGGGAAAACGTCTCCAGCTTGTGTTCCTCTTCTTCAAACCAGTGGTCAGAAGAAGGACTTGGCTCTCGCAGGATGCTTCCATACTGTGATTTCTGTTGGAGTTGTAGAAAATCAGGAGAGTAATCTTTATGCAGAGGCCAAAACTACCCACAGAGAGCTAGAGTCTGAGAGCAGCAGCCGGAGTCCATGTTGTGATATAGCTGTATATATTCCTATGCGAGGGTGATCTGCTTTCTGTAACTCTAGGGAATGATGCTCATCTGGTGTGATGATCTGGCAGTAGATGCACAGACTTGGAGCGGGCAGGATGCTTTCGGAAAAAAGAAAAGGTTTGTCCCCACTGTGAAATAGTCCCAGTGCTGTAGCCCACAGTCTGCTTGCTGTGGGCTGGGAAGAATTGATGGGTGCTTTTTGCAAGCGTGCTGTGCTGTTGCAGATCAGGAGGTGCATAGGGTGAAATTAGGAAAGCCCAAAGCTCGTGGTCCGGCCCCTGTGGTGGCTGGGGCTGGCTCCTGGTCTGGACATCCCCTGACATGCTACGCAGCGTCATGCACGCATATGTGCAGCCGCTGTGTTCGTTTCTAGTTTCAACTCACCTCTCCCGCATGGACATAGCAGCGGGGTCCTGAAGTACCCAGCATTTCTGCTGCGCTACCTTTTATGTCCTCGCTGTTGGGATAATACGTTCTGCTTGGATAGCTGGTCCCCTCCTCCTGTGTGGAAAGATGCAGGAGGCAGGCTGGAAGCATCCCGTGAGCCAAATCTGGCCTGCAGAGCAGGCACGTGGACCTCACTGAGTTCTAGTTTGTTTCAGGGATGTAGAGTTATAGCAACCAGTTGGAGAGAGATGTAAGGGGAATTTAAAGCATTGAGGATTCCTTAATTGTTGGGACTTCTCTGAAACAAATACACCTCTTCTGGCAGCTACA
This sequence comes from Gymnogyps californianus, assembly GCF_018139145.2. NCBI lineage: Eukaryota > Metazoa > Chordata > Aves > Accipitriformes > Cathartidae > Gymnogyps > Gymnogyps californianus. The sequence continues at coordinate 1,825,614 of NC_059477.1, read as the reverse complement.
TTGGACGATATTGCTGTCTGCGTGTTTATCAGAAAGGTTCTTCTTGTTAGGTCTCGTAAAAAGTTGTTCTCTTATAAGTGGAAAGATTGGATATCAGGCTTGCTCTTTTAATCTTTCACACCAGCTTTATATATATACACACACACACACACACACACACAAAGTCTTCATATTGGTTTATATATATATAAAATCCTACTGCTTGAAACAGGGGAGATACCTTTTTGGAAATCTACCCAATAAAAAATATGTTCTTAAGCTCTCAGCACTGTTCCAGATGTTTGTTTCTGTTTTGACAGAATTTTCTTTACTGATGCAAGTGGGACCTGTAGATTTCTCATTGGGTTCATGAGGATTTCTTATATGGACAGAACAGACTGATAACGTAACTGCTGAAAACGAGGAAGATGTAGGAGGACATTTTGGATCTTTATTTGAAAACATGTTTGGTTGAGAATAGCGTCCTATCTCCTTCCCTAAATTAATAGATTGCATATGTCCTTGGAAGGACGGACAAGTATTTTAATAGAACTAAGTTGCAGTATTTCCTTCCTTTCCTTTTTTATTTTTGAATGCAGGGAGCACTGGTGAGGGTGAAGTGCTCGTGATGTTAATGGAGACATCGAAATGCAGCTCTGTGGCAGTGTTTGTTTATCGTTGGAGGCGAAGGCGGGAGTATGACTGGAGACTGTCTCCACGCATTATGCACTTAGGTGTTTGAGCAGACAGTTCTTGTTTGGAGAGTGGCTGGGACTGGGTGCATGGAGCAGTCTGTAAGCTCAGTGCGGGACTAGATAGTGCTCGCATGGCCTGTAAGAGCGTTGGCTTGCTCGGGGAATATGCTTCTGTTGCTTTTCTGTATGGTCGTTGTAATTTGATCAGTCTTCTGATCTGTGCTGAGATGCTGACGAATTCTTTACATGGGTTTACTTTTTAACAGGCTAATAAAATACTTCTTTATCTCCACTCATGAGTGTAAAGGATGAGTGAGTAGACTTCTGTGCTGGGCTGGTAAATATTCCTTGAATTTTATTATGGTTTAGTAATAAAACCCCTTTTTTGTCCCACTGAGTGTTCTACAGTTGCAGAGACTTCACACCATGATTTCATTCTCTGGGCCAGGAACCTCCCAACAGAATTTTACTTGGTGGGGGTTTGTTTATTTTGTCTTTATTTTTTTCTTATGATTTTGCATAATCACTAGAAGACGTCATCTCTACTGAAGGGGAAAGTTGTTTGTAAAGTGTAATTCTAAAACTAAAACACATCTGGTAATTGTGGAGATAAAAATATGTGCCTGTATCCCTTTCCCACCATCTTTCGTCTGTTTTCTTTACTCGCTGTTCAGTCTGGTTTGTAAAGTAAGTGTACAAGCATGTAAGTCCCTCAATTTAGAATCGTATTAGTCCCAGAACTTTGGGACTTCTGTGCTGAAAAATAGTCAAGGCTCATATGAGCCCAGGAGGTCACGGTCGGCTTTTAGAAGAGCTGGAAATACTGCGTCCCCTGGGTTTCTAATGCTTGGTTACTCAACCTACTTCTCTGTAGGAAGAAGCTAAACAAATTCCCGTGGATCAATTAGGGCAGAAATTATTGGAGAAAAAAGGGGTGTCCTGGAATAAGAAATACCGAAAACAGTATGGAGCATTACGAAAGGTAATATGCATGTATGTTAGTTTGCTTTTTACTGTTAAGGTAACTTTACATTTATATTCCTCTTGAATAGTCGGGAGGATGATAATTGAAAATACTGGCCCTTAGACTAGCAAGATAGAGCATGTGGAAGAGAGGTTTGTAAGATAAGTTAGTCGTCTGGGAAACATGAACGAGATTATCAAGGGATTGTCTGCCTGAAAGCTTGTATCTTTTTTTCCATCTATATGGTTGGCCTATAAAAAATGAACCTTACTTGCTGAACCTTGTGTCTGTGGATGAAGCTGCAACAACACTTACTACCACTTGAACATAAAAGCACTGATGAGAATTAAAGGAGAAATCCAGTACCTCTTCACAGGCATAACAGAAATGAGATTTTGAAACTGCATGCCGCTTTTTGGTTGATTAGGGCATGTCCATAAAATTAGCACTTCCAGTAAAGTTGAGTTCGTTGAGTTGGTTACTGTATTTTCTAATGCTTGAAGGAAAATACTTTAGCATTTGTGTTCTAATGATAGGTGAAATTCATGTTTGACTGTTTTTTGAAGAGAACCACCAATGCTGTTTTCACAATAATGATTTAAAAGTACTTGTGAAATGTGAATGTGAGTCTTCCGCGGAGGTAGATGCTTTTCTGACTTTGAGAGAGAAGTGATAGAAACAAGTTGTGAGCAACCCAGTATTAACCACTTCAAAGTTTGAGTGCTGCTGTGAATAGTACTAAAGCTGACTTTTTCACAAGTGCCGGATGTATACCAAAAGCACGTTGATCAGGGCAATACTTGCCTTATTGAAATAACTGTAAATTGTTGTACACTTTTTGAAGTATCCAATGAGGTTTTGCTTATGGTTGAAACGGAAATTCAGATTTTGGGGGTTTGTTTTTGTTTGTTTTGGGTTTGTTTTTGAGGGGGTTGGGTGGTGGTTGTAGTTTTGTGGTGGGATTGGAGGGTGGTTGGTGTCCACCCCCTCCCCCCCCATCTCTTGAGAGCCACGGTTTGGTTTTGTGTGATTTGGACCCTCAGCTTGTTTGAAGTATCTGCATACTGCTAAAATGAAAGTAGAGAACAGAGGGGATAAGGTGGGCAAAATGGAACGAGGAGGTTTTAAGTTCTTGAGATGCCACAATGGGCAGCGTTAATTTGGGTAAGGTACAGCTCAGCAGACCAGAGTTGAGCTCGAGATCCCTGTCTGGTAAATACAGAAGGGAGCAATTCCGCAGCTACTAGGGAGTGGAAAGTACCAGTGTTAGAGGGCTAAGCTAGTTGGGATGGTACTCTGTGTGTCTGATAAAGCAGAAGCTTTTTGATTGCCTCTAGACCATCACTCCCTGTGCCACCTTTCCAGGAACAGAGAGTATGCGCTTGTGAGCAGGGTTTGAAAAGGATTCCAGTGTCACAAGCAATCCTTGAAATTTAGAAGGTAGTTTGATTCGATTCTTAGTGATGCATGTAGGTTGAAAACAATTCTGTTGCAATTTCTTGCGTGCTAGTTTGAAGTTGTATAAGAAATGAAGCCAGCAACAGCATATAAAACCTCAGGCAGATAAGTGGTGGTAGGAAGATTACATTTTTCTGTCTAAACTGAGGAAATACATGAGGAAGCATCATAAAAGCAGGTTTGAAGGGCTGGGGTTTGTGCATCTATTTGAGAATGAATCAGGTGAAGCAGCTAATGCAGGCTGCTCCATTTAAAACTGGCCATCTTCTTCATCTTGTCCTTGCTTTCCTTTTAGTATTTGCAGAATCATCCTCAGATATTTCAGTTCAGTCCTGATGAAAATAAGGTTGGTCTGAAGGCAAAACACAAGCTCCCGTTTAAGTCCGATTCTCGAGGACGAGATCTCCAAAGCCCTCCTCAGAAGAACGAGGTCCAGTGGAATTCAGAAAAAGAACCTGCAAGGCTAAGGGACGGTTCTGCTGGTTGCCATTGGTTTGATCTGAATGATTCCAAAGTCCAGCCGATCAAGGAGAAGGATATTGAGAAACAATTTCAGGGTAAAGAGAGTGCCTACATGCTGTTTTATCGAAAATCTCAGTTAAAAAGACCGCATGAAGGTACACAAAGCTCATCTTGATATTCTGGGGGCTTCCTTCGTTGGCAGTTTGCTTTCTGGAGGGCAAAGGCTGTTGGGTCTTCCTGTCCTTTCCAAGAGCTGAAGATACAGTCTTCTTTCTAGTGCTCATTTGTAAGAAGGGTTACCTAAGATACACGGAGGTTACCTCCAAGGAGGTAGTGACCAGTTACTTGGCTGTAGCTGACACTAACTTTTTTCTAGTACGCTTCACAAACACTAGCAGAACATCTCCTACTGAAACAAATACAAGTTGTTGCTAACGGCATTCATGTATCCGTTTCCCTTAGGGGAAGATGGATGGGAAGAAGTAAAAGCACTTGTTTGTTCTTTGTATGATCTTGGAGTTTGATTTTCTCTAATACGAAGGGATGCAACGTTATTGCTCTGAATTTTCAATGATTACTGTACTGTAATGTCTCATCTTGATCCCTTTTCTTGTTTGCCAAAACACATCTTAAGCAGCTGAGGCCAAACTAGCCTGTATTATTTGTTGCAGCTGAGGCCAAACTAGCCTATATTATTTGTTGCAGCGCAAGGAAATCCAAGGTACCAAATTCCTGAACACTTTCTGAATGAAATGAATGCTGCTAATACTGAGCTGCAAAAAAAGAGGTATATTAATGTAACTGTACCAATCTCTTAAACAGCATTCTTAATCTGCAGATCTCCAAAGCGATTTAAAATGGAAGAACCTCATTGAGTAGAGCCAGATACTAAAATGATTCAATGTCGTAGAGGTTAATCGAGGAATACAACGTGTATGTCCAGATTCTGCCTTCTGCTAGTTCCCTGCCTCCCTGTTAGTGGTGTAACTAGGCGCTCTACAGAATTTGAAGGGAAACTGACAGTGTAAAATGGTACCAGTTTTTTGTGAAAATCAGGGCCATTCTGGAAGGCGAATGGACTACATTATCTTAATGATGTTTGTCGAGGGAGTTCTCCCTTGGGAGAAGGGGGAGTGACTTGCTTTACTGTGAAACAACAGATCAATGGTATCCTTTGCTAGAAACGTAGAGGAAAGAGCTAGTGGTATTCAGGTTGGTTGCAACTTTTCCTTCTGTTGAGGAACACACAGAACTGATGATACGCCTGAATCACAGTTAAGCTATCCAAATACAGACGCACGCAGGAGACCCAGGTCCTGTGTGATATATCTGTGCTGTGCAAATTTCACTCCTTGATTGTTTTTACACAGCGTATTTGCTGCTACATTTAGCTGGTAGAAGTGGATACAGGTATAAAGGAGGAAGGCACGGCTGTGTCTGTCCTGACTCAGGTTCCATGCAGTTTTTCTGTCTCTGCATTTTAGCAGAGTACTGATCTGGAACGTAGCCTGAAAAAACCTCCAGTCTCCGCGTCCCTAAAGGTGAAGTTTGCCCTTCTGTTTAGAAAGGTAGAAGCAAGGTGTAGAAACACACAGAACGTACTGTTGCGGTGCTTCTGTGGAGGAGGTTTACGTACAACGTGTAAATCGCTGTCATCTTTGAGCACCTCTCTGCCTACCCCTTGATGGAGGGGGAAATGTGACAGTGAATTTAACCATGAGGGTATCAGTTCCAGGACAACTGCACAGAAGCGTCTCTGAGATAAGCGAGCCGGTTGTTGGTGTTAAATTCACCGGTTTATTATTGTGTTATTCTTTCAAAGAGCGGAATGTGACTCGGCAAACAACGGCATTGATTTACATCTCCATTTGAGCTCCTGTTATAAATTTCACCATGGGGCTTTGCATCCTTCACGTACTTGGAAAGAGAGTGTTGTGGATTTGACTATTGATAGAAGAAAAATGCTCGGAGAGCTTCGACAATCAGTGTTCCAGGTATTTGCTGTGTTAAATGAACTCAAACGCTTCATTTTTACTCGAGCCGCAACAACACTTACAAATGTATTTATGCCGTAATTTTTATCTCCATGAGAAACTTTCAACAGTAAATGTGGTTTTAGGGGCTAAAAGCTATATGGGTTTACACAGAAGGAAACATGGGTTGGAGGTCTGTTCTCGAAGTATTGAAGAAGCCATGAAATTGATGAAACTTCAACTATGGAGACTTTAAAGCTCTCATAAGCTAATTATATTTAGGCAGCATGTACATGGGCATGGATTGACACTTTGCAGAAGTCCAGGTTTATTCTTCACATTTCAGTTTGTGACAGATTTGTCTTTGTATTTTCAAGGAGCTAGCTGGCCTTAAAACGAAGTAATCAGAGTAGTTTTAGAAAAAAGAAAATCAGTGAAAAGAAATATTTAGCTTCACTATGAATGTGGTATCTTTGCATTTGTTCTCTACTACGTTAAAGGAATGTGACAATTTATAAAATGCTTTTTCAGAGAGACCTGAATCAAAGCTAACTTAATGTCAGGAAACACTGTTTGCTTTCCCTGTACCTCACAGCCTTTGGTTAGTGTCCAGTTGAAGTAAATAGCTGTGACTTGTTAAGTGTCAAAGTGAGCTTGGTAGCCAGGCTGTAACAGCTTTCAGCAAAGGTGTAATTTTGAGTGATGGGAGTTATTGCTTGCTGGTGTCTTATATATGTAATTTTTTTTTCTTTTTTTTATTCTTCCCAATTAGATGTTGGAATGTTGGGAAGGAGACATGATTCTCAGTATTGCCAAGCCTTTACCGGCAGGACTGCATCTTTACCAGATACTTGATGGTAAGGCTACTACATACAAGGCTTCCACGTTATTTATGTGTTGTATTTACTGCAGACATCGAGGATTTCATATGTAAAACATCTTGGAGACGTGTATCACTGAACACTCTTCAAACTCAAACTTCCGTGCAAGTCCACTGCTGTTAAGTTATTTAGGACACTGTTATCAGTGAAATGAAGGGGTTTGAGACCTTTAGATGTAGTCTTTGTGGTGAAGTGCAGTCAGACTGCAGATCTTATGCAAGTTAAACACATGTGCTGACAAAAATACATCAGTCTGTATGATGACCTTCATTTGCTTATGAATGTTTGCTTTCACAGTAGTTACCTAGTAGGTAGAGGAGAGGACAGAAGAGAGGAGCCAGGGTGACAGCAAAGAAAAATGTAGGTTAGACCTAAGCTGAAGCAGGAATTTTGTAAAGGAGACTGCTGACCTGAAGAGTACGTTAATTTATTCAGAGTACATTAGTATTTTAAAATCACGAGTTCTGTCTCCAGCTTTGCATTGTTACGCAATTCTAGGTGTTCGTCTTCAAAAGCCTATTCAGCCGTTTTTAAATTTTATAGTCTTTGTGGTCTGTTTCAGAAAATTAGGGTTCTACCAGAACATAACCCAACGTTCCACGATGTTGACATCAAAATGCAGAGGCACTCATAGCTGCTGTAAATATATGTGCCGATGCTAGTACAGTTCTTTACATGACAATGACTTTTAAAAAATCTGAATCTGGCTTATGGTAGGAAGGTAAAAGAAACTGCAGCATGGGCATTAGTATTTCAAAGAATGGGCTGGGAATGTGGCTCGTTTATGAAATCCAGCCTTTTTATTTTAGATCTATTCCTTCACTGTTAAATCTCGTGTCGATAATCCTGATCAAGCAGCTTTGCCAAGTGCTCACTTGGGCCTCAGTTTGCGAGGGAAATTGAATGGAAACCTTCGTGCTGCGGCCCTCTTTCCTCAGTGAGAGTGCTGTAGGGGTGTGTGCCCGCTTGCGTTGCTCTTGCTACATGAGGGACCCCTAACTTACTCCCTCTAAATGCTGATCGCACAGCAGCTTTTGTAATGATACGCTTGAGCCGGAGTAGAACGTGCCAGCGTATTTCAGTTTACCAGCTGACCCTGCTTTTGTGGGGGGCAAGAACTTAATGATTTGCTCCTTTTTAGGAGATGAGCTGCCACTGGATGGCGTTGGGCTGGCTGATGGAGCAGACATCTTTGTGTGGAATGGGAAAGAGGTAAAAGACCCAAATACCCTCTCTCTCCTTGTCAGTTCTGAAGAGAGAACACGCAGTCTCCAGACACGTTTTTGGAAATACCAATCTGTTCTGCAGATGTGCTGCTGACATATCAACGTTGGCTTTGGGGACACCGCTTCAGCCTCATCTAGGACACTGTGTTTTTGCAGCTTGTCACTATACCTTGAGTGATGTACAATGTGCTGCTTGATAAAATTATAAACAGAATTACACTCTGCAGAATGCGATGTGGTCAGATTGATAGGTGCCTGTAGATATCCAGTGCTGGTTACATTGGCGTATATTCTGAAAGCACCTGGTGCCTCTTGGAAGGAGATCAGTTGATAGTAATGTGATAACAAAAACTTATGCCCTGTAGTGAATCATTCCACATATAAAATTAGAACTGTGAGTGACTACTTTTGTGTAGGGTCTCCCTGAAATACTGTGCTCCTTTTCTAGTGTTGCATCTTCCTTTTAATACTAAGGCTTCTGCTTAACTTGGAAATGCTTGCCTCAGTGGTTCGGTAACACAGCATTTTATTCCATCTCTGTAATGGAATAAAACTTTACTTTTAAAAGATTTTTTTTGTTGTAAAAGTATACATTTTCTTTCTGATTTATTCCTCCCCCCCCCCCCCCCCAAAAAAAAATCCAAAAGAAAACATCTAGTAACAGAGTTGTTCTTGTCGTTGTTGTATCTTTGGTATGGTCTTCACTACTCCAGCTTCCTGCGTGCTGAATTGTCTTTGGCAAGGAACTATATTCTTTGCCTAGGCTGAATATCAGAAAGGCCAGATTTTAAAATCTGCCTCTCTTGATCTGCCTCAGTCACACTTTTGGGTAGTTCTTTAATATGCTGAGGGGCTAAATTCCTCTGTTCTTAATCTGATGGAGACCAAGTGTCCACTGGTTTCCCAGCTACAGTTACAGATACATTTACTATACATGCAGGCTTGGAACAGACCTTAGCATTAGGTTTTCTCTTCCCACCACCTTTGAGTTACTCTAGTTGTTTGTTCAGTAGGCATGTGGTCAAAGGTGGTTTCTTTCTAAGGAGGAGAGAGGGTCCATCTTTTTGTCTCAGTAATTTTATTGCTGTCATTTATTGCTGTCCAGTCTTTTCTGTATTTTACTGATGACCACTGCGTTCCTGACTTCAGGTTGGTGGTACAAAGGTGATGACAGGCCCTGATCATGAACCTGTGGTTGTAAACATTCTTCGTTTAGCGGAGTATAACGAAGGAGGGAAGGGTCAGCATTTCACAGAATCGCAGCACGTCTTTTCACGCAGCACAAAACTGGGTGATCTGCGCAGAGCCTTAGCACCATCAGGAGGAATCATGCTAAAGAACGGCTCAGGACCGGATAAAGAAGGCAAGAACTGGGAAGTTTTTCGTGAAGAAGATATGAAGGAAACAGTCAAAAGTGTTGGTCTGACGGATGGGTGCTCAGTGCTAATCTTAGACAGCCATGACCAGAGGTAACCATTTTGATTACAAGTATAATTAAACAAAAAAGCAATTTTGGCAAAATCTGTTCCGTTAAATTATTCTAGCTCTCTCTCTATATTCTTTTAACTAATTGTCACTTTGAGCTTTTGAATTCAAGATAATGTAATGTTAAATTTGGGGGATCAGGTACTTATCAACTATGAGATACTTCTTTGCTCTTGAAGTGCAGATGCAGTCACATCCTTTGACTTCCACTTGTAAAGGGAAAAACCTAGTGAGAACCACTTGTGCCCAGTGTGCTGGCACATCTTTGGCATAACCTGAATTTCTGAGGTTTGAGTCGTGTGGTTCCCCGAGGGACTTGGTAGGATGAGAGAACAGAGCAGTGTCAGAAGAGTATGCAGGTCTGCTGAATCTCCCAGTTGAACCCAAAGCTGCCAGGGGCAAATGCCTGGTCTCTTTTCACTTCCCAGCGTATAGCCCTGAGGTTAGGTTCCCATTTTCCGAAGGTGCTGGTATGTGCTTGTTACATAAATTCTGACTTCCTAATTGAAACGGTACTGAAAAATGGAGATGAAATCAAGCAGTGAGAGGGTTCTTCACCAAGAACTGTTTCTGTGCTTCTATGCAGTAGCAGAGAGAGAAAAATCTCTGATTTTAGTTATGACTAGATATACTTTTACAATATTTTTTTTTTTTCCAGAAGCCTTAAATCCAGCCTCAGAAAGTGACTTAGACTCTGAAGTGCCTTCAGAAGCTCAAGTCCCATTGAAAGCCAGTTACCAAAACATAGTTTTGACTGGTTTATTCAGTAACCAGCCCAGAGGTGCCTGGATGCTGCCTGAGGCCTCTAACTCTGTGACATGCCGTCCCTGTTAATGACCTTGGCATCATCGGTTTATTTGAGAGCTTTGGTATTTAGCGATCTAGCCCAGACAGCGTGTAGTTTTCCTGTCTTTGACCATCTTTGCACTGCTCGCTCTTCCAGCTTCGTGAATGTGTCAAGTGGCAATTTGACTGCTTTTACGTATGACATCAGCTGGCTCCAAGTTCAAAACTTCTGCAGAACGGATGACGAAGAGCAACACGTTAAAATTACAGCCACTATTGAAACAGTAAGCAGTGTGATTGTTCAGGGATGGAACACAGGCTGTTGCCCTGAAAAGCTTGGCCGGTGCACGTGGGCCAATTAATGGGGAGTGGACTTAGCCTTGGGGCTGAAGTTTTTCTGTGATGAAAACAGTGTGCAGCTCAGAGGTGCTGGAAGACTTTGACTGCTGTGTAAGAAGGCTGTAATGCTGGGAACTTAAACCAGTGCAGTCTACATTAGTGTGTTTTAGTGCGAAACCATTTTCTTTTTAGACCATCCTGTAAATGTGTGTTTGAGGCTATGTCAGTAAACAAAAGCTAAAAGAGGAGGAAAGTGTTGTTTCTTGCTTTCAGCACAGGATGGGAAAAAAATGCTGGTTTTCCCCAAGGGGTGGGCTTCTCGGGTACCTTTTCTGCCTTTTAAATTATTTCCTGCTACAGAAAATATGAAGTATTACTTAGTTTTGCTCACAGAATTACTGTTTGTGAAACACTAGTCTCTTGATAAATCCAAAAATTAAATACCGCTTCATTTTCATTGGAATACTGTTTTTAAGGAAAACTTCCACCAGTGTGTTATGGTATCAGTGCACTTATTTATTATATATATTTGGTATGATAATGTTCAAGACCTGTTTTTCTCAGCTGTGTATAGTGTTAACAGGAATAAGAACGTAACTAGGATGCCTTTCAAGTGAAGGCTGCCTCTTGTGGACTGGCATTTGAAGAGCAGGAGTGTTCCTGGCATTCTGTATCGGAGGTGTTAATATTGCTTTCTTTTAGGTGATGTCAGATATCAAAATGAAAGCAATACGGGAGCTTCAGCTGGAGGAGGAACTAGGTAAGTATTCAGTGGCTTTACTTTTAGATCTGATAATGTTAGAATTTACTGGCTGGCTTCCTGCTTTTTGCATCAGTCTGTTCAAAACAGCAAATCCATTGCTCTTAGGGGGTTTTTTTTGGAAAGAAAGAGGGTGCAGAGGACTTAAAATTCATCAGATTCTGAATAAAATGATTATTTTTCCTAGCTTAAAAAAAATAAATGGGTGTAAGTCTTGAATAAAACACATTTTATGAAGCTCTTATTTTTCAGAAGCAATTTGAGTAGGAATAATCATGTCATCTTACTAAAGTATTACACTCAGAATTGAAGATGATTTTGTTGTGTTTTTTTTTAACCTTATTCCTTTCTTTAAGACACTCCAGTTTTCTTTCTGTAAAGTTTTTGTTGATGCCTTTACCTTTGGAAGCACTTGGTCAGTTTTGTGGTATTTTACTGCTTGTGGCTAACAGCTGGCTTCAAAGAGAAAGTAATCTTTCACTGAAAGGATAACAACTAAGACTGTTCATGAAGTCTCGAGGAATCTCTCTCCAACTGTATTTTTGATGCAATACCTCCAGAGGGAGGCCTCTAAGAGAAGCCTGTTGTCGTTAATCTTAACCATGTTATCTGTCTAAGCTTCGGAGCCAAATTTCTTCTTATTTGAATTACTTGATAGATCTCTCTCTCTTTCCTGCCCTTTTTGTTACAGCAAATGACAGCTGTCTTAGACCTGTTAGCGGAAATGGGAAACTTCTGTCTCCAGGGAAATGTCCTTATTTAATCATCATTCGGTAAGAAGTTCGATTGGGAGACTTTAAGCTTCCCTTTGTCCTTTCCTGGGAGAAGTACACACACGTAACTCCACTGATTTCCAGACTTAACTGAAGCAGTTGTGTGGGGTTTTTTCCCAGTTTTACTGTTTATTGACAGTACCAGTACAAAGCTAGAGGTTAAACTTCAATGTTCAGCTTGGTTTTGTTACTTGCATCCCTAATGAGTAGAACTGGTTAGCATAGCTGCCGTTGCGTATTGACCACTGGCCGTGTCCTTCAAGACTGTGGCAATTAACAGGAAGTTCTGTTTCCCATACTGATTTTATAAATTGAAAAGTCTCTAAATGATCTCTTTTGAATCATGTTTAATCCATTTACAGAGTAACTTTCTGGATGTTCCAGGAAGCAGAGTCATTGTTCCATGTCTTTCTAACTTTTATATTTCCTGAAACAAAATGGACTGAATGTATTTGTTAGAGTATTGATGCACAAGGCTGGATTTCAGAACAGCTTGAGCAGCAAACCTGAGTGCTGTGGTGATGGAGGAAGCACTGTGAGGTTCCTGTTCACTATGAGAAGGCGGCTTGTGTCTGTGATGTCTGAAGCACACTGAATAACGTGTGGATTTCTGCTTCCCGAAGAGTGGAGGAACATGTTCATGCCATAGCCTGCTCTTGGATTTAGATGAGCATGCAATACCACGTGTCACTGTGTAACTGTGCTCCTGATGGGCGGTGTTCAGCAGAAAAGGAACCCCAGCTTTGCTGGTGCCGTTGCTGGGGCAGTGGTGGGAAAGGGAGTGGATCAGCTTTGTGCTCGCTGGGAAGCGTCTTCTGGGTCTTTGCTGTTTTGCTACTGGATTGCATTAGTAAAACGCAGCCAGGAAGCCAAGGAGAGATTAATTCCTCTCCACTCGGCGCTTGTCAGACAACATCTGGAGGATTGTGTCCGTTTTGGGGGCTCCCCAGCATGAGAAAGAAGCCCTGACAAACTAGAGCCAGTCCAGAGGCGAGCACCCGGGATGGTTTGGGAGCTGGCAGACATGAAAGAGGAGGGCAGCTGGGTTTTTCCAGCCTGAAGAGGAAGAGGCTTGTGGGGAGGAGGGGTAACTGCCATCTTTAACTCCTTAAGGTGGACCTATAGAGAGGGCAGAGCCAGATTCTTCTCAAAGGAGCACATGGAAAGGATCAGAGGCAGCAGACCCCAGTTTCAGCGAGGGAAGTTCCCGCTGGTATGGTGGGGGGAAAGGGAATTCACCTTGGGAGTGGTCAAACAATAGACAGGGAGCCCTGGGAGGCTGGGAGATGTCCATCCCTGGAGGTATTCAGAGCTTGACTGGAAAAAGCCCAGAGTGACTGACCTGACGTCAAAGCTGGTTCTGCTTTGAGCAGGGCTTTGGACCAGACGACCTACAAAGATCCCTTCCAACCGAAATGCTTCTCTCACCCCGTATACAAGAGGTGGTGGGGAGGAACCTTTAAGCAAATGTTGCTTTGCTCTTGTCATAGGAGGCTTACAGATCTGATGTCAGCACTGTGGAAGTGAAGTTCTCGGAATGTCACTGAACATTTTTATCTTACTCTAAAGAGCAGCCTAATAGAATGGATATTTTCAGGAAGCAGCAGCTTCTGATGTGCTTGGTTTTGTCCTCCCTGAAGTGCCTGAGGATTATACCGTCAGGAAGCGGAACTGAAAATGGGAAGCCTGCTAGGGCTGTGTCATGGGAAAGCTCCAGCTTCCACTCAGGTATAGTAGCGGTGTGAGTGAAAAGAGTCTCGTGCTGCTTTTACGCTCTGTTTACATTTCCCAATGTTTCACGTAGTCCTCTTTTTACTCTGGTAATGGTTGTAAACGGCATGGAAAAAAATGCTCGGTGACACTGAGAATTATACCTATCGGCATGAAGGCTCACACTATTTATCTGGGTTGCAGAAGGCCAAGAGCATATATATGACCAGTTAATGTAGCTCATATGACCAATGGTAAATCGTTTCTCATTCGTCTGTGGTTGTCCAGCTTCTGTGCTCTGATGTGCGTATACTTTTGTAAAGAGCATAAAGTAAGAAAAGGGGGATATTGCTCTTGATATATCTACAAGTTGTAAATATTAAGGGAAAAAATAGTTGTATAGTTCTAAAGATCAGAGTGCTGGCAGGTTTTCTCTCTCATTTGCAGCAGACAAGTGGTAGAGACGGTTAATGAAGCTCTACGGATGGCCATAACTCAATTGCACGTGCTCCTCTGTTTGTCCTGCTTAGATCGTTTGCTTTAGCCCAAAGGAGTTGCAGTGCTGTTTGACTGATGGCAGGCTTGCAATAGCTGGTATATGTGTGCATTAGGGGGTGTTATTTCACAGTATTTCCATACTTAAATACATCTTCTGATAGCTTCTACTTGCTTTTTTAGCTGTTCTTATATTTTATGGTTGGGAGTGACCAAAACGCAAGCCCTGAGATGGAGATAGTTGTGGAAGAGACTGCCTCTGTCAAAGAGGTAAGTCAAGCTGCTTTTAAAAGCTTTTGTCATGCCTGGGTCAGCTCTGCTGCTCCTGGAGAACTTTGCCTTACACCCGTGCGTCACTTCAGGCTGCCAAGAGACACCGAGGCAAAGGAAGCGTTTCAGCTCCAAAAGGCCGGTGGGGAAGAGTGCCTTGATCTTTCACCAAGCAGTAAAGAGACATCCTTGCTTTTTCCCAAGAATGAACGTAGCCCGACTGCTTCGTGCGTGGCTAGCCGCTCCTTTTCTACACAGCAGTCCTCAGAATGATACGCAGTCATGGCAGAGCCTGCCACAATTCCTTGTAGCTCATCAGACTCTGAATGCACAGAATTGGAGTGAGAGGAGTCAGGAAGAACTGTGCACGGAGCGAAGGAAGCAGTTGTCGGTACTGCCAGTCCAGACTTTTGGCAGAGAGTGCCAGCGCCGATGAGTAGCGGCTGGAAAGCGTTGAGTTTGCAGGTGTGATTTGTAAAAGGTGCATCTTCAAACTGGGCGACAGAACTTGTTCAACTAAAGCAACAAACTGACAGCACAGATTTTTTTTTTTTTTTTTTAAACAGTTTGTAAAAGCTGACTCACCTGACGTAGTAAATTTCTTGCCTGAAAACAATCTCATACTTGAAGGGTTTAACATATAGCTTAAATACACCATGCCTATGTAATGATAGTGTTTTTAGGAACTGACCAGGAATCAGTCAGTCAGTTTTTATGTTAGAAAATTCTAGTGTAGATTTGCTGAAAACTTTATATTTCCCAGCCTGTGCACTGAGACAAGTCTCACCGTATGTTTCTTTTTTCAGTGTCTAAATTTAATGCTGGAAAAATCGGGATTATCAGGTTAGTTGTGTTGTATTGTTATTTAATGATGTTTTTAAAAGGAATTTCCAGATTTCCAAGTCAGCTCTTGCTACCCTAAAAGTTACAACTTGTAAGTTTGCTACAAGGATCTATGTGTCGTTGTAATGAGAGGAGGGGAAGGAATTGCAAAGTTGCAGTCCTGCTCTGATAAAAGCGAGCTGTGCAGTTGCTCTTGAAAATCAGTTTCAAGCTTTCTATTTGATCAGAATATGGCAAACCCCCAGTCGCTGGACGATTTGCTTGGGTGCATGTGCAGGTGGAGGTGTTTGGCTGTTTGGATAAGATTTGCTGTCGTAGTGGGAACCACTGCATGAGATTAACTGTAAAAAATGATTTTTGGTCGCTTTGCAAAAACAAGTTATTCAAAATGAGGTCACGGTTTGGCCGTTGTTTGGGAATCTGAGTGGTAGCGGTTCTTGTTCCTAAGGTTTTACGTGAGGATGAAGGAAGAGGTATAGAGAGCGCTAGCGTGACACGTGAATTTCCTGGCTGAACATCTCTTTCTGTTGATGCTGAGGGGGGGGAAGGAGGAGAAGAGACTTGGGGTGGCATTGTTTTCCAGCTTTTGTTCTAAACATTCATCGAATCCTGAGTATGTGTTCCAGTGGGGAGTGATGGCTGCAAATTCAGCCACGCTCCAAAAACCATAAAAGTTCACCTGAAAGACATGACTGTCAGAATATACATTGAGTAGCCCAAATGCAACTTAAATACTGTGCTCTTGTGTACATGTACGGATGAGCTGAAGTAGTTGTTAATGTCTTGAAATAAACAATCTTTTCCGTTTCCCTATAGTGTAGGTTTCCTGCCAAGAAACAATGGTTCTGTTTTTATTGCTTTATTTTATACTACCATTTTTGAACACTTGAATTTGGCCTTGTGTAGAGGTTCGTGATCTGACTGCTCTCATTCAAAGACATGTCAGACGTCAGTGGATTTTGATGTTCTTGTTGTTTAAAAAGACTGCAAGGTATTTCTCCCCCCCCCCCCCCGAATGTATTGATGAGATTCCTTCTAGGGTCTGGGTTTTTTTAGTTATGAAAGTCAAATTTTGTCCCTTGCAAAGAATAAAGTGCATTTTCATCGGTTATTTTGGTCAAATTAAAAAGTTCAATTGTATTTGTTCCTTCTCTACCTGGTGCGCTTTATATACAGGTGCTAAATCTAAAGCATTGTCGTTTCTGGACGACACCATCTTTTTTGCTCCAGTGTGAAGTCCCCTGGTAGACAGCTGGGGAGGGGAAGTTGGCTTTTTTCCTTATAGTTTTCATATTAACGAGCCTGTCATTGATTCAAATAGTAAATTGACATGGGAATTCCTTCGCTTTCCTCTTAAACCAGGGAAATTAATTAGGTAGGTGAGGAAGAGACGCTTATGCAAATCAAAGACGACCATTTCCAACAGCAAAGTGTTTCGAGGGTCTGGAGAAGGACATGAAGGTGGTACTTCATTCCATTTGTCAGAGTTGTGTTGAAGAAACAAACAAACAAAAACCAAGCAAAAGAACCCCTTAACACTTATGAAGAGCTTTGTAATGTTTTTTTTTGAAACAGCTTTGTTGGCTAATTAGTTTTCCATATGTATGTTTTTGTGTTTTGGTAGGTGACAACTGGCATTTGAGAAGGGTTGACTGGTGCTATGAAGCAGGGGAAGCATGAAGTCAGGAAGTAAGAGGATCCTGTTTTTGACTTGAATCATGCCGTCGTTTATTTACCCCAATTTTCTGTAGAGACTTTCCCTGAAGAGAGCCGCATTAAAGCAAATGCGTGGTGTTTTTGTGTGTGCTAGCTTAGTGCACACCCTGTTTTATTTTCACAGGGCCTTATGAAGACAGTGGTGGGATACCTGTGGTTAAAATGTGAATCTTGTGCCCCTGCCTCTTATTTTCAGGGGCTGGGACGTATGGGCTATGCACATAGTTTTTTCTAAAGTCTAGGCTTACCAGGCATTAAAGATACATCAGCACAGAAGCATGAGGGGTCAGTTGGTCAGCTGCGGAGGTG
The DNA here is from genome assembly GCF_018139145.2 of Gymnogyps californianus. Lineage (NCBI taxonomy): Eukaryota > Metazoa > Chordata > Aves > Accipitriformes > Cathartidae > Gymnogyps > Gymnogyps californianus. Next base: position 1,808,490 of record NC_059477.1, on the reverse strand, counting down.
CAAAGGAAGGACACAGCTCAGCAGGATGCCCTGGAAGGACTGCTGCAGAGCAGACTCCTGTAGGTGCAATCCTTGTGTGCTGCTGCAAAGCTGTCTCCAAGCGGTGGATGTTAAATGGCTATTTCTGTGCTCTTTGGTGGGAAAGGAAAACACCTGGGATCTTTGGCATGCATGGCTTAAGAACCCACCAACATCTACTTTAGGAACCAAAGCACGAGAACGTGTAGACTTACAAGTGTACTGTGCTTTCTCTTCCTACAGAATGCCACTCTGAAGGAACTTAATGTTTGCAGAGGAGATACTTTGGTTATAACTGAAGGAAAGCTTCCAGCAAAGGTAAAACGAGCGAGATGGTGCTCTTTAGTCAGTTGACGGTGTCTGGAGCCTTGAATATGGTAGTCGTTTCTTTTTTTTCTCTTGCTCATTTGAAAAATATTTCGGTCAAAAAAAATTCTGGTCGGCCATAATGAACAATGCTTTTTGCAGTTTTACAGCTTTTTGGATTTCGGTCAACATTTATAATGTTCTTAGTCTGTCTATATTTATTCTTCTTTCAACTTCTGTAGTAAAAGGCTTGCCCGTTGCAGCTTCTTTGCCTAGGAGTGTGTTAAGGTCGACAGACCTGGAGGAAATCGGTATTTCTGGCAGGCAAGGTTCTTGCGAAGGCACAACTCGTATGCTACTGCTTCCTCACCAAATGTTAAAAATAGAGGAACTGAAGTGTTTGCCTTCCGTTCCGATTTGTACTGAGGATGGCGTTTGAAAATGGAGGGCCCTCCTGGGAGACCCTCTTGTCAGCGATGGTTATGCAAACGGAAGGATTCTTTGCTAACAAACCTCCAGCAGGATCATAGGACGGTTTGGGTTGGAAGGGACCTTTAAAGATCCCCTAGTTCCCATCTCTCACTAGACCGGGTTGCTCAGAGCCCCGTCCGACCTGCCCTTGAACACTTGCAGGGACGGGGCATCCCGAACTTCTCTGGGCAAGCTGCTCCAGGGTCTCGCCACCCCCACGACCAGAGGCAGTTCCCTCAGCCTGCCCTCGTGCGCCGCGTGCCCCGGCCCCTCGCCATCTCCAGGGCCCTGGGCTGGGCCCACCCCCCACCCATCAGTGTCTTCTTTCCTGGACTGGGGAGACCAGGAGGGGACAGAGGAGGCTGGGGCAGTCGCCCGAGTACCAAACGAGAGAGGAGGAAAGCACCTTTACTGTTCGTTGTCTTGTTTTATTGTTTGGTTTTTTTAAGAATTAGGCAATAAACAGTCTTGAAAAGAGCTCCTCGTGAAGCAGCTGGAAAGGGACCTTAATGCTGAAGGCCAGTCCTTCTTCCTGGCAGAGCTGTGGTCTTCTGCTTCTCCAGAGGAACCGCTGTCTCTCTAACTCCTTTGCTCGATCTGTTGCTGTTCTTCGTGCACCGCCGCGGAGGGTCTGGCTTCCTCTTCAACCGCCCTGGTCCTCAGAGTGAAGGGACCCCACCTCCAGGCGCCAGGGACCTCGGCGTCCCTGTGAGGGGCGACTCCTGTCGCCTCGGCACAGCAGGCTGGCGGAAGCCATGTCGCCTGGTCCCCTTTTCTTGGGGCTCAGAGCAGAGGAGATGGCACCCCTTCAGGAGGGGTGGGGGTAGGGGAGGGGAATGGGAGAGAAGGGCTCACGCTGCCCGCGGCAATCAACAGAAGACCTGCTGATTGCCGGGAGGTGGAAAGGGTGAGCCCACGGGATGGCCGGGAGTGGAGGCTGGGCCTGCCAGCTAACGCCGGGCGCGGAGGCAGGGCCGGCGGTACGGCGCTGGCCGGGCGCTCCTGCGCTGGTGTCGGCGTGGTGTCACGGAGGGGAGCCCCGGCAGGGTGTAGCGGTGCCGGGGGGGCCATGCTGGAGGTGGATCCACTTCCATCGGCTCTTCCTGGTCTTCGGGTGGATCCACCTCCATTGGCTCCACACCATCAGCCGCATGAGCGATGGCCATCGCTACCACGCGGCTGATGGTGCCTCCCCTCTTACAGCGCCGCCTCTTCCTCCACGGCTCCTGCAGCCACCTCTCTTCTCTCCTGCTCAAGGGTGGGCAGCCACCCGCATTGCCGCTGTGCGACCTCTTGACGCCAGCCATTGCTGGCATGAGAGGACACCTCGACGCTCAGCGAATTGTGGGCCGGGTGCCGGGGTCCCCGTATTTATAGGGCCCGGAACAGAACGCAGTGAGGTGGCTTGTGACATCAGGAGGCCACTGTGATGGCGATGAGCGTGGCCAAATATGGCTGTTTTGGGAGATGGGGGCCTGTGGCCTGAAAGATGCCCTAAGGTGGGAGAAGGAGGAGGGTCAGGGGGCTAAGGGCCCCTTTCCTGGGGATCGTTCCCCTGTGCCATTCTGCTGCCCCTTGGGCCCAGGGACTGCCCTCCACCTCCCCTTACGTGCCCTGGGCTCCAGCCCCCTCCTCACCCCATGCCTGGGGTGCCCTGGATGGGATGGTGGCAACAGTGTTCCAGGAGGGCGGGGGTCCTCGGTGACCCCCCCCACCCACCCACCCGGCTCCCTGCAAGTGGCGCAGCCCCCCGTGCCCGACAGCGGTTGAGAGGGGGCAAAGCATCCCGACATCCCGCAGGCGGGAAAGGGAGGCGCAGCCACCCTGCGCGAGATCTCCCAGCGCTCCCTAAAAGAACTGGCGATTGCCAGGTGTTGCGTGGGCCCTTCTTCCCCGGCCCCCTGCCCCTGGAGCGTGGAGAGGTGCCATCTCTTCTGCACTGAGCCCCGAGGGAGAGGGGTGGAGAGGGCCTGGCGTCCTTGGGGCTGCGGTGCTGGCAAGGGAATAGCTTCAACAAGAACATCAGTCGGGTCCTAGGACAAACTGGAACTGATCCATCTCTGATCACTGAAGTTACTAGCTATACCAGAATTTGCTTTTGTCTCTTTCTGTAGAAACCTAAATCTGTAGTAGCTGGAGTCAGATTTCAGGAATGAAGGAAATGTGGAAATCTCTGGGCAAAGTGTACTAAATTGGCTCAAAGAAGAGCAAATCCAGAATCTGTCAAGCTCTAAAACCTGCAGACCTTCTGTGATACGGAACAACAAGTGCAGTAACCTTATATTTTAAAGTTGCTAGGGCTTTTTTGTTGTCCATAAGCTTCATTAACAAACAAAAGGGATGGAAAAAATCTGGCAGATCTGATGTTTGGTCTTAAGTGGGTTTTATTGTACTCGGGAAAAAGGCTTGTATTTATTTTGAGTACTCTTATTCAGAGGGCTTTCCCTCATTTCTTATCTTTTCGATTGTTCTCCTATTCTTCGTTGCATTTGAGAAGAAGAAAAAGTTTCTCTTGGTGTCACAAAGCTGACTTACGGCCTCCGTAACAGAAGGGGATGTATGCGGCTGACTACCAGCTGAAGTCGGTATCAAAGGTTCTTAAGTCAAATGTTTACCCAATGCTTGTGAGACTGGATCTCCAGATTGAGAACGCGTGTAACTAGCTGATGAGAGACCGTATTTTTCTTACCCCTGCGGCTGGGAACCAGGGTTTTACCAGAAGTTGACGTTTCAGCATCTTTATCGAAACTTTTCTAACACTTCCAATACTTCAACTGTGTTTCCCCCACTGTACGTGACTCTTCGTGACTTAATTTCCCATCAGGTTCAGAATTTCCTTTGGGCACAGCTAGTACTGACAAATTAACCCAAACTCTGAATGGAGTTCATTGTTTATAATCAAATTCTAAACGTGTTTTGAATGCTAAGGTGACAACGGAACGGTGGAAGATAACACACGAGCGTTTCTGTGCAGTAGTCGCGTGCTGGTGGCATCTAACGCGTTTGCCTTTTGGGGCTGGGAACCTGGGCGAACGGATTGCCGTATCGAGTGAAGTCTGCTGTCAGACACACCGCGGAGCCGTGCTGAACCGCACGAACGTCCAGAAACCTGTTCTGAAAGGAGCAAAGCCGTTGTTCAACAATCGCTTTTGAACATAGCCTGAAGTATCCTGAATTAAATCTGTGTTAATGAGAGGGCAAACTACAAGTCACTTTTGGGGGCTACCGTAAACGTTGAAGCTGTTGCCTTGTATGTGGAGCAGATGCTGTAGTAGGAGATACCAGTAGAGCAGGCTACTAAAATTGTGGCTAATGTGAGAAGCTCTCTCATTTACCTTTTATAGGTTAACAACATTCTGGTATTTCAGACAGCTTCAAGACAAAAACTGACACTCTCAGCTATCAGCAAAAAAAAAAAAGTCCAAAGCCCCTTGAAGCATATGATTAATATTTATTTCTGTGCATCTCTCTCAAATTCAGCAGGTGCTTCTGTGCTTTCTGAGGCCGCTTCATTCAAGAAGGGGATCTTTTTAATTTCCTCGCTGTTTCGGTTGTAGGTAGGCTTCCCTTGAATCTTGAAATCCTAGTTCTATGGATAGATTTTCTGACTGAGGTGAGGGCAGCCGACTGCTTTCCCCGTCTGACTTTGCGCCGCCTTCTTCCCTATCCACAAGTGTTCTTGCGAGCCAGAAATGATCGCGCGTGCTGATTCCTAAGGTAAGCCAGAAAGGTTTGCGTTCGCAGGTTGTTCCGTGGCATTGCACTTACTTTGCTGTCCCTTTGAATTCCTCCAGTTCCTTGCTGGACAGCTGTCCTGAGCTCAGCCTTCCCACCTGCCTTTAATAACTCCAGCCTCTTCTCGAAAACACGACGTTTGGAGAAATGTAAAGACGGATTCCAAGTGCTAACGTGGGGATTTTAGTATGTGCCTTTGTTCAAGTGTAATGTAGCAGCGCCTGCACTGAACCAATCTTGGATTATTTCTAATGTTGGCTCAAAATGCGTATTTTTTTTCCTTAAAACTACTGTGGGTCATTCCGCAAGGAGAGAGTTCGTTAAAAAGGGGGGTGGGGAGAGGGAACACCTTTTTAAAACGGAGTCTTTGTGATTCCACAGTTTATGACGGTTATATTCCAAAGCCTGGAAAAGCTTTCGTCTTTATTTTTCAAGTGTTCTTCACAAAATAAAAAGTCATTTCTAGATGTCCATTTGGTTTGTCTATGTATGTCTCACCGATACATTGATCGGGAACGGCGTGAATTGGTTTCTAAGATTGGACGGGGCAAAACCTTCATTAAGCCTTAATTTTCCAGTCTGTTCCGAAGACAGCGTTCCCATCTCTGTGCGAGGAGTTTCCCCGACCCGGCTGGGGTTGCCCTGTGCAAAGACCTGGCTTGAGTTGGAGGGCTGGGATTTTGGGACGCAAGTTAAAGTGATTTTTAGCTTGCGGTTTTGTGCTCTTTTCTTAGAAAGCATGATCTAGTATTTACTTCCCGTTATTTCAGCTCCTAGCTTGTGCACAGATATATTGATCTGGTCTGTTTTTCAAGGGAACTAGCGTAAATCATCTAGAGGACTGTGGCTCTCGTAGAGTAAGAAACACGGATTGCTGAGGAACGGTTATCTTTTGTATCCGCTCCTGGTGCGGTCCTTGTAAAAGAGCAAGCGTTCAGCTCTGGGAATCTTATTGCGAGAAAATGGTGTGTTTCCTTTTCCTTTTCCTCGTAACTCGTTCCAGGTTGCTGAAGTGATTACGGAGCAGGAGGAAGCGGCCCGTTGAAAAAGCCTGTGCTGTTCTTCAATGGCCGTGGCCTGGCTTTGCTAGGGAGAGTGACGCGGGATCGGGCAACCTTGACGCTGGCTCCTTCTCCCCCATCCATCACTCTCACTTTCCACTTCTTTACTTCAAGAACAATTTAAAAAAAAACCACCACCACGACAAACCACCGAAAGATACAATTGAAGTTTCTGAGCACTCTCTATCTGGTGATTATTCAAGCAAGGGGCTGGGGTGTGACTAGTTCTGTGGGACAAGAGGCTTTGGGGCTGGTTCCAGGGCCTCTTCCCTCAGGCCCAGGGCGAGGGAGGGCAGGGCCTAACGAGGCCGCCGGGCCGGTTGCTAGGGCCGCGTTGTGCCTAGCAACCGCCTGCCCCAGCTCTGCGCTTGCGCAGTGAGGCGCCCTGCGCCGCGAGGCAGGCCGGGAATGCTCGGAGCCGCCGGTGGCGGCGGTGGCGGCGGCGGCGGCGGCGCGGTCCCGCCGCCGCTATGAACGAGACGGTGGTGCGGCGGACGCAGGATTCCTTGGGGCGAGTGATCCGCAAGCCGCCGCTGAGGGACCGGCTGCTGAGTAAGCCGCCCTTCCGCTACCTGCACGACGTGATCCCGGAGGTGGGCCGGGAAGCGGCCTGCGGGCCCGCTCCGCTGTTGCTAGGCAACAGGGCCTCCCTGCGGGCTCGGCCGCCCCCTGGCGGGCGGGGGTGTCGCTGCCGCGGGGGGAGCAAGGGTCCCCCCAGGCGCGGGGCTGTGGGGGGGCTCTGCCGGGGGGACCCCCAGGGGCTCTGAGCGCTCCCTTGCCCGGGAGAGGGGGGACCCCGTCACCTTTGCGGGGCCCCGGGGCCTGCGCAGGGCTGGGTGGTGCAGGCAGGTCGCTGCTGCAGGGGGTGCGCTCCGAGTAGCAAGGAAATCTCGGGGGTTTTAGGGTAGTGAGTAAATCTCAGGGTTTTTTTTAGGGTGGCTGGTAGTGGTTAAGACGAGACGAGGGGTCTGACTCTTTTCCTCAGTGTGCTGTGCATTTGGTCTTCTGTGAAAACCGCTCGTAGGTTGTTTTTCCAGCTCCCACTTAAAAAAAGAACCAAAACAAAAAAACCCCAACAACCAGTCTTAATTTTTACATTCCCTGAGCTGCTGCATTTTTATATAGTCACATTTAAAGAAGTCAATGAGGGAATAACGCAGAGCTGCGTTTAAAACGCGTATGCTGGTGTTCACGTTGTGAATCTCCTGGATTCACCAACCATCAAGGTTAAAGATGGAATTAAATAGGAAGGGAGGCCTGAGCTGTAAGCAAGGATTAAGTCTCGTTGTTCCAGAGCGTGTTCAGAGACACAGCAGGCCTCTGGACCTACTCTGGAAATAGTTCTAAACAAGGTATCATCTCTGAAAGCAGATAAGGTCTACGTATTTCCTATTGGCACACAAGCTTTATTGAATAGAGGCCTTCAAGTGTTCTTACCTTACTCCTTTTCTTCTGTTTTGAAGGTAATTAGAGTGACAGGTTTTATGAAAGGACTTTACACGGATTTTGAATTGAAATCAGATAACGTTAAGGTGGGTATGGAACTTCCTTATTTCTTTAGCTTTCCTGTTGGTATTCTTTGAAACTTGCTGCAAGGTACTTTTGGTCTTTTCTGCGTTCAGCGTCAAGGACCCGTCTTTAGTTCTGTGAAGCAACTGTAAAAGGTATTGCCTGTTGGTTATATTATGCAGTGCATGGGGTGAACACCTATAGATGGCGTTTGTGGATGTGACACAAACAAGCTGTCATGTGTGGAGAACTATTTCTGTACAGATTTCAAACCAGTGAGGGTTAATCTATAACGAGATCTAGGTTTCCAAAATACTGTTGTATTACAGGTGAAAAGTATCCTTATGTAGCAAGATTGCCTTGAAGTAGTTAGGCGTTGATAATAAATCACAAACACTAGAAATCCACATCCAGCTTTTTAAAGAGTCTTGTGGTCTCTCAGTGGAATGTATCGTTTTATATTTATTGCTTTATACGTGTGTGTGTATGTGCACATACAGATATATATATAGAGTATACATATATACAGTAAATATTCTTGCTTCATATCCCAGGACTTGCAGAGGCATTCATCTAGTATGTGCATTCCACAATAGGTTTATTACAGTATAGGAATGGCTAATTACTGAAAGAGGAGGTTAACGTTATTACTGAAAAATGCTTTTCTGAAGTACAAGGGTGACTTTGGTCACTGTTCGCTGCTCTTCTACGGTCTGCCTCTTTGCTGAGCTGATGCTGACTTCTCCCACTGCCGACTCGATTGGAAACTTTGGTCGCTTATTGATGGCAAATAACGCAGTGTTTGTATGTTGCTAGTTAGACAGCTACATCCCTTGGTGACTGTTTAACATAGCAACTGAAAGTATGAGGTCTGTGAGCTGGCCTTGTCATCCATACAGCCAATTGCATGGACGTTTTATGCGCTTCTTGGAGCTCGTTATCGGTCTGATATGTGCGTTTATTTCTGTGAGTGTTCATATTGTTGTCGGGATAACTAAAATCTAAGTTATTTATACAACGGATTGTTGGTTTTGTTGGTACTGTCCCTGTTGAAGCTTGTCAATAGGTTCCGTGATGAAGAGCAGCTTAGCACATGCTGCCTCTTCTGGGGAGAGCACCGTGCGTTTTATTTGTGGATCGAAAAAGCAGATTTCTTAGCAACTCCTGAGTAGGTCTTTGTTTGTGTCTACATACTGTGATAGCCGTGAAGTTGCACGAATCGTGAGTACCTCTCTGAGAATTTCTTTCACAGTCCGTGAGATCATGCTTTTCAAGAGTTCCGGCAGAGGAGATCAAAATGCCGTAGTGTGTGGGAAAACGTCTCCAGCTTGTGTTCCTCTTCTTCAAACCAGTGGTCAGAAGAAGGACTTGGCTCTCGCAGGATGCTTCCTTACTGTGATTTCTGTTGGAGTTGTAGAAAATCAGGAGAGTAATCTTTATGCAGAGGCCAAAACTACCCACAGAGAGCTAGAGTCTGAGAGCAGCAGCCGGAGTCCATGTTGTGAATAGCTGTATATATTCCTATGCGAGGGTGATCTGCTTTTTGTAACTCTAGGGAATGATGCTCATCTGGTGTGATGATCTGGCAGTAGATGCACAGACTTGGAGCGGGCAGGATGCTTTCGGAAAAAAGAAAAGGTTTGTCCCCACTGTGAAATAGTCCCAGTGCTGTAGCCCACAGTCTGCTTGCTGTGGGCTGGGAAGAATTGACGGGTGCTTTTTGCAAGCGTGCTGTGCTGTTGCAGATCAGGAGGTGCATAGGCTGAAATTAGGAAAGCCCAAAGCTCGTGGTCCGGCCCCTGTGGTGGTACAAAGGTGATGACAGGCCCTGATCATGAACCTGTGGTCGTAAACATTCTTCGTTTAGCGGAGTATAACGAAGGAGGGAAGGGTCAGCATTTCACAGAATCGCAGCACGTCTTTTCACGCAGCACAAAACTGGGTGATCTGCGCAGAGCCTTAGCACCATCAGGAGGAATCATGCTAAAGAACGGCTCAGGACCGGATAAAGAAGGCAAGAACTGGGAAGTTTTTCGTGAAGAAGATATGAAGGAAACAGTCAAAAGTGTTGGTCTGACGGATGGGTGCTCAGTACTAATCTTAGACAGCCATGACCAGAGGTAACCGTTTTGATTACAAGTATAATTAAACAAAAAAGCAATTTTGGCAAAATCTGTTCCGTTAAATTATTCTAGCTCTCTCTCTATATTCTTTTAACTAATTGTCGCTTTGAGCTTTTGAATTCAAGACAATGTAATGTTAAATTTGGGGGATCAGGTACTTATCAACTATGAGATACTTCTTTGCTCTTGAAGTGCAGATGCAGTCACATCCTTTGACTTCCACTTGTACAGGGAAAAACCTAGTGAGAACCACTTGTGCCCAGTGTGCTGGCACATCTTTGGCATAACCTGAATTTCTGAGGTTTGAGTCGTGTGGTTCCCCGAGGGACTTGGTAGGATGAGAGAACAGAGCAGTGTCAGAAGAGTATGCAGGTCTGCTGAATCTCCCAGTTGAACCCAAAGCTGCCAGGGGCAAATGCCTGGTCTCTTTTCACTTCCCAGCGTATAGCCCTGAGGTTAGGTTCCCATTTTCCAAAGGTGCTGGTATGTGCTTGTTACATAAATTCTGACTTCCTAATTGAAACGGTACTGAAAAATGGAGATGAAATCAAGCAGTGAGAGGGTTCTTCACCAAGAACTGTTTCTGTGCTTCTATGCGGTAGCAGAGAGACAGAGAAAAATCTCTGATTTTAGTTATGACTAGATATACTTTTGCAATATTTTTTTTTTTTCCAGGAGCCTTAAATCCAGCCTCAGAAAGTGACTTAGACTCTGAAGTGCCTTCAGAAGCTCAAGTCCCATTGAAAGCCAGTTACCAAAACATAGTTTTGACTGGTTTATTCAGTAACCAGCCCAGAGGTGCCTGGATGCTGCCTGAGGCCTCTAACTCTGTGACATGCCGTCCCTGTTAATGACCTCGGCATCATCGGTTTATTTGAGAGCTCTGGTATTTAGCGATCTAGCCCAGACAGCGTGTAGTTTTCCTGTCTTTGACCGTCTTTGCACTGCTCGCTCTTCCAGCTTCGTGAATGTGTCAAGTGGCAATTTGACTGCTTTTACGTATGACATCAGCTGGCTCCAAGTTCAAAACTTCTGCAGAACGGATGACGAAGAGCAACACCTTAAAATGACTGTCACTATTGAAACAGTAAGCAGTGTGATTGCTCAGGGATGGAACACAGGCTGTTGCCCTGAAAAGCTTGGCCGGTGCACGTGGGCCAATTAATGGGGAGTGGACTCAGCCTTGGGGCTGAAGTTTTTCTGTGATGAAAACAGTGTGCAGCTCAGAGGTGCTGGAAGACTTTGACTGCTGTGTAAGAAGGCTGTAATGCTGGGAACTTAAACCAGTGCAGTCTACATTAGTGTGTTTTAGTGCGAAACCATTTTCTTTTTAGACCATCCTGTAAGTGTGTGTTTGAGGCTATGTCAGTAAACAAAAGCTAAAAGAGGAGGAAAGTGTTGTTTCTTGCTTTCAGCACAGGATGGGAAAAAAATGCTGGTTTTCCCCAAGGGGTGGGCTTCTCGGGTACCTTTTCTGCCTTTTAAATTATTTCCTGCTACAGAAAATATGAAGTATTACTTAGTTTTGCTCACAGAATTACTGTTTGTGAAATACTAGTCTCCTGATAAATCCAAAAATTAAATACCGCTTCATTTTCATTGGAATACTGTTTTTAAGGAAAACTTCCGCCAATGTGTTATGGTATCAGTGCACTTATTTATTATATATATTTGGTATGATAATGTTCAAGACCTGTTTTTCTCAGCTGTGTATAGTGTTAACAGGAATAAGAACGTAACTAGGATGCCTTTCAAGTGAAGGCTGCCTCTTGTGGACTGGCATTTGAAGAGCAGGAGTGTTCCTGGCATTCTGTATCGGAGGTGTTAATATTGCTTTCTTTTAGGTGATGTCAGATATCAAAACGAAAGCAATACGGGAGCTTCAGCTGGAGGAGGAACTAGGTAAGTATTCAGTGGCTTTACTTTTAGATCTGATAATGTTAGAATTTACTGGCTGGCTTCCTGCTTTTTGCATCAGTCTGTTCAAAACAGCAAATCCATTGCTCTTAGGAGGTTTTTTTTTGGAAAGAAAGAGGGTGCAGAGGACTTAAAATTCATCAGATTCTGAATAAAATGATTATTTTTCCTAGCTTAAAAAAAATAAATGGGTGTAAGTCTTGAATAAAACACATTTTATGAAGCTCTTATTTTTCAGAAGCAATTTGAGTAGGAATAATCATGTCATCTTACTAAAGTATTACACTCAGAATTGAAGATGATTTTGGTTTGTTTTTTTTAACCTTATTCCTTTCTTTAAGACACTCCAGTTTTCTTTCTGTAAAGTTTTTGTTGATGCCTTTACCTTTGGAAGCACTTGGTCAGTTTTGTGGTATTTTACTGCTTGTGGCTAACAGCTGGCTTCAAAGAGAAAGTAATCTTTCACTGAAAGGATAACAACTAAGACTGTTCATGAAGTCTCGAGGAATCTCTCTCCAACTGTATTTTTGATGCAATACCTCCAGAGGGAGGCCTCTAAGAGAAGCCTGTTGTCGTTAATCTTAACCATGTTATCTGTCTAAGCTTCGGAGCCAAATTTCTTCTTATTTGAATTACTTGATAGATCTCTCTCTCTTTCCTGCCCTTTTTGTTACAGCAAATGACAGCTGTCTTAGACCTGTTAGCGGAAATGGGAAACTTCTGTCTCCAGGGAAATGTCCTTATTTAATCATCATTCGGTAAGAAGTTCGATTGGGAGACTTTAAGCTTCCCTTTGTCCTTTCCTGGGAGAAGTACACACACGTAACTCCACTGATTTCCAGACTTAACTGAAGCAGTTGTGTGGGGGTTTTTCCCAGTTTTACTGTTTATTGACAGTACCAATACAAAGCTAGAGGTTAAACTTCAATGTTCAGCTTGGTTTTGTTACTTGCATCCCTAATGAGTAGAACTGGTTAGCATAGCTGCCGTTGCGTATTGACCACTGGCCGTGTCCTTCAAGACTGTGGCAATTAGCAGGAAGTTCTGTTTCCCATACTGATTTTATAAATTGAAAAGTCTCTAAATGATCTCTTTTGAATCATGTTTAATCCATTTACAGAGTAACTTTCTGGATGTTCCAGGAAGCAGAGTCATTGTTCCATGTCTTTCTAACTTTTATATTTCCTGAAACAAAATGGACTGAATGTATTTGTTAGAGTATTGATGCACAAGGCTGGATTTCAGAACAGCTTGAGCAGCAAACCTGAGTGCTGTGGTGATGGAGGAAGCACTGTGAGGTTCCTGTTCACTATGAGAAGGCGGCTTGTGTCTGTGATGTCTGAAGCACACTGAATAACGTGTGGATTTCTGCTTCCCGAAGAGTGGAGGAACATGTTCATGCCATAGCCTGCTCTTGGATTTAGATGAGCATGCAATACCACGTGTCACTGTGTAACTGTGCTCCTGATGGGCGGTGTTCAGCAGAAAAGGAACCCCAGCTTTGCTGGTGCCGTTGCTGGGGCAGTGGTGGGAAAGGGAGTGGATCAGCTTTGTGCTCGCTGGGAAGCGTCTTCTGGGTCTTTGCTATTTTGCTACTGGATTGCATTAGTAAAACGCAGCCAGGAAGCCAAGGAGAGATTAATTCCTCTCCACTCGGCGCTTGTCAGACAACATCTGGAGGATTGTGTCCGTTTTGGGGGCTCCCCAGCATGAGAAAGAAGCCCTGACAAACTAGAGCCAGTCCAGAGGCGAGCACCCGGGATGGTTTGGGAGCTGGCAGACATGAAAGAGGAGGGCAGCTGGGTTTTTCCAGCCTGAAGAGGAAGAGGCTTGTGGGGAGGAGGGGTAACTGCCATCTTTAACTCCTTAAGGTGGACCTATAGAGAGGGCAGAGCCAGATTCTTCTCAAAGGAGCACATGGAAAGGATCAGAGGCAGCAGACCCCAGTTTCAGCGAGGGAAGTTCCCGCTGGTATGGTGGGGGGAAAGGGAATTCACCTTGGGAGTGGTCAAACAATAGACAGGGAGCCCTGGGAGGCTGGGAGATGTCCATCCCTGGAGGTATTCAGAGCTTGACTGGAAAAAGCCCAGAGTGAACTGACCTGACGTCAAAGCTGGTTCTGCTTTGAGCAGGGCTTTGGACCAGACGACCTACAAAGATCCCTTCCAACCGAAATGCTTCTCTCACCCCATATACAAGAGGTGGTGGGGAGGAACCTTTAAGCAAATGTTGCTTTGCTCTTGTCATAGGAGGCTTACAGATCTGATGTCAGCACTGTGGAAGTGAAGTTCTCGGAATGTCACTGAACATTTTTATCTTACTCTAAAGAGCAGCCTAATAGAATGGATATTTTCAGGAAGCAGCAGCTTCTGATGTTCTTGGTTTTGTCCTCCCTGAAGTGCCTGAGGATTATACCGTCAAGGAAGCGGAACTGAAAATGGGAAGCCTGCTAGGGCTGTGTCATGGGAAAGCTCCAGCTTCCACTCAGGTATAGTAGCGGTGTGAGTGAAAAGAGTCTCGTGCTGCTTTTACGCTCTGTTTACATTTCCCAATGTTTCACGTAGTCCTCTTTTTACTCTGGTAATGGTTGTAAACGGCATGGAAAAAAATGCTCGGTGACACTGAGAATTATACCTATCGGCATGAAGGCTCACACTATTTATCTGGGTTGCAGAAGGCCAAGAGCATATATATGACCAGTTAATGTAGCTCATATGACTAATGGTAAATCGTTTCTCATTCGTCTGTGGTTGTCCAGCTTCTGTGCTCTGATGTGCGTATACTTTTGTAAAGAGCATAAAGTAAGAAAAGGGGGATATTGCTCTTGATATATCTACAAGTTGTAAATATGTAAGGGAAAAAATAGTTGTATATTTCTAAAGATCAGAGTGCTGGCAGGTTTTCTCTCTCATTTGCAGCAGACAAGTGGTAGAGACAGTTAATGAAGCTCTACGGATGGCCATAACTCAATTGCACGTGCTCCTCTGTTTGTCCTGCTTAGATTGTTTGCTTTAGCCCAAAGGAGTTGCAGTGCTGTTTGACTGATGGCAGGCTTGCAATAGCTGGTATATGTGTGCATTAGGGGGTGTTATTTCACAGTATTTCCATACTTAAATACATCTTCTGATAGCTTCTACTTGCTTTTTTAGCTGTTCTTATATTTTATGGTTGGGAGTGACCAAAACGCAAGCCCGGAGATGGAGATAGTTGTGGAAGAGACTGCCTCTGTCAAAGAGGTAAGTCAAGCTGCTTTTAAAAGCTTTTGTCATGCCTGGGTCAGCTCTGCTGCTCCTGGAGAACTTTGCCTTACACCCGTGCGTCACTTCAGGCTGCCAAGAGACACCGAGGCAAAGGAAGCGTTTCAGCTCCAAAAGGCCGGTGGGGAAGAGTGCCTTGATCTTTCACCAAGCAGTAAAGAGACATCCTTGCTTTTTCCCAAGAATGAACGTAGCCCGACTGCTTCGTGCGTGGCTAGCCGCTCCTTTTCTACACAGCAGTCCTCAGAATGATACGCAGTCATGGCAGAGCCTGCCACAATTCCTTGTAGCTCATCAGACTCTGAATGCACAGAATTGGAGTGAGAGGAGTCAGGAAGAACTGTGCACGGAGCGAAGGAAGCAGTTGTCGGTACTGCCAGTCCAGACTTTTGGCAGAGAGTGCCAGCGCCGATGAGTAGCGGCTGGAAAGCGTTGAGTTTGCAGGTGTGATTTGTAAAAGGTGCATCTTCAAACTGGGCGACAGAACTTGTTCAACTAAAGCAACAAACTGACAGCACAGATTTTTTTTTTTTTTTTAAACAGTTTGTAAATGCTGACTCACCTGACGTAGTAAACTTCTTGCCTGAAACAATCTCATACTTGAAGGGTTTAACATATAGCTCAAATACACCATGCCTATGTAATGATAGTGTTTTTAGGAACTGACCAGGAATCAGTCAGTCAGTTTTTATGTTAGAAAATTCTAGTGTAGATTTGCTGAAAACTTTATATTTCCCAGCCTGTGCACTGAGACAAGTCTCACCGTATGTTTCTTTTTTCAGTGTCTAAATTTAATGCTGGAAAAATCGGGATTATCAGGTTAGTTGTGTTGTATTGTTATTTAATGATGTTTTTAAAAGGAATTTCCAGATTTCCAAGTCAGCTCTTGCTACCCTAAAAGTTACAACTTGTAAGTTTGCTACAAGGATCTATGTGTCGTTGTAATGAGAGGAGGGGAAGGAATTGCAAAGTTGCAGTCCTGCTCTGATAAAAGCTAGCTGTGCAGTTGCTCTTGAAAATCAGTTTCAAGCTTTCTATTTGATCAGAATATGGCAAACCCCCCAGTCGCTGGACGATTTGCTTGGGTGCATGTGCAGGTGGAGGTGTTTGGCTGTTTGGATAAGATTTGCTGTCGTAGTGGGAACCACTGCATGAGATTAACTGTAAAAAATGATTTTTGGTCGCTTTGCAAAAACAAGTTATTCAAAATGAGGTCACGGTTTGGCCGTTGTTTGGGAATCTGAGTGGTAGCGGTTCTTGTTCCTAAGGTTTTACGTGAGGATGAAGGAAGAGGTATAGAGAGCGCTAGCGTGACACGTGAATTTCCTGGCTGAACATCTCTTTCTGTTGATGCTGAGGGGGGGAAGGAGGAGAAGAGACTTGGGGTGGCATTGTTTTCCAGCTTTTGTTCTAAACATTCATCGAATCCTGAGTATGTGTTCCAGTGGGGAGTGATGGCTGCAAATTCAGCCACGCTCCAAAAACCATAAAAGTTCACCTGAAAGACATGACTGTCAGAATATACATTGAGTAGCCCAAATGCAACTTAAATACTGTGCTCTTGTGTACATGTACGGATGAGCTGAAGTAGTTGTTAATGTCTTGAAATAAACAATCTTTTCCGTTTCCCTATAGTGTAGGTTTCCTGCCAAGAAACAATGGTTCTGTTTTTATTGCTTTATTTTATACTACCATTTTTGAACACTTGAATTTGGCCTTGTGTAGAGGTTCGTGATCTGACTGCTCTCATTCAAAGACATGTCAGACGTCAGTGGATTTTGATGTTCTTGTTGTTTAAAAAGACTGCAAGGTATTTCTCCCCCCCCCCCCCCCCCGAATGTATTGATGAGATTCCTTCTAGGCTCTGGGTTTTTTTAGTTATGAAAGTCAAATTTTGTCCCTTGCAAAGAATAAAGTGCATTTTCATCGGTTATTTTGGTCAAATTAAAAAGTTCAATTGTATTTGTTCCTTCTCTACCTGGTGCGCTTTATATACAGGTGCTAAATCTAAAGCATTGTCGTTTCTGGACGACACCATCTTTTTTGCTCCAGTGTGAAGTCCCCTGGTAGACAGCTGGGGAGGGGAAGTTGGCTTTTTTCCTTATGGTTTTCATATTAACGAGCCTGTCATTGATTCAAATAGTAAATTGACATGGGAATTCCTTCGCTTTCCTCTTAAACCAGGGAAATTAATTAGGTAGGTGAGGAAGAGACGCTTATGCAAATCAAAGACGACCATTTCCAAGCAGCAAAGTGTTTCGAGGGTCTGGAGAAGGACATGAAGGTGGTACTTCATTCCATTTGTCAGAGTTGTGTTGAAGAAACAAACAAACAAAAACCAAGCAAAAGAACCCCTTAACACTTATGAAGAGCTTTGTAATGTTTTTTTTTGAAACAGCTTTGTTGGCTAATTAGTTTTCCATATGTATGTTTTTGTGTTTTGGTAGGTGACAACTGGCATTTGAGAAGGGTTGACTGGTGCTATGAAGCAGGGGAAGCATGAAGTCAGGAAGTAAGAGGATCCTGTTTTTGACTTGAATCATGCCGTCGTTTATTTACCCCAATTTTCTGTAGAGACTTTCCCTGAAGAGAGCCGCATTAAAGCAAATGCGTGGTGTTTTTGTGTGTGCTAGCTTAGTGCACACCCTGTTTTATTTTCACAGGGCCTTATGAAGACAGTGGTGGGATACCTGTGGTTAAAATGTGAATCTTGTGCCCCTGCCTCTTATTTTCAGGGGCTGGGACGTATGGGCTATGCACATAGTTTTTTCTAAAGTCTAGGCTTACCAGGCATTAAAGATACATCAGCACAGAAGCATGAGGGGTCAGTTGGTCAGCTGCGGAGGTGCAAAGGAAGGACACAGCTCAGCAGGATGCCCTGGAAGGACTGCTGCAGAGCAGACTCCTGTAGGTGCAATCCTTGTGTGCTGCTGCAAAGCTGTCTCCAAGCGGTGGATGTTAAATGGCTATTTCTGTGCTCTTTGGTGGGAAAGGAAAACACCTGGGATCTTTGGCATGCATGGCTTAAGAACCCACCAACATCTACTTTAGGAACCAAAGCACGAGAACGTGTAGACTTACAAGTGTACTGTGCTTTCTCTTCCTACAGAATGCCACTCTGAAGGAACTTAATGTTTGCAGAGGAGATACTTTGGTTATAACTGAAGGAAAGCTTCCAGCAAAGGTAAAACGAGCGAGATGGTGCTCTTTAGTCAGTTGACGGTGTCTGGAGCCTTGAATATGGTAGTCGTTTCTTTTTTTTCTCTTGCTCATTTGAAAAATATTTCGGTCAAAAAAAATTCTGGTCGGCCATAATGAACAATGCTTTTTGCAGTTTTACAGCTTTTTGGATTTCGGTCAACATTTATAATGTTCTTAGTCTGTCTATATTTATTCTTCTTTCAACTTCTGTAGTAAAAGGCTTGCCCGTTGCAGCTTCTTTGCCTAGGAGTGTGTTAAGGTCGACAGACCTGGAGGAAATCGGTATTTCTGGCAGGCAAGGTTCTTGCGAAGGCACAACTCGTATGCTACTGCTTCCTCACCAAATGTTAAAAATAGAGGAACTGAAGTGTTTGCCTTCCGTTCCGATTTGTACTGAGGATGGCGTTTGAAAATGGAGGGCCCTCCTGGGAGACCCTCTTGTCAGCGATGGTTATGCAAACGGAAGGATTCTTTGCTAACAAACCTCCAGCAGGATCATAGGACGGTTTGGGTTGGAAGGGACCTTTAAAGATCCCCTAGTTCCCATCTCTCACTAGACCGGGTTGCTCAGAGCCCCGTCCGACCTGCCCTTGAACACTTGCAGGGACGGGGCATCCCGAACTTCTCTGGGCAAGCTGCTCCAGGGTCTCGCCACCCCCACGACCAGAGGCAGTTCCCTCAGCCTGCCCTCGTGCGCCGCGTGCCCCGGCCCCTCGCCATCTCCAGGGCCCTGGGCTGGGCCCACCCCCCACCCATCAGTGTCTTCTTTCCTGGACTGGGGAGACCAGGAGGGGACAGAGGAGGCTGGGGCAGTCGCCCGAGTACCAAACGAGAGAGGAGGAAAGCACCTTTACTGTTCGTTGTCTTGTTTTATTGTTTGTTTTTTTTAAGAATTAGGCAATAAACAGTCTTGAAAAGAGCTCCTCGTGAAGCAGCTGGAAAGGGACCTTAATGCTGAAGGCCAGTCCTTCTTCCTGGCAGAGCTGTGGTCTTCTGCTTCTCCAGAGGAACCGCTGTCTCTCTAACTCCTTTGCTCGATCTGTTGCTGTTCTTCGTGCACCGCCGCGGAGGGTCTGGCTTCCTCTTCAACCGCCCTGGTCCTCAGAGTGAAGGGACCCCACCTCCAGGCGCCAGGGACCTCGGCGTCCCTGTGAGGGGCGACTCCTGTCGCCTCGGCACAGCAGGCTGGCGGAAGCCATGTCGCCTGGTCCCCTTTTCTTGGGGCTCAGAGCAGAGGAGATGGCACCCCTTCAGGAGGGGTGGGGGTAGGGGAGGGGAATGGGAGAGAAGGGCTCACGCTGCCCGCGGCAATCAACAGAAGACCTGCTGATTGCCGGGAGGTGGAAAGGGTGAGCCCACGGGATGGCCGGGAGTGGAGGCTGGGCCTGCCAGCTAACGCCGGGCGCGGAGGCAGGGCCGGCGGTACGGCGCTGGCCGGGCGCTCCTGCGCTGGTGTCGGCGTGGTGTCACGGAGGGGAGCCCCGGCAGGGTGTAGCGGTGCCGGGGGGGCCATGCTGGAGGTGGATCCACTTCCATCGGCTCTTCCTGGTCTTCGGGTGGATCCACCTCCATTGGCTCCACACCATCAGCCGCATGAGCGATGGCCATCGCTACCACGCGGCTGATGGTGCCTCCCCTCTTACAGCGCCGCCTCTTCCTCCACGGCTCCTGCAGCCACCTCTCTTCTCTCCTGCTCAAGGGTGGGCAGCCACCCGCATTGCCGCTGTGCGACCTCTTGGTGCCAGCCATTGCTGGCATGAGAGGACACCTCGAAGCTCAGCGAATTGTGGGCCGGGTGCCGGGGTCCCCGTATTTATAGGGCCCGGAACAGAACGCAGTGAGGTGGCTTGTGACATCAGGAGGCCACTGTGATGGCGATGAGCGTGGCCAAATATGGCTGTTTTGGGAGGTGGGGGCCTGTGGCCTGAAAGATGCCCTAAGGTGGGAGAAGGAGGAGGGTCAGGGGGGCTAAGGGCCCCTTTCCTGGGGATCGTTCCCCTGTGCCATTCTGCTGCCCCTTGGGCCCAGGGACTGCCCTCCACCTCCCCTTACGTGCCCTGGGCTCCAGCCCCCTCCTCACCCCATGCCTGGGGTGCCCTGGATGGGATGGTGGCAACAGTGTTCCAGGAGGGCCGGGGGTCCTCGGTGACCCCCCCCCCCCCCACCCACCCGGCTCCCTGCAAGTGGCGCAGCCCCCCGTGCCCGACAGCGGTTGAGAGGGGGCAAAGCATCCCGACATCCCGCAGGCGGGAAAGGGAGGCGCAGCCACCCTGCGCGAGATCTCCCAGCGCTCCCTAAAAGAACTGGCGATTGCCAGGTGTTGCGTGGGCCCTTCTTCCCCGGCCCCCTGCCCCTGGAGCGTGGAGAGGTGCCATCTCTTCTGCACTGAGCCCCGAGGGAGAGGGGTGGAGAGGGCCTGGCGTCCTTGGGGCTGCGGTGCTGGCAAGGGAATAGCTTCAACAAGAACATCAGTCGGGTCCTAGGACAAACTGGAACTGATCCATCTCTGATCACTGAAGTTACTAGCTATACCAGAATTTGCTTTTGTCTCTTTCTGTAGAAACCTAAATCTGTAGTAGCTGGAGTCAGATTTCAGGAATGAAGGAAATGTGGAAATCTCTGGGCAAAGTGTACTAAATTGGCTCAAAGAAGAGCAAATCCAGAATCTGTCAAGCTCTAAAACCTGCAGACCTTCTGTGATACGGAACAACAAGTGCAGTAACCTTATATTTTAAAGTTGCTAGGGCTTTTTTGTTGTCCATAAGCTTCATTAACAAACAAAAGGGATGGAAAAAATCTGGCAGATCTGATGTTTGGTCTTAAGTGGGTTTTATTGTACTGGGGAAAAAGGCTTGTATTTATTTTGAGTACTCTTATTCAGAGGGCTTTCCCTCATTTCTTATCTTTTCGATTGTTCTCCTATTCTTCGTTGCATTTGAGAAGAAGAAAAAGTTTCTCTTGGTGTCACAAAGCTGACTTACGGCCTCCGTAACAGAAGGGGATGTATGCGGCTGACTACCAGCTGAAGTCGGTATCAAAGGTTCTTAAGTCAAATGTTTACCCAATGCTTGTGAGACTGGATCTCCAGATTGAGAACGCGTGTAACTAGCTGATGAGAGACCGTATTTTTCTTACCCCTGCGGCTGGGAACCAGGGTTTTACCAGAAGTTGACGTTTCAGCATCTTTATCGAAACTTTTCTAACACTTCCAATACTTCAACTGTGTTTCCCCCACTGTACGTGACTCTTCGTGACTTAATTTCCCATCAGGTTCAGAATTTCCTTTGGGCACAGCTAGTACTGACAAATTAACCCAAACTCTGAATGGAGTTCATTGTTTATAATCAAATTCTAAACGTGTTTTGAATGCTAAGGTGACAACGGAACGGTGGAAGATAACACACGAGCGTTTCTGTGCAGTAGTCGCGTGCTGGTGGCATCTAACGCGTTTGCCTTTTGGGGCTGGGAACCTGGGCGAACGGATTGCCGTATCGAGTGAAGTCTGCTGTCAGACACACCGCGGAGCCGTGCTGAACCGCACGAACGTCCAGAAACCTGTTCTGAAAGGAGCAAAGCCGTTGTTCAACAATCGCTTTTGAACATAGCCTGAAGTATCCTTAATTAAATCTGTGTTAATGAGAGGGCAAACTACAAGTCACTTTTGGGGGCTACCGTAAACGTTGAAGCTGTTGCCTTGTATGTGGAGCAGATGCTGTAGTAGGAGATACCAGTAGAGCAGGCTACTAAAATTGTGGCTAACGTGAGAAGCTCTCTCATTTACCTTTTATAGGTTAACAACATTCTGGTATTTCAGACAGCTTCAAGACAAAAACTGACACTCTCAGCTATCAGCAAAAAAAATAAAAGTCCAAAGCCCCTTGAAGCATATGATTAATATTTATTTCTGTGCATCTCTCTCAAATTCAGCAGGTGCTTCTGTGCTTTCTGAGGCCGCTTCATTCAAGAAGGGGATCTTTTTAATTTCCTCGCTGTTTCGGTTGTAGGTAGGCTTCCCTTGAATCTTGAAATCCTAGTTCTATGGATAGATTTTCTGACTGAGGTGAGGGCAGCCGACTGCTTTCCCCGTCTGACTTTGCGCCGCCTTCTTCCCTATCCACAAGTGTTCTTGCGAGCCAGAAATGATCGCGCGTGCTGATTCCTAAGGTAAGCCAGAAAGGTTTGCGTTCGCAGGTTGTTCCGTGGCATTGCACTTACTTTGCTGTCCCTTTGAATTCCTCCAGTTCCTTGCTGGACAGCTGTCCTGAGCTCAGCCTTCCCACCTGCCTTTAATAACTCCAGCCTCTTCTCGAAAACACGACGTTTGGAGAAATGTAAAGACGGATTCCAAGTGCTAACGTGGGGATTTTAGTATGTGCCTTTGTTCAAGTGTAATGTAGCAGCGCCTGCACTGAACCAATCTTGGATTATTTCTAATGTTGGCTCAAAATGCGTATTTTTTTCCTTAAAACTACTGTGGGTCATTCCGCAAGGAGAGAGTTCGTTAAAAAGGGGGGTGGGGAGAGGGAACACCTTTTTAAAACGGAGTCTTTGTGATTCCACAGTTTATGACGGTTATATTCCAAAGCCTGGAAAAGCTTTCGTCTTTATTTTTCAAGTGTTCTTCACAAAATAAAAAGTCATTTCTAGATGTCCATTTGGTTTGTCTATGTATGTCTCACCGATACATTGATCGGGAACGGCGTGAATTGGTTTCTAAGATTGGACGGGGCAAAACCTTCATTAAGCCTTAATTTTCCAGTCTGTTCCGAAGACAGCGTTCCCATCTCTGTGCGAGAAGTTTCCCCGACCCGGCTGGGGTTGCCCTGTGCAAAGACCTGGCTTGAGTTGGAGGGCTGGGATTTTGGGACGCAAGTTAAAGTGATTTTTAGCTTGCGGTTTTGTGCTCTTTTCTTAGAAAGCATGATCTAGTATTTACTTCCCGTTATTTCAGCTCCTAGCTTGTGCACAGATATATTGATCTGGTCTGTTTTTCAAGGGAACTAGCGTAAATCATCTAGAGGACTGTGGCTCTCGTAGAGTAAGAAACACGGATTGCTGAGGAACGGTTATCTTTTGTATCCGCTCCTGGTGCGGTCCTTGTAAAAGAGCAAGCGTTCAGCTCTGGGAATCTTATTGCGAGAAAATGGTGTGTTTCCTTTTCCTTTTCCTCGTAACTCGTTCCAGGTTGCTGAAGTGATTACGGAGCAGGAGGAAGCGGCCCGTTGAAAAAGCCTGTGCTGTTCTTCAATGGCCGTGGCCTGGCTTTGCTAGGGAGAGTGACGCGGGATCGGGCAACCTTGACGCTGGCTCCTTCTCCCCCATCCATCACTCTCACTTTCCACTTCTTTACTTCAAGAACAATTTAAAAAAAAACCACCACCACGACAAACCACCGAAAGATACAATTGAAGTTTCTGAGCACTCTCTATCTGGTGATTATTCAAGCAAGGGGCTGGGGTGTGACTAGTTCTGTGGGACAAGAGGCTTTGGGGCTGGTTCCAGGGCCTCTTCCCTCAGGCCCAGGGCGAGGGAGGGCAGGGCCTAACGAGGCCGCCGGGCCGGTTGCTAGGGCCGCGTTGTGCCTAGCAACCGCCTGCCCCAGCTCTGCGCTTGCGCAGTGAGGCGCCCTGCGCCGCGAGGCAGGCCGGGAATGCTCGGAGCCGCCGGTGGCGGCGGCGGCGGCGGCGGCGGCGGCGCGGTCCCGCCGCCGCTCTCAACGAGGCGGTGGTGCGGCGGACGCAGGATTCCTTGGGGCGAGTGATCCGCAAGCCGCCGCTGAGGGACCGGCTGCTGAGTAAGCCGCCCTTCCGCTACCTGCACGACGTGATCCCGGAGGTGGGCCGGGAAGCGGCCTGCGGGCCCGCTCCGCTGTTGCTAGGCAACAGGGCCTCCCTGCGGGCTCGGCCGCCCCCTGGCGGGCGGGGGTGTCGCTGCCGCGGGGGGAGCAAGGGTCCCCCAGGCGCGGGGCTGTGGGGGGCTCTGCCGGGGGGACCCCCAGGGGCTCTGAGCGCTCCCTTGCCCGGGAGAGGGGGGACCCCGTCACCTTTGCGGGGCCCCGGGGCCTGCGCAGGGCTGGGTGGTGCAGGCAGGTCGCTGCTGCAGGGGGTGCGCTCCGAGTAGCAAGAAAATCTCGGGGGTTTTAGGGTAGTGAGTAAATCTCAGGGTTTTTTTTAGGGTGGCTGGTAGTGGTTAAGACGAGACGAGGGGTCTGACTCTTTTCCTCAGTGTGCTGTGCATTTGGTCTTCTGTGAAAACCGCTCGTAGGTTGTTTTTCCAGCTCCCACTTAAAAAAAGAACCAAAACAAAAAAACCCCAACAACCAGTCTTAATTTTTACATTCCCTGAGCTGCTGCATTTTTATATAGTCACATTTAAAGAAGTCAATGAGGGAATAACGCAGAGCTGCGTTTAAAACGCGTATGCTGGTGTTCACGTTGTGAATCTCCTGGATTCACCAACCATCAAGGTTAAAGATGGAATTAAATAGGAAGGGAGGCCTGAGCTGTAAGCAAGGATTAAGTCTCGTTGTTCCAGAGCGTGTTCAGAGACACAGCAGGCCTCTGGAGCTACTCTGGAAATAGTTCTAAACAAGGTATCATCTCTGAAAGCAGATAAGGTCTACGTATTTCCTATTGGCACACAAGCTTTATTGAATAGAGGCCTTCAAGTGTTCTTACCTTACTCCTTTTCTTCTGTTTTGAAGGTAATTAGAGTGACAGGTTTTATGAAAGGACTTTACACGGATTTTGAATTGAAATCAGATAACGTTAAGGTGGGTATGGAACTTCCTTATTTCTTTAGCTTTCCTATTAGTATTCTTTGAAACTTGCTGCAAGGTACTTTTGGTCTTTTCTGCGTTCAGCGTCAAGGACCCGTCTTTAGTTCTGTGAAGCAACTGTAAAAGGTATTGCCTGTTGGTTATATTATGCAGTGCATGGGGTGAACACCTATAGATGGCGTTTGTGGATGTGACACAAACAAGCTGTCATGTGTGGAGAACTATTTCTGTACAGATTTCAAACCAGTGAGGGTTAATCTATAACGAGATCTAGGTTTCCAAAATACTGTTGTATTACAGGTGAAAAGTATCCTTATGTAGCAAGATTGCCTTGAAGTAGTTAGGCGTTGATAATAAATCACAAACACTAGAAATCCACATCCAGCTTTTTAAAGAGTCTTGTGGTCTCTCAGTGGAATGTATCGTTTTATATTTATTGCTTTATATGTGTGTGTGTATGTGCACATACAGATATATATATAGAGTATACATATATACAGTAAATATTCTTGCTTCATATCCCAGGACTTGCAGAGGCATTCATCTAGTATGTGCATTCCACAATAGGTTTATTACAGTATAGGAATGGCTAATTACTGAAAGAGGAGGTTAACGTTATTACTGAAAAATGCTTTTCTGAAGTACAAGGGTGACTTTGGTCACTGTTCGCTGCTCTTCTACTGTCTGCCTCTTTGCTGAGCTGATGCTGACTTCTCCCACTGCCGACTCGATTGGAAACTTTGGTCGCTTATTGATGGCAAATAACGCAGTGTTTGTATGTTGCTAGTTAGACAGCTACATCCCTTGGTGACTGTTTAACGTAGCAACTGAAAGTATGAGGTCTGTGAGCTGGCCTTGTCATCCATACAGCCAATTGCATGGACGTTTTATGCGCTTCTTGGAGCTTGTTATCGGTCTGATATGTGCGTTTATTTCTGTGAGTGTTCATATTGTTGTCGGGATAACTAAAATCTAAGTTATTTATACAACGGATTGTTGGTTTTGTTGGTACTGTCCCTGTTGAAGCTTGTCAATAGGTTCCGTGATGAAGAGCAGCTTAGCACATGCTGCCTCTTCTGGGGAGAGCACCGTGCGTTTTATTTGTGGATCGAAAAAGCAGATTTCTTAGCAACTCCTGAGTAGGTCTTTGTTTGTATCTACATACTGTGATAGCTGTGAAGTTGCACCAATCGTGAGTACCTCTCTGAGAATTTCTTTCGCAGTCCGTGAGATCATGCTTTTCAAGAGTTCCGGCAGAGGAGATCAAAATGCCGTAGTGTGTGGGAAAACGTCTCCAGCTTGTGTTCCTCTTCTTCAAACCAGTGGTCAGAAGAAGGACTTGGCTCTCGCAGGATGCTTCCTTACTGTGATTTCTGTTGGAGTTGTAGAAAATCAGGAGAGTAATCTTTATGCAGAGGCCAAAACTACCCACAGAGAGCTAGAGTCTGAGAGCAGCAGCCGGAGTCCATGTTGTGAATAGCTGTATATATTCCTATGCGAGGGTGATCTGCTTTTTGTAACTCTAGGGAATGATGCTCATCTGGTGTGATGATCTGGCAGTAGATGCACAGACTTGGAGCGGGCAGGATGCTTTCGGAAAAAAGAAAAGGTTTGTCCCCACTGTGAAATAGTCCCAGTGCTGTAGCCCACAGTCTGCTTGCTGTGGGCTGGGAAGAATTGACGGGTGCTTTTTGCAAGCGTGCTGTGCTGTTGCAGATCAGGAGGTGCATAGGCTGAAATCAGGAAAGCCCAAAGCTCGTGGTCCGGCCCCTGTGGTGGCTGGGGCTGGCTCCTGGTCTGGACATCCCCTGACATGCTACGCAGCGTCATGCACGCATACGTGCAGCCGCTGTGTTCGTTTCTAGTTTCAACTCACCTCTCCCGCATGGACATAGCAGCGGGGTCCTGAAGTACCCAGCATTTCTGCTGCGCTACCTTTTATGTCCTCGCTGTTGGGATAATACGTTCTGCTTGGATAGCCGGTCCCCTCCTCCTGTGTGGAAAGATGCAGGAGGCAGGCTGGAAGCATCCCGTGAGCCAAATCTGGCCTGCAGAGCAGGCACGTGGACCTCACTGAGTTCTAGTTTGTTTCAGGGATGTAGAGTTATAGCAACCAGTTGGAGAGAGATGTAAGGGGAATTTAAAGCATTGAGGATTCCTTAATTGTTGGGACTTCTCTGAAACAAATACACCTCTTCTGGCAGCTACATTGGACGATATTGCTGTCTGCGTGTTTATCAGAAAGGTTCTTCTTGTTAGGTCTCGTAAAAAGTTGTTCTCTTATAAATGGAAAGATTGGATATCAGGCTTGCTCTTTTAATCTTTCACACCAGCTTTATATATACACACACACACACACACACACACAAAGTCTTCATATTGGTTTATATATATATAAAATCCTACTGCTTGAAACAGGGGAGATACCTTTTTTGGAAATCTACCCAATAAAAAATATGTTCTTAAGCTCTCAGCACTGTTCCAGATGTTTGTTTCTGTTTTGACAGAATTTTCTTTACTGATGCAAGTGGGACCTGTAGATTTCTCATTGGGTTCATGAGGATTTCTTATATGGACAGAACAGACTGGTAACGTAACTGCTGAAAACGAGGAAGATGTAGGAGGACATTTTGGATCTTTATTTGAAAACATGTTTGGTTGAGAATAGCGTCCTATCTCCTTCCCTAAATTAATAGATTGCATATGTCCTTGGAAGGACGGACAAGTATTTTAATAGAACTAAGTTGCAGTATTTCCTTCCTTTCCTTTTTTATTTTTGAATGCAGGGAGCACTGGTGAGGGTGAAGTGCTCGTGATGTTAATGGAGACAATCTGAAAATGCCAGCTCTGTGGCAGTTGTTTGTTTTAATCCGTTTGGAAGAGCCGAAGGCGGGAAGTACCCTGACTCTGGAGACTGTCTTCCCACGCATTTAACTATCACTTAGGTGTTTGCAGCAGAACCCAGTTCTTGTTTATGGAGAGTGGCTCTGGGACTTGAGGTGCCATGTGAGCAGCTCTGTTAAGCTCCAGTGCCGCAGGACTAGATAGTGCTACCGCATGGCCTGTAAAGAGCGTTGGCCTTGCTCGGCCGAGGAAATACTGGCTTCTGTTGCTTTCCTCTGTATCGGTACGTCTGTCAAATTTGATCCAGGTCATTCTGGATCTGTGCGCCTGAGATGCTCCGACAGTAAGCGCAGTGCAAAATCAGATGTTTTACTGGATAATTGCAACTGCTCCTTTTCCGAATGAACTGAACTGGTTAACCGGTCCACTTCTCAGTTATCAGTCTGAATGCGGTAGTTTCTCTTCTTTTGAACCGATGCCTATTAAAACACGCATACAGAATTCTTCTTACATGGGTTTCCTTTTTCACAGGCTAATAAAATACTTTCTTTATCTCCACTCATGAGTGTAAAGGATGAGTGAGTAGACTTCTGTGCTGGGCTGGTAAATATTCCTTGAATTTTATTATGGTTTAGTAATAAAACCCCTTTTTTGTCCCACTGAGTGTTCTACAGTTGCAGAGACTTCACACCATGATTTCATTCTCTGGGCCAGGAACCTCCCAACAGAATTTTACTTGGTGGGGGTTTGTTTATTTTGTCTTTATTTTTTTCTTATGATTTTGCATAATCACTAGAAGACGTCATCTCTACTGAAGGGGAAAGTTGTTTGTAAAGTGTAATTCTAAAACTAAAACACATCTGGTAATTGTGGAGATAAAAATATGTGCCTGTATCCCTTTCCCACCATCTTTCGTCTGTTTTCTTTACTCACTGTTCAGTCTGGTTTGTAAAGTAAGTGTACAAGCATGTAAGTCCCTCAATTTAGAATCGTATTAGTCCCAGAACTTTGGGACTTCTGTGCTGAAAAATAGTCAAGGCTCATGAGAGCCCAGGAGGTCACGGTCGGCTTTTAGAAGAGCTGGAAATACTGCGTCCCCTGGGTTTCTAATGCTTGGTTACTCAACCTACTTCTCTGTAGGAAGAAGCTAAACAAATTCCCGTGGATCAATTAGGGCAGAAATTATTGGAGAAAAAAGGGGTGTCCTGGAATAAGAAATACCAAAAACAGTATGGAGCATTACGAAAGGTAATATGCATGTATGTTAGTTTGCTTTTTACTGTTAAGGTAACTTTACATTTATATTCCTCTTGAATAGTCGGGAGGATGATAATTGAAAATACTGGCCCTTAGACTAGCAAGATAGAGCATGTGGAAGAGAGGTTTGTAAGATAAGTTAGTCGTCTGGGAAACATGAACGAGATTATCAAGGGAGTGTCTGCCTGAAAGCTTGTATCTTTTTTTCCATCTATATGGTTGGCCTATAAAAAAATGAACCTTACTTGCTGAACCTTGTGTCTGTGGATGAAGCTGCAACAACACTTACTACCACTTGAACATAAAAGCACTGATGAGAATTAAAGGAGAAATCCAGTACCTCTTCACAGGCATAACAGAAATGAGATTTTGAAACTGTATGCCGCTTTTTGGTTGATTAGGGCATGTCCATAAAATTAGCACTTCCAGTAAAGTTGAGTTCGTTGAGTTGGTTACTGTATTTTCTAATGCTTGAAGGAAAATACTTTAGCATTTGTGTTCTAGATGATAGGTGGAAAATTCATGTTTGACTGTTTTTTGAAGAGAACCACCAATGCTGTTTTCACAATAATGATTTAAAAGTACTTGTGAAATGTGAATGTGAGTCTTCCGCGGAGGTAGATGCTTTTCTGACTTTGAGAGAGAAGTGATAGAAACAAGTTGTGAGCAACCCAGTATTAACCACTTCAAAGTTTGAGTGCTGCTGCGAATAGTACTAAAGCTGACTTTTTCACAAGTGCCGGATGTATACCAAAAGCACGTTGATCAGGGCAATACTTGCCTTATTGAAATAACTGTAAATTGTTGTACACTTTTTGAAGTATCCAATGAGGTTTTGCTTATGGTTGAAACGGAAATTCAGATTTTGGGGGTTTGTTTTTGTTTGTTTTGGGTTTGTTTTTGAGGGGGTTGGGTGGTGGTTGTAGTTTTGTGGTGGGATTGGAGGGTGGTTGGTGTCCACCCCCTCCCCCCCCATCTCTTGAGAGCCACGGTTTGGTTTTGTGTGATTTGGACCCTCAGCTTGTTTGAAGTATCTGCATACTGCTAAAATGAAAGTAGAGAACAGAGGGGATAAGGTGGGCAAAATGGAACGAGGAGGTTTTAAGTTCTTGAGATGCCACAATGGGCAGCGTTAATTTGGGTAAGGTACAGCTCAGCAGACCAGAGTTGAGCTCGAGATCCCTGTCTGGTAAATACAGAAGGGAGCAATTCCGCAGCTACTAGGGAGTGGAAAGTACCAGTGTTAGAGGGCTAAGCTAGTTGGGATGGTACTCTGTGTGTCTGATAAAGCAGAAGCTTTTTGATTGCCTCTAGACCATCACTCCCTGTGCCACCTTTCCAGGAACAGAGAGTATGCGCTTGTGAGCAGGGTTTGAAAAGGATTCCAGTGTCACAAGCAATCCTTGAAATTTAGAAGGTAGTTTGATTCGATTCTTAGTGATGCATGTAGGTTGAAAACAATTCTGTTGCAATTTCTTGCGTGCTAGTTTGAAGTTGTATAAGAAATGAAGCCAGCAACAGCATCTAAAACCTCAGGCAGATAAGTGGTGGTAGGAAGATTACATTTTTCTGTCTAAACTGAGGAAATACATGAGGAAGCATCATAAAAGCAGGTTTGAAGGGCTGGGGTTTGTGCATCTATTTGAGAATGAATCAGGTGAAGCAGCTAATGCAGGCTGCTCCATTTAAAACTGGCCATCTTCTTCATCTTGTCCTTGCTTTCCTTTTAGTATTTGCAGAATCATCCTCAGATATTTCAGTTCAGTCCTGATGAAAATAAGGTTGGTCTGAAGGCAAAACACAAGCTCCCGTTTAAGTCCGATTCTCGAGGACGAGATCTCCAAAGCCCTCCTCAGAAGAACGAGGTCCAGTGGAATTCAGAAAAAGAACCTGCAAGGCTAAGGGACAGTTCTGCTGGTTGCCATTGGTTTGATCTGAATGATTCCAAAGTCCAGCCGATCAAGGAGAAGGATATTGAGAAACAATTTCAGGGTAAAGAGAGTGCCTACATGCTGTTTTATCGAAAATCTCAGTTAAAAAGACCGCATGAAGGTACACAAAGCTCATCTTGATATTCTGGGGGCTTCCTTCGTTGGCAGTTTGCTTTCTGGAGGGCAAAGGCTGTTGGGTCTTCCTGTCCTTTCCAAGAGCTGAAGATACAGTCTTCTTTCTAGTGCTCATTTGTAAGAAGGGTTACCTAAGATACACGGAGGTTACCTCCAAGGAGGTAGTGACCAGTTACTTGGCTGTAGCTGACACTAACTTTTTTCTAGTACGCTTCACAAACACTAGCAGAACATCTCCTACTGAAACAAATACAAGTTGTTGCTAACGGCATTCATGTATCCATTTCCCTTAGGGGAAGATGGATGGGAAGAAGTAAAAGCACTTGTTTGTTCTTTGTATGATCTTGCAGTTTGATTTTCTCTAATACGAAGGGATGCAACATTATTGCTCTGAATTTTCAATGATTACCGTACTGTAATGTCTCATCTTGATCCCTTTTCTTGTTTGCCAAAACACATCTTAAGCAGCTGAGGCCAAACTAGCCTGTATTATTTGTTGCAGCTGAGGCCAAACTAGCCTATATTATTTGTTGCAGCGCAAGGAAATCCAAGGTACCAAATTCCTGAACACCTTCTGAATGAAATGAATGCTGCTAATACTGAGCTGCAAAAAAAGAGGTATATTAATGTAACTGTACCAATCTCTTAAACAGCATTCTTAATCTGCAGATCTCCAAAGCGATTTAAAATGGAAGAACCTCATTGAGTAGAGCCAGATACTAAAATGATTCAATGTCGTAGAGGTTAATCGAGGAATACAACGTGTATGTCCAGATTCTGCCTTCTGCTAGTTCCCTGCCTCCCTGTTAGTGGTGTAACTAGGCGCTCTACAGAATTTGAAGGGAAACTGACAGTGTAAAATGGTACCAGTTTTTTGTGAAAATCAGGGCCATTCTGGAAGGCGAATGGACTACATTATCTTAATGATGTTTGTCGAGGGAGTTCTCCTTGGGAGAAGGGGGAGTGACTTGCTTTACTGTGAAACAACAGATCAATGGTATCCTTTGCTAGAAACGTAGAGGAAAGAGCTAGTGGTATTCAGGTTGGTTGCAACTTTTCCTTCTGTTGAGGAACACACAGAACTGATGATACGCCTGAATCACAGTTAAGCTATCCAAATACAGACGCACGCAGGAGACCCAGGTCCTGTGTGATATATCTGTGCTGTGCAAATTTCACTCCTTGATTGTTTTTAAACAGCGTATTTGCTGCTACATTTAGCTGGTAGAAGTGGATACAGGTATAAAGGAGGAAGGCACGGCTGTGTCTGTCCTGACTCAGTTTCCATGCAGTTTTTCTGTCTCTGCATTTTAGCAGAGTACTGATCTGGAACGTAGCCTGAAAAAACCTCCAGTCTCCGCGTCCCTAAAGGTGAAGTTTGCCCTTCTGTTTAGAAAGGTAGAAGCAAGGTGTAGAAACACACAGAACGTACTGTTGCGGTGCTTCTGTGGAGGAGGTTTACGTACAACGTGTAAATCGCTGTCATCTTTGAGCACCTCTCTGCCTACCCCTTGATGGAGGGGGAAATGTGACAGTGAATTTAACCATGAGGGTATCAGTTCCAGGACAACTGCACAGAAGCGTCTCTGAGATAAGCGAGCCGGTTGTTGGTGTTAAATTCACCGGTTTATAATTGTGTTATTCTTTCAAAGAGCGGAATGTGACTCGGCAAACAACGGCATTGATTTACATCTCCATTTGAGCTCCTGTTATAAATTTCACCATGGGGCTTTGCATCCTTCACGTACTTGGAAAGAGAGTGTTGTGGATTTGACTATTGATAGAAGAAAAACGCTCGGAGAGCTTCGACAATCAGTGTTCCAGGTATTTGCTGTGTTAAATGAACTCAAACGCTTCATTTTTACTTGAGCCGCAACAACATTTACAAATGTATTTATGCCGTAATTTTTATCTCCATGAGAAACTTTCAACAGTAAATGTGGTTTTAGGGGGCTAAAAGCTATATGGGTTTACACAGAAGGAAACATGGGTTGGAGGTCTGTTCTCGAAGTATTGAAGAAGCCATGAAATTGATGAAACTTCAACTATGGAGACTTTAAAGCTCTCATAAGCTAATTATATTTAGGCAGCATGTACATGGGCATGGATTGACACTTTGCAGAAGTCCAGGTTTATTCTTCACATTTCAGTTTGTGACAGATTTGTCTTTGTATGTTCAAGGAGCTAGCTGGCCTTAAAACGAAGTAATCAGAGTAGTTTTAGAAAAAAGAAAATCAGTGAAAAGAAATATTTAGCTTCACTATGAATGTGGTATCTTTGCATTTGTTCTCTACTACGTTAAAGGAATATGACAGTTTATAAAATGCTTTTTCAGAGAGACCTGAATCAAAGCTAACTTAATGTCAGGAAACACTGTTTGCTTTCCTGTACCTCACAGCCTTTGGTTAGTGTCCAGTTGAAGTAAATAGCTGTGACTTGTTAAGTGTCAAAGTGAGCTTGGTAGCCAGGCTGTAACAGCTTTCAGCAAAGGTGTAATTTTGAGTGATGGGAGTTATTGCTTGCTGGTGTTTTATATATAAAAAAAATTTTTTTTTCTTTCTCTTCTTCCCAATTAGATGTTGGAATGTTGGGAAGGAGACATGATTCTCAGTATTGCCAAGCCTTTACCGGCAGGACTGCATCTTTACCAGATACTTGATGGTAAGGCTACTACATACAAGGCTTCCACGTTATTTATGTGTTGTATTTACTGCAGACATCGAGGATTTCATATGTAAAACATCTTGGAGACGTGTATCACTGAACACTCTTCAAACTCAAACTTCCGTGCAAGTCCACTGCTGTTAAGTTATTTAGGACACTGTTATCAGTGAAATGAAGGGGTTTGAGACCTTTAGATGTAGTCTTTGTGGTGAAGTGCAGTCAGACTGCAGATCTTATGCAAGTTAAACACATGTGCTGACAAAAATACATCAGTCTGTATGATGACCTTCATTTGCTTATGAATGTTTGCTTTCACAGTAGTTACCTAGTAGGTAGAGGAGAGGACAGAAGAGAGGAGCCAGGGTGACAGCAAAGAAAAATGTAGGTTAGACCTAAGCTGAAGCAGGAATTTTGTAAAGGAAACTGCTGACCTGAAGAGTACGTTAATTTATTCAGAGTACATTAGTATTTTAAAATCATGAGTTCTGTCTCCAGCTTTGCATTGTTACGCAATTCTAGGTGTTCGTCTTCAAAAGCCTATTCAGCCGTTTTTAAATTTTATAGTCTTTGTGGTCTGTTTCAGAAAATTAGGGTTCTACCAGAACATAACCCAACGTTCCACGATGTTGACATCAAAATGCAGAGGCACTCATAGCTGCTGTAAATATATGTGCCGATGCTAGTACAGTTCTTTACATGACAATGACTTTTAAAAAATCTGAATCTGGCTTATGGTAGGAAGGTAAAAGAAACTGCAGCATGGGCATTAGTATTTCAAAGAATGGGCTGGGAATGTACAGTGTGTGGCTCGTTTATGAAATCCAGCCTTTTTATTTTAGATCTATTCATTCACTGTTAAATCTCGTGTCGATAATCCTGATCAAGCAGCTTTGCCAAGTGCTCACTTGGGCCTCAGTTTGCGAGGGAAATTGAATGGAAACCTTCGTGCTGCGGCCCTCTTTCCTCAGTGAGAGTGCTGTAGGGGTGTGTGCCCGCTTGCGTTGCTCTTGCTACATGAGGGACCCCTAACTTACTCCCTCTAAATGCTGATCGCACAGCAGCTTTTGTAATGATACGCTTGAGCCGGAGTAGAACGTGCCAGCGTATTTCAGTTTACCAGCTGACCCTGCTTTTGTGGGGGGCAAGAACTTAATGATTTGCTCCTTTTTAGGAGATGAGCTGCCACTGGATGGCGTTGGGCTGGCTGATGGAGCAGACATCTTTGTGTGGAATGGGAAAGAGGTAAAAGACCCAAATACCCTCTCTCTCCTTGTCAGTTCTGAAGAGAGAACACGCAGTCTCCAGACATGTTTTTGGAAATACCAATCTGTTCTGCAGATGTGCTGCTGACATATCAACGTTGGCTTTGGGGACACCGCTTCAGCCTCATCTAGGACACTGTGTTTTTGCAGCTTGTCACTATACCTTGAGTGATGTACAATGTGCTGCTTGATAAAATTATAAACAGAATTACACTCTGCAGAATGCGATGTGGTCAGATTGATAGGTGCCTGTAGATACCCAGTGCTGGTTACATTGGCGTATATTCTGAAAGCACCTGGTGCCTCTTGGAAGGAGATCAGTTGATAGTAATGTGATAACAAAAACTTATGCCCTGTAGTGAATCATTCCACATATAAAATTAGAACTGTGAGTGACTACTTTTGTGTGTGGTCTCCCTGAAATACTGTGCTCCTTTTCTAGTGTTGCATCTTCCTTTTAATACTAAGGCTTCTGCTTAACTTGGAAATGCTTGCCTCAGTGGTTCGGTAACACAGCATTTTATTCCATCTCTGTACTGGAATAAAACTTTACTTTTAAAAGATTTTTTTTGTTGTAAAAGTATACATTTTCTTTCTGATTTATTCCTCCCCCCCCCCCCCCCCCCAAAAAAAAAAAAATCCAAAAGAAAACATCTAGTAACAGAGTTGTTCTTGTCGTTGTTGTATCTTTGGTATGGTCTTCACTACTCCAGCTTCCTGCGTGCTGAAATTGTCTTTGGCAAGGAACTATATTCTTTGCCTAGGCTGAATATCAGAAAGGCCAGATTTTAAAATCTGCCTCTCTTGATCTGCCTCAGTCACACTTTTGGGTAGTTCTTTAATATGCTGAGGGGCTAAATTCCTCTGTTCTTAATCTGATGGAGACCAAGTGTCCACTGGTTTCCCAGCTACAGTTACGATACATTTACTATACATGCAGGCTTGGAACAGACCTTAGCATTAGGTTTTCTCTTCCCACCACCTCTGAGTTACTCTAGTTGTTTGTTCAGTAGGCATGTGGTCAAAGGTGGTTTCTTTCTAAGGAGGAGAGAGGGTCCATCTTTTTGTCTCAGTAATTTTATTGCTGTCATTTATTGCTGTCCAGTCTTTTCTGTATTTTACTGATGACCACTGCGTTCCTGACTTCAGGTTGGTGGTACAAAGGTGATGACAGGCCCTGATCATGAACCTGTGGTCGTAAACATTCTTCGTTTAGCGGAGTATAACGAAGGAGGGAAGGGTCAGCATTTCACAGAATCGCAGCACGTCTTTTCACGCAGCACAAAACTGGGTGATCTGCGCAGAGCCTTAGCACCATCAGGAGGAATCATGCTAAAGAACGGCTCAGGACCGGATAAAGAAGGCAAGAACTGGGAAGTTTTTCGTGAAGAAGATATGAAGGAAACAGTCAAAAGTGTTGGTCTGACGGATGGGTGCTCAGTACTAATCTTAGACAGCCATGACCAGAGGTAACCGTTTTGATTACAAGTATAATTAAACAAAAAAGCAATTTTGGCAAAATCTGTTCCGTTAAATTATTCTAGCTCTCTCTCTATATTCTTTTAACTAATTGTCGCTTTGAGCTTTTGAATTCAAGATAATGTAATGTTAAATTTGGGGGATCAGGTACTTATCAACTATGAGATACTTCTTTCCTCTTGAAGTGCAGATGCAGTCACATCCTTTGACTTCCACTTGTACAGGGAAAAACCTAGTGAGAACCACTTGTGCCCAGTGTGCTGGCACATCTTTGGCATAACCTGAATTTCTGAGGTTTGAGTCGTGTGGTTCCCCGAGGGACTTGGTAGGATGAGAGAACAGAGCAGTGTCAGAAGAGTATGCAGGTCTGCTGAATCTCCCAGTTGAACCCAAAGCTGCCAGGGGCAAATGCCTGGTCTCTTTTCACTTCCCAGCGTATAGCCCTGAGGTTAGGTTCCCATTTTCCGAAGGTGCTGGTATGTGCTTGTTACATAAATTCTGACTTCCTAATTGAAACGGTACTGAAAAATGGAGATGAAATCAAGCAGTGAGAGGGTTCTTCACCAAGAACTGTTTCTGTGCTTCTATGCAGTAGCAGAGAGACAGAGAAAAATCTCTGATTTTAGTTATGACTAGATATACTTTTGCAATATTTTTTTTTTTTCCAGGAGCCTTAAATCCAGCCTCAGAAAGTGACTTAGACTCTGAAGTGCCTTCAGAAGCTCAAGTCCCATTGAAAGCCAGTTACCAAAACATAGTTTTGACTGGTTTATTCAGTAACCAGCCCAGAGGTGCCTGGATGCTGCCTGAGGCCTCTAACTCTGTGACATGCGTCCCTGTTAATGACCTCGGCATCATCGGTTTATTTGAGAGCTTTGGTATTTAGCGATCTAGCCCAGACAGCGTGTAGTTTTCCTGTCTTTGACCGTCTTTGCACTGCTCGCTCTTCCAGCTTCGTGAATGT
Organism: Gymnogyps californianus; assembly: GCF_018139145.2. NCBI lineage: Eukaryota > Metazoa > Chordata > Aves > Accipitriformes > Cathartidae > Gymnogyps > Gymnogyps californianus. The sequence goes on along the minus strand of NC_059477.1, from coordinate 1,771,578 downwards.
GTCAAGTGGCAATTTGACTGCTTTTACGTATGACATCAGCTGGCTCCAAGTTCAAAACTTCTGCAGAACGGATGACGAAGAGCAACACGTTAAAATTACAGCCACTATTGAAACAGTAAGCAGTGTGATTGTTCAGGGATGGAACACAGGCTGTTGCCCTGAAAAGCTTGGCCGGTGCACGTGGGCCAATTAATGGGGAGTGGACTCAGCCTTGGGGCTGAAGTTTTTCTGTGATGAAAACAGTGTGCAGCTCAGAGGTGCTGGAAGACTTTGACTGCTGTGTAAGAAGGCTGTAATGCTGGGAACTTAAACCAGTGCAGTCTACATTAGTGTGTTTTAGTGCGAAACCATTTTCTTTTTAGACCATCCTGTAAATGTGTGTTTGAGGCTATGTCAGTAAACAAAAGCTAAAAGAGGAGGAAAGTGTTGTTTCTTGCTTTCAGCACAGGATGGGAAAAAAATGCTGGTTTTCCCCAAGGGGTGGGCTTCTCGGGTACCTTTTCTGCCTTTTAAATTATTTCCTGCTACAGAAAATATGAAGTATTACTTAGTTTTGCTCACAGAATTACTGTTTGTGAAATACTAGTCTCCTGATAAATCCAAAAATTAAATACCGCTTCATTTTCATTGGAATACTGTTTTTAAGGAAAACTTCCACCAGTGTGTTATGGTATCAGTGCACTTATTTATTATATATATTTGGTATGATAATGTTCAAGACGTGTTTTTCTCAGCTGTGTATAGTGTTAACAGGAATAAGAACGTAACTAGGATGCCTTTCAAGTGAAGGCTGCCTCTTGTGGACTGGCATTTGAAGAGCAGGAGTGTTCCTGGCATTCTGTATCGGAGGTGTTAATATTGCTTTCTTTTAGGTGATGTCAGATATCAAAATGAAAGCAATACGGGAGCTTCAGCTGGAGGAGGAACTAGGTAAGTATTCAGTGGCTTTACTTTTAGATCTGATAATGTTAGAATTTACTGGCTGGCTTCCTGCTTTTTGCATCAGTCTGTTCAAAACAGCAAATCCATTGCTCTTAGGGGTTTTTGGGGTTTTTTTTGGAAAGAAAGAGGGTGCAGAGGACTTAAAATTCATCGGATTCTGAATAAAATGATTATTTTTCCTAGCTTAAAAAAAAAAAAAGGGTGTAAGTCTTGAATAAAATACATTTTATGAAGCTCTTATTTTTCAGAAGCAATTTGAGTAGGAATAATCATGTCGTCTTACTAAAGTATTACACTCAGAATTGAAGATGATTTTGTTGGTGTTTTTTTTTTTAACCTTATTCCTTTCTTTAAGACACTCCAGTTTTCTTTCTGTAAAGTTTTTGTTGATGCCTTTACCTTTGGAAGCACTTGGTCAGTTTTGTGGTATTTTACTGCTTGTGGCTAACAGCTGCCTTCAAAGAGAAAGTAATCTTTCACTGAAAGGATAACAACTAAGACTGTTCATGAAGTCTCGAGGAATCTCTCTCCAACTGTATTTTTGATGCAATACCTCCAGAGGGAGGCCTCTAAGAGAAGCCTGTTGTCGTTAATCTTAACCATGTTATCTGTCTAAGCTTCGGAGCCAAATTTCTTCTTATTTGAATTACTTGATAGATCTCTCTCTCTTTCCTGCCCTTTTTGTTACAGCAAATGACAGCTGTCTTAGACCTGTTAGCGGAAATGGGAAACTTCTGTCTCCAGGGAAATGTCCTTATTTAATCATCATTCGGTAAGAAGTTCGATTGGGAGACTTTAAGCTTCCCTTTGTCCTTTCCTGGGAGAAGTACACACACGTAACTCCACTGATTTCCAGACTTAACTGAAGCAGTTGTGTGGGGTTTTTCCCAGTTTTACTGTTTATTGACAGTACCAGTACAAAGCTAGAGGTTAAACTTCAATGTTCAGCTTGGTTTTGTTACTTGTATCCCTAATGAGTAGAACTGGTTAGCATAGCTGCCGTTGCGTCTTGACCACTGGCCGTGTCCTTCAAGACTGTGGCAATTAACAGGAAGTTCTGTTTCCCATACTGATTTTATAAATTGAAAAGTCTCTAAATGATCTCTTTTGAATCATGTTTAATCCATTTACAGAGTAACTTTCTGGATGTTCCAGGAAGCAGAGTCATTGTTCCATGTCTTTCTAACTTTTATATTTCCTGAAACAAAATGGACTGAATGTATTTGTTAGAGTATTGATGCACAAGGCTGGATTTCAGAACAGCTTGAGCAGCAAACCTGAGTGCTGTGGTGATGGAGGAAGCACTGTGAGGTTCCTGTTCACTATGAGAAGGCGGCTTGTGTCTGTGATGTCTGAAGCACACTGAATAACGTGTGGATTTCTGCTTCCCGAAGAGTGGAGGAACATGTTCATGCCATAGCCTGCTCTTGGATTTAGATGAGCATGCAATACCACGTGTCACTGTGTAACTGTGCTCCTGATGGGCGGTGTTCAGCAGAAAAGGAACCCCAGCTTTGCTGGTGCCGTTGCTGGGGCAGTGGTGGGAAAGGGAGTGGATCAGCTTTGTGCTCGCTGGGAAGCGTCTTCTGGGTCTTTGCTATTTTGCTACTGGATTGCATTAGTAAAACGCAGCCAGGAAGCCAAGGAGAGATTAATTCCTCTCCACTCGGCGCTTGTCAGACAACATCTGGAGGATTGTGTCCGTTTTGGGGGCTCCCCAGCATGAGAAAGAAGCCCTGACAAACTAGAGCCAGTCCAGAGGCGAGCACCCGGGATGGTTTGGGAGCTGGCAGACATGAAAGAGGAGGGCAGCTGGGTTTTTCCAGCCTGAAGAGGAAGAGTCTTGTGGGGAGGAGGGGTAACTGCCATCTTTAACTCCTTAAGGTGGACCTATAGAGAGGGCAGAGCCAGATTCTTCTCAAAGGAGCACATGGAAAGGATCAGAGGCAGCAGACCCCAGTTTCAGCGAGGGAAGTTCCCGCTGGTATGGTGGGGGAAAGGGAATTCACCTTGGGAGTGGTCAAACAATAGACAGGGAGCCCTGGGAGGCTGGGAGATGTCCATCCCTGGAGGTATTCAGAGCTTGACTGGAAAAAGCCCAGAGTGAACTGACCTGACGTCAAAGCTGGTTCTGCTTTGAGCAGGGCTTTGGACCAGACGACCTACAAAGATCCCTTCCAACCGAAATGCTTCTCTCACCCCATATACAAGAGGTGGTGGGGAGGAACCTTTAAGCAAATGTTGCTTTGCTCTTGTCATAGGAGGCTTACAGATCTGATGTCAGCACTGTGGAAGTGAAGTTCTCGGAATGTCACTGAACATTTTTATCTTACTCTAAAGAGCAGCCTAATAGAATGGATATTTTCAGGAAGCAGCAGCTTCTGATGTGCTTGGTTTTGTCCTCCCTGAAGTGCCTGAGGATTATACCGTCAAGGAAGCGGAACTGAAAATGGGAAGCCTGCTAGGGCTGTGTCATGGGAAAGCTCCAGCTTCCACTCAGGTATAGTAGCGGTGTGAGTGAACAGAGTCTCGTGCTGCTTTTACGCTCTGTTTACATTTCCCAATGTTTCACGTAGTCCTCTTTTTACTCTGGTAATGGTTGTAAACGGCATGGAAAAAAATGCTCGGTGACACTGAGAATTATACCTATCGGCATGAAGGCTCACACTATTTATCTGGGTTGCAGAAGGCCAAGAGCATATATATGACCAGTTAATGTAGCTCATATGACTAATGGTAAATCGTTTCTCATTCGTCTGTGGTTGTCCAGCTTCTGTGCTCTGATGTGCGTATACTTTTGTAAAGAGCATAAAGTAAGAAAAGGGGGATATTGCTCTTGATATATCTACAAGTTGTAAATATGTAAGGGAAAAAATAGTTGTATATTTCTAAAGATCAGAGTGCTGGCAGGTTTTCTCTCTCATTTGCAGCAGACAAGTGGTAGAGACAGTTAATGAAGCTCTACGGATGGCCATAACTCAATTGCACGTGCTCCTCTGTTTGTCCTGCTTAGATTGTTTGCTTTAGCCCAAAGGAGTTGCAGTGCTGTTTGACTGATGGCAGACTTGCAATAGCTGGTATATGTGTGCATTAGGGGGTGTTATTTCACAGTATTTCCATACTTAAATACATCTTCTGATAGCTTCTCCTTGCTTTTTTAGCTGTTCTTATATTTTATGGTTGGGAGTGACCAAAACGCAAGCCCGGAGATGGAGATAGTTGTGGAAGAGACTGCCTCTGTCAAAGAGGTAAGTCAAGCTGCTTTTAAAAGCTTTTGTCATGCCTGGGTCAGCTCTGCTGCTCCTGGAGAACTTTGCCTTACACCCGTGCGTCACTTCAGGCTGCCAAGAGACACCGAGGCAAAGGAAGCGTTTCAGCTCCAAAAGGCCGGTGGGGAAGAGTGCCTTGATCTTTCACCAAGCAGTAAAGAGACATCCTTGCTTTTTCCCAAGAATGAACGTAGCCCGACTGCTTCGTGCGTGGCTAGCCGCTCCTTTTCTACACAGCAGTCCTCAGAATGATACGCAGTCATGGCAGAGCCTGCCACAATTCCTTGTAGCTCATCAGACTCTGAATGCACAGAATTGGAGTGAGAGGAGTCAGGAAGAACTGTGCACGGAGCGAAGGAAGCAGTTGTCGGTACTGCCAGTCCAGACTTTTGGCAGAGAGTGCCAGCGCCGATGAGTAGCGGCTGGAAAGCGTTGAGTTTGCAGGTGTGATTTGTAAAAGGTGCATCTTCAAACTGGGCGACAGAACTTGTTCAACTAAAGCAACAAACTGACAGCACAGATTTTTTTTTTTTTTTTTAAACAGTTTGTAAATGCTGACTCACCTGACATAGTAAACTTCTTGCCTGAAAACAATCTCATTCTTGAAGGGTTTAACATATAGCTCAAATACACCATGCCTATGTAATGATAGTGTTTTTAGGAACTGACCAGGAATCAGTCAGTCAGTTTTTATGTTAGAAAATTCTAGTGTAGATTTGCTGAAAACTTTATATTTCCCAGCCTGTGCACTGAGACAAGTCTCACCGTATGTTTCTTTTTTCAGTGTCTAAATTTAATGCTGGAAAAATCGGGATTATCAGGTTAGTTGTGTTGTATTGTTATTTAATGATGTTTTTAAAAGGAATTTCCAGATTTCCAAGTCAGCTCTTGCTACCCTAAAAGTTACAACTTGTAAGTTTGCTACAAGGATCTATGTGTCGTTGTAATGAGAGGAGGGGAAGGAATTGCAAAGTTGCAGTCGTGCTCTGATAAAAGCTAGCTGTGCAGTTGCTCTTGAAAATCAGTTTCAAGCTTTCTATTTGATCAAAATATGGCAAACCCCCAGTCGCTGGACGATTTGCTTGGGTGCATGTGCAGGTGGAGGTGTTTGGCTGTTTGGATAAGATTTGCTGTCGTAGTGGGAACCACTGCATGAGATTAACTGTAAAAAATGATTTTTGGTCGCTTTGCAAAAACAAGTTATTCAAAATGAGGTCACGGTTTGGCCATTGTTTGGGAATCTGAGTGGTAGCGGTTCTTGTTCCTAAGGTTTTACGTGAGGATGAAGGAAGAGGTATAGAGAGCGCTAGCGTGACACGTGAATTTCCTGGCTGAACATCTCTTTCTGTTGATGCTGAGGGGGGGAAGGAGGAGAAGAGACTTGGGGTGGCATTGTTTTCCAGCTTTTGTTCTAAACATTCATCGAATCCTGAGTATGTGTTCCAGTGGGGAGTGATGGCTGCAAATTCAGCCACGCTCCAAAAACCATAAAAGTTCACCTGAAAGACATGACTGTCAGAATATACATTGAGTAGCCCAAATGCAACTTAAATACTGTGCTCTTGTGTACATGTACGGATGAGCTGAAGTAGTTGTTAATGTCTTGAAATAAACAATCTTTTCCATTTCCCTATAGTGTAGGTTTCCTGCCAAGAAACAATGGTTCTGTTTTTATTGCTTTTTTTATACTACCATTTTTGAACACTTGAATTTGGCCTTGTGTAGAGGTTCGTGATCTGACTGCTCTCATTCAAAGACATGTCAGACGTCAGTGGATTTTGATGTTCTTGTTGTTTAAAAAGACTGCAAGGTATTTCTCCCCCCCCCCCCCCCCGAATGTATTGATGAGATTCCTTCTAGGCTCTGGGTTTTTTTAGTTATGAAAGTCAAATTTTGTCCCTTGCAAAGAATAAAGTGCATTTTCATCGTTATTTTGGTCAAATTAAAAAGTTCAATTGTATTTGTTCCTTCTCTACCTGGTGCGCTTTATATACAGGTGCTAAATCTAAAGCATTGTCGTTTCTGGACGACACCATCTTTTTTTGCTCCAGTGTGAAGTCCCCTGGTAGACAGCTGGGGAGGGGAAGTTGGCTTTTTTCCTTATGGTTTTCATATTAACGAGCCTGTCATTGATTCAAATAGTAAATTGACATGGGAATTCCTTCGCTTTCCTCTTAAACCAGGGAAATTAATTAGGTAGGTGAGGAAGAGACGCTTATGCAAATCAAAGACGACCATTTCCAAGCAGCAAAGTGTTTCGAGGGTCTGGAGAAGGACATGAAGGTGATACTTCATTCCGTTTGTCAGAGTTGTGTTTAAGAGACAAACAAACAAACAAAAACCAAGCAAAAGAACCCCTTAACACTTATGAAGAGCTTTGTAATGTTTTTTTTGAAACAGCTTTGTTGGCTAATTAGTTTTCCATATGTATGTTTTTGTGTTTTGGTAGGTGACAACTGGCATTTGAGAAGGGTTGACTGGTGCTATGAAGCAGGGGAAGCATGAAGTCAGGAAGTAAGAGGATCCTGTTTTTGACTTGAATCATGCCGTCGTTTATTTACCCCAATTTTCTGTAGAGACTTTCCCTGAAGAGAGCCGCATTAAAGCAAATGCGTGGTGTTTTTGTGTGTGCTAGCTTAGTGCACACCCTGTTTTATTTTCACAGGGCCTTATGAAGACAGTGGTGGGATACCTGTGGTTAAAATGTGAATCTTGTGCCCCTGCCTCTTATTTTCAGGGGCTGGGACGTATGGGCTATGCACATAGTTTTTTCTAAAGTCTAGGCTTACCAGGCATTAAAGATACATCAGCACAGAAGCATGAGGGGTCAGTTGGTCAGCTGCGGAGGTGCAAAGGAAGGACACAGCTCAGCAGGATGCCCTGGAAGGACTGCTGCAGAGCAGACTCCTGTAGGTGCAATCCTTGTGTGCTGCTGCAAAGCTGTCTCCAAGCGGTGGATGTTAAATGGCTATTTCTGTGCTCTTTGGTGGGAAAGGAAAACACCTGGGATCTTTGGCATGCATGGCTTAAGAACCCACCAACATCTACTTTAGGAACCAAAGCACGAGAACGTGTAGACTTACAAGTGTACTGTGCTTTCTCTTCCTACAGAATGCCACTCTGAAGGAACTTAATGTTTGCAGAGGAGATACTTTGGTTATAACTGAAGGAAAGCTTCCAGCAAAGGTAAAACGAGCGAGATGGTGCTCTTTAGTCAGTTGACGGTGTCTGGAGCCTTGAATATGGTAGTCGTTTCTTTTTTTTCTCTTGCTCATTTGAAAAATATTTCGGTCAAAAAAAATTCTGGTCGGCCATAATGAACAATGCTTTTTGCAGTTTTACAGCTTTTTGGATTTCGGTCAACATTTATAATGTTCTTAGTCTGTCTATATTTATTCTTCTTTCAACTTCTGTAGTAAAAGGCTTGCCCGTTGCAGCTTCTTTGCCTAGGAGTGTGTTAAGGTCGACAGACCTGGAGGAAATCGGTATTTCTGGCAGGCAAGGTTCTTGCGAAGGCACAACTCGTATGCTACTGCTTCCTCACCAAATGTTAAAAATAGAGGAACTGAAGTGTTTGCCTTCCGTTCCGATTTGTACTGAGGATGGCGTTTGAAAATGGAGGGCCCTCCTGGGAGACCCTCTTGTCAGCGATGGTTATGCAAACGGAAGGATTCTTTGCTAACAAACCTCCAGCAGGATCATAGGACGGTTTGGGTTGGAAGGGACCTTTAAAGATCCCCTAGTTCCCATCTCTCACTAGACCGGGTTGCTCAGAGCCCGTCCGACCTGCCCTTGAACACTTGCAGGGACGGGGCATCCCGAACTTCTCTGGGCAAGCTGCTCCAGGGTCTCGCCACCCCCACGACCAGAGGCAGTTCCCTCAGCCTGCCCTCGTGCGCCGCGTGCCCCGGCCCTCGCCATCTCCAGGGCCCTGGGCTGGGCCCACCCCCACCCATCAGTGTCTTCTTTCCTGGACTGGGGAGACCAGGAGGGGACAGAGGAGGCTGGGGCAGTCGCCCGAGTACCAAACGAGAGAGGAGGAAAGCACCTTTACTGTTCGTTGTCTTGTTTTATTGTTTGTTTTTTTTAAGAATTAGGCAATAAACAGTCTTGAAAAGAGCTCCTCGTGAAGCAGCTGGAAAGGGACCTTAATGCTGAAGGCCAGTCCTTCTTCCTGGCAGAGCTGTGGTCTTCTGCTTCTCCAGAGGAACCGCTGTCTCTCTAACTCCTTTGCTCGATCTGTTGCTGTTCTTCGTGCACCGCCGCGGAGGGTCTGGCTTCCTCTTCAACCGCCCTGGTCCTCAGAGTGAAGGGACCCCACCTCCAGGCGCCAGGGACCTCGGCGTCCCTGTGAGGGGCGACTCCTGTCGCCTCGGCACAGCAGGCTGGCGGAAGCCATGTCGCCTGGTCCCCTTTTCTTGGGGCTCAGAGCAGAGGAGATGGCACCCCTTCAGGAGGGGTGGGGGTAGGGGAGGGGAATGGGAGAGAAGGGCTCACGCTGCCCGCGGCAATCAACAGAAGACCTGCTGATTGCCGGGAGGTGGAAAGGGTGAGCCCACGGGATGGCCGGGAGTGGAGGCTGGGCCTGCCAGCTAACGCCGGGCGCGGAGGCAGGGCCGGCGGTACGGCGCTGGCCGGGCGCTCCTGCGCTGGTGTCGGTGTGGTGTCACGGAGGGGAGCCCCGGCAGGGTGTAGCGGTGCCGGGGGGGCCATGCTGGAGGTGGATCCACTTCCATCGGCTCTTCCTGGTCTTCGGGTGGATCCACCTCCATTGGCTCCACACCATCAGCCGCATGAGCGATGGCCATCGCTACCACGCGGCTGATGGTGCCTCCCCTCTTACAGCGCCGCCTCTTCCTCCACGGCTCCTGCAGCCACCTCTCTTCTCTCCTGCTCAAGGGTGGGCAGCCACCCGCATTGCCGCTGTGCGACCTCTTGGTGCCAGCCATTGCTGGCATGAGAGGACACCTCGACGCTCAGCGAATTGTGGGCCGGGTGCCGGGGTCCCCGTATTTATAGGGCCCGGAACAGAACGCAGTGAGGTGGCTTGTGACATCAGGAGGCCACTGTGATGGCGATGAGCGTGGCCAAATATGGCTGTTTTGGGAGATGGGGGCCTGTGGCCTGAAAGATGCCCTAAGGTGGGAGAAGGAGGAGGGTCAGGGGGGCTAAGGGCCCCTTTCCTGGGGATCGTTCCCCTGTGCCATTCTGCTGCCCCTTGGGCCCAGGGACTGCCCTCCACCTCCCCTTACGTGCCCTGGGCTCCAGCCCCCTCCTCACCCCATGCCTGGGGTGCCCTGGATGGGATGGTGGCAACAGTGTTCCAGGAGGGCGGGGGTCCTCGGTGACCCCCCCCCCCCCACCCACCCGGCTCCCTGCAAGTGGCGCAGCCCCCCGTGCCCGACAGCGGTTGAGAGGGGGCAAAGCATCCCGACATCCCGCAGGCGGGAAAGGGAGGCGCAGCCACCCTGCGCGAGATCTCCCAGCGCTCCCTAAAAGAACTGGCGATTGCCAGGTGTTGCGTGGGCCCTTCTTCCCGGCCCCCTGCCCCTGGAGCGTGGAGAGGTGCCATCTCTTCTGCACTGAGCCCCGAGGGAGAGGGGTGGAGAGGGCCTGGCGTCCTTGGGGCTGCGGTGCTGGCAAGGGAATAGCTTCAACAAGAACATCAGTCGGGTCCTAGGACAAACTGGAACTGATCCATCTCTGATCACTGAAGTTACTAGCTATACCAGAATTTGCTTTTGTCTCTTTCTGTAGAAACCTAAATCTGTAGTAGCTGGAGTCAGATTTCAGGAATGAAGGAAATGTGGAAATCTCTGGGCAAAGTGTACTAAATTGGCTCAAAGAAGAGCAAATCCAGAATCTGTCAAGCTCTAAAACCTGCAGACCTTCTGTGATACGGAACAACAAGTGCAGTAACCTTATATTTTAAAGTTGCTAGGGCTTTTTTTGTTGTCCATAAGCTTCATTAACAAACAAAAGGGATGGAAAAAATCTGGCAGATCTGATGTTTGGTCTTAAGTGGGTTTTATTGTACTGGGGAAAAAGGCTTGTATTTATTTTGAGTACTCTTATTCAGAGGGCTTTCCCTCATTTCTTATCTTTTCGATTGTTCTCCTATTCTTCGTTGCATTTGAGAAGAAGAAAAAGTTTCTCTTGGTGTCACAAAGCTGACTTACGGCCTCCGTAACAGAAGGGGATGTATGCGGCTGACTACCAGCTGAAGTCGGTATCAAAGGTTCTTAAGTCAAATGTTTACCCAATGCTTGTGAGACTGGATCTCCAGATTGAGAACGCGTGTAACTAGCTGATGAGAGACCGTATTTTTCTTACCCCTGCGGCTGGGAACCAGGGTTTTACCAGAAGTTGACGTTTCAGCATCTTTATCGAAACTTTTCTAACACTTCCAATACTTCAACTGTGTTTCCCCCACTGTACGTGACTCTTCGTGACTTAATTTCCCATCAGGTTCAGAATTTCCTTTGGGCACAGCTAGTACTGACAAATTAACCCAAACTCTGAATGGAGTTCATTGTTTATAATCAAATTCTAAACGTGTTTTGAATGCTAAGGTGACAACGGAACGGTGGAAGATAACACACGAGCGTTTCTGTGCAGTAGTCGCGTGCTGGTGGCATCTAACGCGTTTGCCTTTTGGGGCTGGGAACCTGGGCGAACGGATTGCCGTATCGAGTGAAGTCTGCTGTCAGACACACCGCGGAGCCGTGCTGAACCGCACGAACGTCCAGAAACCTGTTCTGAAAGGAGCAAAGCCGTTGTTCAACAATCGCTTTTGAACATAGCCTGAAGTATCCTGAATTAAATCTGTGTTAATGAGAGGGCAAACTACAAGTCACTTTTGGGGGCTACCGTAAACGTTGAAGCTGTTGCCTTGTATGTGGAGCAGATTCTGTAGTAGGAGATACCAGTAGAGCAGGCTACTAAAATTGTGGCTAACGTGAGAAGCTCTCTCATTTACCTTTTATAGGTTAACAACATTCTGGTATTTCAGACAGCTTCAAGACAAAAACTGACACTCTCAGCTATCAGCAAAAAAAAAAGAAAGTCCAAAGCCCCTTGAAGCATATGATTAATATTTATTTCTGTGCATCTCTCTCAAATTCAGCAGGTGCTTCTGTGCTTTCTGAGGCCGCTTCATTCAAGAAGGGGATCTTTTTAATTTCCTCGCTGTTTCGGTTGTAGGTAGGCTTCCCTTGAATCTTGAAATCCTAGTTCTATGGATAGATTTTCTGACTGAGGTGAGGGCAGCCGACTGCTTTCCCCGTCTGACTTTGCGCCGCCTTCTTCCCTATCCACAAGTGTTCTTGCGAGCCAGAAATGATCGCGCGTGCTGATTCCTAAGGTAAGCCAGAAAGGTTTGCGTTCGCAGGTTGTTCCGTGGCATTGCACTTACTTTGCTGTCCCTTTGAATTCCTCCAGTTCCTTGCTGGACAGCTGTCCTGAGCTCAGCCTTCCCACCTGCCTTTAATAACTCCAGCCTCTTCTCGAAAACACGACGTTTGGAGAAATGTAAAGACGGATTCCAAGTGCTAACGTGGGGATTTTAGTATGTGCCTTTGTTCAAGTGTAATGTAGCAGCGCCTGCACTGAACCAATCTTGGATTATTTCTAATGTTGGCTCAAAATGCGTATTTTTCTTCCTTAAAACTACTGTGGGTCATTCCGCAAGGAGAGAGTTCGTTAAAAAGGGGGGTGGGGAGAGGGAACACCTTTTTAAAACGGAGTCTTTGTGATTCCACAGTTTATGACGGTTATATTCCAAAGCCTGGAAAAGCTTTCGTCTTTATTTTTCAAGTGTTCTTCACAAAATAAAAAGTCATTTCTAGATGTCCATTTGGTTTGTCTATGTATGTCTCACCGATACATTGATCGGGAACGGCGTGAATTGGTTTCTAAGATTGGATGGGGCAAAACCTTCATTAAGCCTTAATTTTCCAGTCTGTTCCGAAGACAGCGTTCCCATCTCTGTGCGAGAAGTTTCCCCGACCCGGCTGGGGTTGCCCTGTGCAAAGACCTGGCTTCAGTTGGAGGGCTGGGATTTTGGGACGCAAGTTAAAGTGATTTTTAGCTTGCGGTGTTTTGTGCTCTTTTCTTAGAAAGCATGATCTAGTATTTACTTCCCGTTATTTCAGCTCCTAGCTTGTGCACAGATATATTGATCTGGTCTGTTTTTCAAGGGAACTAGCATAAATCATCTAGAGGACTGTGGCTCTCGTAGAGTAAGAAACACGGATTGCTGAGGAACGGTTCTGCAGAGTCTCAATTTTTTTTTATTTCGGCCTTGCGCATAAAATAATGCAGGGAGACAAGGGAAGGAAGTCTGGAAAGGAAAAGAGCTGATCCTTTATTTTCGTTGTTTGAATTACACAGCAAAAGTTTTAACAAATAACAAAACAATTTTCTGAAATTCACATTAGTGAGCATGGCAATTCACAACGCAATGAAAATACAAAGCCTAGCTTAATACAGACTATAGTCGCGTGCTTTTCTTACTGTACTAAAAGGCTTTCAAACTAAAAGACTTATGGCTTAAAAAAAAAAAGGGAAAAAAAGTAACTGTGCTGTGGAACAATGAGTGCAACAAGTACAGGGTAGCTAAGCACAGACAAGAAAAACTTAGAAAATGTATTAATAATCGAAGTATCCTTTTCAGAACGCTGCTAATTGGGGTAAAGAAGAGTTTGTAAACACTACGAAAGGAAGTTCTTCTCTATTAACGATAATCATAAAGTCGTTAAGATAGACTGCTACTTAAAAACCAGTGGGAGGATCTGCTGCACCGTGGGGCGCGCGGAGTTCTCGTGACGGTGGCTTCTCCGCCAAGGTCTGCGAGGGAAGGCGCAAGGACGGCAGGCGTGTGCCGTGCCGTGCCTCTCGACACTCCCGGGGCTGTCGTCTCAGGCCGCGTGTGCGGATGGGTCCTGCCCCGGGCTCAGAGCTCGCTGTGCAGCAGCAGCTTCGCTTCTCTCATGTTTGCAATCACTGCGGAGAAAGCACTGAAGATGGCAAAGATGACAGGGAAGATTCCTACGGCTACACAGCTGAAGGTCAGAAATTAAAGCCGCTCTGGATAGCTAGACTTCTAAAAGGTCTGTAATAGCTTTTTTTTTTTCTTCAATTTTAAGGAGTAGTTTTGACTAGTTATTTTGTCTCAGCAACAGGTTTTCACTGGAATTAGCGACTGGCTTCTAGAAAATATCCAGACACTGGTTTGGGAGAAGCTTCCCCCCCCCCCCCCCCCCCAGAAGGCACGTGCACTGCATTTCCTTCATTCATGTTGCTAAAGGGCTTTGAGCAGGTTTTACTGCAGAAATAGAGCCAGCATTTCTCAAGGTTCTCCTATAGCCTCTTCCTTGAACCGCACCGGTCTTGTATAAACTTGAGATGGTTAAAAAGGGATCAGTAAAAAGTGCCCATGTCACTCACAGGTCAAAATATCTTCTGGTTCGTACGTGTACATCCTGTTCCCGTATTTGCCAGTCAGGTCAGCTCGAACTGTCATCGAAGGGTCTTGAGGGGAAAAAAAAAGTACAAGATATTAGCAACTCCGGCTTTGTGAAGTGGGGCGGTGGCGAATAATTTTGTGAGGATAAAAGCCTTTTAAAATGGTGTTGATTTGGCCTTTTTACGGCCGGAAAGGTACATCTGGAAGCACCAGGCTTTCAGCAGCTGTACGTTAATGAAGGAAATCTGCTTCTGAAACCCACCCCAAGCAGATCCCCTACGTACAAGCCTCGTCTGGTGGCTCAAGAGCGTATTGCCCATCGTCCCCTTCGTCCCCAGCAGTTTATGGTCAATTTGCCTTCCGTATAGTTGTTGGTCACGGTCGGTGATGGGCCTTTGCTCTGCCCTTGGACAGGCTCGGAGTCAGAGGCCGTATTCAGATGTTGCGGCACGGTGTCACGTAAGCAGGACCAAACTTTTAGAGGATAGATCTTAGCCGTTAATAGCAGTGACATGCTGCTCACTTCCACTAGTGGAATCAGACTGGCGTGGTCCTCTTTTTAAAAAGATGGTAGTGGGTTTGGATGCCTGATTTAAGCTCCGCTTGCTAAACAAGTACTCTGCAATAAGGCCCAATTTTGATTTTTCTGGTGAAGCTGTTCCTTTTGAAAGTCTGCGTTATTCCTACAGCTTTAGTGCTCAAAAGAATAAGAGCTGTTACTCGGAGCAACGTGAATTCCATGGGGACCGTATAGAAAAAAGGCTGCCCTGATTATTCCCCTGACCCCAGAGACTCACCCACAAAGAGGATCCGAGGGACGTAATGGCCATCGGGCGCCATGTTGTCATCGCTGCTGGAATGCTGCCGGAGTTAGATAGCCTCTTAGTGAGGGGCGACTGTCCGAGCGCTAGAAATGGACTCAATCGTCTACCAACAACTAACAATTCCGATGTGATCGAATGCGGAGTTTCCCTGTTCTGTCCAGGTTGCCCCGTGCTCAATGCTTGGGGATGAGGACAGAAAGCTCAGGCAGGTAACTCGGAAAGCCTGATGACTGAGTATTTTTTTCCTTGTATCAGAATACTACCTGTGGTTAGAGTATACAAAATGGGATTTCCATACCAATAAGTATGTGTATGCCTGTAGGGAAGTGTCTCCCTGCCCCCTCGCCAAGGAGGAACTGCGGAGGTGTTTTGCAAACCCTGTTGTACATCCCCGGAGAAAGTGGGAGAAAAAAAGAGAATTTCAACTACAACTTCAAAGCTGTGCAAAGTGAATCCATTTCTGCTTTTAATATGGCTTATTCCAGTCCCCGGTAAATGTTTTGATTAATATTTTAGAATTCAGACTTACCACCAGATTGAGCATGACAAAGTCCTCCTGAGCCATCTGCTGGATCTCTGGGCTAGAAGCAAATGCTTTCCTTAAAGCTAAAAAAAAAAAGGGAAATACATTATTTGGGTGGAAAAAATTCTGGATCGCTGCTTTTCATGGTTTTGCATCATTTTATATTGATCCTAAACACACCAGTAAACGACCGGCACTGCTTTCTGATGTGCACATGTCACCCAGAGCTTGGAGGCCTTGCTTCTCGTAAAGTAAAATGCAAAAGGCATTTAGTCCTTGAGAAACCGAAATGCTGGTGTACGGACATATTTCCTTCCCGGTGGCTGAAGAGGGCATGAACGCCTACGGCTTGGCTTTATTCGGCCGTCTGTGGCCCTGCACTACAGAGCGTAGGAGTCGTCTGCCCAATTTATGCTGTATGCATTTGGGGGAGCAAATACTTCCAGAAGTTCCATAAGAAATGGTGGGGCCAGACTTCCCTGACAAACCTCGCTTTGTTCTCGATAACCGAGGAGGTTATCAAGTGCTAGCGAGGGGTCTGACACGCTCTTGGGCAGGAGGCTTCGTAAGAGTAAGGGGAAAGCGTATAAAGCAGAGGGTAGCAGATGCTCTTGCAGGCCAGAAGATGATTTGAGCTTTCCAATGCTGTAAACTGTTGCACTTCTAAGGTTCTTGTCTGCAGATGAAAATACGTGGCTAAAGGCATGTTGCAGTCCCTGTGAATCGGTGAATATGAGGCTATAAAGATAATTTCCCTGGTGCCTGACTCGCTCTGCTTGCAGGATACCTGTAATTTCAAAGCCACGGTATCAAACAAGGCAATGGAGGCGGCGCGATGCCTAACCTCGCTGGCTTGACGCAGTCTACTTTCAGGCTTCTTTTGGGGGGGGATACAACTTCCCCAAGCTTTAAGCACCCGAGCTGATGATTTCCATGCTTGCTAAGGCCCAGGACTGGAGCTGGGAGTGGGCATGAAGGAGAACTGACAGGAGATCAGGGGTGGGCGAGAGGATAAAAGAGGAAAGCTGGGTCTCTACCTGCCTATTTCGTAGCCGTCTGGCTCCACCAGGGAAGTTTTGACCCAGAGCACTTTACTGCCCAGAAAAACTTTATGACTGTTTTATTCCCCAGCTCTTCTCAAGGCTCCCCAGTGGATTTTCTGTCTCTCCACCTTTCCCTGCATGTGCTGGAAGGGCTTCACACCAAGTGCTGGAATGCTTTGTAAGGAATGAGCCCTGACAGATGTGGATCCCCCAGGTGGTTTGGAAGGCTTTGCTTTGCTCACCTTGGCTGTAAGGACACTCTTCCAAGTGGTGAATAACCATCAGTGGCTTCTTGCTGAAACGACATTGCAGGAAAGGAGTGGGGAGGCGATTCAGACCTTTTACAGACCGCACTTGCAAAGTGTTAAGGCACTGAGCTGCTCCAGGGATATATTTACATTGCGAGGAGCAATAGCAACCGGGCTAGCAGGGAGGTGTGGGCACGGGCACGTATAGAGGGGCGTATCGCCGAGAAGGTAACGCTGGAGGCACTGCAAGGGCGTTTCCTCGCCTCCCAAAAGGTGAGCTCTCACCAAAATCTTGTTCGGCCTCCGTACCGTGCAGCAAAACCCAACTTGTATCTTGCTTGCAAGATACAAGGCGCAGTCTGAGCATCATGTTAGAGCACAGCTTTGTTCTGTGCAGTTAAACATATGAACTGGCATAACAAGAATTGAGGTTTACCTGTGTTTGGATCGTGCTAAACCTTCTTCGTATGTCTGCACCCATTCAATGTCGTCTCCCCAGCCTGTTGAGAGCACCCTTAGTTAATTTTCTGGTCAGTATGGATGAGGCCGTTCTGCTGAACGGGGAGCTGGAACCGCACGTGTAATCGGGTGGCACAAACTAGGCACCTTTCCTCAGGGTATCCGGACCCTCAGGGTGGTTTGTTGGGGACCAGGAGAGCCCCACACAGAAAGGTGCAAAGGACCGGGTGACAGGGAAGTGGGGTGAAAGCCCAGCCTTGCTAGGGCTCAGGTGCTGGATTAGGATTACAGACAGGTATTGCCAGCCACTCGAAAGCTGGAGCCCAGAGTTCCTCCCTGAACCTGTCCGCCCTCCCAAAGGGCCGAACCAGGCTTGCTGCTTGCGTACGGCTTCCTGCGGTAAGGGATTGCTCGACAGGCTGGGGGCGAGGGATGCAAGGGTGGGTTTGGCGTGAGGTGCCTGGATCTCGCTTGATGGAGCGAAGCTTGGCCCTGAGTCTGGAGCCCCTTCCAATGGCTACAGCACCCCGCTCGTGCCCCGTATCACCCAAAGGAGACCCCAGCGAGGAAGAGGATGTACCTGCTGCCCGTGCCTGACCTACGATGCTGGCAGGAAAGCGGACAGCAGAAGGGTTGAGCTGGCTGCAGCTTGGCTGTGAGACTACGGTCTCCTGCGTACACAGCATGCCTTTGTAGGGGCAGGGGCTGCTGGTGGGGCTGCCTGTTGAGCTCGGGCTCTGCAAAGCTGATCCAGGAGCTGATCAGCAGCCGGTGTAACAGCCTGGCTCTCGGCTCCGTCCCCAGCCCAGGTTTGGAGCAAAGCACCTGGACCTGTTCCCAAGCACAGAGCGTGAGGACTTCTCTCCTGCTGAACGCACCGGTGCTCTTGGCCACGGTGGAAATGGCACCTGTGAAAGGTCGGTTTGGGCTTCTGCTTCTGAATGGGAACACGGCGGGGAAAATCTCCCAGCCGCTGCTCTCGGACATTTGCCTGCCCGGATATATGGGTGGAGGTGCGTGCTAGCCACTGTGACAGAGGGAAACAGGGGTGCTTCAGGACTGCCTCAAGCATCCCAGTCACTCACCTCGAGAGAGAGTCTGCGGGGTCCGTATTTGAGCCGGGCTTTCTTCCCCTTCGTCAGGGAGCTTCTGGATCTTTTTCTGTGCAGCCACCGTTCCGCCATTGCAGAGAAGGAGGGAACACAGCAGCAGAAAGGCGTGCATGCTTCTGGCTGGCAACAACTGAGAGAGAAAGGATCAACTCAGGCAGACAGAACTTGACAACTACAAGACAGAACTTGACAAGACAGTCTCATAAAGAGCCAGGTACTTGGAACCGGTCTCTCACCCGGCAGCTCCTGCTGATGCCTCGACAGGGGTGTCCTTGCTGCAGCCTCTCCCCTCTGGCCCAGGGGAGGCAAGGTCTCTTTATACCTCTGTATTTGCACAATAGCTGGGTATGGACGTCAGCTGAAATTCCAGGATATCCTGCTCCCGCCAAGGCGCAGAACAACCTTTTTACAAAAGCTTTCTTCGATCAGCCTGGCAACGTGCATGTTTTTAATCAAGGTGTATCGATTTATGAAAGCATTCGTGCAGAGTTTATGCTAGACACACCTAGCTCCTTGGGGGCGGACTGTGGGTCTCCAGGTACAGTGAAGTCTCCCAGAGCCAAACTGAGAGATACAGAGAGGACGCCTACAGCTCTCTTGACACCCTTCACGCCAGGAGTGGTGCAGAATGCACATTCCTGTAAGGGGGGGGGGGGGTGTTTAAAGAAAATAAGAAATCACGGTGTAAACAACGTGGTATGAACTGAACCATGTCACAGTGAAAGGGAACAGCAGCATAATGAAAGGGCCATGCAAGGAGAAAAGGCATAACTCTGTGGGCTAACCAGGGCTTGTGTCACAGCCTAAGGAGATGGTCTTCTCCCATCACCAGTTTTAAGGAAGCGAAACACCAACTTTCCATGGAGGGTTGATCGCTCTTTGCAAAGCTTCTGCTGGATCAAGTGAAAAAGACTGTCATTTCCATTGTGGAACCAACCACCGGCCTGTTAGGAAATCCTAGCTCTGCTTCCGCACGCAGTCATATTGTGGTCTTTGTTTCTATCTGCTCTCTTGTGCTGAGTAAGAGAAGGGCTCCTTGTAAGGACCCCTTTCTGGTGTCCCATAGGGTGGGCTCATATGAGCCCAGGAGGTCACGGCAGGCTTTTAGAAGAGCTGGAAATACGGCGTCCCCTGGGTTTCTAATGCTTGGTTACTCAACCAGAGGAATGCTTGTTCTAACGCTGTTTTGTGTGAATGCCTTTCCCTGGCACGTTTTGAAGAAACAGCGTTTGCCTGTATTTAAGGTCCAGCAGGACTTGGACTTTCAACTTCGGTGCTTGCTTCTGTTGCCTGAACGACAAGGGACAAGAGCCCTGGGCTGTTGCCCAGCTAGAGCTTGGGGCTGGCGATGGCTGTGCTCGCAGGAGGGAGGCAAGCCCTTCTTCTTTGGAGTCCTCAGTGCAAAAGGAGGGGTGGGAGCCAGCACAGGTCATGGGAAAGGAGAGACCCCTTCTTTCCTTTGACTTGCCCTCTGTTCTCACCTCCTCGTACCTTTTCATTGAGGCAGTGAACCTGGTCCCAGGTGTGGAGGGTCATATATAAATATAAATATGTTCTCATACATCACCAGTGGTTTTCTTCTATCCCCAGTTCACTCGCAGGGTGGAGAGGCAGTATCCACCAAGCAAGCTCGGGAGCACTGCCAGTGGCTTACAGCACGTTGCTACCTCGAGGCTGAGGATTACAGCGGACAGAGAGAGTTGCTGAAACGTGCAAACATCGCACGTTTCTTGAACCAGAATGGTACTGCATGAAATCTGGATATAAATTGCATGGGGAGGTTGAATTGTGCAGATGATGATGGACGGTCTTTCCAGTAAAATTCAAAAGCTCTGCTTATTTGCCAATCTCGACTACAAAAATGCAAGTATGCTGCTGTGCTCTGAACGACAAGCTTTTCTGATGACAAGAGAAATAAAAGCCGGCATGGACAGCTTCAGCAGAGGTTGGCAAAAGGAAAGTAGCACACAGCCAAAATTTAAAAAAAAGGGGGGGACAGTGGGGGGAATCCAGAGAATGAAGTGACACTTTGTAGAGACCCAGCTCTCGTGAAAGTTACTGTTTTCAATTTCAGTTATGGCAGGGCAGATAGAATAGATCCGCTCTATAACTGCGGGCATGATGCATTCCATTGCTTCAATAGACCTAAAGGGAACCCTTTCTCCTGATAAAAGAAATCTGATTGTGCAACGTACACCCATTAATTGCAAAATTCTTTTTATGTGATTTAACAGAATAAATCAAACAAGCCTTTCCATTAACGCTCCTTGGAGTAAACGTGTTGCAGCTTCCAGGCTGCTTACTGTGGTTGGGGTCTTATCCGATACACCAAACGCAACTGGCCAAACCAAATTTATGCTAGGGTCCTGAACGGTCCCCCATTCAATATCTTAAGCAGGTAAAGATAAGAAAACCAAAATATTTTAAAAAGTTTTGTACAGAATCTGCACTGAAATGATCGAAACTAACAGGAAATATCTATCTAGGAAACCACACAGCTCTGTTTGTCTAGTCATTATCTCCGCACAAAGTGTATTTAAGGTGTGTTTATCAACTGATTGCTTTCATATCTGAAAAAATAACTCACAAAGGCAATTCACCTCATTTCTCCCTTGCTTTCTACCACGCAGTGTTCCTGAGACACAGCAGTTTTTTGTCACCTCGAGGACGGGAAGGCCACAGCAAGCCCGCTTCACCCTGATCCAGGCAGGATCAGCCAGCAAGCTGCATCCGTAGCCCTGGGACACGTCTCGCGAGCTGGGCTGTCGCTGGATGGCAGAGGCAGGGCAAGGGAGCCTCCGCGGAGCTGGAAGTCCTACAAATAGATCTCATGGCAAGCAGCCAGGAAAGGAAACAAATACCAGGGGCCGTGCCAAGCCCCAAAAGAGGTAGGTAAGAGGCCAGGACCTCAGCTGGCAGAAAAAATGTTTGCTGAGATTCATCCTGCATTCAAAAAACTAAAAAGGTGTAGAAGGTGCCTACGGCTGTGTATGACTTGTCACCAGGGAGGCTGGTAGAAAGACATTCTCTCTGCCATAGACTTTATCCTGTTGGACGTGGTTAACAGATTTTGAAGTGAAGCGTGTTTTGAAGCATGAAGTCTCTTTCACAAGAGATGCTGAGTGCTTTAAAACGTCCACCTACCTCGTTACAGTACCCGATTGTAGCCAAGCAGTCACTAGCATCTGTCAGGGCGTTGCACAGGTGAGATGGAGGCCAGCTGCCCTGGAGATGAGGGAATGCGTGCTGGAGAGCTCTATCTGGCACACAGGGGAAAGGAGAGGAGAAGATTCAAGCAATTGGTGCTGAACCTGCATTTTGCAATCTGCAAGTCCAAAGTTTCATGGAATAAAATGACTTTTCTTATTGCAAGCGCTGGCTTAGCAATGCAGAGCCAGCAATGGGGAACACCCTTGGTGTCAGATGCCAGCTGCTTTCTCCTTTCCAAGCTGTGTAAGTTCTGCATCATTGACCTTTCTTGTAATTGGAATTAAATAGTAAATGAAAATGAGAAATCATTAGCCCCGGAGCTATAATCACCAATTTCTTCATGGCTTACTGGTGGGAGGACAGCTAACTAATGACACAGACCACACAGAAAATCTCACTGGTTTCCATATTGCAGGTGTTGGGCTCACGCGATTACCTTTTAGGACAAGGGAACTGCGTCACTGGTCCCGGGTGGGAGCTCTGCTCACTGTGAAGTCCCATCCTTGGAGCCTGCTTTCTGAAACATTCACAAGATGACGCCACGTCCAAGCGTCTCTGGTATGTCCGTGGCAAGTGAAAACGGTTAGTTTTCCACTGCAGTGGAGTTGTGCTATTAAAGCAGCAGGGAAGAGAGGGCACAGTCACAACCCTTAGTTTTCCATGTCAAGGTTAAAAAATTGCCAGTGTAGCACAGAGTGTGGATTCATTTGTCTGAGTTTATTTGTCAGATAAACCTGGGCTGCTGGTGGAGCATGACTGTTCCCAACCTAAGTGGGTGTATAGATGAGGCCCCATGCTAAGGGGAGGTCTGGCAAGCAAACTCTTGCCATTGTCAGGAGAACTTTAGACTGGATACCAATTTTCTGAATAATTTTGGAAGCCAGAGACCATATTTACAGTAAACAGCAAATATATGTAAATAGGCCTTCTTGTAAAAGAATATAAGCTGCTCTCAGGGAGTGCAATACACGCTCCTTGAAGTTTTGTAACTTGGGCGACCACACTTCTCATGTGGTGATGCTGTGTTGCAAAGCCGGTATCAGTTCTGGAGTTGGTGGCAGTAGGACAGGAGAGAGATCCTTCACAGAAAAAAGCATATCCAGAGATGCAGACAGTATGGACTTCTACAGAACTCTATGGCAGCCATAGGCTATTTTAAATCGACGTTTTTCAAGGCATCTTGCAGAACCCGCCAACCAAATATTTCAGGCCTGTGCAGCATCAAAATACGATTACTTTAAATCATCTAGGAGCAAAGATGTACAGCACGACAGTAGTTTGTGTTTCACCAGTTTCCTGCCCATGTTCAAAACCATACTGTCTTCACAGTGATTTGAACTATACATTTGATACGTGTACCTGATGGGCTGGGAGTAATTTTGACGGCCGATAATAATCCAAAATGTGTGGGACTGTGGGACAAAATCCCAAATTCCACATTGACTAGCAGCTCAAAAGGCAAAACATGGCTTTTAAGGGGTGGTAGTAATTTAAAAGGCAAACAAACCCGCAGCTGTTTAAAGGAGGAGAGGGGACTAGAGAGTTCAAGAGCACGTTGAGAGCGGAAGGCTGTCTCCCAAGCAAATGCCATTGTTTCTATGTCTCGGGCTCTTTCTGTGGACTTGGTTGCTGTTCTTGACGTTAGGGTAAAGGGTACTGTGTGAATGTTTGTTTCTGCCTGAGGAACTGATTTTAATGTAAACTTCCCAAATCCTATACCGTGGAGATCTTCGGAGAAGTCCCACTTGGTTTAGAATTCTGCACAAACTGTTTGGTTTCCTGTTACCTTTTTAAAAAGTCTTAAAACTGAGAAAGCCAGTGAAGCACAAAAACCTGCTAGTATTTATTATAGTCAGCAACAAAAATCTTGTTCTAAGATAATGCAGTCAGTATGTCCTTCCACGTTACTAGTGTCCCGATACCGGTATCCTCAGGTCTGAACTAGGTGTGTCTTTGAGACAAAGAGTGGGTGCTTTCTGTTGTCAAGCTGCATCTATATTTTACAGCAGCGTTTGGTAGCTCAGCTGATAGGGGTTGGAAACTGCATGTATACATGTGTGCACTTAAGCTACTGAGTTCATAAGGTTATTTGAGACTGGAGATAGTCTCTTGCTGTTTGCGGCACATAAAAAGAAACGGAGGTAGGGAGCTTTACGTTCCCGCTGCTGGGCCTTGAATATTTGGCCAGCAATACGTACCACGGTGCTGTCTTGCTGCTTTCCAGCCTATGTCTGCGAAGAAGTTCTGCTGTATTAAGTCAAACTAGTTGCTGGAAAGGTCAGAGTCCCTTCGTCTGGGAGGCAGCAAAGCTTGGAGGAGAAGGCAGTGTGCGTTGATGCCAGTTCCTGCTTGTGATGGTGGTGAAGTGCTCAAAACAGCAAGTTTCTGTGCCACCCTTTTGGTGTCAGGATGGCTTTTGGCACATGTCGGAGATCTGTGAATCTTCTCTTGAGCCATTTGGTACGCTGCTTTGTCTCTTATTGATGTTGTGTGGTCAGCTGAATTTCCTACTGACATCTTCAGGAGGATTGCTCTCAGCTTGCGCAATGTCTGTGAACAATTCTTAAAGCTATCTGTTTTATGGTCTTAGGGTGGTACTTTCAATTCCAATGCCTCTCTTTAGGTCCACAGGGATTCGTGGAGACTTTGTGGGTTGCTAGCTTTTGGTTCTTCAGTTAAATTGAGCTGTGCTTCCTCAGGGTACTACCTCTTCAGCAAAACAAGCATGCCACAGGCCAAATTTAGCAACCCCCCTGAGATTCCTTCTCAGGCATCTCGGACACTTTGTAGAGAGCCGGTGGCAGAACTCCAGATAAACCACACGATTCCAAAATAAACAACCCGCTTCCGCAGAGCAACTTCTTCCCAGTTGTCTTGCTTCCTCTGAGACTTCTTCTGATGCCCTTGGATTTAGAAGCTGTCAACACCTCCTCTTCTTCCCAGGCTCACCAGATCCTGTAGGCACAGCCTGTCTGGGAACCTCATCAACCCACCAGTGTGTCAGGCTGGGGGAAGACAGAAATCGCTTCCCTGCAACCATCTGCTCTCAGGAGCCCAGGTGTAATTACCCTGTCAGCGTGGAAGCCATCCGCTTCGCTTCCTCTGCTAAAAAAAAGAACCTCTTTCCTTGCCTGAACTAATACCAGATAAATTTGCTTTGTAACGTCTCTCTTTTTGTTCCCAAATCTGATTCATTCTTCTAAGGTGGTTTAGCAAGGCAGGCGAGCTGGAGCTGGAAGTTGAAGCACAGCGGCACAGCCCCCATGCAGCCCTGCTGAAGTTCAGCTTTCAAACACTCCTGGTCACGACTGGCCGAGCAGAAAAGCGGTATTTTCTTTCTCAGGTTCCCAAACCCGGTCAGGGAGATTGGCAGCAATGTGGAGGCTGGGGCACAGCCAGGTATTTGCTTGTCGGTGAGGGCTGCGATGGGGCGAGGACGAAGCAGGTTGCAGGGAAGGTGTAGTACGCTGCCTGGTGGGAATGGGCCTGCAGGAGACGAGGACAGTGCTGGGGGTCCTGTGCTGTTCTTCAGTGGCCGTGGCCTGGCTTTGCTGGGGAGAGTGATGCTGGCTCCTTCTCCCCCATCCATCACTCTTACTTTCCACTTCTTTACTTCAAGAACAATTTAAAAAACAAAAACCACAACAAACCACCGAAAAATACAACTGAAGTCTCTGAGCACTCTCTATCTGGTGATTATTCAAGCAAGGGGCTGGGGTGTGACTAGTTGTGTGGGACAAGAGGCTTTGGGGCTGGTTCCAGGGCCTCTTCCCTCAGGCCCAGGGCGAGGGAGGGCAGGGCCTAACGAGGCCGCCGGGCCGGTTGCTAGGGCCGCGTTGTGCCTAGCAACCGCCTGCCCCAGCTCTGCGCTTGCGCAGTGAGGCGCCCTGCGCCGCGAGGCAGGCCGGGAATGCTCGGAGCCGCCGGTGGCGGCGGCGGCAGCGGCGGCGGTGGCGGCGTGGTCCCGCCGCCGCTATGAACGAGGCGGTGGTGCGGCGGACGCAGGATTCCTTGGGGCGAGTGATCCGCAAGCCGCCGCTGACGGACCGGCTGCTGAGTAAGCCGCCCTTCCGCTACCTGCACGACGTGATCACCGAGGTGGGCCGGGAAGCGGCCTGCGGGCCCGCTCCGCTGTTGCTAGGCAACAGGGCCTCCCTGCGGGCTCGGCCGCCCCCTGGCGGGCGGGGGTGTCGCTGCCGCGGGGGGAGCAGGGGTCCCCCCAGGCGCGGGGCTGTGGGGGGGCTCTGCCGGGGGGACCCCCAGGGGCTCTGAGCGCTCCCTTGCCCGGGAGAGGGGGGACCCCGTCACCTTTGCGGGGCCCCGGGGCCTGCGCAGGGCTGGGTGGTGCAGGCAGGTCGCTGCTGCAGGGGGTGCGCTCCGAGTAGCAAGGAAATCTCGGGGGTTTTAGGGTAGTGAGTAAATCTCAGGGTTTTTTTTAGGGTGGCTGGTAGTGGTTAAGACGAGACGAGGGGTCTGACTCTTTTCCTCAGTGTGCTGTGCATTTGGTCTTCTGTGAAAACCGCTCGTAGGTTGTTTTTCCACCTCCCATTTAAAAAAAAAAAAACAAAACAAAAAACCCCAACAACCAGTCTTAATTTTTACATTCCCTGAGCTGCTGCGTTTATATATAGTCACATTTAAAGGAGTCAATGAGGGAATAACGCAGAGCTGTGTTTAAAACGCGTATGCTGGTGTTCACGTTGTGAATCTCCTGGATTCACCAACCATCAAGGTTAAAGATGGAATTAAATAGGAAGGGAGGCCTGAGCTGTAAGCAAGGATTAAGTCTCGTTGTTCCAGAGCGTGTTCAGAGACACAGCAGGCCTCTGGACCTACTCTAGCAATAGTTCTAAACAAGGTATCATCTCTGAAAGCAGATAAGGTCTACGTATTTCCTATTGCACACAAGCTTTATTGAATAGAGGCCTTCAAGTGTTCTTACCTTACTCCTTTTCTTCTGTTTTGAAGGTAATTAGAGTGACAGGTTTTATGAAAGGACTTTACACGGATTTTGAATTGAAATCAGATAACGTTAAGGTGGGTATGGAACTTCCTTATTTCTTTAGCTTTCCTATTAGTATTCTTTGAAACTTGCTGCAAGGTACTTTTGGTCTTTTCTGCGTTCAGCGTCAAGGACCCGTCTTTAGTTCTGTGAAGCAACTGTAAAAGGTATTGCCTGTTGGTTATATTATGCAGTGCATGGGGTGAACACCTATAGATGGCGTTTGTGGATGTGACACAAACAAGCTGTCATGTGTAGAGCACGATTTCTGTACAGATTTCAAACCAGTGAGGGTTAATCTATAACGAGATCTAGGTTTCCAAAATACTGTTGTATTACAGGTGAAAAGTATCCTTATGTAGCAAGATTGCCTTGAAGTAGTTAGGTGTTGATAATAAATCACAAACACTAGAAATCCACATCCAGCTTTTTAAAGAGTCTTGTGGTCTCTCAGTGGAATGTATCGTTTTATATTTATTGCTTTATATGTGTGTGTGTGTATGTGCACATACAGATATATATATAGAGTATACATATATACAGTAAATATTCTTGCTTCATATCCCAGGACTTGCAGAGGCATTCATCTAGTATGTGCATTCCACAGTAGGTTTATTACAGTATAGGAATGGCTAATTACTGAAAGAGGAGGTTAACGTTATTACTGAAAAATGCTTTTCTGAAGTACAAGGGTGACTTTGGTCACTGTTCGCTGCTCTTCTACGGTCTGCCTCTTTGCTGAGCTGATGCTGACTTCTCCCACTGCCGACTCGATTGGAAACTTTGGTCGCTTATTGATGGCAAATAACGCAGTGTTTGTATGTTGCTAGTTAGACAGCTACATCCCTTGGTGACTGTTTAACATAGCAACTGAAAGTATGAGGTCTGTGAGCTGGCCTTGTCATCCATACAGCCAATTGCATGGATGTTTTATGCGCTTCTTGGAGCTCGTTATCGGTCTGATATGTGCGTTTATTTCTGTGACTGTTCATATTGTTGTCGGGATAACTAAAATCTAAGTTATTTATACAACGGATTGTTGGTTTTGTTGGTACTGTCCCTGTTGAAGCTTGTCAGTAGGTTCCGTGATGAAGAGCAGCTTAGCACATGCTGCCTCTTCTGGGGAGAGCACCGTGCGTTTTATTTGTGGATCGAAAAAGCAGATTTCTTAGCAACTCCTGAGTAGGTCTTTGTTTGTATCTACATACTGTGATAGCTGTGAAGTTGCACCAATCGTGAGTACCTCTCTGAGAATTTCTTTCGCAGTCCGTGAGATCATGCTTTTCAAGAGTTCCGGCAGAGGAGATCAAAATGCCGTAGTGTGGGGGAAAACGTCTCCAGCTTGTGTTCCTCTTCTTCAAACCAGTGGTCAGAAGAAGGACTTGGCTCTCGCAGGATGCTTCCTTACTGTGATTTCTGTTGGAGTTGTAGAAAATCAGGAGAGTAATCTTTATGCAGAGGCCAAAACTACCCACAGAGAGCTAGAGTCTGAGAGCAGCAGCCGGAGTCCATGTTGTGAATAGCTGTATATATTCCTATGCGAGGGTGATCTGCTTTCTGTAACTCTGGGAATGATGCTCATCTGGTGTGATGATCTGGCAGTAGATGCACAGACTTGGAACGGGCAGGATGCTTTTGGAAAAAAGAAAAGGTTTGTCCCCACTGTGAAATAGTCCCAGTGCTGTAGCCCACAGTCTGCTTGCTGTGGGCTGGGAAGAATTGACAGGTGCTTTTTGCAAGCGTGCTGTGCTGTTGCAGATCAGGAGGTGCATAGGCTGAAATCAGGAAAGCCCAAAGCTCGTGGTCTGGCCCCTGTGGTGGCTGGGGCTGGCTCCTGGTCTGGACATCCCCTGACATGCTACGCAGCGTCATGCACGCATACGTGCAGCCGCTGTGTTCGTTTCTAGTTTCAACTCACCTCTCCCGCATGGACATAGCAGCGGGGTCCTGAAGTACCCAGCATTTCTGCTGCGCTACCTTTTATGTCCTCGCTGTTGGGATAATACGTTCTGCTTGGATAGCTGGTCCCCTCCTCCTGTGTGGAAAGATGCAGGAGGCAGGCTGGAAGCATCCCGTGAGCCAAATCTGGCCTGCAGAGCAGGCACGTGGACCTCACTGAGTTCTAGTTTGTTTCAGGGATGTAGAGTTATAGCAACCAGTTGGAGAGAGATGTAAGGGGAATTTAAAGCATTGAGGATTCCTTAATTGTTGGGACTTCTCTGAAACAAATACACCTCTTCTGCCAGCTACATTGGACGATATTGCTGTCTGCGTGTTTATCAGAAAGGTTCTTCTTGTTAGGTCTCGTAAAAAGTTGTTCTCTTATAAATGGAAAGATTGGATATCAGGCTTGCTCTTTTAATCTTTCACACCAGCTTTATGTATATATACACACACACACACACACACACAAAGTCTTCATATTGGTTTATATATATATAAAATCCTACTGCTTGAAACAGGGAGATACCTTTTTTGGAAATCTACCCAATAAAAAATATGTTCTTAAGCTCTCAGCACTGTTCCAGATGTTTGTTTCTGTTTTGACAGAATTTTCTTTACTGATGCAAGTGGGACCTGTAGATTTCTCATTGGGTTCATGAGGATTTCTTATACGGACAGAACAGACTGATAACGTAACTGCTGAAAACGAGGAAGATGTAGGAGGAAATTTTGGATCTTTATTTGAAAACATGTTTGGTTGAGAATAGCGTCCTATCTCCTTCCCTAAATTAATAGATTGCATATGTCCTTGGAAGGATGGACAAGTATTTTAATAGAACTAAGTTGCAGTATTTCCTTCCTTTCTTTTTTATTTTTGAATGCAGGGAGCACTGGTGAGGGTGAAGTGCTCGTGATGTTAATGGAGACAATCTCAGTTATCAGTCTGAATGCGGTAGTTTCTATTCTTTTGAACTGATGCCTATTAAAACACGCATACAGAATTCTTACATGGGTTTACTTTTTAGCAGGCTAATAAAATACTTTCTTTATCTCCACTCATGAGTGTAAAGGATGAGTGAGTAGACTTCTGTGCTGGGCTGGTAAATATTCCTTGAATTTTATTATGGTTTAGTAATAAAACCCCTTTTTTGTCCCACTGAGTGTTCTACAGTTGCAGAGACTTCACACCATGATTTCATTCTCTGGGCCAGGAACCTCCCAACAGAATTTTACTTGGTGGGGGTTTGTTTATTTTGTCTTTATTTTTTTCTTATGATTTTGCATAATCACTAGAAGACGTCATCTCTACTGAAGGGGAAAGTTGTTTGTAAAGTGTAATTCTAAAACTAAAACACATCTGGTAATTGTGGAGCTAAAAATATGTGCCTGTATCCCTTTCCCACCATCTTTCGTCTGTTTTCTTTACTCACTGTTCAGTCTGGTTTGTAAAGTAAGTGTACAAGCATGTAAGTCCCTCAATTTAGAATCGTATTAGTCCCAGAACTTTGGGACTTCTGTGCTGAAAAATAGTCAAGGCAAGAGATGCCCTTCTAAGCAATATCTGCTGTAACAATCCCATTGTAACTCTTTAGTGATTCTTTTGGCAATACTTGCATGATTTGTTAAACAAAACTTTATCTTCTTTAACATGTAATCTGTGAAAATAGAGTGCCA
This sequence comes from Gymnogyps californianus, assembly GCF_018139145.2. NCBI lineage: Eukaryota > Metazoa > Chordata > Aves > Accipitriformes > Cathartidae > Gymnogyps > Gymnogyps californianus. The sequence continues at coordinate 1,741,862 of NC_059477.1, read as the reverse complement.
AGGGTCTTACAGTGGTCTTAAAATGCACTGGCGCTAAATGATAAACATATTAAAAAGACAAAGTTATACTTTCACTTTGGTCATTCCAGTTCAACGTTCATCCATTATCAAAGCTGTCATTTCTTAATCAGAAATAAATAGCTAACTATAAATCAGGGGCAGTCCTCTTTCCTGACTTTACAAACCACGTACTGCTCTTGTTGTGCGGATGCCTTCTGCAACTATTCCTCCCATCAGAGTTTTTCTAGTCTTTAGGTGGTGTGCAGAATTATTTTGGAATCTCAGTATTATTTCTTAATTGCTCTTTTACCAGGATAAAGATGCCAAAATCAGCTTCCTTCAGAAGGCAATTGACGCTGTTGTAATGGTAACAGGAGAGCCCCTGTCAGTAAAACCAGCGCGTGTTGTGGCTGGACACGAACCTGAAAAAACGAATGAATTTCTTCAAGCAATTGGGAAGTGTTGCTTAAATAAGGTATGACGTCGCATATATGTTTTATACATGTGGTGATATATTATCAGAGCTTATTCGCAACAGACTTTATTGACGCTCATCTGCTATTTTTAATTACACAAGATAAATGTTGGGTCATCACTAATAATAGTAATAATAATAATAATAATTACAACAGAGAGTATATGATCCTTAGCAGAGTTTGAGCCAGGTCCCCTCGCAAATACGTTCTGGATATTTTAGTGCTTTTAATGTATACTGTTTTTTTCACTTTTTTTCACCTTATTCATTGGTCATTTAATAACATTTATTAGGTTTGAAGGAGAATATGAAGCTTCAGAACTTTTAAAACTTTTGGATGCAGACACATTAATTGTATGACCAGATGCTGCCACCTTTGACTTTATCTCCTTTAAAATTTCAGTCAAATCTCTAATTCTGTAATGAAAGTCATTTTTCCAATGTGCTGCTTTTGTTTTGAATATGGAAATGCAGCAAAGGATAAATTTGATAACCTGTTGAAAAGAACTGCAGGAGCGGTTCTTAAAATAATTGTTGCATTCTTAAAATAATTATTTCATCAAAAGTAATGGGGATTCTTTGCTTATAGGTGTTACAGAGATTTTTGAAATACAAAGGTATTATCTAAAACCCTTGAATTAAGGAGTGTGAAGAAATAGTGTATATTTAACTGTGAAATACTACAGTGTTTACAGGCTGTCTGCAAGTTTAGTTTGGATTATCTTTGTCTGATAATCTACTCATTTAAATTTATGTTATTTTGTTTTAATTAGCTAAGTGCTATGAGCTTCTTCCTTAGGAATTGCTTGAGATCAGGAAGGGGGAAGTTGATAAACATATGCACAGAGACTGGACAAGTTAGAAAATGTGCTTGATGGAACAGCTTTGTAGAATATTGTGATGAGATTTAATATACAGAGGACATAGTCTACTCATTTGAGCTAAGAAAATTAGCCCCTTGGCTTTTATTGTGAAACATAAGCTTGATGTGCGTTGTGGAAAAGATTTCCTTCAGTCTCTAGCTCGATACTTTTAGCGCTGAGCTGAGCACACTGCTTGGAGTTAGGTAGTTCAGGCGAGTGTTGCTAATGTGCAGAAGTTTGTGTCCAAATGTGAAAACCCACAAAAATTCATGGGTTTGCATTTACAAACCAGGAGAGAATCAGGAGTCAACCCCCAGGGCAATATCAGTTTTAGTGATCTAAAAGCTGTTTCTGTTTCTGGAAGGAGAATTCCCCAGCAATGTAATGATTTTTTTTCTTTTTTTTTTGTTAATGTAGTCAAACTCTTTGGCACTTGGACATGAAAACATGACGTTAACTTGCTGTCTAAATGATCTAACTAATAATTCCTTGTCTTCTGAACAAATGAACTACATGCAGAAGCTTTTTAAACAGTGTAACTGCAGCTTATTGAAAGTCATTCTTAATGTAGTTTTCTTTAGTGACTGTTGCTGGTTGAGCAAGTATTAGGTGAAAGTGGAGTGGCCTCAGAGTGGATGCAAATACAACGTAACGTGGTTTTAAGAGTGTTTAACCAGTCTAGCAGTCGTGGTATAAGGTTTTGACAGTCATTTACCTTACCGCTTTGAAAAATATTTAAGTTGTTGCAATGAGAATTGCTATTGTGCTATAATACATAAAAACACCATGTATTTATATAGCTCTGGTACATATAATCCAATTATTACAAGAATTACAAGGAGGTGTTTGACATAAAAGAGCATTATTATTCCTGTGAAAGAATGTTTCCAAAAGAGCAGAGATATGAACTTTATTTATAAAAAAAAAAAAAACAAAAAACCAAACCACCCCCCCCCTCCCAAGTCATGTTGATTACAGAGTTAGGAAGAAAGGAGACATTTAATAAAATAATTTAATCATTTCAATGATGTTTTTCTATTCCTTGCAGCTGTCCAGTGATGTTGCTGTAAAAAGGATCTTAGCTGGGGAAAGAGCTGATGCTAAAGGGAAACCTCCGTCGTCTAAATCTCGAGATAAAGAAAGCAGAGAATCCAAACCAGAAGAACAAAAAAGCCATAAAGAGGTAGGCATTTGCAACTTTTGTGGGGTACAGGGGCTACCACTCTTTATGGTTTGTTTTGGTTGGGTTTTTTTCAGCTTGCATTTTTGTCTGTGTAAAGTAACTGTGTGATAGAGTTGCCATATATTGGAATTGATTTTTAGTTTTACTTTCTTTTTAGGGTAGAGGAGACACTGAAATTAAAGACAGAAGCTCAAGCAGAGACAGAAAACCCAAAGGAGATTTGAAAGAGAGTGAAGAAAGAGAAAAGGAAAGCCATAAGCAGAAGGATAATGAAGACAGGCACAAAGACCCTGAAAGAGACACCTTTAAGGAAGGAGAAAAACAAGACAGGGAAAGAAACAAAAGCAGAACAACCAAGCAAGGAAGAGAAACAGAAAAAAACAAGGGAAAAGGAGACATAGAACGAGAAGATGATCTCGAGCATGATAAAGGGCAGGAAAGAGAGAAAAAAAATGAAGGAGGAAGGAAAAGGACAGACTGAAAGGAAGAGGCAAAGATAAGGCTAGGGACAGAGAACGAGAGAAAGACAGAGATAGAGGAAAAGATCGGGAAAGGGACAGACAAAGGGACAGAGAAAAAGATGGGGAGCATTTAAGAGAACATGGAAAGGATAAAGCAGAGAAAAAGGTAATTGAAATGTTATTTCAGAGAGCAGTAACTTTTGGCATGCTGTGGTAGGAACTGAACATTTGTTATAACGACCTTGCATGTTTGTATTCTCTGCTCATTTAACAATTAAGTACTTTCTTTAACAGCAATTACTCTCATGAAGTGAAAGTGTCGATGTGGATTTGATCTGGTAAGAGTGTGACTGAGGCCGTATGTGTAACTTCATGTCTCTGCCATGATATATCTTGACTTGAGCCATCAGACTCATCTGACTGTGCTTCTTGAACATCTAATAAGCAGTTTCTTTTCTGAACTCTGCATGTCTGAATTCTCCTGATCACATTAGATTATGTTTGGCAGAGAGAGGTGGCAGCGACGATTGGAACTGTGTACTTATATCCTCATGTGTCTTCCCAGCAATGCATGCTGTTGTTGCAGCCATAGCCAGCTTTTTAGGGAAGATGGGGTTGAAGAGAGTTGCTTTGGGCCATAACTAGTCTCTCTTGAGCTTACTTCTTCTGTAGCAGGACACACAGGATGGAGTTGCACATCTGTGGTTTTTTTCTGGCTTTCTAGATTAAGCTGCTTGCTTCCAGCTTGACTCTTTTTTTTTTTTTTTTTTTTTTCTTTTCTTTTTTTTCCTTGAAAGAACTGTTGGGAAGCCCTCTAGATTCTTGCAAGGGTGCTCTATTTGCACTGGACTCCGCACATCATGTTACATCTTTGAGAAGGAACACATCCACCGTTTCCCCATACTTCAGGCCTTCTCCGTGTAAAGTCCTAAACTGTCTTAAGAGCCATCTCTTCATTGCCTTTCATTTTGTTGTTCTTTTTATCTTCTGTCTTCCTCCTCTAAATATTTCCTATTCTCCTCTTCTGTTCTGTTGCGTGCTGGTTCATGGTAGAAATTTGGGATTAGTGGACGTCAAAGATGCTTTTGTTAGGGGGTAGTTTAATTTTGTTAGATGTGAGAAAGCACTTCTGTCAGTACCTGTCTGCTGGCCTTAAGGATTCTTGCCTTCGTGGTGTTACTGAGAGAGAACAATGTTTGACTGTTGATTTTGCTCGGTTAGTCTCCTACGCAGGGGAGGCAAGGTGAAGAGGGCAGGTAGATGGATAAGTTAGATGGATGCACGTTGTAATGTGCTCAGTTCTACTCTATGCTCATTTCTTCTTTCACGTTATTCAGGTAAGTAGCTCGCTTCTGAACACACTGAGGCTAAAGTAATTAATTTCTTTTCAGTCTGCAGATTCTGAGGAATCCACGCTTAGAAAAATGCAGAGGCCAACTAAAGACAGCAAGTGCCAGCCAGATAATGAGGTTAGTAGCATGGAAGATCTGGGAAGGTGAATATTGAAAGTGTTGCATTTTAGAATGATTTGGGAGTCTGCATGAAAGGAATGCAGGATTGAAAGGTAGGTAGATGACAAGTTTTAGGGCTGTAAAATAGCTGCTTGTCTGGTTGTTTGTTTGTTTGTTTGTTTGTTTAATTTCTCTGTGCTTGGACAAAAGAAGGTCTACTCGGTTTATTTCATTTTCCAGATTTTATTTCTGTGTATTGATATGTTGGGTACTTCAGGAAAAATATTTATTTGTTCAAAGTTTTCTGTTTATTCCTCTGAATCTTTCCTGGAAAGCTGTTAAGTTTTTTGGTTTTGTTTTTTTTTTTTGTACTTTAATAGAAGTTACTTTTTTGGAAGGAAAATGAGTCCAATGTTGCGTCTGGGCCCATGTTTTGCAGCTGGATGATGGTAGGGCAGAATAGCAACTCACTGATTGCCTCTGAACAGTAGCTGTTGCTTGTGATACCATTGTGTCTGCATCTGCTGCTTCTTGATGACCTGAGGCAATTTTGGGAATTATGGAGCCATATGGCTAAATGTTTAAAGAGTGAGACTTCAATAAATTAACCTAAAGCAGCTCAGGCTAGGAAAAAATAGGCAGGATCCCAAGTCTAGCAGGAGTCTCTGTTGAGAGTCTATGGGCCACTGACATCATCGTGTCCTCTATATGAGATGACAAATTTATAGCTATTCTTTGACTGAAATCCAACCAAACTTTTTAAATTATTGGCACTTGGAGGGAGAGCTTATAAAATAGTTTTTAGCCTGAAGCAAATGTTCATGGCCAAGTTAAACTTCCTGCAAATTGAGTCTCTAATGGAAATTCTGAGCCTCATCCCAAACTATCGTAGTGCTCTTGGGCACCACAATAATACACTGGGGCAGTAAAGTTTCATTTCCCGTCTTAAGTGCTTTTGGGAGTGATTCCAAGGCATGTGGGTTTATTACCTTAAATCTAGATGACATGCTTTCCTCTACTTGCTTGCGTAACAGTAGACGCTGCTTAGTTTTTAGGTGATGAAAACACACACTTAGACCAGAGCATGACAAATGGTCATCATCTTAAGACTGTGGAAGAGAGAAATGAAATGAAAATGTTCCCAATGAATTTTTAGAGCTGGAGAGCTAAGATAGCTGCACCAAGTGATTTAGAGGAAATTCCAGCATGAAATAATTGGAAAGTGCATCTGATGGACTGGGGTTGATCTTCCTGTCCTCACAGTAGTTTCACGGCAGGGTAATGTCTTTATTTCCAGGGATTTACCCTGATTTAAACTACTGTAACTCCATTTAAGTCACGTGGCAGTGAAACAAGTGTATTAAAAAGAAGGGAAACAATTTATGTCTTTATGCACGTGAAGGGTATTCAATCATGTTTTGTAGTCTCTGCTGCATAACTAATAAATCTTCAGCATCTGCCTTTAGCTTTTTGTAAATACAATACAAGTGAAACAATTTGAAGGAGCCCCTCTCAAGCAGGGGCTGATATGCCAGTACCTGACATGTCACCCACTCTTTTCTGCTCTAAGGATTAACCTCTTCCTCTTTTCGCGTTTGTTCCTGTCGTGTTCATTTACCCACTTACCCTGCCCCCTAGTCCTGCTCTCTTTATCCTCACGCTCCTAGCCACAGCTTCTCTTTCTTTCCAAGCGTAGTATTACATGGCTTCACGTCGTAGTGAGCTATTTGTCTTCCACTTGACTTTCATCTTGCTTCCTCCGTATTTGAAGTGGGTCCTTTCTTCAGACACGCTGCTTGGCAGCATAAGAACATGGAAACAGTGGGGGAAGAAGCAGTGGGGAAATGGGAACTTTTATTTCCTTTGAGATGACCATGGAATTTCAGGCTGAATGGCTTTTATGCTGCATTCACTTTAGAGAACAAATTAATTCAGATTTATTATTATTTTTTTTAATATTCTACATGTACAGCAAAGCTATCACTTAAAGTTTAGTTCCTGGCTTTGCTCCTATGAGATTAGGAGTCTTAATAAGATTCTATCTGTATTCATGCAAGTCTTAATTTTTCTTGCTGCTAATTATCAGAGGCCAGCTTTAAAATGCTACTTAAATTTTGACAGGTTGACTTTTTTTTTTTAAAATGTATTTTTCTGGTACTAAAGAAGCTCTGTATGTTACCCAGCATGTAGTAGTCATCGCATGGGTATCTACAATTTTCTGGAGCTAAAAGAAAGCAAGTATAAGTAGGAATTAAGAAGAGACATTTGGCTAACACATGGCAATCAGAAGACAACTACTTGCTGCTTCAAGGCTAGCTGTTGCGTACTACACTGTGATCAGCGTGAGTCGAGTTTGTATTCTGTTAGCTCTCAGTCCATCTCAGGTCTTGTTAAAATGGACGCTTCATAGCATGACTTGTTGACCTTCTAAATAATAAAGATAATGTTGTCTTCTGACAAAAGGTGATTCAGGTCACAGAGCTTCTGAGCGTATGGTGCTGTTTATATGAAAGTGGCTGCAGAACAGGTATGTCATTTACCCCTAAGGCGAAACACGTTGGAAAAGTCTCTTCCATTTTACAGATGGCTGCCGAAACTCTTGGCTAAAGCTTTTTGTAATATCCTGTCACTTTTGGCCACTTCTATAATGACTTTTATTTTTGCCCTACAAACTGTATTGCTCTGGAACTGGTCACTTGAATCAGCCTCTAAGTCATATCTAATGAACTTCTATTTCTGTTGGAACTCATCTCGACTATATAATGAAACAACTACTGAATGAAAAAAAGACGTAACTGCCCTAGAAGCAGCGGAGAGATTCATTCCATGGAAATCTGCTGGACATGGCTCAAATATTTTTGTTCTGATGCTGTGCATGACCCTCTCTTTTAGGTGTCAGTTATTCATAACTGGCTCATATAATAGAAATCCATCATTAAAGCTTAGGTTTTAAAAAGCGCGATTTTTCTAATAGTTCTTTTTGTGTTTTAAAGGTTTTAATTAGCAGAAGCTAACACCAATACAACACCATCTTGCGAGCCTTCATTTGAGGAAAAGATAATTGATCGCTATTTTCCTAATAAGTTTTATCACCACAGCGGTCAAAGTGACCTTAGCAAGTAGAGATCTTTCCTTGCTGCTGTTGCACACTAAGAAATTGTGCCTGTTAATAATGATAGCTGTTTTAAGAATAAATACTGGAAATACAGACAGTTTGAGGGAAAGAGCAAAGAAAAAATCTTTGAGGGATACATAGCTTTCAGTAAAAGCATTAGAAATGAGCTGTGTTTATTTGTTGAGGAATAGTCTGTTGCACGAAATTAAAAAATGTATTTATATATGTAGTTACCGAAAACATATATATACATAGATGTAGTTTTATTTATATAAAACTTACACACACACACTATTTACAGTATACATGCAAATATACCTCCTGGCACTGTGGATCTCAATAGAAGAAAAGTATTGTGGAGGGTTGATTGAATTAGATTTCTGTTCGCAGACTTAATTCTTGCTTGTTATTAGTGAACTATCAGTAGATCTGATGAATTAGAGGGGAAAAATCACAGTGGCTGATTTATATAATGAGTTGTCCCCCTCCCTTGCTTGGGTGGGAGTGTTTTTTCTGCCTTTGGCTGTTGATGCATGGAGGGGCTGTGGCTAGAGGAGATGTAGGTAAGCACGTACAGAATTAGTTATGAGAGTAGTAGAGAAGTCACTGATAGAAACTGTTCTTGACATCCTTTCGTGAATGTAGGGGTTGGTTGTTGCAAGGAAAGGAGGAAGAATTAACAGTTTGGCAGGGTGTCTTTTCAAAGCATATTCCTCTTGTTGACCTGCTGAAACATTAGAAATCATTGTTTTCTTATGTCTTAAAGTGAAAGTCTTCCTATTTAAAGGTTAAAAGCGAGGACAAAGCAGCAGATTGGACCGTTTACAGCAGGCTGCTGTATCCTTTCCAAATAGAAATGTAATTACTCAAAACTGGGAAGTGTGCATACATCCATCTAGGATTCCACTTTAATATGTTTTTTCCAGGATGGTGTGAGATGAAGTGTAAGATTTCTTTTTAATGGCTCCAGTGACTGCTTTTCAAAGTCTTGGAGCCTCTGAATTTGTAAGAAGAAGAATGACCTATTTTATCTCCCTTTGGAAAGACTCAAATCATAAATATTGTGGGATTTATGTTTTTGTGTGCTACCATAGTGATTAAATTTCAGCTTTTACTTTGCACCTGTTGCCAGTGTGCACATGTGGCTCTACAAAAATGTTAAGCAGTGTTTGTAGTTACTACCTGACATAAATAAATGACTGAATCTACTCCTCCAGAAGCCTCAGCACCTATTCTCAACTCCTTCCCCACCTGTGCTAATAATTACCTCACCCAAAGAGCTGCTGAAGTTTGAGTGTACCAGATGTGGCCTGCGGGCCCGCAGAGCCAGACTCTGATGGTATGTGGGCTTTATTTTTGCTCCTTGCATAATGATGTTGTGATTGTGAAAGATGGTAGTAATTAAGATGAACTAAGATTAACCGCTTCAATATTAGCTATGCATTTTGGAGTTCTATTTTTCTTTATAACATGCCAGTATTTCCTAAAGAGTGAAACAAAAATATTGGTAGCTCTGGTTGTGGGTCCAATAATAATTGTGATAATCCAGTGAAGACAGTCTAAATCAAAACTAGTTTACATTGAAGCAGGACCATGTACTGTCCATTCGGCTAGATTTTTGCGAAGCGTAGGATGTAGGGCTTTCTTTTGGCTGTTTGAATACCTGAAATTCTGAGTGTGCACGTTGTATTACAGTCATGGAGGTGAAGGCGATGTAGTTTCTAAAGGACCTAAACTAACTGTTGAAGCTGACTCTTGCGTAGACTGTTCACTGTCCTATAAAGCACCTCCAAATAGTTCAACTTCTCAGTTTATCACAGTTTGCATACTGTGATTGTCTGTTGTTAATAAGTGTTTCCCCTTTTGTTTGTCAAGAACTTCTTTTGAGCCCGTGGTGCATTATAGCATATAAAAAAGCAACGTTTGCCTTCAAAGCAAACTTATCACCATGTTCCTGACGTGTCAGCTTCATTCCCCTCCTTCATGTAGCTGTCCCTCCGGTGGCAGTGGGTACGTTGTTGTAAACTTGTAGAGGTGGGATATTTCTCTTGCATGGTCACCTAAAGTAGTTTGAGTAAAAATACTTACCAGTATCCTGTATTTTTAAACTTCTTGTAGTGTTATTTTCCATTACGACATGTACGGTCCATTGTCCTATATGCAAGATATTATGGAAAATGAATGTTTTACATTGTGTAATTTGACAATTTTCTCTGACAGGTTATTGGAACATATAATGTTAACATTTGCATAGAAATGGAGGAATTTTTAATTCTCATTTATGTTATCAATATGGTCATTATCAGCAGGGTTGACATTAAATCTTGGATGCAAACTGCATGGACTGTTAATTCACACAAACTTTAAAAAAGCAGATAAGGAGGAAATCCTGTGAGGTGCTAAACATATTTCAGGATTGTGAACGAGATGCAGAGATGTATTATAGGGGGAGAGAGCATAGAAACATAAAACGGTATTCTGCAAATCACCTGTACTTCATCTGTTGCGTTCAGAGGTGGTTGCTTCCTCTTCAGCAACAAATGTCACTAATGAACTCAGGGAGTTAGGTAAAAAGACAGGAAAGTTATTAGAAGCATGAATGGTTCTAATATAGCTTGTTGGAAGCTACTGGTTTATTGGTATGTACTGTAAGAAGTGGGAAGCCCAGTGTGCGTGGACAGGGGGCCAGATCCCATCGCTGGCTCCATCCTCCAGCCTACATGCAAGCAGAAGTCATAGAATCGTTTAGGTTGGAAAAGACCCTTAAGATCATCGAGTCCAACCGTTAACGTAACACTGCCAAGTCCACCACTACCAAGTCTGCCCCTTCTGCTAGCCAAGAGTGGTGTAAGGGGATGGACTGCCTCCTTCCCGCCCTGATCCCATACCCAGGAGTTTTGTTGGGCTGGCAGGAGTCCTCCTTTACACCTTGCACCTTCTCTGGAGGCATTTGGGCCCCAGCTGTGCTTCGGGTAGAGCGAGTAAATCTGTAGCATACCCTACCTACAGTAGTGGCAGCTCTCACGGACCTGCCCCTCTGCCTGCTCTTGCCAGGATGTTGTTTTGAGCCTTTTTGTAGGGCAAGCGCTGTAGCTGCCTTCAGCCTCTCTAGTGCTATCCGTGCACAGGCTCAGTTATTCCTTCGCACGCGGGGGACCTCACAGTCCAGGTGGCCGTGTCTCCGAGGACGGATGTTGATCTCATGTCGTGAGAGGCTGCTGCTTACGCACGTCTTTTTCCCAACCTGCAGCCAAGTGGACCTACTGATTTAACTTGCTCCTTTCCAAGGACGTATGACCATTGAAACATGTGACGTAGTGCCTTTGCAGAAAGTATTGTCAGTCAGGTGTTTTTGACTTCAGGCAATGCAAGCTATCTCCAGAGAAAACAAAATAATTCTCGTGTGTGCTTGCCTGCTTTCATTTCCTGGCCTGTCTGAATCACTTTCAGACTAAGGTCAGAGTCCTCAGAAGCGTCCTGAATTTTCTTCCAGTTTGATCTTTTCCACTTTTGAACTCTTATCCTCCTTCCTGTACCAGTTGCACCTTCAGATGATCCGTTGCTTGTCTGCTGGACTTTCTGGCAGGATCCATTTCTTAGTTTGTCCAGGGTCTTTGTCCAGGGAAGTTGCCATTTGAGTAAAGGACTATGCAAGTCTGCTGGCACAGTTTTTTTAGTCTTTGCTTCTATTTTGAAATGAAATTTAAAAGATTCCCAGAAGGTTAAAGAGGAACTGTGTATCTGATGTAGCTGAAACATATAGGTGATTGTAAGCATCTTACTCCTTTCGGTAGCTCACTCGTAACTAAGCATTGTATCCCAAGACCAGTGGCAGCATAGATGCTCTGCAGGTTTCACAAGATTGATCTGCCTTGGATACTCTTAGTTCACATTTGGAAGTTGTCTTTACAATAATGAAAGCTAATCATATAGGTTCATTTAAAAGAAAATAGCTAGCATGTATGCAGGAAAAATATCTGCAGACTTTAAGGAAAATAGACTTGACATATTCTTAATCTTATATGTGTGGGTCAGTTTTGTAAGTGAATATTTTTTTATTTATAATACATATAGATTAAAAAGCAACACATGTAAGTAAATTTTATATATAAATATATAGTTTTTTAACATACAATGATATAAATTTGTGGGCTTTTTTTTTTTTTTAAAAAGAGTGAAAGTCCTGCAGGAATATCAAGGCAGCCTTCAACAAAAGGATCAAGGCAACGCGCCAAACCCGGAGGAGAAGGTAACTAGAGGGAGGATATTATTTCTATTAAATATGCTGGAGGGTTATTGAATAGGAATAGCATAAATACTTAAATATCCATGTTTATTATTTTCAGTGCTTGTTTTATACTCCCTGTCTGCATTTATGAATCCAGTAGGCAATTTTTCTGCATGGATTTGATACATAGAAAGAGGTACTCAGTTCAGTTTGCTTGCATTCCTCATGCACAATTGCAGATATAAACTCAGCCTGCTCTTGATATTGATTGTGTTCTCTCTGAATGGGCTTTTTTAGTTGGTCTACAACTATTTCTTTTTCTGTTAGTTTCACAAGAACTGTTTCTTTGCTTAATAATCTAGCAAGTTTAGACAAATATGCCTTGCGAAACTTTGTTTTGTTGTTTTCCCCTCTATCACTGAGGATTAGTGGACAGTATGTCTGAGTTGATGAAATGATTGCACGTTGCCTTTACATAAAGTCACATGTAAAGGTTTGGTAAATGTTTACAGCAGAGCAATATTCAGCACAGTATTTTTGTTTTAGTAAGACTTAAGATAGGTTGTTTAAGGTTGTTTTAGTAAGATGAAAGACATTTGTGAGGCAAAATGTGCTTTCCTGTAGGGATAAATCATAAAGCCATGAACCCTGAATTTGTAACTTTATCACTTAGTAATATTTGGGAAGAGTGCTGTTCCTAAATTTGTCTAGGGACTCCAAACTTCACTTATTTTCTGAATTTTTCAATCGTTTCTCAAGGATCTGAAGTCTTAGTGTTTGGTCTTTAGAAATTTTGGGTTTCTAAATGAAAAGATCATATTTGTCAAAAAAACCCAACCAACAAAGCAAAACAAAACAAACAAACAAAAAGGCATGTTCCCTGAGATGAACTGAGTACTGGCCAGTGCAAAAAGGAATTTCCCTGGATATTTGTTCAATAAGCAGTACACTAAACCATCCACGTTTGTATTACACTTTCTGGGGTTTCCTTGGTGAAAAGACGGTTGGGTGAATTCAAGACTAGCCAAACCTTTCTGAGTGATTTCCATAGCTTGAGACACTTAAAATACTCCAGGTGTAAGCTGGAGAACAGGTGAAGATAAGGTGTTAAGCAAAACCTCTGGCTTGCAGCCCATTTGATGATTAGAGAAGATTCCTCTGAGTATTGAAACAACGGCACATGTTTGTAGATCTTTGACTTTCTCCAGTGTCTGTCATTACAGCTGTGGTCAACTGTATTGTACCTGGGCTGGTGTCAGGTTAGGACCTTGTGATTTGAGTTGGGACAGGGAAGGTGATCTGGGTATCATCAGTACTGAGTCCTATCCCACGTCATCTTCCGCAGCAGCTCAACCAAGCGTAAGGAACCAAGCCCTGCTGCATTTCTGCTGAGAGTGCTGGGGAAGGAAGGACGGATATTTATTTGTTACAGAGGAATTTTCAGCAGGAAATGAGAATCTGTAAAAGGCCCATCTCTTTGTGCCGGCCAGGAGTCGCCCCTGGTAGCGGTGTGGCCACCACCCTGAGTCTTGACAGCAGACGAGGAGGTAGCTCTGTAGTCATCTCGTCCTTGCTTCAGTGCTGTCAAGACTGTCACTTGTGATAACAGATCTGTGGTGTCCGTGCTTGTCCATTAGGAAGTGGATTGATATAAACTGTAATTGTATTGATTACAGGCCATTGTACCAGCCTTTGGATGATAACCTCTTCTGAGTCTTTGTTCACTGGAGCTATTTAACAAATGGTACAATCATCAATAAACATCTCTCCTCATCTGCCTTGCACCTGCATTAGTCATTTCTCTTTGTCTCTCGGGGCAAGATTTAAGTGAAGATTTTAGTCTTGAGATGGTTTTGACTGAGTTTAATTGACAGTTGTGCCAGGCTTTGCAAATAAGTAAATTATTTTATTTTATCTGTTAAGCTGCTTCATTGCAATTGATTATGTCACCAGCTTTTGTATGTAAGTGTATTAAATATTGTATTTGCATACTACCTGGCAACTAGATTCTCTTCAGAATATCCCAAGTACTTAATACTTTCACATCAGGAAGAAAGGAATCTAAACTTAGGACTGCTAGCCCTTTGTATAAGAAAGCCAAGAGGAAGAGCCTAGAGAAACACGTAGGTAAGGAATAAAACTGGCTGGTACCTGGACCTCATACGACGACAGTGTAACTGCAGTTTCTGTCTGTATTTAAATGCCTTTTCCCCCTGCTCTTATTTCAGTGACCTGATTATTTACTATGATTCAAATTTTCTTTCAATGGTTTTGTGCCCTGGGCGCTGATATTTTATTTCTAATGAAGAAGTCACTGTACATAAATCAGTTTAACACCTCTGTTCAGAAGATACAGCACCACCTCTGAATTGATACCTGTTAAAATAGCTAATTCTGGCTGAAGACTGGTACTGTTTAGACTAATGAAGCGTGAAGATCTTCGTGCGCTTAATCTGCCAATGTCACTGTTATTAATTTATGTAAAGAGATTGTGTGTTGCTGTGTGTCTTCCCAAGCATCCACGTTTTCTTTGGGTTTCTGTTTTAGTAGGTTTCCATGTGTCTGAGGCAAAACACTGAAGTTATATCAGAGCTTGGGTAGTGTTTTCAGAACAATCAATAGCCATGTTTTCAAAAGGACTTGGGGAAAAAATTAAAAAGATGTTTAGGCACCTTAAATGCCTTGGAAAAGATCTGGCACTTTGGATATGAATGTCTGTTGACTTAGGAGCTTAATTCAAGTTGGTGCTTGAAAATTGAAAATTTTACGTCACATTTCATGTACTTATGTGCTGTGAGGTTTTAATAATTTTGCAGCTGAAAAATACCATCTGGATTCCATTAAATGTAGTCTTATTTTACTATGTAGTGATCTTTAGCTGATCCTATAACTTTTTTTATTTCCCAAGATTTGAATATTTGTTTTATAGCCTGAACTGGCGCTAAACTACAGTGACCAGACACGCCCCATTTTATAGGATCGTCCCTTCTTTAAAATCAGGATCCAGTTTTTCTGATAAATGAAATACGGTTAACGACTTATCCTGTGTTTTGGCTTTAAGGTAAATATTTTAAAATACTCCTCATGATGCAGCAAGCCAGTGCACTCACATTTCAGTTTACCTAAGCGATAAATACTTTGGGGCATTAGCCCTCTTTTTGTTCTAAGGCAGCAGAGCTGCAGTAGGTGAGTAGGGCTCGTAGGTGCTCCAGTGAGTAATCCAGAGGGTAGCAAAAACCTTCTGGAGCTATGCTGATGCCTATGGCACACTGGTCTCTGTAGTTACTGGTGATAATGATCAGAGCTTTCTATATTTTCTGATCTTAACTGGAGATAAATAAATGCACAACAGGAGAACACAAAAAGGCTAGTGTCATGACTAACCTTGTGATAAACCTAACTGAAGTGGTGAATGGAGGACTAGTTGAGCAAAACCAGGTATATTTGCTATCCTGGTAGTTAAGACAAGTTAGACCAGCATTTGCTAACCTCTGTTATGAACAAATTCCTAATGGTATTGGAGCAAATGCTTTGTTGTGGGTTTTTTTATAGTTAACGTTACATTTATTACTACTCAGGCAATGACTGCTTTTATAGTTGCAACATGCCTTGCAGCAAAAATTGTATCATGCAATAGAGACCATTTTTGCTACTTTAGAAGTTGATTGATAAATTGAACGTAATTTTTTTTTTTTAAACCTGCAGTTGCTCTTAATTGAGATCTGAACAGGTTTCCTTTCAGACGCTGAATTACTTTCTAAATAGAAATGATGGAGTAAAGTGCTTCACTTTCCACTGTTGGTTTGGCTTTCCTGCTAAGCTCCAGACCTTATGGGTAACTTGTAGCACTGCTGTATAGATTGGTGATGAATGTTTAAATGGGAGTTTCAGTTTTATTAAATGCCAATTCATCCTGGCCTTAGTCAGCACAGGTAAATGAAAGTGCTGGTTGGCCTTTCTCTGCTGTGTGTTAATCTCCTCCTAACCTAGAAGAACTCAGTATTTCTGCTTCAGTGGACTATATATCTTTGTGGATGCTTCCCGTGGCTTGGGTGGAGGAGTAGATCCTCCGCTATTGATGTGTATGTCCTGAAAGCTTCACCTTCATGCTGCACGTGGGAATTTCATCGCTGGTTTTAGAAGTGTTGGATGTTTCAACTCAAGCATTAGGCAGGGCTCTGTCTAGTAAATCTTTTCCCGTGCTATCAAAACTGTTTGTTCATTTGTTCTGATGGTAGAAATGTTACCTGAGGTCCCCTGGCTGTAGGTAGGGGCCCTGTGAATCTGTCTTTACCTTTGCATTACAGTTACCTGTTTGCAGATAAGGAGATTTGGAAGCGCTGGGTTCAGTTCCTGGGCAGTGCTTTGAGCATCTCTCGTTTTAAACACGCGTGCTCTTTCTGTATCTGTAATCTTACCTATTTCTGAATTTATTCTGCTTCTGCTGCATTTTAAGGAGTGTAAGAACTGAACATGTTACTCCAAGTGAGGGGTGTGTGGGTGTGTGTGTATATATTTTTAACGATAAGACTAAAACTAAGTATTCTACCCATTCTGTACATATCTTGATGAACTGTATGAATAGTTTAACTTTTCTTGACCACGTGTGTTCAATGCACAGGTATTTTTCAGGAATGATGTACAAATGGTGCTAAATCGTTTCTCCTTTGCGTCCCTCCGCCCTGAATGTCTCTTCTCCCTGGGCAGATAATTTAGAAATCAGATGTATACCTGAATATTTCAGCTTTCTTCCACTGTGTGTTACTTTGGTTTTGTCAACATCGTCCTATTGTAACTGGGGGAATTAATTTAAGATAATTGATTGATGAAATGGTCTTTCATTTTTTTTGTAAAAATAAAACTGTTTTAGGTAGCAGCAAAAGTGAGCAGCATTTGTGGGCTAGGCTCTTCTATAGCATCATCAGCAAGTTGCGGAGTTCAGCTACCAGAAATCAGCTTTTCTTGCTTGAAATTTCTTAATGGCTTTAGTATGAACTGTGTTTAAAGCTAAAGCCTTTGCAACAAACCAAAGTGCATTATGCATTCCAAGTAGTACACAAACAATATTGTGTATTTTAGCAATTACTTAGACTTTAGGTAAATATCGTATTGTTTCACCAGCTATCAGGCTAATATCTGTAAATTGTTTCTGAATTGAAGAAGTTGCCATTAGTTTGCAGTAACATAAGGAGTTCAGTCAGCGGTCATGTAAAAAGTCTATGTGAACTTTGAATGTTATTTATTTACACTCAAGATGGTTTATTAAACTAGGATAGCCCTTAAAGAAATAGTAAGTGTAACAAGTATTTAGCATGGCTTTTTATTTTAAATTTTTATTGTATCTTTGGTTTCATTTGACTATAAACTGTTTTGTTATAGGAACTGTGGAAATGAAGAGCGTGGCAGATAGAATTTCAGAGGACAGTGTTGCTAAACTGCAAGAGAAAGCTGAACCAGGACTTGCAGTAAAACAGAAAGGTAGGGAGAATAAAACTTGACTGCCTTTGAAAGTCTAACTTGAGTGCTTCAGGGTCGAACTTGAATCCATTCAGCTAAATGATTTAAGGAGGGTGATTTACACTTAATCCAACTGCTGCCTTGTGTTTTAATCACATCTTGTGATTAATGTCCTGGTTTGAAAAATGTACGTTCCCTGATAAAACAGTTACTTTTATTTTCTCTTTCCTTACTCTTATTCAAGTTTTCAAAGAGACTAGTGCTTACAGTGTTCCAAGGAAAATCCAGAGCTGCTGCGCCTGAATCCCTTGGTGACTTGTTCTATGTAAGAACGGAATCATTGCACATTGCCCTTTTGTACAAGTATTTGGGAGTCTCACTTAGTGTTTGCATTTTACAGGATTTTAGACGAAAATTCCATCTCTGCATTCTTATTTCTCTATTTTTTTTTTTTCCAAGTTGTATATAGCTCCCAAGACATACGTTGTTAATGAGGTATTTGTATCCAGCTACAGTATACATGGAGCCATAGAAGCAAAATGTAGGAGGGAGAGCTGAGATTTAAGCAAAAGGCTGTGGTTTTGTTTTCTCCAGGTCCAGATGCTCGACCTAGTTGGGAGAGTTGATACCGTGTATGTGGGAGGTCAAAGGCTGTTTCCCAGTCCACCTGTGGCCTTCAGGGCCTCATAGCTGTGTCAGTCTAATGAAATGTAGACGGTTGGCCAAGACATTTGTGTGACCTTACACAACTGGGAGAACTTCCACGCTAATTCCTTCTAATCTTTTGGAGCTGTCTTGTCTATTGGAATGTATCTGTTATGGAATATAACTTTCCTCTATTTATAATTTGAATGTATGAAAGAGGATTTCATATGATTTGAATGTATGTAAGAGGAGTACCCCCAGGTTCTTTATTGATTTGGACTGGATTCTCGGATGGTATAAGAACCAAATATTGTATTGACTGTTCTTTGTTTTCAGCTTTATTCAATAAGGTAGTCTAACATAGTAGTGCATTAGTGAACCTTAATTTTCTGTAAGTTCTTATAGAGATGAAATCGTCATTCACACATTTAACAGCTTTCACAGCTGGAATGTGAAATCATTATGACAGTCGATAAGAACAGTCGTTGCAGATAGCTAAGTTGGATGCTATTTGGAGTAATCATAAGACAGGGATCACCTGTCCCTTCTTGCTGTGTTCTTGCGTCTTTAACTGCAAATGAAAGTTTCCAAAGGAAGAATCGTTTATAGGATTTTAAAAACATTGTTTAATGGCTGACATAAACTTATTTTCCTGGATCTTTTGGAGTATTATTTCTGCATTCTGCCTCAGTCTTATATTCGGTTTCTGAGCGTTGAGGCTCTGAACCTTTCCATTGTGTGGTGGATTTTTTTTTTCCTTTGTTTGTTTTTTTTTAATAACTGAGGATTTGTGAGCATATCAGTTATTCTCCCTTGGTGTCCTCCATTAGGAATCCTCACTGGCTAGTTCATGGTAGCCTCTTAAATAAGAAGTATATGTTTAAAGCTTTCTGGCAAAAGGATGTTTTGGCCTGCCTCAGCTATTTCCTCATACACCCCTGAAGTTACTTAGGTTCCACTTTCTTTAGACGCGTGCACATAAATGCACCCGCTGTGGCAAGAAGGGAGGAACAGCTGGATTTCACGGTCACACTATAAAAGTGTAGGCCTGCATGAGGCTTTTTCAGAAGCTGATGATTATGTAAGATTTTTCTGAACCTTGTTAAATTCTAAAACGAGCTTTTTGGGGAGTTTTCACTGGTGCGGTTTATCTTCTCACAGTTTTGGTAATTACGTTGAGGTACGCCTCTCTGGGAGAAGTAATGCCAGGCTCCTTTCTAAAGTTTATCTCAAAGTAACCTTAAGATGTTATCACTGACTCAGTTGAGCCATCACAGCCACCTACCACCCATCCGCAGAGAACTTGCCTATACGTAAAATGTGAACGTCCTTTCCACCAGCTTGGCACAGGGGCTGGGAGGGCAGTGTCTTAAACCGAGTCGTGCTGATCCAGTTCTTCAGGCAGTGTGTGAATGCACATGCTAACGGGAGGGAATGGCAAGCGTGAAGGCAGGAGGGCTGATTTGGTGGCAGTGCCAGTTTACACTAGCGGAAGGGTTTAGGAAATGACTGAAACTCTGCTTAGGTTGTCACTGCATTCTGGAGGTCACAGTCCTTGCAAGATGCTTAGGCACTGACTTGTTTGCTTATGTAGCTGGTCCATGATACCGTTTGGTTGGTGAATTGTGCATTAGATTTATACTCGAGCTAACTCCAGTGGAATTAAATAGAAACTGGGTGTTGAAACTGCGTGGAAATCACAGTTGCTGTCCTTCCGCAACTCCAAACCTACCTTTGGAGTTGGTTAGCCAGAGAAGAGCTGACGATAGTTCTTCCACAAGGTTTTCAAGCGTTTAGGGGGTACTGGGGACTACTTAAAAAAAAGTATTACATTCTGTGAACTGCTTCTGAATTTGCTCTGGACCTTTAATTTTTGTATTTCTGGACTGTGTAAACTTACTTTGAGGGGTCAGCAGTCCCCGTGCTTTCCTAGTTCAAAGCAGATTGGCATGGCTTTGCCTTTCAAACCTGTTGTACAGATTTATAGAATTCACCTTTTACACATCTCATTTAACTTTCAGGAGTGTCTACTCAGATATTCTATCAAGACAAACATTTTGATCCTCCACTGTCTCTTGACTTTTTAAAAAAGTTTCATTTCTGAGGAGTGTGTTCAGCTTAGTGACTGGAACGTTGATGCCTTTAGCACAGAAGTGTGAGTTTGTTGGAAACGCTCCCTAATGTGTTTGTCCCTATTCTCCCGGCCCTGGTAGTAGTTCCCAAGTAAGAAGCTGGCTGTAGTTCTTGTTGTGTGCTTCATGCCTAACTTGGTCAGGTTCTTATTAAAGAATTTATGTAACTGATCTATAATCAATGTATTGTTATTGCCAGGTGAATTTGCCAGTGACTCGGGACATTATAGCGACAAAAGACCAGCACTGAACATACACTGATAGTTAAAAACTTACTTCTAATAGAAAAAACAGTGCTTTTTAATAAATAAAGCAATTCTCTAGTTTAGTGCTTTTTTCCTTTTATGCTATGTATTAAAGAATTTTTAAACTGTAACATAATTTAGTTGTGTTTGAATGCTTTGAGTAGACTGTATCCAAGTAGCTTCTATTTAAAAGAATACCAAAAAGCCATCTATGAGAGTGCTTTGTACTTTGGGTTAAGTGTTTTTAAAAAAAAAAAAAAAAGAGAAGTAATAGTTTATGAGCATTTTATGGGTTCTAACTTGAAAATAAGCAGAACCTGTGGGGAACTTTTTGCAATGTATTGCAGGTGGTTATTGCAACAACCAGATTAATAAAATGTACGTTTGCCATTTTCTTCATGTCAGTACATGACTTTGTTTCCCTCCTCCTATTACTTGTTGCATTTGTGGCTTCTGTTCGTATTAAAAGTGAAAGTGATCCACAAAACCTTTCCTCCAATAACTGGATAATTGGGCCAGTAATAGACAGCGAATGTGGAAATCTCCTGGAAATCTGAAATATAGGAGGTCCCTGAAGCATCTCTTGGTTTGCTCTGTGCAGGTGTCACAGCACGGTGCTGTCATACCGTCACTGCTCTGTCTCCACTGGTGCTGTGGGGCTGGGATGAACCAGGGAAGTGAGATTTTAGAGACGCTCATTTTTCACACAGAGTAAATGAATGCTTGCAGGACTCTTTGCAACTGTTGACTTTCTATCTCGTGAGCAGCTCTTACGTCGGTGTGATGCGTATCGGGACGTAGCGGGAACAAGAAATCAGCTGAGACCTTCACTATGGCCGATAACTGCTCCAAAAGCTGAATTTCTTTAGCAGGCTGCCCTCCTTGCTTAATGGTAGCTGTCTCTTTGAAAACAAACATAGCAGTTCGTGCAGGCGTCGTTTCCTGGGAGCTGGGTGTATATAGAGGCAAGGGAGGACTGTACGTGCTTCCCGCAAACCTGCAGAAACCTGCTGTGCCAAAGGTCAGCGATGGCTTTCCGGTATGAGAAGTGAAGCTGTACTATTAACAGACTGAATGTAACACACAAAAAAAAATTAAAAATCCTGGACATGCTCATGCCTCTCCCCAAGCCTGTCTGCATAAAGGCTGCCAAAGAGTTCTTCCTTCGGTCTGACTTACCCAGGGTACCCACGGTCACCAGTGGGCTGTCTCAGCTCCTGTGATTGCATGTGCAGGCTCCAAGCAGAGCCCTTATGCAAAATCAAATATTTTCTTAAGGAGCAGAGCTCTGGTTTTTATTTCTCCGTACTTTTGTCATCTCCCATCATGTGGGAAAATGCCTTTCGCTGTGTGGAAGGGGAATTTTGAAAACCTTATCGCATCCGTTAGGCAGGAATGCTAAAGTAGGTACCCCGGGAAGTGCAAGAAACTGGTGGTACAGCCAGCAACAGAGCACAACTTTCTGACTTGGGCCTGGCTTGGTCCTAACGTAGGGACCACTCCAGCTCGTGTCCCAGTGACTGTAGGATTCGTTGGTCCTGTACCAGTAAGACTGAGGGAAAACTTAACATAGCACTTACGGTTGTTAAGTGTATTTACGTATCTTCCTTATGTTCTCTGGTGGACCACAGGTAGAATTAATACACTGTATAAAAAAGTAGTATATGTACTGTTCAGTAGTTTTTAAATGAGAAGGTCCTGCCTGTGAAACGGCTGTTCAGAGAATACGCACAAACCCATTAGGGAAGTAGAATGCAGTAGACTCTGGGAAAGAACTTGCATTTCTTTGCCTAAATTTAGGCTGGTAAAAGCCCAGCTGCCTTGACCTTTTTTCTGTCAATGGTGCCATTTGTTGGTGATTTCAGAGCAGAAGGACACTGAAGTGGACAACAGCGTTAGAGGAGTTTTTTCTGTGTGTGGCATTACATGGAAGACATACTTACCGAACAGATTTCATCTGAGCAAGCTTTCTAGATGGAATCCAAGAACAGCGAATGCTTTCTACCTACCAAAATTATTTATAGAAATGTTAAAGCAGAAAGTGGTGAATGATGTCCATAATCCTGCACAGTTAGGTTGTCAAGGCAAAGATGTCATTCATCTTGTTCTCTGCCATTAGAGAGAACGGTCTAACCTGAGCTTGGCAGGTGTGGCTTCATGCTGCTAACTGCACTGGACTGGTCAGAGTAACTGGGTGGGAAACCTATCAACTGGGAAGGAGCGGTTAAACTGGTTCTATCCGATTTAAATTGCAAATGGAGAGCGTAACTATGGTGGGATTACAGAAGAAGCCCTCGTCCTCAAATCATAGAGTTCTTGATGTTGAAAGGGACGGACAGATGGAGGTCAGCCAGTCCAACCCCCTGCTCAAATCTGGGTCAACTAAGAATACTGGTAGAGGGAAATAAGAAGTTAAGGTACACAAAAGAAGGGTTTAAAAAAACCCCAGGATAGAGAATACAGGGTTTTTTTAATACGGTTTTTCCTCTTACGATTTTGTATAATGAGCAGCTTGAAATATTGCAAATGTTACCACGCAACTATGGAAGAATTGAGGGAGGTGATGTCATTTTCACAGATGAGGGAATTTCACAGTATTAAGAAACAAATAAAAAAAATAAAGAAATTTTAAATGTTTTTTCAGTGTCCCTTTTGAATTGTGAATGCTCCAAGATGTTTAAAAACTGGAAGTTCACAAGATATTTAACTTTTATGTAAGCTTATAGAATTTTATTTCTAATTTAAAAAGTTTGTCATGTGATGTATTTCATGAGCACACATTCAAATATAGTGCTGATAAGATTCAAAATACTGTCGTAAGAAAAGTTAGATTTGCCTTGCCAGCTAAGCCAAAATTGTATGTTTGTTTTGTTTAATAGAAGGAGAAATGGAGAATGTGGCTCCTGAAAAGCCTGCAGTATCTGAAAACGGTGAAGTACCGAATGATCTTCCACCTCAGCCCATCCAAAGGTTTGTTCCTCTCCTTTATTCTGTTTGAATCAAACTCTGATGTGTCTGGAGGTAAGACAGTCAGTCCATTTGAAAACAGCAAGGCGGCTTGGAGCAGTATGTTTCTGCTAGTGGTACCAAATAATAAATATTATCCCACGTATGGTTTCCCTTTATTCACTTCCATTTCCTTCTATAAAGAAAACTTTACCCTTGTGAAGTGTTTTGGACTTATTTTCTTAATCCATAAAGTGCTTCGATGTAATGTTATTAAAATATGAGGGACGTGTGGAGAGTCTAACGAGAAGAACATTGCATTACATACATGCATTTCATAAGTATGGTGTTATGGATCAGATGAACTTGCCTTTTAAATCCCAATGTACTTTTTCTTTGCCCAGCGAAGGCTTGTGTAATTGTGTTACTCGTGAAAAGAATTCTTTTCCGTTCACATTGCAGTGCGTACTGTTAATGCAAAATTTGTTGTTAACGGTAAATAACTGTGCTGTATACAGGTTAGTTTTTTAGTGAGACAGATCAAGAGGTGGTTTTACACAGAATCGTAGTTTTTTTTTGTTTTAGGACACATTTTCTAGATTTTCCTAGACTCCTACTAGGATAGCAAGTATTGCGATATAGGATTGTATATTGGGGATGTTTTCAGTGGTGTTACGCATCAGCTAATTTACTCAGCTCGCGTGTGTGTACATGTCTGTTCCTTTGGAGGACGTGTGAGGCTTCCTTTTGTAGTATAAATGAAAAAGCCTCTTTGTTATTGCAGACGTATTCCCCGTCCTAGCAGTGCGAGACCAGCACCGCCCCGAGTAAAACGTCAAGAAAGCGCAGAGGTCTTACTTCCAGAAAGGTAAGGAACATGCGAGATGCGGAGCAGATGTTTCTAGCTTTTGTGCCACGCTATTCTCAGATCTTCTGTGCCTCACCTGCTGCTGAACAGCTTTAGGCTGGATCACCTCACCACTCGTTGTTTCAAACTGGAAAATTCAAGCCTGCTTTTATTTGTTTTATTGTTTCGGCAAATCCAGTGCATTATCTAAAAGTTATGGTTGGTAGTCACATCTGGAAGTTCAAAAATATGATTTAATTTTTTTGCCTTTGGGAACTCTGAAACAGATAACCCTAGAACGTTAATCTGAACTACCACTAGAAGAGATCTGTAAAACATGCAGTGAATATCCCATGTTCAAAAAAGGCCGAAACAGCCATTTGAAACTATGGACAAAATGGCTTACTTCATCTCTGATAAGTGCCAGTCACTGAAGTAGTGTGTTTAGAAGGAAAGTAGACATCCTTTTGCGAGAGAAGGATGGCTAACTGTTTTCAGAGTTGGGCAGTGAGTGGAAATGACAGCATTTGATGTGCTTTTAGTTGGTGCTGCGTTATTTTATGGGAGGAAGGGAGGGTACTGCTGTCTCTCTTATTCTGGATAGATCTTAATAGGTTTGGACAGATCTTAATAGGCTTTCATTTTCATTGTGTCTCTTGCAGGAGTGGTAGTGCTAAAACAGTCTCAAACGTGATCATAGACCAGCAGATTTCTGATGACGATGACGACCAGTTTGTGGTGGAGGCAGCACTGCCGCTGCCAGAAATGCCAGATCTGGAAATGGTCTGTTCATGTTGCAAATTATAGAACCTTTTTCCGTACTTTGTTTGTAATGTACTTGTTTAAGTAGCTTCTAGCTGAATATTTTTGAATAGTTGTATATTATAGCAATGCCAACTTTTTGCAACTAAAGCTGTCTTCCTGCATGTGTAGGAGCCAGAAGTGGAGCCGGTTGAGGATCAAAAACATGGTATGTTTGCTTTTACATATATTTGTATATATATAGAATAAAACCATGGGTTTAAACCAAATGCCGAACATTTAAAATGCTGAATAAAGCAGCAAAATACCTCCTGAGGGTAGGAGCTTGCAACTTTTGCAAGAAAAACAGAAATTATTTATCAAATGCAGTCTTGTTTACTTGTGCAGCTGGATTTACAACTGATGTGAAGTACAGATTTTCTATGCATCTTTAATGTCAGCAGGATTTAAAATTCTGCATAAAACTCATAAATTAATGTTTCTTACAGTGTCAGGTAGAGCTTGTCAGCTCTGAGATATGAGATGGGATTGGCTGTCCAAGGCAAGTTGTAGAAAAGCTTTTAGAAAAATTGATGGACCGATTCTTAACAACATTTCTGCTTACTCGTGACTCCAGATCTCTGATTCAGGGGCTTCCATTATGGTTACACTGGATGTGATTTAGGGAGATATACTTATTTGCATCCAAAAATGCCTCGCAAAGGAATATCTATCTATATACCTGTTGTGCAGTTCTTGAATTCTTCCAAAAGAGGGGTGCAAAGGAAAAGCCTTTGTGTTAATACAGCTCAAGGGCCTGGTTCTGTACCAAGAGTCGTTCAGTAAATGATACTGATGATACAGTTTGCTTTAGAGGACGTTGGAGAAAATAGATCAAATAACAAATACCTTGTATCTCAGTAGTTAAAATACATAATAGAA
Organism: Gymnogyps californianus; assembly: GCF_018139145.2. Taxonomy (NCBI): domain Eukaryota; kingdom Metazoa; phylum Chordata; class Aves; order Accipitriformes; family Cathartidae; genus Gymnogyps; species Gymnogyps californianus. The sequence continues at coordinate 1,716,131 of NC_059477.1, read as the reverse complement.
TGCTGTTCATGTTGCTCTAAAAATGGTTTACATTAAAAAAAAATTAAGCAGTTAGTTTTGATTTTATTGTCTGAATGTTTAAAACAACATTTTAGTGCCAACCAATGCCGATATACTGATTTTTCAACAGGTGGGCTTGTAAAAAGAATCCTAGAAACAAAGAAAGATTATGAGGCATCACAGAAATCATCAAAGACGACAGAGAGGGTAAGATGGTAATGGCCTTCAAAGAACTGTGAATATTACATATTGTAATCGTGACCTTTATTCTCTGCCTTAAATGTGGTTTTTTTCCATTTACAATCAAGCTTTCCTCCTTGATGTGCTACGCTGCTTTTTTCCTCCGTTAGTCTGTCAGATACTGTTACCTTCTCTGTGTAGTGCTCTCTCTTGCTCACCTTTCATTTTTGTGGCTTGGGTTTTTTTTCAGTATTTCAGTACAATTTTTCAGGGAGCCTTCTTTAGCCTATTCTTCTGCTTTCCGGGACAAAGTCTGCTGATTTCAGCCTTGCCCTAGATGTAGGAGGGCACGCTGTGCATTTGTACAGCTGCACCATTATTGTTTCAGTCTTGCTTGTCCTCTGGGCATTTGAAGAGCAGTATCCTATTGCCCAGCAATCATGATCATTGTCTAAAAAAAAAGGGATCTCTGGTGCAGTTAATCATATAAAGTATTTTTGTTTCACCAAATGTTTCCCTAGTAACGTCCCAGCATACCCCAGCATTCAAGTCTGAATCTATGAAGTGATTTGATTTGATTTGATTTTTTTTCCACAATCAGTAGTTGGGAAAGGGAAAGTAGTTTTTGGTTTTGCTGGGGCTTTTTGTTGGTTTTTGTTGTTTTGATCACTTATGAAGGGTCTAGCAGTGATCACAAACCAAAAGCAAAAGGTTGAACCCCCCTGATTTCAGTGTATTCCTGTTGCAACTGGAGAGCTCTTGCTTTTTCAGCCTTGCAAAGCTCATGTTACAAGAAGCAGCAAAAGGCAGAGCATTTAGATGGACTGTTCTGATCCGCTGGCCCTTTGGAAAGTTTCTAAATCACTAAGCTAGTTTGATGTGCTGGTGAGGAGGCACTGAGGAATGCATTGCAGAGCGCTGTTATAAAAATACAGACAGGTATGTAATGTTTTGGAAAGGCGAGTGCTTTTCACGAACTCTTAAATTCCAATCACATCTTCTCATTTTTTTTTTTTTCAATGTTAATTCAGTATTGTAGGTTTTTACTACCTATATTCTTTTTCAGGAATGATCTATAGTTTGGCATACTGTTTTAAGATGCTGCAACTCAGACCTCAAGAGTCCAGCTTTTCACAGAGCGTCAAGCTCTTTCAGATAGCTGTCTGAAATCAGTAATGACTTTTGAAGCCTTGACCACTCGACTGCCTCTTTTGGCTTTATCAGCTGTAGTAATTTGGCAATGAGTAATGATATTATGATAGGTTATGAGCAGAGTCTACAGCAGAAAAAAAAACGTCCCTGAGGGACTAAAACCATGGTAGACAGTAGACTGTTTTAAAAACCTGGTCTTATCTAGAACCTGTATGACTTCATCATCGCCTGTACAATCTGCAGCAAAAGTGACGCAGTGTTAACTTTTAGGATTGGAATTTTGGGAGGGTAAAATCAACAGTTCTCTCCTCTTAAACAGAGATACTCCCATATGCTTTTGTGTCCAGTGGTAATGGGTTGTGCTGCCACACAGACCAGCCTTTTCATTCCTTCCCCAGCAAGCTGGGATAGCAGATCAGACCCTTGGGGAGTATCTTCCTATCTGAAGTTTGGGACTGTCTGAGATCCAGGCCTGCTTGGCTGGAAGAAAATTCCTTTCATGTATTGCAAGGGCTGAGGTTAATGAAGAAAATGAATCCTCCTTAAAATAGGAAAACACCTTTAGTTTCCTGCTCATAATCCGTTATGAATAGTTAAAGCTTTATCCAACTTGCTGAATCACATACCATTTATTATAGATGTGCAGCTTGTAGCGTCTGTGCACTGATGGTTGAAACACTGTTGGCTGTTTCTAATGAATATGGCTGATGTGAAAATTTGCCTGCTTGAGTAAAGTCTGTCTTTATATAACTGTTTGGAGAAAAGCTGATAAAAAAACGTTGGTAAAAGTTGATGTTGCTCTGTTTATGCAGTAGCTCTAAAGCTCATTACTGGAGTGCACGTTGAGCTGGCACTTGCAAGAACAAGAGAGCGAGCTGTTCCTGTTCCTGGTTTTGTAACTAGGTGGTGCTGTTGAATCGTCAGTCTCAGGACTAAGTTTTGGTAGCAGTGCATTTACTAATGTCTTCTGCCCGTACATAATTGTGCCGTAGGCTGTACTGTTCGGTCTTGTGTCCTGTCAGCTTAAGCACTGGACACAGAAAGGGACGATGGAGGAGGGTTTACAAAACCGCGTGGATTTCATGCTCGGGAAGCTTCCTCTGGTGTTTGTGCTAAATTTTCTGGTTTTTTTTTTTTCTGAATAAGAGTAACTAACTAAAACGATTCCCTTTTAACACCTTCGATTTTTTTAAATGCACGTGGGCAATTGTCTCCTTCTACAATAACCATTTAGTCCCGTTGCCCGTTTTCAGTCTCTAAAACATTCATTCAGTCCTTGTTTGTCTTTTGTTGCGTCTTTTTGAAGCACTGATCTGTGTTAGCAGCGCTGATAATAGACAACTAATTCTGGAAAAAAACGTGCTGACTTCCTAGTCAATCACGTGAAAACTTGCATACAACGCTAAGCTCCTGGAATATCATCTGATCTCATATCCAAGCAGCTGGCTGCTACTGCAGTAGGTTTCTTTGCTGCTACTGCTTTTCAGATTATATTGTTGAAGTCGTTGCGATCCAGAGAGGAGAAGCGTAGTTTTCCTGACAGCAGAGGAAAAAATCAATGGAAAAGATGATTAAAAATGCTCCGAGTTAGCGGCTGCGACTTGACAGATGCAGTTCAGAAAACATGAGCTGGAGACATTACTGAATCCTGGGAATTTATTTTAGAGGATAGAGACAGTGTGACGCAGGAGACAGTAAAAGTGAAAAATACATTTCCAATGTGGCCTTGCCTCTGGGAATATTTCAGGGACCAGATATGCCGAGGGTAGCAGCTGGGGGTCTGGCATGCTCGTGTGGCCCTAGCATCGTGAGCATGTCTCATCTCTGAGGGATGTTCCTAACATCACGAGGAAGGCAGTGGCAAGATTTTTTTTTTTTTCCTTGCGAGACTGCAGACCAGCAGTTTTGGGAAGAATAGTTACTGGTCTGTGGAATCTCTTTGGAGAGAGGCAGCAAAAGTAATTAAAAAGAAGGAAGAGTTTCAAGCGGTTTATTCCTGCCAAGTGGTCTAGGCAGGCGAGTGGAACCGCGTCCTGTTACGTTGATGGGACTGCGAGAATGGGTCAGTGAACTCTGGCCAGCGTGCTGTGTTCAAATGGCCGTAGGTTTTGTGCCAGGTCTAGCTCTGCAGTCTGCTGGGAAGCGGTATCAGTCTGGGATTTGACCGTTTCTCCCCAGACTGTCAGCTCTTTTATTTAATTTGTTTTCCATCAAACTCTCCAGAAGAAATATCTTCTACATCAGTATGCAAGTGTATTCCAAAACGTATTATGCATTGGAGAGTAAAATGTAATTGTACTTCTGTAGTTTGGAGTAAGGTAACCAAAAGTCCAGTGAAAATTTGGAAGAACACTTGCTTTGGGAAATTATGTCTGATGAAATGAAGGTTATCCTTGTGTCTGTCAGTAAGAATGTTCATCTTCCCTCGTTTTGTTCAACTATTCAATACATACGAAATAAATATTTTCCCAGTTATATTCATTAGTCTTTAAAGCCTTGTTCTTCTGCGAGTTGGGAAAATGAAGGGAGGAAAAAATATGTTTGTAGTCCGAGTGTTGGAACTTTTGGCTAATATTTTATTAAGTCCAATATTCAGCAAAAAAAAGATCAATGGATCTACCTGATTTTATTGTGGATTAATCAACTAGAAACTAGGTGAAGTTGGTGAATTAATACTTAGTCCAAATATAACACTGGTGAACTCTTGGGGATGTTTCATACCTTTACTTCTAACTTTACTGCTGATAGCTGAGGAGCATTTATTTGTGTTAAAAGCATTCCTCTGAAACCTTTCATGTGCTGCATTTCCCAAACATGCGTTTGCTTTTTAAGAAGTTTTAATAAAGAAAAAGAAGAGAAAAGGAAAGAAGACTGGGACTTTCATCATCTAGGCTTTGCATGTGCAGAAACTTAAAATAATATACACAATTTTCAGGTCAAACAAAGAGGTCATTCTGGAAATACACAAGATTTTTGCTGCCTTGATTAGCTCTGTTCAGCCTAACAAATCCCTAAAAAGACTTCCTAAATGTATTTGTTTAGAATCTAACCCTCTAATGTTAAACAGAGAAAGAAACAGATGTTACATTTTGTATTCCACTTCATTTATTTGATGTGTGGAAAATGTAGGCAGGTTATTAAATAGTTTAAGCAAGTGGGATCACAGAATTCCCATCTTTGCCCTACCAAATACAGTTCACGAGCTTCAGAAAAGAAGCAGCTTTGAGGTTTCTGCGAGGAACAAGTGATATTAAATAGCTTAGCACCTGGATAATATTAACTTCAATTACAAATGTGATAAATTAAGTATGTACTTCTAAGCTCAGAACAAATACAATCATTGCTGATTCTGTTTGTTTAAAGTTCTTCAGGTCATTGATTTTTACATTAATCCATCAGCTGCACGACATTGGGTGTCCCCTCCAGTCAATGCAATTAGTAATGTGTCATGTTAACCTAGACGTATGCGTATGTCCCACCATTTAAGTATTTTGAAGAGGCTCACCATTCAAGACCACAGCTTCTCAGCATCCTGCCGGCTTCGTATGTCATAAGAAATGCTGACAGTAAAATTTAATAGGAGTGACCTGCAGAAGGGCTTTCATCTTTGCGTGACGGTTCTGTTCGCGATGATGTGACGTTAACGCAGTGATCCGAGTAAAGCTGCAGTGAGAAATTTTTGGTGCAAGCATGCAATCCCTCAGAAATAAGAACTGTACCCAGCGGTCTGGTTGTGGACAAGCACCATAGGAGCTTAAATGGAATGAGTGTGTGCTTGAGTGTCCTTGTTACGCTACTACCAACTCTCAGGAAGAAAAACCTGTGGTCCCCAAGTAATTGTGTTACAAGCTGCGAACACAGGAACAAGATTTTTGTCACTCTTGTGATATTCCTGGTATCACGGCTCCTTTGCTGTGGCCTTTGCACGCAAAAACGCACAATGTTCTCTCCTGTGGGTACAGTATAAATACAACATGAGACAGCAGATGGATATGTTAAACAGAAAGGATATATAAAAGTGCAGTGAGACAGCTGTGATTTCCATCCCGAGGAGAGGATGCAGTGCACCGGCTGTGTAGCAGCAGTGTGTCGTAGGACACGTACAGGTGACTTCCACGTATTTCAAGAAGCTTATCAGTGGATTTGGTTGGGGCATAGACTGGTGTGAAACCAGTTGTTTAACACAAGGAACAGGTTTATTGCAAATTCTTTTTGAACAGGAAAGAGGCTGCTTTTTCAAGAGAAGGAGGTCGTGGACCCAGAGTTTCAGCAGCGTGAGCAGAAAAGGAAAGCTGGGCAGGACTGGCACCCAATATGCCATTATGGCTGAATTAATAGTATCTGCTATCATTGATTACCGCTAGAGTTGTCTCTTGGCATGTGTGTGGTCAGGCTCATAGGATTCTGCTTAGCGTGCTGAATACTGCACCAAATACGTGAGGTTTTATGAACCGACTTCTCCCCGACGCGGGCTGAACGTGAAGGAAAGCAGACTGGCTCTGGGAGCTGAGGTGGGGATGTTTATGTACGTCTGAAAAGTCCAGCTCCTTTTAGAGGTATCAAATGTGAACTGGGGGGGGAAAACCACTACCCCCCCCCCCCCCCCCCCCAAAAAAAAAAAAAACCCAAAACCAAAAAAGAAAAAAGCCCCCTTTAAAGAGCTATCCTTTTATTTTCTTTTGGTGCCTTCCAACTCAGAAGCAGGTCAGGCTAACTCTGGTAAATCTAATGGTAAAGAACATTGTGTCTCCGATTCCTTGGCCTGTTACTGAACTCGGTACCTGGCATAAGCAGAAAAAGCATCCTGTTCATTTGAAATGATTTAACATTTACTGTTTTCCCTGTGTTTCTGTGAAAGAGTTTCTTATGGTGATCCCTAGTGGATAGTTACAATCTACTTAAAATGCAGACTCTGTAAAAACCAGGAAAAGAAAACACCCTTTATGATCAAAAAATATTTTGTACAATAAAAAAACCCACCTTGTTGTTTTTGCATTGAACGTATCAAAATTACTTGTCCAAAATGAAGTTTCTGTCCTGTCCTATAGAAAGAGGTAGGGGGGAAATGGTATAGCTCAATAAAACTATGATTACTTGGGTCTGTTTTCATAATGGGACATAATACAATAGTTAAAAGGGGCTGTAGAAACTATTAAGTGCTTGATGGATGTTTGTTCTAATTTGATTCATATTTTAAAACTGTTAGTTAAAAAAAATGGAAACAAAGGAGAAGCTATATAAAAGTAAGCAAATACTGTTTCTAGAGATAAACTTTTCAAACAGGGGGGGGGGGGGAGGAAATCTTATCACCTCTTCAGCTTAGGAGATGTCAGGCACTTCAAATGCGCTCAACAGCCCAGCTATCGGAAATGGATGTCTTGTGAATGATCCATTTTTATGGAGCTGTGCACGTTGCAATATTTATACTCATTGCTTTAGCGAGGGTAAATTAAACACAAGTAAATTCTGGTGGTTTCTGGAGCCCTGCTGATAATTTCCCCTTTATTGATGAAAAAGAAAATTCCTGCTTTTTAATTTCTCAGGTCCCTGCATCCGAGTCCACGTTGTGTTCTGTTCACATTGAGGTAATGGGAAAGGCAGACTTTTTCCCAGGAATCCAAAATAAACATTTATCTTGGTGCCTTATGAAAAACACGAAGGAAAGGAAGCGTGTTGGGCCTACAGAAGTGATACAGGCTCTTATATGGGGATAATTTATTGATTCTTGGGCTTTTGTGAAAGGAGAGTTCATTGAGGTGTATGGCCTAATTAAATAGACTGGAACAATTCTGATTCTGGCATTTTTCTTAAAACTGAATATATCCTGTTACATGTTTGTGCAAAATGAGCAAAGGTGGCATTCAGGACTCTTACCACCCACGTTGCCTGTTGTAATAAACCATCTGCCATAATTCTTAGTGATTTAAAAGAGTGTCCCACGTAGATTTTAACCCGTAACTGTAACTATGAAACTGAGAACAGACAGTATGGCTTCCCCCCCCCCCCCCCCCTTAATTACTTATAATCAGCAATAGGTGGCAAAGCTTGAGTGCTTCATGGTGATAATTCTCCGTCCTGAGCTCAGCTTTCTGTAGACTGCAGGAAATGTAACATGGCATCTTGGTAGTACAAGTGTTAGTGAAATGAAAGAAAGAATTGATGGTTATTTTTTAACTCGTGTGAGGAGAGACAAACGCTGTGCCAGCTGAGCTACTGCACCTTCAGGTGTTGGGAAATTTTTCTTGGGAGCTTGAAATTTAAGTGCTTCTCCTTCAGAGAGGCACACTAAAAAACTCTTCCATGTTCTTACGCCACTTTGATATCATATAGTACGTGTTTCAAAGACACAGGGTTTTTTGGCAAGCCTATTGATGTACCTGTTTAAGTCCGAATAGTATTTAATAGATTTTTAGTGGTAGTATGTTTCAGTACTTTAAATGACTTTGGATGGGATAATATTTTGTCCTTTTTATGTCAGTTTTGAAGAATTGAACTACACAAGAGTATGCTGGAGTTACAGGAACACTCAAATTATTTTTCAGTATTTACTGATACGCTTTTAAGGGCATCTTCCTGATTCGTAGAAAATATTCCACGGTGTTTTATTTCCACTTGAGCTTTTCAGGCAGCTGTGTATTTTAGCATGGAATATTTCAAATTGTTAGCTGGGTCTATGTTTTAAAGTATACAATTCTGGTTTGCTTGTTTACTGAATTGTGGGATTTTCACGTCTTTTTTATTTTTTATTTTCATACCATACTTGCTGGTGTTGAGAAGTGTGGCTACTTGGACTGTCTAGGTATCGGGGGGGGGTGACGCCAGCATTACAAGAATGTAAAACATTGAACTAGGCATTTGGAAAATAAAAATGAAGCATTCTTCAGGTTTTTGCACATCCCGCTATATCCTCAGATAATGGACTGGCTGAGTCTTCTCGCTTCTGAGATAGCTGTATTTGAAACAAATCTCTTGGCTGTGGCTTCTTATAATAGATGGTGGGAGGAAAGCGGTAAGGGTTTGGTGCGCTTAGGAGGAGAGGAAAACCAAGGCAACGGGACTTCTTCCTGGGAAGCTGTTGGATCTGATACAGCTCTGCTCTGCTGCTGAACTGAAGGGGATTGTCTTTATAGGTAGCTTCCCAATTACATGTGGAAAGTATGGTGCCATGGATTAAGCCTTCCCTATGGCTTTGGTGGAGCACAACATGTAGCAAGGACTAGGAAAACAGAGTTAGACTAGAGAGCAAAGGGTTTTGAAACAGTGTGAGATTGCAGATCTGTTCGTACATCTTTACTAGCTGCAGCAAGGCGGTGGGGCAAAAAAGGAGAGAAACCCTCGTCAACCTGAGACGTGTGCTGAGCCCCGGTCAATGGCGGGTGTGCAGGACCCGGTTCTGTCATCTGTGCCTTCAGAGGCACCCGGGCAAAAGCTCTGTTGTCTGGGGAGCCGCAAGATCAACAGGGAGAGGAGGTGGACGACACTGATGGGAACACCGTTGGCCATTGTGCTCAGAGGTTGGCCAAGGAGGAGACCCAGGGGAGAAGATCTGCTCCAACCCTAAGCAGCTGTGCTCGGAACGGGGGGTGCTCACCAGCTCTCGGGGGGATGAAATGGGTCAAGAAGCAGCGCTTTCATCTTTGCGTCGTAAAGGATAGCAAACACATGGATGGCTCCAGAAAGTATCTAAATAATGTGTTTTATGTAATGCAGGATAATGAAACACCTGCTTCTGTGAGAGAGGTATGGGTCGAGTGAGAAGGAATTAAGATAAGTGTTATTTTTAACAGTTTAGCCAGCACTCATGAATTGACTTAGGAAGCGAAGGTCACAAGTTCAGCAGCATTTGTCACTTCAGCCCAGTTCCTAATTAAACAACTTGAACATTATAAAATCGCAGTAAACTCAGAAGCCCCACAGTTTTCATGCACCGCGTGTGTGGTAAAACGCAAGCATCAGACGTAAGTAAATCTCAGCCTTCAAATCTTTAGAAGTATTTTTCTAAAATCTCTCTCTCTCTGAGTTCATCAGTAACCCAAGGGCTGCTGAAATGTGTTTGGCAGTAGTCCCTGCTGCCTCCAAACGCAGCTGAACAAACAGCCCACAGCTCGCACAGGAAGACAGGCCGGTTGGGTAGGAGGGCAGGAGGGGACAGCGTGGTAGATTCGGTGTCCCAGCACGAGCGAGAAGCACACTGCCACCTCTGTGTTTATCGAGCCGCTAGGAACCGCGCTTAGGAATTGGTTGGTCCTGCGGTTGGGGTGGTAGAGAAAGACCTTTCTAGTTTTTCGGCATACGTTAAATGACCGAAATTACTTTTAAATAAACTTTACTTAAAGCTTTGTGTGTCTTAAAGAAAAACTCGGTTTGGGAATTCGACCTGGAGGGCTCTTGGAAAGAAAGAAAAATTAGGTTGTTTTTCTTGATGGGGGAGAAAAAAACCCAGCAGACTTTTCTTTCATGGTGATTGTTGTTTTCAGGGGAGGCTTTCCTGGAATAAGATTATTACAGTGTGTCAGTAATGTGGCATCACTTTGCTCTTTTTATGGCATCCTTTCGCTCTTCGTGACTTTGCCGCTTTAGCAAACACTTTCTCTGTGTTTAACTTGCAGTAAGCTAGGAGGCTTCAGGAGATTGACCACAGAGACTCTGCTGGCTGCACATGAGGGAAGTGTGCACAAGACCAAATTATTTTTGAGTAGTGGAGTTTATTGAGGCCACATCTGCAGCCTGCATGATTTTACAACCACTGTTAACAGAAGTACAAGGCATGGAATAACCGCCGTCTATTTTAGCTGTGCAGCGTGAAGTGCTATTATTAGGACCAGCATTAGGAGCTGGAAATCCAGATACAGACAGTGGAGGGAGAGAAGCATCTTGAAGGGCCGATGTAGAGAACTAGAAGGAGGCTGGTGCCCTTCAGCATCCGCTGTAGCTCCCAAGCAAAACTCTCTGGCAAGCAGGTCCAAGGAACGTTGATGGTGTGGTAGCCTGTAACATGATGAGCGGGGCTGCTGCTGCTTTTCCAAATTACTTGCCTTTCAGATTTCATAATCATCTTCCTCCAGAGCTTAACGTGACTTTTTTTTTTTTCCCCAGCGTCGTTCCGCACTGTGATTGCAGCGGTATTGAGTAAATGCCAATCCACTGAGTCCTGGTGCGGGGCTCTGGAGTGACGCGGCGACAGTCCAGCCTTGCCCCATAGAGCGCCCAGGGGGAGGACGGCTGGTCGTGCGATTTACGCAGCGAACGCGTTGGTAGCCAGCGGCGGCAGCAGCAGATTGATAACAAAAGTGTTGTTGAGTATTACATGTCTGTTGAGAGCTTCTGCTTAATGATGCCGCATTAAGCCACAGAAATTTCCCTTTCAATATCTAGAAATAGGTTGAGGTAAACCATGACTGAATGCGAAGGAGGTTTCCCCCCCTACACCCGCTGCTTTGGGAAAGATCATGTCGAGAACGAGAACATCAGTGAGATCATTTATGGGATCGAATACTGATTTTACTTTTGTGCAGTTGTGATCTGAAAAGCAGTTTAATATTGCTGATGCTATTGCACAGTTTTGTAGCAGTCCTCTGTAGCAGTGGTGACTTGGATATGGCATGCTTTCTGCTCCTCCGTTTCGAGACTACTGCTTCGTTTCTGCTCTTTCATTGCAGACTGTCAAACATTTCTCCAGATACTTCACAGTTAGCAGTCTCCAAAACATTCTTCGTTCAATACCTCATGTGCAACAACCGTTTTCCCTAGTTCTGATGCTTTCCTTCTTATTTATCCTTTCTATTAGGAGAAGCCCTTTGTATCGGAAGCAGCTAGGAAGAAAGAGAGAGACTTGGTAGCCAAAGAAATTGAGAAGTTTCAGGTCTCTATTCAGACTCTGTGCCGGAGTGCCCTTACGCTTGGCAGGATCATGGATTACATTCAAGAAGACATGGATGCCATGAAGAACGAATTGCAGATGTGGCGGCACGAGAACAGACAGCATGCAGAAGCTCTGCAGAAAGAGCAAAGGTGAGCGTGGTCAGGGAAAGTTTGATTTATCTCTCGAGACAGATTCCTGTTTTTAGGAGAGGGGAGAGTTTTACTCATTTTTCAAAGCAAATTTCTCATGAGTCATTTTTGTGGTTTGGGGAGATTTTTTTTTTGCAGCCTGAATTGTTTTTTGCAGTGTTAGAAGTCTTAAGGTCTCTTCAGCTCAGTTTCACATGATGTACATGACAGCAGAGATGCAAATATTTGTGTGGTATGAGAGGGCTTGATTTGTTTTCTTCTTCTCAGAAATACATAAGGAGCAACGGGGGAAGAGCTTAGGAAACAAAGTAGATTTTGAATCGGGACTGGAGTGGATTCCTAAATCACAGCCTGCTCTCTCTGTGCCATTGAATGCGGCGTGTTCTGCAGTGGTGTTACTAACAGTTGTTGTTGTCTGTGCAAGGTTTAAAAACAGCATTGGAAAGCCAGGAGAGTGAAGGTGACGTGCATAATAGAAACAAGGAGGTCAAGCCTGGAAACAGTTTCTTTGGCCTTACTTGTCTCACCAATGTGTCTTTATGCTCCTTGAAAACAGAACGTCCCTTCCAATTGTGTGTCCTCTGATCTTAAACGTGGCTAGATAGCGATCTTCTTGGATTCACCGTCAGCCTAGATAGATCTGCTGCTCCCTGAATCGATGCGCTTCATTCATGCGGAAGCGAGTATGGGTGGTATTCTTAGCTAAGTCCTATCTTGGTAGGTAGCAATGTGTTAAGTGTTGGAAATTTACAGCTGCTGGCTTAGTCCACTGGCTGGGGTGGGAATTAGGGCTTTGGTTCACGTATAAAGTGTAATGATGTTAATTCCTTGCACTTACATAGCACCTTCTGTCCCAAAACCTTGACAGGCTTTAAAACTCTGGTTGGCCTCAGAACGCACCACCCCTGCAAAGAGAAAGGAAATGGGTGTTTGGCTTTATTTTACGGTTGGAGAAACTGAGGCATTGACTCACTCGCCTTTGCACCACACCTAGCGACAGGGAGCAAGCCTCAGGCCTTTCTCCAGGCACGTACTTACTCAGTGGATCCATTTTGGCCTCGCCAAACCAAGGCATTTATACTTTGGCTGGTTTCCCAGCGCAGTGACTGTACGTGCTTCGCTGGACCCGTATGTCCCCTGAGTTCCCAGGCAAAGCGTACCGAGGACGAGACTGTCTCCTTGACGTTGGTGCAGAGGGAGAGGGGGAGTGGGAAGAAGGAACTGCCCAGCTGATTTTGTTTGCAGCTTTATGTCAAAGCAAGCTTTACAACGGCCAGCTGTTTCGTGCAAGACTGCGGGCAGGCTAGCATCCCTTCAGCAGAGCCCGCTCGGTTCCCTTTCGCGAGCTAAGGCTGCCGCAGCGTATCCCAGCACTTCACAAAGCTTCCTATGAGATCCTAATCGGATCAGTGTAGTGCTGAGGCATGTCCAATCCTTCAGGAAAGAATTACAGAGTATGAGACATGAAGAAGACAATGCTTCCCATATGTACTGGAATTTGGATGCATGTGTTTGTTTTCTTTGCTTCTGTGAAAGACAATTGAAGGATCCCATTGGGGAAATGTTACTGCAATTTCTAGCGATGCTTTTTGTGATTTATGCTAATGTGGTAGAAAGGAGGGGAAAACGAAATGATTTTGAGATGCAGACTTTAGCTAATGAGTCCTCAAAGTGACTGACTGGGTAATTCAGAATGACAGCAGGCTAGTTCAGTCTGTCGTTTCCCTGGCTGTTCGGCGTTCCTGAAGATCAGCAAAGCACTGTGGAAGGGGGCACGTTTGTTTTAAAGCCAAACAGCCCCATTCGCTTCAGATGCATCCCTGGACTTGTGGTTTATTAGCATAGCATTTATTAAATTTCCTCTTAGTGTGGGATTGCCTGCCCGTGTCAGCGGGCAGCGATGGGTCGGTTTTCATATACCTTGCCTCTTCTCTGACGTCTGCCTGCTGCAGCTTGGTGCTGCTGGCAGCTGCTGGTGTCTTGCTGCTGGCTTGTTGGTTTGTTGTAGGAAATAGCTGGTAGGAGGCCAGCAACCTCCACAGCAGTTGTATTTGTCCCCCTCTGCCACGTGCTTCTCTCCTTTAAGCTCTTGCGGTGAGGCCCAGAGGGACGGCTGTTACCACGCCTATCATGGTAGGACCCAGGGGCCCCTGTAAAAGGTGGGTGTCCTTAGAATCATAGAACGGTTTGGGTCAGAAGGGACCTTTTAAAGATCGTCCTAGTCCAACCCTCCTGCCATGGACAGGGACATCTTGCACTGGATCAGGTTGCTCAAAGCCCCATCCAACCCGACCTGAACACTTCCAAAGATGGGGCATCCGCAACTTCTCTGGTCCTTGTGGGGTTATATCCCACAGAGGCAAGTGCTGCTTCATCCCTGGGCCGGGTGGTTGCAGCTTTTGGCTGGGGAAAACGGAAAGAAGCGCTCGACGTCTGCATAGTGCGGGGTGAAATAACTGCAAAGCCGTTTTTAGCAGGATTTTAGCAGAAAGCAGGATTTTAGCAGAAAAGATTAGCCAAGAAGTGACTGTTTACTGTTGAATTGTGGGTGATCTCTCTTGAACGATATTCTACTCTGTCCATGTTGTCGCAACTTCAATACCTGAAAGTTCGCAAAGAATTTAATGTTCTTTCTTGGAGGCTTAGGTCACCTGAAGCAGCATAAGGTTTCCAATAACTTTATGCTTTTTGTGTCTCTTTCAGCATCACAGACAGTGCTGTAGAACCATTAAAAGCTGATCTGGCTGAACTGGAACAGTTGATTAAAGACCAGCAAGACAAGAACTGTGCCGTAAAAGCTAATATTTTAAAGAACGAAGAAAAAATCCGGAGGATGGTTCTTAGCATAAACCTGTCTTCAAGAAGGTGAAAAAAAAAAAAAAAAGCCTTGGGACTGACTGACATTCCTACCAAATAAAAACAAAATAGCGGAGAAAACTAAGATATGCCTTGTTTAGCTATAAAATGTTTAGGGACCAGAAGTCTAAAAATTATATAAAATCCCATTATTGCATTGATCTTTAGATGTTGATATTACCCAGGATAAAAATTATATTCATTTGAATGCTCAAGTTGCAGAGCTATTAAAATAACTTGTTTGTTTAGATGTGAACTGCTGTTACTCACTTACCAGGTCTTCACAGCCTTCTTTCCCTCCCTGGCCTGTTGAGCACGGTTTCTGAGCCCCTTCTCTCTACATCTCCTCCTCCTCCTCGTTTCCACCGAGGTTACTTTTGAACAGGCTGTCATGTAAAACGGGTATCAGACACTTCTTTTGCCCCCTTCAAAAAACGTTCCAGACTCCTGCAGGTCAGCAGGTTCCTGAATCCTGTTTGTTATTAACAGGGAAAATGATCTGCAAAACAATGCCACGAGATCAAGAAGTAAAGCCTTGTGTAACTTGCAGTTCTTTGCACCATTACGGAGGTGATGTCATGTTTTTCAGAGCTATCGGGAATCTTATTAGGAACAACTGAAAATGCAATCCAAGCATCACCATGTAAGGGAGCAGAAGTATTTTATCTGCGCAGGTGTTAATTCCATTTTTATTGCTTATGTTCATTTGGAAAGGATTAATTTAAGTACCTGTTTCCTCCCAAATGCATGTTCCTGTAACTTTCTGTACGTGAATAATTCCACTGATTTTTTTAGTTAACTGCAGATGTCTGTACTCTTTTCCTAATGACCTCTTGAGCGTACTGCACGTTAGAGTCCAGCTTGACTTACTCCTAAATCTGCAAAGCGTATTAGCATAGACACAACTATGTGACACTGCACTGAGGACAGAAGGCTTTCGTCCCCTGCAAGGCTGTTCTCTCAAGATTTTTGTGATGTGCGAGCACATCTCCTCCTCCCATGTGGTTTGGATTGTGTATGAAGTGCTGGTGTCCTTTTTTTTTTTTTTTCTCTTCTTTCATTGGCAAATCTGTGGGTTTGGTTTTTTTTTCCTTTTGGTTTCTTCTTCTAGTATCTGGACCTCGAAAAACCTACCAAATGGCTCATCACCAAATAGCGTGAGTATTTAGTATGTTAAATACAGACATTTTAAAGGGCAGGATGCTTTGCTGCATGGGGTTTTGGTGGGGGTGGAGAGGAAGTAGGGGACTTGCGAAGGAATAGGAGAAATATTCCGATCTGTTCTTAACAGCCTATGACGCTATGGCCTTGGCTTTTGAATTGTCACTGCAATTTTTTTTTATTTCAATACGTGAATTTAAATGGTGAAGCAATATTGTGGGTAGGGTCCAGAGAGGCAGGACTCCTGGGGTGACCCAGCCCTGCATTGCCACCCTCTCTTACCGTGCATTGCTTCTCACCCGGGGTTGGAGCCTGGCCGCTGCATCCTGGGTCTCATCGTGTGAAGGAAAAGGGGTTCAGGATGTCCACCGGAATCCCCAGAGCCCAGAACTGATGGTGAAAGCCTGCGTGGTCAATATATAACTTCGGAGTGGTTTGAATGCTCCCTCCCTTCTCCCTTTAAATACTTGCATCGAAAAATATGGGGTTTGGTCGGATTGC
This sequence comes from Gymnogyps californianus, assembly GCF_018139145.2. NCBI lineage: Eukaryota > Metazoa > Chordata > Aves > Accipitriformes > Cathartidae > Gymnogyps > Gymnogyps californianus. The sequence continues at coordinate 1,700,270 of NC_059477.1, read as the reverse complement.
TCGGACCTCTGCTTAGACGGTGTTTGACCCCGTGAGCCCCCGATCCCTCGGTGCTTCTGTTGCCACCGCTAGAAGCCACCCTTTAAAAGCCCAGAGAGATTTGTTACCAGTCCCCCGGCCTTTGTCACCCCCTTGGTGCCTCTCCCGGGCCCCTTCTGCCTCCCCAGACAAGACCAGCGCGGTGCTGCTGGAGCACGGGGCTGGCAGGAAAGCAGTAAGAGGAGACCAGTAGCAGGGTGTTTCAGGTGTTCGCCAGGGACATGAAGTGATTTCAGCTCTGCCCTGGGTTAAACAGGATTTAAATCGTGACTTTTCCTTTCCCTCAGCTACTCCAGTTCACAAAGTTCTCTTCACCAGACCCCCTCTCCTCGTCTTCCCCCTGCCGACGGGCGCTGCGTGCTCGTCGTGTGGTGACGTGACCCATGCATTCATCCGTCCTTGCGTTTAAAGTTACCACTTTAAACAAGATTCGGTTACCGTTAGGGTTTAATAACGTCTTACATCTCCCGCAGTCTCGGCTGGCTCTCTGTCTAGGTTTGCTTTGTTTTCCAATATGATGGAACAAAGCTAGTGCCTTGGAGCTGAGGGTTGGTGTAATTTTAAAGGCAGGTGGAGGATGCGGCACCGAAGAAGCAAACAAAGAGCTGTGCCTCACGAAGGGGAAAGGAGCCTCTCCGAAAATGGGGAGAGGCGAACGTCTGCGTGCGCACGCCTGCCTGCCTCTCTCTTGCGCAACGCCGCCTTGCCCCGTGCCTTGGGCTTGCGTTGCAGCTTGCGGGTGGTTCGTTAGCAAGGGAAACTTTGCTAGCGCGGTGGTTTGGGGTTTAAAACCCTTACATTGTCAGGCCCCTCGGGCGCTAATGGAGCCTGACAGTTCTGGGAAGCAGGCCTTGGATTTCACGACGTGCCTGACATTCCTCTCTCGTGCAGGTCGGGAGGTGGCTGCCAGCCCCTCTGCGTTAGGGCTGGGGAATAGTTCTCAGGTGAAAAGGGAGAGCTGTTGGCAGGATCCCGAAACGCGGTGGCTAGCCAGCGAGGGACAGTGGTGGGGCGACAGGACCTCCCCAGATCAGGAGGACTCAGGTCCAGGGGCAGAGGAGGCTGGAAGGGGATGGAGGGGTGAGCTTGGAGGTCTCCACCTGAGGACATCAGTGAGTGCTCTGGGTGTTGGAGGCTGTTCCCTAGGGTGGGAATGGAAGAAGGCTTAGTTCTGTGTTCAACGGTGCAGGGGAAAGGAAACCTGAAGGGCTGAGGGGTGTGAAATGGGATTCGGATGGAATTTAGGTAGCAGAGGGTCCAACTGTGGTTGTGAGGGACCCTCTGCTCACCTGGGACCTCACCCCTCCATTCCGGAGACACCGGTGCCAGGTGTCCCCGAGTCCAAATACGCTGGCCATCTAAGCCGCTTCTAGATTCAGCCCATTTCTTGAGCAATTGACCTCGTTGTCAGGCTGAGCTCAAAAATAGGGCTCCCTAGAAAAGCCCGTTTCTCTGCGTTGTCTGCAAGAGCAGCCTTGGGCAAGGAAGCTCAGGTAAGGCTGTTGACTTTGCCGGTGTCTGAGGCTGTGAGATGTGTCTCACCCACCCAGGAGTTTACGAGTCCTTCAGTCTCAGACCTCGCACCTTAAGCTACAAGATCAGGTGTCTCTTCCCATCTCATGGAGGCTACCTGCCAGGGTTCCTCACCCATCACAAAGGTCAATGCTCTGGGGTAGCAGGCTCTGCACACCCCTTCTCCCCCAAATTCTCACTCCTCACTGGTACCCTCCAGATGGAGAGAGCTTCTCCGATTCAACCGGCTCGCCCAGGGGCAGAGCTCACTCTTGGTTTGGTCCTGACGGGACACGGTCCTGCTTAGAGGCGTGTAGATGCGGAATTAACAGTTTTGCAAACGAGCGGCTCTCGCCAGAGCTGGCACTGGAGTGTTTGTGTGTCAGCCTCGGAGGTAAATGCCGTGTGGTTCGTCTCTTCCCGAACTGTGGCTCCAGGCTGCCTGCTGACCTGGGAAGACAGTTCACATCTCATTATCCTCACCAGCTTGGGCAAAAGGGAACACCAACATCGCTATTTTTGCCTTGAAATCTGAAAATCCTGATCGCGTGTGTGCAACCCAGGACGTACCACCTCCAACACAGCCGTGATGCACGTGTCCTCGCGTCAGATCTGGGTTTCTCCGCTCCGTTGAGCTGGTGCCTGATCTTGCTGTAGCTCCCTCTCATTCTGGCTCAGCGATCCCGCTGTTTGCTGTGCTGCTGGGGACCTGAAGAGCAGATGGAAACTCCTCCTGCTCGCTAAGCCAGGAGGACAGAGAGAGGGACACGTTGCTTCCTTCATGGCCTGCCCTTGCTTTCAGCTGACTCCTCGCTGCAATTTGCTGTATTGGATTTCTTCCTTCGTGAAGCCAGAATAGTTCAGAGGCCTCGGAGACGGTCTCCTGCCTATTGAGTTACTTCCCTTGAGCACATCTTGGAACGTAAAGGGGAAAATGCCAATTACTTTTAAATGCTTTAGAATTGCAAAGCTCTAACTATATTGCTGTGTCGGTAGAGAAAAGCCTGGCATTTGTAAGCCAGCCAGCCCCTACATGATTTAGGGGATGCAGCCCATTGAAAGCTAATTGCAACTGGGCTCTCAAACAGCTTGGCTTTAAAAATTAAAAAGCTCCAGTGTTTTGTTTTATATATATGTATTTTTTCCCCCCCAAAGCACCTTGGATCCATCCACTGAGGAGGCAACCACCGCAGCCTGACGTTGGCAGAAGAGGAGGGCAGGACCGTGGCTGCGTAAAGCCCGGCAACTGCAGGGCTGCTTGGGTGTTTCAAGGGCTTTTGGGAATGCATCCTTCTCCGCCAGGAGAGTCCGAGGGAGCGGGCTAGCACTGCGACCTTGTGTATCTTAGATGGCTGGACCCTATCTCAGCTGAATTTGCACTCTCCCCTCTTCCTGGAGTCTGAATGCACGTGTGGAGGTGAGTCAGCCTAGTAGGTGTGATGGAGTCGGGAGCTGCCAGCCGTGGAGCGATCTTCAGCTCTCGGAGAGCCCCAGGCATGTCCCGCGACGCCCCGGAGAGCTGCCTGCAGCGCCGAGGCACGCCTCTTCCAAAACGCTTCCTGCCATGTTTTGTGAAAAAATACTACGAAATAACATTTCCGTTTTCCAGTGAGAAATTTAATTAGAAGGAATTAAAAGGTATAGTTTATAGTTTAATTTAATGTGATGAAAAAAGGATTAGCTCCTCCCCCTCCTACCCAAATCCCAACCTGAGACGATGGCAGCCTGGCCTCCAATTGCATCCGACAGCCACAGAAGGGAAACGCTTACCAAGAAGAAAAGGGAGAGAAATTCCACCCCTGATTTATGACTTGCGAAGCAGGGGTTGCATGGGTTAGCCTTATTTTATGTTGCGCTGGGTCCCACAGACTTGACTTTGTTGTGTGCCCGGGAATGGGCTGAAAACTGGTTTTTTTTGGCTGCTTTTGCAGGTCACTTGTGTGCTCAGGTGCTATTTTGGGCCACTGAGGCTCTTGGTTGTGCATACGTGGCGAAGTGTGTGTTCAGACGTGCGGGGAGCCTGCGCTTGTCCCTGCAAGGTGGGGTTTTTCCCTCTCGGGTGGTTTCCACGGTTTTGGCTTTCTTTTTTTTTTGGCTAGTGATAGTGATTAGGAGCATGGGGCAGAAAGGAATGGGAGGGGTCTGGCCCTGGGGCCATTGGCATCGTAGGGCCCCCCCCCCCCCCCGCTGCCACGCTCAAGCCAGTTGGGTGGCAAGTTTTGGTGCCTAGGAGAAACGCTCTGCCTGGTGGTCCCTGCTCCAGCCCTTCTCTATCATAAACTTTCCACAGCAACCATCTGCTGCTCAGGGGAAGAACGCACAGACGTGGCTTCTTCCTTCGGGATCTGTCAGCCTCGTGGTGCAGCCCGACGCAAGGGAGCTTTCCGCACCCTCCCAGCCCCGGTAGTTTTGTCCTGAAATGACGTTTGGGGAATCCTTGAACGTCTCGGGACTTCAGCAGCACCAGGAAGACTTACAGCAATGGGTGACAGCGTAGTTGCGCCGATTATCTTTGATCGTGCCGTTTATTTTGCTCGGAGGCAAGAGGTGGGGACGGGAGCCCTGCTCTGAGGCGGCACAGGGAATCCTTCTCCTCTCATCCTGGTCGTGCCTTCTTTCTGCAGCAAGGGCTAAGCTCATCACCAGAGCTGGGACCAGGATGGAGCTCGCCTCCTCCATGTAGTGGAAGTTTGGGAGGCAATGTGGCAGGATCTAAATGGGTCGGCCAGAGAGGTACAGGAGGCCAAATGACCCAGTGATCCTACAAAGCCTCTAATCCAACCGTAGTATCTACACTTGGTGGCAAACGTGCTCAAGGCATTTTCCCTAGGGCAAATGGGGAGGACTCATGGGAAGAGGGCACCCAGGCATCGCCCGGTCCCGTACTTCACCCAAAATCCAGCACTGGGAAATGGACCGTGGGACGTGGAGTGAAGTGCAGATGCCACGTTTGAAAACGCATCCAGCCCTGGAGGAGAGGGACCGTGCCTGCTGCGTTCTTTTGGTCTCCCTCTGCCTGCACTGGATAAGGTGGCGAAGCCAAAGGTGCTGTGGAAACACCATCTTCGGCCTTACAGGGAAGGCAGCACCCGAACACGTATGGTGACAACCTTCTCCTTGAAGCCAGGGAGAAAACAGACGTGTTCTGCAAATGAGTCTCCTTCTCCAAGGAAAATGGATGTCTTTTTCCAGCTTTTGAAGAAGTGCAAATTTCTTTTAAAGAAAAGTGTTGGTGGATTTTTTTTTTCTTTTTCTCTTTTTACAACTTTTTTGTTTTGGTTTTTTTTTTGCCTCCTGTATGTGGAAAGGCCAGGTGATTTCTGTCTTTTTCAGTACTGGAAGTTCTTCCAGGCGTGCTGGCTCTGCGAAGGGACAGGACAGGGCTGGTGTTAACTGCTGCCGGTCTCACCCCCGGTGGGTAACAGGCTTCCACAGATAGCAGAGGACGTGGTCTCCCTGGGTGTGGGGCATCGCTTAGATAACTCCCTTCTACAAACCAGAGCAGCTACAACCCCGTGGGTTCACGGTCGCGTGCTGAGGCGCGGTGCTTTTCCAAGGGATGCGGAGGCACGGGCGAGCAGGGTTAGGTGCTCGGCTGCTGGAGCAGGATGGGCTTGGGGACCTTGCTGAGCATCGCTCTCCTGCAGGATGTGCGGCTGGGGAGGCTCCCTGCTCTCTCCTTCCTCCCAAGAGGATGTTGTAGAGGCAACGACCGAAAAAAGTCTACCCCAGGGGGGCCCCTGTATGCTCATCTTTACTTGCAAGGTCTGTTAAAGGTTTATAAATAATACAGAGAAGGAAATCTACACAGGAGAAACTACTTTAATGCCTAAAATAACTGATACAACCCAAAACCTGAGACAAACAGAAGGAATTTCATTTTCCTGAGAAGAACAGCAGATATAGTCTGCATGTCCAGGGTATACCAGGACCTGTCTTCTGTCTGTCTCCTGCTGAACCACATCTAGGGAGGTCTCGTGCTGCGATGCTGCGGAAGGGAGCTTTGCTTTCCATCCAGTGTAACTGCTTTTGTTTGAAAGGCTAATTATGGACGTAAATTCCTCCCTCCCCAAAAGGCCAGAAGAGCCCATTCCAGATCACCGGGATATAAACCGAAAGGGCTTCTATTGATTTAATGGAAAAGGCATATTTTAACAGAGCCCTTTTTGTTTCAGAAGACTGACTTGGTCTAGAAGGAAATGGATGGGAAGTGGTACAGGCGAGCAGCGCGGAGGAGCTGCACAGTATCTCTCAATTCCTGGGCTGGCAGCCTAGCCACAGGGACCGTTTTCTGGCTAACAGCTTTACGTCGGATTAGGTTGGTGGCAAGAGGTGCTTAATTCCTTCTGTGCTTTCAGGTTTCTCTGCTTTTTGGAACAGCATCTGCTGCTGCTGGAGACCAAGCGTCGGCAGTGCTTGGGAGGAGCTGGGGGATACACAGCGTATTGCAGAGCTGTCTGGGAAGGAGAAGCTGTTTGGATAAGGAGCAGTTGCTCCGAGCAGGAGGTTCCAAGCTGGTCTGGCTTTAACCTCGTGAGAGAGAAAGGAAGTCTTTCTGTCCAATTCAAATAATCTCGGCGGTACTTCCAGTGCACGTGACAAAGCTGGAAACCGGAGTCGACCTGAGGTAGGTCCTGGGTCAGCATCAGTGTGTGGAGTGTAGGAAAGGACAGGTAAGAACCAGAAGTGACACTGACGGATTGTGAAGGAGCAGCCAGAACAGAGAGATGCTGGGCGTTGTCTCATCACATCCTCCTAAAGGCAGACAAGCAGCCTTTAACCATTTGCACGATGCTTTTCTTTTTTTTTTTTTTTTTTTTTTACTGGAGAGACGGCAGTGGGAAGAGAAAGAGCCCAAGATGCTCCTCCTTTCCGCGGTACCCAAGTCACTCCGTTGAGCATCGCAGATGTCTGTGCTGCAGTTCTCATTGTGAGGCTAGATGGGAAAGAAATGAGTGTGCTGTTTTCATAGTTCTCAGCTGCTATAATGTCTGAGGATGCAGAGAACAAAGAATGGCTCCTCCAGCATCTGGAAGTGTCTTGTGAGTCTGATGACTGGTCATCAGCAAAACGGCATGAGAGTCACGTATGTTTGAAATGGACAGTGTCAACAAAGCACTCATGGTTAAATGCATGTATAAGAGCGTACATAAATTGTATCATGGGGACAAAGGTGAAGGTAAACAGCCTGACAACAAATCGTGAATATAAAAAAGCCACGATGAACTCCTTTTTCCTGGCCTTCATTTGCACGGCTATTAAAGCCTGTAAGTTTGGGCAACTGGAACAAAACGCTTGTAAAAGTAAGTGTTTCAACATATATGTTAACCTGAGAATAATCGCCGCAATAGAGCGATTTTGACTTTGCATCAACACTGACAGAAATAGCTAAAGACGTCCTCGCCCCGCTGGTGCTTGTACCTGGAAAGTCCCAGGAGGTACTGGGAAATGGTGGCTCTGGCTTTAGAAGGATGTAAAGCTCGGCAAGAGCGAGCCGGGTGAGCTCTCACGTGGCATATCTCGCTCCAGCCTCTACTGCAGCCAGCTGAGCCCTCGTTTCTTTCCGCACAGGTTTTATAGCCGTGTTGGTCCGTGGTCACCCATGACCCTGTCATCACCGAGTCACTGTCCAGTGCAACACGTACGTCTGCACTGCTGAATCTCTTTTGGTTTGTCCTAACTGCAGACGCACACCCGGCTCTTTGTGCATTGTCTCTGCAGAGACTTGGGAGAAGGAGAGAGAGAACAGGAGAGGAAAAAAGGGCTCCCTTTTACATATCAGTTAAGATCTGGAATTCCTTTGCAGCTGATGTGGAGCTTGTCTGTCTTTCAAGATGACTCTTGCTGTGTTACATTTAGCTGTAAAACCCAACTGTGGTTGGATTTTCCTCTGCAGTTCTTGCAGGAGGGATTTCCTTCCTGTCCTCTGTTTAGCATCTTTTCCAGATCTCACTCCGTTGTGCTCACCTCTTGCAGGCCAGTCTCTTCACCGAGAATTACTCTTGGAGGGGGGAAGGAGGAGAGGACTGCAAGGACAGCTAGCGTTATTTAGGTTGGACAAAGACGCGTAGCCCCTCCTGGGGCGTGCAGCTTGATGTAGCAGGAAGGTTTATTTGTTCTAGTCACACTAAGAGTTTTATTCATGCTTCTTGTTGCTCCTGGCAGGGTGGGAGCTGAATAAAAAAGTACCTCTCTATCCCAATAGTTTGGGTCTTCAGCAAACAGCGTGGGTCCAAACAAAAAAGTCCTGACAGGAGAGCAAAGGGATAGCTGTTTTGGAGGATGCACCAAGTGACCTTGATTTAAAGTGATCCTGAGCAGCCTGGATGCAGGGAAGCCGCTGAGCGGAGAAGAGCCAGAGGAGATTTTCCAGTAGTGACAGGTTTTCAGTGTGATGAAGCCCTGGCTGTCACCGTGCGTGGGTGGAGTGGGACAGGGAGGGGCAAGAATGCTCGATGGCTCGCATCCTGATGGATGTGGCTGCAGGCAGCTCAGCTGAGGAGCAACTCGTGCTGGAGCCCAGCCCTGGAGCCGGGAGGAATTCATGGGCCACCCAACGTCTGCTGTTCATAGGTAGCCCTGTGCCGATCAGGTAGCCTGGGAGGAAGGAAAGGTGTTCTCCTCCAGTTTTAGTGCTCCCTGGCTCTCAGTTTTTCATTCCTGTCCACAGAAGTGTCAAGAAAGGGCCGGTTTTATGTTTAACTCCGTTAGACGGAGGGCTGTAAACTCAGAGCCCACGTTAATAGGATACTTGTCTTTCGGAGCCAAAATGGAGGGTGAGAGATCGGGGTCTCTCGCAGCTAAATACTATTCTATTGTGCTGCGTTTTATATCTGCTGGTAGGAGCGACCAGAAGCTGTGTGGGAATGCGCGTTAAATGTGTTATTTCGTTAAAATGTCACTTTCTCAAGTATCATGTGCTGTATTTGCACGGGGCTTGCGGGCTCTCAGTATGCGACTGCGGAGAGCAACTGGAGCGCAGGACCACCCGAAGGCATCCAGCTGCTTCCAATGCAGTGCCGCGGAGGCAGGACACACACACACACACACACACACACACACACACCCCCCGAGCCCGTGGTGGAAGGCGCGTGCGAAGTTCCACTGCTGGTCTTGGCATCCGCATCTGCTGCCACCTGGGCGGGCTCTGCCGGTGGCTGGGCTTTGTGGGAAAGCCCCTGCGTGATGCGGAGAGAGGATGTCTCCCCGGTGGGAGAAAAGTGTGCTTGGAGAGGGCAGGAGCCCTTCCAGAAGGGGTAAAGTCCTTCCCAGGTTCATGTAGACGGGGATGGCTTTGATGGCCGTGCAGGGCTGAGTCCCAGTCACCTGCTGGCGCTTCTGCAGAAAAAGGAGTTGGGGGAGCGGGAGGTTTCGTTGCGCTGTTAAAGGCAACAACATTTTTGGAAAGTGTTGGGTTATTAAGTGCAGATTTCGGTGCCCAACTGAGGCTGAAATTTGCTAAGAAGGAAGGGGGTTTTGTGTGAGGGGGTCTAACACCCACTGGAGTTCACTTCCAGCTCACTCCCAGAGCCTGGCCAGAAAATTTGTCCTTAATTATTTTGTGCAAGCGCAAAGTGCCCTTTCTCATGTCAAATATTTAATTTGTGGTCCTGCCACACCTTTGCCTCTCCTGCTGTAGACCCCCACACCTTCGTATACTCTTCCGGACTTGCTCTGACTGTCTCCTGGAGCTTGGCCCTCTTTTTACACCCTTGCACTCATTGTCAAGGCTGTAGCCACGCTTGATTGGGAAAGCTACGAGGTCAAGCAGGTCAGCCACTGAGGCATCTGCTTGGTGACGGTCCTGTTGCTTGCTCTGAAGTCCCTGGGTGGTAAAGACCACCAGAGCACTGTGATACTGCTGAAGTTGTTTAAGAAATTGTCCTCTCCTCAGCTGTATCTTCTCCAAAGCTTTCGGAGATGGAAATGGAGCATCCCAAGACTGTTCCCAGCAGGGATCAATCAATGTAGACATGTACGTTTATGTGGGATTGGCTCTGACTCCTCTGGCTGGAGGTCTTGAGGCTTTTTTTTTTTGCTGTAACAGGAAACAAGGTGTTGGGTATGGCGCTAGCCTTTATCTGGCCAAGAAGATCAACATCTCTGCAGGCATCCAAAAGCAGAGGCAGCCAAATCTCAGGCTTCGGAAGAGCAGCTTATTACTGGACTCACAAGGAGGGAATCCGGGGAGTGGGCCTAAGCCATCCTTAGAAAAGTGCGGAAGAGGCCGTTCAATGGACACTGCCTTGCTTGGCAGAAGAGGCATCCAAAACAGCAGGGTGGCTTGAAAGGGGGACGGTGGTACAGCTCCTGTTGAGTCAAAGGACTGTGTCACCGCATCTTCTAGGAGAGTGGCTAAGCTGCCTCCTGATTGCCGAGAGCAGCTTTCGTGGAGGGGCAGGGACCTCGTGCATCTTTTAAGCGCGTTGGAGGAAGGGTGGCTGCCCCAGTGAGCCTTAGGTTTGGAGGAAGGATGGTCTGACAGGTTGGCCTGGGACACAGGAGCTTTGCAGGTAGCTCTTTGCTGTGCCCCAGCCTTAGTTCGTGATCCAGGAACGTTCCTGCCTCGCAGTTCTTCTGATCCAATGGTGGTACCGAGGATCTCTTTCTCCCATATCCTTTTCTCCTGTCTTCTGGCAGCTGCAAGCTGGACATCTGGGTTTCCAGGCCAGAGCTCAGAGGGAAAGAAAGACTTGCGCCACCAGAAATTAATCTGTGGGGGTGATGAGTGGGATGACTCATCAGGGCAGCCCTTACAGGGCAGGAGGAGCGAAATGTTGTCGGAGGCAGCCAGACCCCTGCTTTGGGGTCGGGACTGTTCCGTTTGCCATGTCTGGGGCCGTGGGGGGTGGCTTGGGACCAGCGTGCTGCGGTAACAGGAATGAGGACAGATTCAAATACGACAAGTGATATGTTACCTTTAACACTGGGGAAAACAGAAACGGCTCAGGGAAGCTGAGACAACATTTCTGGAGCAACGTAAGGTTTTTTTAAACAATTTCCTGATGACTCTGACTGCTTGATCTTACAGCCTGAGTATTGCCCTGGTGTTATTTCTTTGCATTTCATTTCCTAAGACGTCCTGAAGAGCAGGGAGTGAAAAAGAAAAGAAAAACCTGGCATGTATTTTACAAGCTGTGCTGGCTTCTCCCACAGACCCCGTCAACCCTTTGAACCACAGCTGCTCAGATAGCTGAGGTCACTGGAAAGGCTCCTACTGACTTCAGGGGGCTTTGAACCCACCCGTAATTAGTGATGCCACTTGCAAGCGTGACCGAAAGTCCATTTTGGTGGAAAAGCTCCCGCTGGCTCCAGGAGAGGCTGGGTCCCAGCCCGGCCACGGGCTCTCGTGATGGAGGAGCCGCCTTCGTAACACCATCGCTGCTGGATGCGCTGCAAGCTACCGGAGCTGCATCAGCTATGTACCACCCACTGCCTGACAGCAAGGGAAGGAGAGGCACCTCGTTTTCAAGTCTTTGGGGTGGATCAGGGTTTTCAGCCCGTGGCTGGGCTCCAGTCGTCTTCCTAGAGTGTTTGTGGCAGCTCCCGAGCATCAGTTTTTTCCTTTGAGCTCCGCAACAAGAAGTGCGGTTAGAAATTTTTTTTTTTTTTTTGAATGGGGAAAGTTTCTTGCCTCAGGCCAAGCGCAGAAATGTGGAATGGATTTGGATCAAACTTCTTTTTTTCTTTTGGAATTTTATTTAAAGAAAAAAAAAAGTAGCGCCTTGGGCAAGAGCTGAAGCATGGAAAATTTTATCCCAAAAGGTGGACGCTTTGTGAAATTATGAGCGTGTGAAAACAGGTGGTTAAACTGAAATGGTTTTACAGATTTAAGTACAGAGGGTGCTACCAAAAACCTGTTATAAATCCTGGAATGAACTCTTCTTGAAAGGCAGAGGTAGAAGAACAGGCCATCAGCAAGTAACCTGAACCACTACCAAACCCACAGGCGGCTGCAGAACCGGTAAAGAAGCCAAGCAAAATGAGAAGAGGCTTTCTGAAAGGTCAGCAAGGGAGCCAAGTCCAGGCCCGGGCTTCGGTATTTAAACTCAGTCTCAAAAACTACACCCTAGTGACTGGTATCTGGCTGGGACAAATTTTACTTGCAGCACCTGATCCAAAACCTGCTTGAGTCAGTGGCGAAGCGCTCTGCGAACTTCTCCAAGTGTTGGATCAGGGCCTTAAACGTGCAGCCAGGAGGAAAAACACAGAAGGACTGTGCTGCGGCACGTTGCACGGTGGAGGAAGGGCTGGCGCGCCGCGAGAGCCGCAACCGCGCCGCCCTTTGCCGTGAAAACCGGTGGACGTCCTGCTGAAGGTGGAAATAGGGTCCTAGGGAGAAGAAAGTCACGGTGAGTTGGAGGTCTGCGGCTGTGAGAGATCAGGAGGGAAGGCTTTACAGCCGTTACTGGTGTCATTACAGCTAAAGGGGCTAATTACATCACGGCTTTGCTGCGCAAGGTGCTGTATAAACACATGACAGGAGAGGGACCCCGTCCCGTGCTGATCTTGGTCGGCACAGAAAAGGGGTAGCAGCGCTTTTCAGCTGCCTGGATGGTTTCCAGTGAGCGCGATGTGTGGCTGTCATTGTCCTCTTTGTGACGGACTGTGCTCCTGCTGGAGCCCGGGGCCCCAGAAACACATCTTCTGGGTGGATTAAGTTAAAATAGTAAGAAAGTATATTTGCTTGTTCAGTTAGCGGAATGATCTCTGAGCGAAAGTCCACTTTCGGTGGATGAACGTGCCTACACGTGTGGGTATACGCTCTAAAGGACGCTTGACTCAATTTTCTATACTGGCAGGCTGTCTGTTGTCTTCACACGTCCAGACTGTTCTCCTATGCACTCATGAGATAAAAAGAAACTATTTTTGCCCTTTTGTCTTATCCTTTCTTCACAGAAATGCAGGACCCCCCCGCAACATGCCTTGGGGAGCCCAGCTCATCCCAACGGTTAGCCACAGAGCCCCACCAAGACAACACGCACCGGGAAGGGTCCGCCTTCGTGCAGACCTGATGTAGCTCAGCAAGGATGTGCCAGGGAATGAGACGCTGCTCCCAGTCCCCCGACTCCCTCGGGTTTGGCCTCGTCCCACCGAGGTCCTCCCAGAGGACAGTGGCGGGGGGGAGCGGTGCTCCAGCTCGACGCCTCGCTCCCAGCTTCGTTATTAACGTGCACTGGCGTACTGCTTTTAGGCTCTCCGGGTCACTAGGAATGAGCTGATTTCTGTCGTGTTACTAAAATGTACGTGTGATTATGAAGTGTTATGATATACGGTCTGCAGAGTTTTACAGCTGTGTCTTAAAGGGCTCATAACAAGGAAAAAAAAAGGAGGGGGGGGCTTAAACTGGAAGCCAGGAGTATAGTCAAATTAAGGAGTACAATGGCAATGCTAATTAAAACCCCTTGGAGAGAAGGGGGGGGGGAAGGAAATGACCTAACTCCCAGCGCTGTCACAGGATGGTTATCGCCCAGGGGCAAAACGAGGGAGAGGCAGGCCAGAGGCTGGACAGACTAGCTTGGGCGATGGGAGATAAAGCTTTAACATCTCCTCTGTCCCCTGCCGCAGGAGGACATATTCTTGCCTTGTCAGGAGAGCCAGGAAGGGCGTACTAGCCACGGAGAATTTCCCTGTTGCCTGAACACTTTGGTGCATGGAAGCCATTAAAGAAGACCTCAACCAAAGCGAAGAGCTGCAGCATTTTGTCCTAAGCATCTCCACTCTTTCTTTTCACATTGGACAATAAATCCTTTAACCATCTACAGGGGAATTTGTTAAAAGTGTTTCTCTCTAATTGTTATTTCGTGAGAGCATGGGTGCAAGGCTCTGTGCTTTCCGCCTTGGTGAAGAAGTGTGTGCTGGCGTCTTCCTGGAAAGTCCAGTGGCCAAGAGATGGTGGGCTCCATGAGAGCCTGCAAGGGCTTCCTCCAGGTCCTGGGTGTAGGTAGGGTAACCAAGTGTCTGCGCTGTAAAGTACCGTTTGCATGGTTAAGTGGCAGTGAAAAGAGGGTTTGAGATTTCGGGGTTCTTTTGGGCCCCTCACAGTCAAACCATGAAAAAATTCATAAATGAGCATGGCAGTCATCAGAGCAAAAGCTGGAACCTTGTCTTTACCAGCAAGAAAGAAGTGTAAGGCTGCCTTTTTCCTTCAGAAGCAGATTGTTTTCCTACGCACTTGTCATGGTTTAACCCCAGCCAGCAGCTAAGCACCACGCAGCCGCTCGCTCACTGCCCCCCCACCCCTGGGATGGGGGAGAGAATCAGGAAAAAAAACCTCGTGAGTTGAGATAAAGACAGTTTAATAGGACAGAAAGGAATGAAAAACAATGATAATGATAATAATAATATGACAATAGCAATACTAAAAGAATTAAACTATACAAAGCAAGTGGTGCACAATGCAATTGCTCACCACTTGTTGACCGATGCCCAGTTAGTTCCCGAGCCGCGATCCCCCCTCCCAGTTAACTCCCCCCAGTTTATATACTGGGCATGATGTCATATGGTATGGAATAGCCCTTTGGCCAGTTTGGGTCAGCTGTCCTGGCTGTGTCCCCTCCCAGCTTCTTGTGCCCCTCCAGCCTTCTTGCTGGCTGGGCACGAGAAGCTGAAAAATCCTTGACTTAGTATAAACACTACTTAGCAACAACTAAAACCATCAGTGTGTTATCAACATTCTTTTCCTACTAAATCCAAAACACAGCACTATACCAGCTACTAGGAAGAAAATTAACTCTGTCCTAGCCGAAACCAGGACAGCACTCAGGAGATAAAAATAATCTGTTTTTGCCCTATTGTCCTACCCTTTCTTCACATGTCCTTGACAGAAATGCAGGACCCCACCACCGTGCTTTGACCCCTCGCAGCTTTGTCTTCGGTCCCTGCAAAGCAGGATGGGTCTTGAGGTTTCTCCACCAGCCTTTCCACGCAGGGCCTTGTTCTGCCACCCAGTTTCGACTCAGAGCAGCATCTCTCGTTCCAAGCCCAGACAGACGTGGCACAGCATCTGTTGGGCAAGTAACCGTCCACCCGCTTCGGCTTTCTCTTTGTGCGTTCAAGCCTGGCAAAAAAAAAAAAAAAAATCCCAGAAAGTGTGAGCCTGAAGCTGAAGTATCCCTCTGAGGTCAGTGTGAAACCTGCTGCAGGGGGATGGGACGCTCCATTTCAGCCTTGGACCTCGCATCCCTCTGGAGAGCTCCAGGCCTTTTATTCATGCCTTGGCTCCAACCTTGGGTTTTTCCTTCAAACCAATCCAACTGGAAAGTGTTTAGGAACTTCTAGCCTTGCTGTTACCCATTTCATCTGTTCAACACAGTATCTTCCATTCTCTTTGAGGTTTAGGAGTTAATTAGGTGAGTCAATGCTTTCTGGTCATAGCCATAACTTCAGCACCTGCTGCAGTGAAGGTGCTGCCTTTTGAGATGACTTCAAGTCCACCATGCAGGTTTTCTTAGAGGTAAGTAGGAGCGGATGAGACTTTTTTACATGATGCCACTCAGCTAGGCTGCTGGATTACACAGCTCGACCCAGGTTAGTCCAAAATCCAGATAAATTTAGATCAGACATCAGGCCCTGCCAAAGACTTGCAGATCCAAGCAATAAGAGTACTGGCCTGGGAACACAGTAACATTCACGGCGTTGGCTTCCTCTTCGGTTCTGCAACAGATCTCTGTCAGTCCGAGGCAGGTCCTCTCCCTTCCATCGCTTCGATTTAAATGGCTAGCGACTCACGGCACCACCTTTGTGCATTGTGTACAACAGTGGAGCTAGGGCTTGCAATAATGCCAATAGAGATCAATCGTAACGATAGAGAAGAATTAGTAGGGGCTAATAATGACTATTTCTCCATCTGTTGGGGACTAGCTTTCTTATATCATCAGGTACAACTGTCTTTCTCCTCTTGTGTTATTGGCCTACAGCACCTTCTGCATATTTCCTGAGTATATTTGGCAGCGTGAAATGCCACGCCACATTTTGTGGCATTGAAAGACCCGCTTTGCCGGAGTTAAAGAATGGTCCTTACAGACTAATTTGTGGTACCGCTAATGCACTCTCTCAAGTGACCAGTGAAAATATCCTGTCACCACAATGAGTAAGTAACCAGGATAGGTTTTTATAGCTGGCAAAGCTGATCCACCATACTCTGCATATGGGAAAGCTAATTTCTCTCTATTTTATTTTTTTTCCCTATGTCTAAAATGACTCAAACCCTTTCCTCTGTGTTCTGGAAGGATGTAATTTTCAAGGTGGTGAAACCTCACAGCAGCAAGAGCTGAATCACGCCGAGCTGATCACACCTACTCGCAAGAACCCATGCTACATTTACTTCTCCTGGTTTAATGGTGGAGAGGAAAAGGGAGGAAGAGGACATTTCTGACCAAGGATCTGGCGGCGCAGCATGTGAGGTAGGGCTGATTTGAAGGCAGTGCCCAATCAGCCCAAGGCAATTAGGACCGAAGATGCAGCAGAATGTAACTAATCTTGAAGACGCTGTCTTGTCTTAAGCTGAAGGACTATCTTTTATTAGGACAACTGTTACCATCAGAAACTTCCAGCCATACGGGCTTTTCTTCAAGGACCATGCACAAACTCGGACTACGTTTCCAGTCGTACAGCTGGCCATTCTTCTGGAGCCCAGAGTCTGGGAAGGACAATCGACTCTTCCCTTGTTTAACCTGAGCCTATTTGTGCACCACTTGTCACTGTCCCATGTCCTGAGGCATCTCCTTTGCTGCAGCACTGGGATCTGGGTGCCCAGCAGCAGCCCTTGTTTCAAGCCTCCTAGAAGAAAACCAAGCCCAAAACTGCACTTGCAGGTCGGAGAGGGTCACACTTCTTCTGTGCTAGAAATTCCTGGCTGGCAAGGGGCCACTCTGGAGTGTCCCATTCCTCGTCATTAGCTAGAGGAAAAGCTGCTTTTGCCTTCCTTTGGCTTTCTTAGAAGCTGGGCCCTTTTCCTCAGGTGATGAAAGGTGCTCTCCTCTCCGAGGTGACCTGGTGCAACTCCTCACACCAGTGCCCAGCAGATGTAGGGCAGAGAAAGGCTTTCCAAGTGGGACATGACAGTGCTGGTACATCACAGAGTCTTTTCACCGGGGTGCTGGGGTATGTCTGCTCTTCGACGAGGCACAGGGCAAAATCTGAGCAAGACGAGCTAAGTGCTCTAGAGTAAGTTATCAGGAAAGAAAAAGCTGATTTGCAGGCTCCAGCAGTAGGGAGCTAACAGCTTTTCCATCACCTTGTGTTAGAAGGCAAAGCTGCTGAAGATCTGGCCATGACCAGAACCACAAGCAGAACCCAAGCAAAGTCTCCAGACACAGACAGACTTGTGCCAAATGGGGAGCAGCCTGTGGATTGCAGAGAAGAGACCGGCAGGACCAAGGACCCAGAGCACGTCTGTCCCCGTAGTCTGTGTTCAGTCACCCACAGGAACATGGACTCTTTCTTGGCAGAGGAATGAAACGTTGCTAATTGCTAACTCCCCAAGGTCAGGATGAAGTTAGAAGGTGAAACGATAGGTGCAAGCCCCAGAAATGAGGAGTTTAAGGGTGACAAAGTGGCCGTGGGCCGGAGTTTCCAGCTGTCTTTGTCGCTTCCTAGGGGAAAGAAAGAAACGCTCAAGCCTGACCAAAGCCCCTCCTGGAGGATACATTTCCTGGGAACTCTCACTTTGATGGCTGTGAAATCCATAAAGTTTTTCTTCTTATATCTGGGAAACTACAGGCAAGCTCCTGTGGGGCTGTCCTTGGTTAAATAAACGACGGTAAAAATAACTCACAAATGCAACACCAACATGGGCACGTAAATCAACGCCTGGAGTGCCTGTTAAGGTAATGTGCCTCCTTTCGGGGCGGGGGGCTGTCTGTGAAGGAGTCATCCTGCAAGCGAAATCCAGTCGAGAGGGAGGAGGCAAGGTCCCATCAAGATATGACTCACAAATCCATCAGCAATTTCATTTCAGAAGAGATACAAGGATTTAACGCGGCTGTCAGCAGCATTCTTCAGGTCGCACTGCTGCATAAAAGAGAGTGTTAGAACCTGGGACTTAAACTAAACAGATTTCCTATAGGAAACACACACACAATTACATTGCTTCTAAAGTTACTTTTATAGACATTTTCCCTGAGAAATATTTCTCCCTGGAAAAATAAATTCACAGGATGTAATTAAAACAGTTATATGTGTACACTGGAATGGCCCCCTTTAAGTGCTTCACCAAATGCACCACAAAATAAAGGAATGAAAGCCAGCTTTGTTTAAAACTATTAATAACAATATGTATTAATTATAAAATGAGACATTGTTCTGTTAGTTTATGGTTATGAAAATAGCCTTTAATAAGGCTGAGACTGGAGTACTCAGCTTTTCGGTTGTCTGCGCTGTTAAAAGGGCTTTGAAAATCTACCATAATCTACTTCTTTTACTTGTCAAACCCTGACCCGATAAAGGCAGTGGGTATCAGATTCCATACCCCATGGATTCTGGTAATAACCAGGTGCTGATGACTGTATTTTTTTTTGCTTTTCTTGCCATTTTCTTTGGTTTTAACTTTTGTCTAAACCAAAAAAAAGAAAGAGGCAACTGCATTGTATTAGAGTTTAACTTTCACGCTTTGGGGAACAAAGCCTTAAGAGTTTTGTCTTGATCCATCTCTGCATTGAGCGGGGTGCATTGGTGCTCCCAAATCTGCTCAGATAATTAGGGATAATAATTATCTCCGGCCCCCCGCCCGCACACCCCAGGCCCCGCTGCCCCAGTCCAGCAACCTGTGGCAAATCTACTCACCCACCTTTGCAAAGCGCCTAGGCTACAACACCCCTTTTCTGCCTGGAAAAGGATCCTCGAGGGTGCGGAGATGATGCAGCCTGATGCCAAGCGGGGTGGGGTGGGGTGGGGGTGGCGTAGCTTTTTCCTCGTGGTGTTTCCTGCTTTTGGAAAAGCTTTGTGAAGCATCAGGGAGGCAAGGCAGCCTGCTTCATCAGTATTTATAGCCCAGCTAAAATATCCTTGAGAGGCTCTTCTGTCTTTCCTTCCCACTTCTCACACCAGAAGGATTGTGTAACGTGACACTCCTGACCTGAGGAAGGGATGCTGGTGTTATTAAAAGTGGGCTGAGATAGCCCGACGGGCTCGAGATGCTGTTCGTGTCGTGGCATCTTGCGATGTTGCCCGGCAGCTCCTGCAGCCCGTGCGGATTCGGTGCGGCTGGGCAGAGGGGTCATCGCTCTGTCATTGCAGGGAGTGATGTGGAGAGCCCCGGGGAAGTGTTTGCTGGGCTCTTGCGGGAGGGAATCAGCGCAGCAGCAAAGAAACATCCATGCCTGCCCTTCTTCTTCTCTGCGCGCTCCTTACGCGGGCCATCTCTCACGTTAGAGCTTATTATACCTGACTGGGTACCTTTTGTTTTTTTCTTTCATTAGTTCATTGCACCTTTTATTCTTTCTCAGCAGGGATGCAAGCGAAAAGCCAAAAGCCAGAATTACACCTTTATACCAGTATTAACAATAGCTACGTAATGGTTTTTATTGCTGTTACTGCTATATTGCTGTCCTGATCACAAATAAAAGGTTTCCATGTCCTTCAGGCATGACTGGCCATATTTTCGGCACCTTTCTCAAGCAGAGCAGGGTGACATTTCTAATGCATCTCCAGTCCAGGACCTCTTTTTGAGGGGAGAGATAAGAACTCAGGGTCATTTGTTAAAAGAAATGTTGCATCACTGGTAGGAGAGAGATGCTGTAAGAAGGATTATCAGAACAGTCAATGTTATTTCTTTACTGGAAGCTGATTTTTGGTAACCGAAACATTTTAAATAGCCTCTCCAGAGCCACTTCCAATAAGACACAAAAAAAAAAAAAAGAGAGAGACAAAAGCAGCAGAGAAAAATGAACAGGGGTTGATCTGAAATACCTTGAAACAGAAACCCCTTCCCTGGGAGCAAGGGGAGGTGGTTAAACGTGTGGAGTCGAGAGTCAATTTTCATTTCTTAATTAGCTCTAAACCCCCGCGCCCTGCCACGGCGAGCGAAAGCCATGCCAGGGAACGCTGCCCGCGCGTCGCTTCGCAGCTGTTCAGCATCGCCGCATCTGAGCGGGGAAAACAATTGGGGAAATGTTTTATGTTCACACTCCACCTCGGAGGTAGGCCGGCGTCCAGAGCATGCTGTAAAACAGGCAGGAATGCCGCTGGGTGGAAACACGCTCATAATTCTTCTGCCCCTCTTTCCAAAAGACACCTTTCTTCATGTAATTGTTTTAAAACCGCAGCATGTTCACATTACCCTCCGCGGAAATCACATCTGAGAATGACTTTGTAGTTTCTCTTTTTAGCGTTGGGATTTGAGTAGGGGGGTAGTTCTTGCTTTGTGTAGTTTCCTTAAATCCCCCCCTCACCGTAACAGCCAGGGGCTTCTTTTCCCTTTTTATTCTCCTAGGGCTCAATTCAATAAATATACATCCGGCTCCTTCGCAATCGTAGTCTGGCTTAATGAAATTGTGCTAGGCACTTCCAAGAGAAGGATGTTTATTTTTCTCTGCTGATTCGGTTAGGCTGGTCCCAGCTCTTGTGTGCCTGGAGAGCCGCTCTATAAAGAGACCCTTGTGATTGCAGCGGGGATGCTGTGTCAGCCGGTAAGTGCCTGCACTCACTCAACACTGGGATTCTCTTACTGCAGAGCCGGGGTGCGGGCGGGCGGCTGTATTTTCTATATACAACGCACAGGGAAAAAAAAACATGCTAAGAGCACAGTGTTAAGGTGGGAAAGTCAAGTACTTGCAAGGCAGATATAGCTAGAGCTGTCTGGAGAGCAGGCTTAATTCATCTGTTTATGTGAGCACATTATGAAACAGTCTCCTATTTTTGCATAGTCCCGTGCTTCTTTTTTAGTTAATGGCATTTTCTAGCTTTTGCCAGAACTCGCCACCTTCGCGATGTGCTTTCTCCATAGATGTCCAACACCATGGAGATCCTGATGCCTGTTCCTAGGTGGATGCAGCGGTGAAGTCGGGCACCTCCAAAAGCACAGCCTCTGAAGGAAGGTGGAGGTGTAGACGCTGCCGTGGGGGACTCAGTGAGCCTTTTATCACCAGTGTAGGTTTATGAGTTTGTTGCTCAATGCTGGTGAGACCAAATTTCGTGGCAGACCTCATTTGAGACAGCAGTCCTATTCCAAGTTGCTGGGAGCTGCACCCGTGGACCTGGATCTGGACTGCCTGAAACGTCTTGATGGGTTGGACTAGACGATCTTTAAAGGCCCCTTCCAACCCGAACCATTCTCCGATTTCTATGAAATACTCACTGTTTGGCTTCTCCGTGCGTCAGGAGACAAACGCTGGTTTGGGACATTTTGCATCTTTGCAGTGAAGTATGAAAGCCTGGCAACGTGCAGTGTGGATGGAGTGATGCCGAAAAGCCAGATGCATTCAAATGCCAGTAGTTCAGGGTGATTCCTGTTCCCTTTGGGCCTGGCACTGAACGTTCACAGAATAAACCATGTTCTTTGCCTGAGAGACCTTCAGCCAAAGCCACAAGGCAGAGGAAGTGTCATGGCAGCATTGCCAGCGATAAGCATTAGGAAATCAGGAGTCAGGTCTCTCCTGACCCTTAGTTCCTGATCAGAAATTGATTTTGCAAAGCATCAGATTAAAAACAACCCATGTAGTTAGTTCTTTCATTTTTGCCTTCCCATTCACAATTGCAAAGTTTTCTACCCAGTGATGAAGCCCACGATATATTTTTGAATGAAAGCTGAGTGCCTTATACAGCATCTCTGGCTCTGCTTTCCATGACACGGGGGTTAGGAAATCTCATCTTCCCACTGAGGGGGGGAACGGTGGCTCAGGGAGCATCAGAGACCTGCCAAAGATCACGAAGCGAGAGGCAGGGGTTGGAACCCAGATCCTATGAGTGGTAGTCTGCTTTCTTCCTCCTTGTGTTGCCCTCAGCTTCTTAAACTGCAGCCTTGCTTTGAGACAAGCTGGTCTTGCTGCTTTGAGTTAGATTTGCTTCCCACTTTGCTCCTGATGGAGATGTCTGATGGTTGTAAAAAAATACAAGTGAGTCCTTTCAGATTACGTCCTCCTTTTCGATCTGCAAAACCCAACCAAGCATTTCCATTAGGGCAGCTGCTTCTCCCTTCAGCCAAGGATGGAGATGGTATGCTGCAGGCTGGAAAGGGTGTCCATCCATCGACCGACTGCTCTCAGCTGTTGGGTAAGCTGGTGTTAGCTCTCTGGTGGGTACACCTCGGTGTACAGGAGATTCTGGTCCAGAAAAAGAGAGGATGAAACCAATTGACTAACTAGAACTTTGAACAAAGATTCTGATCCTGTCTGTTGTTGTTTAGCATTTTAAAAACAGGAAAGGTTTTCAGATGAGACTTGTTTCCTCTGCATTAACACTCCTCTTGTGATACTTCTGTATCTGCTTTCTAGCCCCAGGGCTGTACCGGACCTTTCCTTTGCTAGAGACAGAGTCTACAGCCTTGCTGTAGCTTATATGAAAGCATCGGAGTTGCCTTGCATTTGACATTTTTTGCCTAGGAGCTTACATTTTCAATGTCCTCAGCAACGGTGCTAGCAAAGTGACGACAAACATTCCCATATTATCCAGCAATTTGTGTCACGGTCTCTTTTTTCCTCTATTTGGGGATTAATTTTGGTCCCACTAGAGCCAGCATCTTCTCTAAGCCTAACTGAAATACCTATTTTAAAAACTGTTCCTAAGAGTACAAGTAAGTTGATTTGGTTTATTGAAGGAAATGTACGAAGCAGGGAAGGATTTCCATTGTCAGGTTTACATGGGGATGCATCTGCTTGGTGAAAGGAATCAGAGCTGTGGGTCCAACAGGTGAGGGGAAAAAAAACACCAGTGGCTGGGCATCAGGCACTTGACGGAGCTGGGTCTCCCATCCCACATCACCTCCGCTTATTGCTTTAATCAATAATCCATGCTGCTGGATAGTTCTCACTGCTGATAGCAGTTCCCCCCCCCGTTTCCATGCAGATATACTTTCCGTAACCGATTTATTTTCTTCTGGTCATTTAACAGCCTCCTAACGTTCCCTTTGCTTACTGAACGTTATAAATGGAAGACCCTCGGGGGCTCTAGCCATTTGGTTTGCTCTTCAGCACAGTGCCTCTGGCATTTTTCGACATCGAGAGTTAAATGCAAGAGAGACCGCCTGCCTGAGGGCGAAACCTGCCCCATCTCGTTGCTTGGTGGACCCAGGGCTGGACCCCAGCAAGAGATGGGGTCCAGCCCTGGGGAAAGGGGGCACATCTTAGTGCACAGGGGCTGAAGATGGCTTTGCTCGGGGCAGCGAGATGAAGCGGACGATGGCCAGACTCCGAGGAAGAGGGAGGGACAGGGAAGGCTGCAGAGAAGCGTTCTGCCCATGCGTTGTGTATGTTGGAAATGAACTTTTCTCCTCCCCAGCTCTTACAGCTCCTTTCTTTTTTCCTGCTCTTGCTTTTCCTTGAGGTATTTCTCCTGACAGTTCCACATGAGTGGTAAAAGAAGTTGTTCAAAGGGCAAAAATGAAGGGGAAAAAAGGCTTTCCAGTTTTATTTTCCCATCAAAATCTGAGTATTTTCTGAAGAGAAAAAAATAGCAAAAAATATAAATAAATCCCTTTTGTCTGCAAATCCCCTGGTGGGAGTGGGGGAGGTTTGACTGAAATGTTCCTGCGTGACTCATTTCTGGGCAGCTCTTTGCCGTCAATGGAAACTTGTCCTCAGCAGATTTTATGTTGTTTTCTAACCTGCCTGCAAGGAGGTGTTTCGTTTGACTGAGGTAAAGGAGGCGCCTGCTTCTCCTTTGAGATTCCCACATCTGCCATCAGAGGAAGGCTCCAGATGGCCATTTCTCCTGGAAAATGGTGCTAAAAACTCCATTGGTGTTTTCCTCCCCTGCCTCATGCTGGGGATGTCTCTGATGCTGCCTCAAACTGTTGATGGTAATGGCCCGATCACAGTAAGGTGCCCGGGAGAATAAATACCCGCAAGCACGCTTGTTCCATGAGCTGAGGACCTGTGGCCAAGGTATGGGGGCTGCATCCTCTCTCACGTGCCGGGCATGCCTGAGAGACTGGACTGACGCAAGCCTTTCCTTGGGTCCTTCGTGCTTTGAGCTAGGCTCTCCTGAGGAGTTCCTGCAGGGCAGTACTGGGCTACCAAGAAAGGATTTCCGGAGCCGGAGCCTTTCACACCCTTAACAAAAAAGTAAATGCTAGGAAAAGAATGAGAAAAAAAGCATGAAATCCTGCTCTCTCGCAGCTGGGCCCATAATTTTATTGGGAGAAATGAAAGGGGCATGTAGGACAATTATTGTCCTGTTTCCTTATAAACAGGCATCCTCTGGGCAAGGCTAAAAGTACTAAGGAGCAAGCATCCAAGGATCAGAGAGGTGGTGTGACCCACACTTCTCTGGGCACAACCAGGACGAAATACAACCTTTTTTTTGGCCGTTTCTCCTTAACGGTGGTGTTGCGTGGTGAAGCCAGCGTATACTTTCCTTTGGGACCGTGTTGGGGCTGGCATCCCCCATGCAGGTGGGATGTTCGTGACCTGCCAAGCACCCACACCCAGGCTACCGATTTTATCTGTGTTTATCCTGGTGGTTCTTTACTCGATTTTAACCCTCCTTCCTCACTTGCAGGACTGATTGTACCGGTCTGCTGGGAGCAGCAGGGTTACCGTTCGTCTCTGTCTCACGTGCCATGCTGAAGATGACAGATGGGTGGGATTTTCTAGTCTTTGCTTTGCTGTGGTGTTACAGTATAATCTCCGCTCCGTGTCCTCCACTTTCTCATGGTCAGGATTGAAGGAGCAAAGTCCTGGATACCTGATGGAAGGTCAAAATACAGCTAGCTGATGCATCAGTCCTGCCTGTTTTCCCTCAAGACAGTCATATTTAGGCATGTCAAGGCACATTTGCAGCATAATTAACTTACTGGACTCTTAAGCAACCTATCTGTTGTCGTCTTTGTGATTACAGACCCAGTCCTAATGACAGTCCCGGATGCTGGAATTAAGTTCTCCTCCCATCTCTCATTCCTGTTTTCTGTTGCAGCCCCTTGTTAATGTATGTCTTCATGTCCACTTTAAAAACTATACAAATTCCGCAGAAAAATGTTGAGCTGTGCTAAAAATGGGGGGACGGGGGATTTTTTCCCCCCCTCTTTCCCCACAGATGCATTTATCACCAGGGCAACTTAACTTCAGAGTTCACTAAAAATTCAAGCTGTTGGCTTAGATCCATTGAGGGAGAAGTTTTATAGACTGAGCTAAGCGTGAATTACAGTTATGGCATTTTTTTAAATTTTTCTTTCTTTTCTTTTCTTTTTTTCTTTTCTTTCTTTTTTTCTTTTCTTTCTTTTTTTCTTTTTCTTCCTTCCTTTCCTTTCTTCCTTTCCTTTCTTTCTTTCCTTCTCTCCCTCTTTCCCCTTCTTTTCTTTTTTTCTTTTTTCTTTTTTCCCTTCCCTTCCCTTCCCTTCCCTTCCCTTCCCTTCCCTTCCCTTCCCTCTTCCCTCTTCCCTCTTCCCTCTTCCCTCTTCCCTCTTCCCTTTTTTTCCCTTCCCTTTTCCCTTCCCTTTTTTCCCCTTCCCTTTTCCCTTCCCTTTTTTTCCAGCTTGACTGTTACTCTGGCACCGAAGCAGTTACAATTGCGAAGTATTTCATAACTGCAGCTTTCTTCTGCTGCTTGGCAGGTCTGGGAGGAACCTGAGGGGATGTAAAAGGTGGTGCCTCTGGAAAGGGCGTTGGAGGTGGTGGTGGTGCTGCTAACCGCTCGTCGTAGCACTGGCTATAAGTAATTTTCCCTTTCAGTCACAGAAGAGAGTGCCCAGCCTGGCTGCAAGGCTCTCAAGATGTCTTTGTTAATCCAGAAATGGGAGAGAGGGAGGCGGATTTCTCTTCTCAGTCTTGTGCTGTGCTGTCTGGCACTAAATGCAACCACCGGCTTAATTCCAGGATGTAAAAGCAGTGGGTCCATAGGAGTTCACCTCTGCCCCCTCTCTTCTCCTCCAACCGCGTTCAGGTGAGACGGACCTTCTAGATCCACAGAGGGGGCTTTCACGGCCCTGAAACTGGAAACTCTTGTTGGCAATAATCCCAGTGACAAAAGTGCAGAAAGAAGGGTTAAGCCACGGGTCTTCGTGCGTCCGCGCCCCGTGCTATTCGCTTTGCAAGCGCGTGCTGCTCACAGGGGCTGCCACCCTGCCGAAGGGAGACCGCCGCTGGGCTCGGGGGGGGCTGGTTGGTGGCAAGGGACACGGGAAGGTGGGCTGTGCGGAGCGGAGCAGGTTGGAGGGCACGTGCCCAGGTCCTGCGGGGCAAGGCCTCTCAGCAGATGGGCCGATTCCTTTCTGATGCTGAGTGGTGCTCGATGGGGATCCAGCACCCTGTTTTCAGGAGCGGGATGGGGCCGGGATGGGTGAGCTCCCCGTTTCACTTGGGGAATGAGGAGCATGGTTGGGAGAGGAAGGCAAGCGGGAGGATGTGTCTGCTCAGGAGAGGCAGTGGGAAATGTTAGTGAACATGGAGGGGTGGTCGAGCTAGCTGCCCGTGGCTGAGGGCTCCTCCGGAGAATCAGAAGGAGTCGTCTTTGCCTTTTTTTTTTTTTTTAAAAACTTTTTTCTTTTTCATTGCTTCAGTGTTAGGAGCTGGAGAAAAGGTCTTGCCTAATGAGCGAGGCAGTGTGTGCTGGCTGTGTTGGATTCCTGGCTATTTTTAGATACTGGAAGCTCTCCTTGAGGGAGTCACAGGCCCCAGTTGCTGCGTGGATCGGTTTTCAAGTGGGGTGGGATCAGTGCAGCAGTCCCAAAGGCCACCCACAGATAATGAACTGCTGGCCATGGAGGGAAGAGGGGCCAAGCGAGCTCACCTGCCCTGGCTGCTTCTCCCTTCTGCTGGTGGGCCTGGCCAGGGCAGGTTTCTAGAGCTAACGTGCTCCAAGACAGCGAGCCAGCGGATCCCGATTCCTCTGGAGCTCTGCTGTCTTGTGCCAGTGGAGGATCTGCCTGGTGTACCTCAAACAAGCAGCAACTGCCTTTTGCAGTCTTTAGAAACAGTCCGTGGACTTCAGCACTGTTCCAGTTATGGGAAGCATTGGCTGATTATTATTAGGATTAATTATTAGGATAATTCGGGCTGAAAGGAACCTCAGGAGGTCATCTAGTCCGACCTCCTGGTGAGGCAGGCTGGAACAGCAGCCAGGGCTGCCCACAGCCCATGCCCTCAGCTTCTAAGAGATCTGTCTGGTAGGAGCAGTCAGGTATGCTGGAGCTAAAATTATTTCTCCAGACTTGGCCAAATGCAAATTTGCAAATGTACATTTTTCCACTGTACTCAGAGTGATACAGACGTACGTTACCTTGTATTTCTGCACAGGAGTTCTCTTAGACACCTACAGATTCCCAGCGCTGGCCATCTCCAACGCTGAGACAGCCATTCCAGTCACTCCCTTTCCACCACCCCTGTACAAGAACTCGTTAGGTCAACTTGGGATGGGTTGGTTTTCACGTGCATTTAAAGAAAATAAACAAAAAAAAAAAAAAGAGAAAAAAAGCCTCGTTCAGGAAATAAACAACTGCTAGAAAGTGTAATGGGATATGGTATGTAAAAACTTTCTGCCTTTCATTGCGGCATGTCTGTAAGTACATAAATACATATAAATATGTGGATGAGAGAGAAGAGAGTGGTTAAACGGAGGCATTTTCTGCAAGAAGAACTGAATGAACCTCGAATCACAAGCGATCCAGACACTGGCGTTCCAGCGCCGTCTGTCCTGTTTACCAGCCACTTTGTTCCCTTCTGGGGCTCTGCTTTGTCCACGGGGACAACTACCATACGGCAAGTAAACACTGCTGCGTCCTCTGCTCCCCTTTCTTGCCTGTCTACACTTCACCCATGGGAGAAGAGAGAGGAGTCAGCTCCGAATGACACAGAGGGAGTAAACAAACTTATTTTAACGAAAAATTGTGCTGAGCAGGAGTGGCCTGTTCCTAAGAGCTTTGAAAACGGGCATTGTGTTCTTGCTGGGAAGGCACTAAAGTACAGAGGTTTCTGTCCCTTGCAGTAACTATCCCCTTGCGCACACAGGCATTACAGCTTTTGGTCAGGGGCCAGGTGTATGAAAGCCCGTGGACTAACATGCCTTTTTCCTCTGGACGAGACCTCATTGCTGGCCAGCAGTCCAACACAACGCTTTACAGCCGGAGGAGCTCATTAAATCTAGTCCCATTAAATCTGTAAGGGCTGCAGACAATGCAACAGCTAGAAAGCTGCTCTGGCCTGTCTTGTGCTAGCATCAGGCACAGCAACAGGGAACTGAGATGTATATGGCTGCTTCCCTGCCCGTGAGCAGACACAGAGGGGGTCACACAGAGCCTCTGTAGCTGGATGCACTTGTAGATTGGGGTTAGAAACCAAGGAAGGAATGCGGAGGAGCCCGCTGGAGGCTGGTGGGTCTGCTCCGTCGGGGTGCTTGCAAACTCAGCAAAGGCATCTCCCAAAGAGCGGCCAGCCCTGGGGCAAGCCCACCTCAGAAAGCTCTGCCTGAGCCCATCCCAATCCTAGAAAGCCTTTCACAAACATGGGGGAGCACTGGGAGACCAAGCGGAGGGCTGGAGCTCCGCCTAGCCCCGCTGTCTGGTTTCCAGATCTGGTCCCTTTGACTCAACGAGGGCCAAACAGACCTTGAGTCTGGTTTCCAGACTGGCAGCCAATTCATTCCAGGGAACGTTTCTTGGCCTCAGGTCTGCCTCATCTAATGCCATAAGGACTGCAGGCAGGGGAAGGTGGCAGTGCTAGCCAGCACCGATGGCTTCTGAAAATCCCATCGATTCCCTTCCCCTTTATGATATTCCACTGGGCAAGGCAAATGGGTTCGATTTACAGATCTTGCCTCTCTCCTCCAGATCGCTCGAGCCCAAATAATAACATTTAGAGGAAACCACGTTTGCAGCCAGAGTCTGGCGTCTGTGGACCGATACCCTGCCACGGAGCAGCAGGAGTGGAGCTGCAGGAAAGCTAGATGGATTACCACCATTCCCGCTCTGGCGCGGGAGACTCGAAAACGCGTGCTCAGAAGCCGAGGGTGTGTTTCAAATGCTCGGAGAGCGGCTCCGTGCCAGGGCGCCAACACGACGAGCTGCTACAGCAGCACGCCTGCGAGCATCGCCCTGGGAGGAGGTCGGGTTCAGTGCGAACTGCTTTCCTTGCAGGCCTTTTGCGTGCGCCGGCATCATTTCCATGCACCTTCTCCTCCTTTTTACACTCCCAAAGCGTTGTGCCCGTGCGGGCACCTGAGAAGTCCTCTACTCCTTTTCGAAGGTGCAGCTTCGGGCGCTTGTATTTGCGGCTGCCTGGTGGGGTTTAAGGAAAGCAGCGGCTTTTTGCCTAGAATTTGAGGCTGCCTGGTGGGGTTTAAGCAAAGCAGCGGCTTTTTGCTCAGACCCTGCAGGCCTGGCTGTTTCTCGGTGGCATTTTCATGACCACCTTGCCTTTCTGCTCCCTCCCAGCCCGCCGCAGCTCTGCCCACCCTCGCATCGGCTGTTTTCTCCCTCAGGCTTGCGGCAACCTGACGAAAAGACCCCGGGAGCTGTGCCGCAGGGAAAAACGGGAGGATGCGATCGCGTAAAACCTTCTGTGCAGCTTTTTTAGCTGTGGGAAACCTCGTCTAGCCTAAGAAAAGCAACGCTGTCCGCTATACCGGCTTTCAAACGCTTGGCATCCCTCCCGCAGAGGTGCGGGCGGCGGCCGTGAGGCTGCTCCAGGGAGCGGGGACAGCACTGTAAACGATCAGCCCCGTTGCTGGCAGAAGGAGCCTCCAGGCCCCTTTACCGGCGACCGAGCTCTGCGGGGCTGAGGGCCGCCGCCGGGAGAGCCGAGCCGAGCCGAGCCGAGCCGGGCCGCCCCAGCCTCCCTCCCGCTGAGGTGCCGCCGCGGGGCGGGTCTGAAGGAGGAATGGCTCCGGCGTTGCTCCCGGCTGCCGGAACGGAGGCGAACCGCCCTCCTCCCGCCGGGGAAAACCACCTTAACGCGGAGGCAGGAAGCCGCCGGGCCGGCAGGCACCAATCAGGCCGGCCCGGTGAGGGAGGGCGGCGGCGGCGGCGGCGGCAGCGGCGGCCGGGGGACGCTGCCGGCGGGGAGGGAGGCCGAAGGCGACCGGGCGGTTCGAGAGGCAGATGGCGGAGGGCGGCCCCCCCGGCGGCGGGGATCCGCCCGCCGCCTCAGGCGGGCAGGCAGGTAACGTGGGGCCGGGGGGGAGGAGGGCGGGAAGCGGCGCTGCCGGGACGGGACGGGACAGGGCCCCCACCCGCCGTCCCGGGCCGCCTGTGGCTAGGGCTCAGCCCGGCTCCCCCCCCCGCCGCCCCCGCTCTCTCTCCAGCGCAGGTCGTAACCTGAAGGAGTGGCTGCGGGAGCAGTTTTGCGACCACCCCATCGAGCACTGCGAGGACACCCGGCTGCACGACGCGGCCTACGTGGGGGACCTGCCCACCCTCAAGAGCTTGCTGCAAGAGGAGAGCTTCCAAAGGTGTGTGTGGGGGGGTGTGTGTGGGTGGGGGGGCTTCTCACACCCCGCCCTGCCCGCACCCTCAGCGCTGGCCTTGGGGACCCTCACGGGGACAAGGTGGGAAACACGGGGTGCGAGGTCCCGCTTAAGCGATTTTGGCGAACGACTCCCTGGGGCCGCTCGCCCCGCACTGTCCCCGCAGCCCCCCTCCTTCTGGAGACCCCCGGCTCGCTCCGTTTTGATGGCAGAGGTGTCAGGTTGGGAGGATGCTCCCCTCGCCCCCGGAATCATCATCATCCCCCCCGAGTCGTCTCCCAGTCGGCAAATCTCAAGCCAGTTCACGAGCGTGCGGCGGCCGCGCAAGAGCTCTTTTCAGATGAGGGCAGAAATGTAATACCCTGAAAACAGGAGCCTACGTATAATGGGAAAAACATACAAAAGGGATTACAATGGAATATAAACCTGAAACACCCTATGTTACAAAATCTGCCCAGTGCTAAGTCTGTGACCGTGGGGATAGCTAATTAATTTCCCTGCACCATGGAGAAAACTGCTTAGAGTGCAAAATGTCTC
Organism: Gymnogyps californianus; assembly: GCF_018139145.2. Taxonomy (NCBI): domain Eukaryota; kingdom Metazoa; phylum Chordata; class Aves; order Accipitriformes; family Cathartidae; genus Gymnogyps; species Gymnogyps californianus. The sequence continues at coordinate 1,669,631 of NC_059477.1, read as the reverse complement.
CCAGCCTCAAAAAAAGTGTCCTTTCAGCAAAAATGAGAATGAGCCAGCCCCTCTTTCTGCCACCTGGGCAGCTGGGGCTCTTCGGACCCTTGGTCTGAGATTTTTGCCTTATTTTTCCGCCATGCCGTGTGGGAAGCCTGTGGCAGCAGGGCCAGGCGTCCTTCCTTGCAGGAAAAAGCAAAGTTTGGCGGGAGGAGGAGGGCTGGACCCGCAGCACCATCACACAGGTGGTGGAGCGAGCAGAGAAGCGACTTCTTTGAATTTGGGGGTAGGTATGGGGTGGAGATCCCCCAGCCTCCAAGGTTAAAGGGAGCACTTTTATCATAAGACTTGACAGCTGAGGGCTTGATGCGGGGTTTATACTACTCCTCTTCCTAAAACACAGTTGAAAAAAAAAAAAATTGTGGCATTGCTCTCCTAGCAAACTCTGTAAATGCGCTGTATAAAACCTGCTTTGTCCTGTACCAGTTACGTGGGCCTGCATGGAGTGAGCTAGAAGAGCAAATCCACTGCTGCGCTGGCTAAAGAGCACTTTCGCCAGCCTACACTGGCCTTGAAGAAATCCCTTCTTCTCTGTGTGTTCCCGCTAAACTGGTACCTGCAGTGATTTGCAGAGAATTTGGGAGTGAGGTCTGGATGTTTATGAGATTTGTAGGGCTAACCTGAGATCTGGATGAGCGTGGTAACTAACACAGGTTATTTCAGAGGGGATCTAAGCAGCTGCCAGCCAGAGTCATCTCTTTCAATAAACTGGAAAAGGCTCTTGTGCCAGTACAGGCGTCCAACAAGGATGCTAATGGCCTACTAATGCTGTTCAGTGCAGGATGGCCGCACCTCCCAAGCTTGCTCCTTGCTGGCAGGGCTGAGTTTCCCTGGATTTGTGTTTATGTCATCCCATGGTGCCTGGCTGAGTGTGGATGTTGCCAGCGGTGCGATACGGATATACGCGTGCATTTCCGTACATTGCTCCCCTCTTCCCATGTCCTCTTGCTGTTTCCCTGCTGCTTTGATGACTTTCTGCCCCCTTTGGAGCAGCTTGAATTAAATGGTTGTGATCCCTAGCTTGGTCACTGCTGATTTGGGACATCTCCCTGTAGAAAGGGAGTGGGGAGTACTTTATTTTTTTTATTGGTAATTTTGACTGAGTTTTGAGGCAGGGTTTGTCCCTCGCTGTGCATATGTGCAGCTCCTGACACAGCAGAGCTGCGATAAAGCCCATCTTCCAGGCATTACTCCGATACATGCCGTAGTCTCTGGCTACCTACGTGCAGCGCCTGGTCAGGTTATTGGCAGGAGGTTTTCGGGGCTGCTGTGAAGTGCCAAAAATGGGGAGGAAAAGCTTCAAGGGAGCTGTTAGGGCTCTCCCAGCATCCTCCCCCAGGGCTGGGGTAGGCGGGCTGGTGCAAGGTGGCAGGAGGCCCTCTCTGACCCAACGCTTTTTCCCCCCGCCGACGCCAGCCGGATCAACGAGAAGTCCGTGTGGTGCTGCGGCTGGCTGCCCTGCACGCCGCTGCGCATCGCCGCCACCGCCGGCCACGGCCCCTGCGTCGACTTCCTCCTCCGCAAAGGGGCCGAGATCGACCTGGTGGACGTGAAGGGGCAGACCGCCCTCTACGTAGCCGTGGTCAACGGGCACCTCGAGTGTGCCAAGATCCTCCTGGAAGCTGGGGCTGACCCCAACGGCAGCCGGCATCACCGCAGCACCCCTGTCTACCATGCGGCGCGCGTGGGCCGGGCAGACATCCTCCGGGAGCTGATCAGGTGAGAGCTTGGGTGCTGGCTGGAGATGGCCCTGGTGGGGAGAGGGGTGGCTCTACTTCCCTCCCTCTCTTCTTCCCTTGGGATCTTTTCCCCCGTGGGGCTCAGAGCATCCGTTCCCTCCTCACATGCCCAGTGCCTCCACAGGCCACATCTCCAAGAGAAGGAGAGCGGGTGGAGGGGTGCCCAAAGGGACATCCTTGTATTCCCCATCGCTTGGCCCTGGCAACAGGTCTGTGCCCTGCTGTGTGACTCCCATGCCTGTTCTCCTAAGACAAAGCCCAAGAGAGGAGTCTCTGTTTCTGAGCCCACCATCCACTCTTCAGTCAGATGCAAATCTTACAAAGTATCTCCCCCCCCCCCCCCCCTCCATCTTGACTGCCAGCTCCACGCCCCTGGCTGAATTTACGAGTGAGGTGGATCCCCCAGCGAACCAAAAATTGTCTGGAAACGCATCTCTCCTTTACTTAGCTCTGCTGCTCTGACCGTTTTCTGTCCTTGGGAGGAGAGATGCTTGTCACCGGCACTGGCTGTTCTTGGCTGCCTGGTGTTTGCCCATCACTAGGACACCTTCCGTGGCATCCGATTCAGTCTCCCCTTGCCAGACACCTGATGCACAGCTCCATCGAAGGGGTGGCATCTCTGGGGCAGGGAGTGACGGCCGTCACTATGAGGTGATGAACAGTAACCTTAGCCGGGTGGTGGGTGACTGGTGACCTCCCATCCCTCAGGAAACTTCCTCTGCAGCACCAGCAGTGAGTGGGCTCAAGGTCTAGCAGTAGGCTGTGCGAACGTGAGTTTCCTCCTCTGTGGCGTGCCGTGATACTTCCTTTCTTCTAAATTGGAAGCTTTTTGTATAAGGGACCGTGCTGAACAACTATATGGGCCACTGATGCCAAATAATAAGGGATCATAAGGGGAAAATACAGGCTGTAGAAAGAAGTAGTAAAAGAGAAGGAAGTGTATTTGGATTCACACAGAAATGCTGTCCAAGGAATCCCTTCAATGACTGCAAATGCTAGAAAATGACAACCAAAAGGATTTGAATAGAAAAATTTCAAAATACTTGGGGATTTTCTCCTTTCCTTCTTGCTTGTGGGGAAGCTAGTTTTCATACAAGGGCAGCTTTAAGGAAGCTGACAAGTAGAAAGAAGGGGAGACGGTCTCCCCTCCTTGCTCCTTTCTCAGCAAGCTGAGAGAAGGATGTCCCCATCGCCACGTGCTTGTTGGTACAGGGTTCAGCTCAAATGCTGCACTCCCGAGAATCTCTCCCGATATATACGCTAAGGCAGGGTGAAATGTAGCAAATGGTATTTCAGCAGCACATGGAGAGCTTGATGCATTGATTTATGTGTCTACTCCTCGGGATAACTTGCCAGCAATATTAAAAGCAAGATTTTGGAAAACTTTCAGGATTAAAAATTAACTGGAGTTTGTCCAATATCTTTTTATTAGACAGTGTCCCTCCCAAGGCTGCTAAGCTAATACCAAATTGTCAGATTGCCCAAAATTTCAAATATCTTGGAGTACGGATTTCACGGATCTGTTCAGAGTTGCTTACTTAAAAATGCAGTCTTAGGTTACAGAGCTCACTCAGAGATTTTTAAAATGTTGATCTAAAGGATTTGGCAGGGGAAATGCAACGAGGAAGATGCTTTTACTGAGATATAAGGAAATATTTCAGCGTATTCAGCTCGAGAGAGCCTCAGTGTCCTGAAGAGAAAGCCCAACCCAGTCAGACTTGCTGCAGGTGTCTAAACATCACCTGGTTAATTTTTTTTTTTTTTAATCATATGGTAGTACGATCAGGATTCCTGAATACTACTGCAATTGCTGAACCAGCTAACCAAGCCATAGGTGAAATTGTATCCATTAATAGTAAATACACACACGGCTATGGAACGGTGATCCATTTTAGAAGACGGCTGGCGGAAATATTTATGGTTATATCGCCAGGGTATAGATTACTTTCCTAACAGCTTGTGATGTGATCATGCTGCGATGGGATCGGACTGTTGCACTGTACTGTGTAGCGCAGTGTAACTGAGGGCTGACCCAGCGTATTAAGGATGAGAGGATCCTTTTGCCACACTGAAACGGTGAAAAAGAGATCTGACAAATCACCCCGATGCCTCAGGTGCATGCCTAACTGTGATAAAAGTAGAATTTTGTATTTTGCTTTGAATTGGGGGGTTCCACCGAGAATTTTGGTGAGAATAATGGGAAAAAAAAGGAGTAGAATGAAGGGGTACCTGCTGTCTGGTCAGGACCATGGCCGTAGGAAGCAGTGGCCCTACAACAGCCCTACGAAAGTCCCACAGCAGCACAGATGACTTATCCAAATGCTCGTATAGTCTGATTTTTAAGAGGTTTATCTACAGGGAATGTGTGTGATTGCCTGTGGAGAACAGACACCTTTTCTTATTTAGCCCTCTGTGCTCCAACATAGGTGAAGCGATGTAGATTCAACAAAGTGCTGTGGAAGTCCCCAAAAGATGGGAATGTCCCCTTAGTGTGCAGTGATCCCTGGGCCAGCTGCCTGGCCTGGGAAGCAAAGCTCGATCCTGTGGCTGGTGCGAGGACCAGCTCGCACTCGGCAGTGTTGTTACTGCCTAGCTCCGTCCTTTTCCTGCATTTTTCCACTCCACCCGTCTCCTGAGATCTCAGCCGAGATGTTCGTGCTTGGGAGGTCTTGTGCGTTGGGGTAAAAAAACACTGCATGCCATTTGCAGCTCTTAGACAAGTTTCCTCGGCACTTGTTCGGTGTGTGCTTAATTTAAATGAGACTATTCCCATCCTCAGAATTGAAGCATTTGGTTAAGTATTTGCTGGATAGGGACCGGCCCCTTCTGGGTTCAGCGAGAGCTGTGCTTGCCTCGAGGCAGGATTTGTCCCCAGGTGGTTTCCTTATTTGTTTTATTAACTGCAGAAAGGAATATAATGCTATCTAGGAAGACAGAAAAATCTAGTTCTCTGAACGCTCAGTTTGCAATTTTGCGAGAGGGACTGGCAGGTGAAGGAACCTTTTATCCCTCTGTGGGGAGAAAGGACAGGGCTTTGCTTGATCTGCAATGCTGCAATTAAAACCAGCTACTCCTTAGGGGATTGAGTTGTCTTCCTCCTTCTTCCCATCCAAGCTGCATGTGAAGTAGATGGAGTTGGTGTCCCCACTGCTTGGGTGTTACCCAGCCTGGGGGAAAGAAATACTTATTTCTGCTGTCTCTTCTTTCCGCAGCATTGCCATTTTTCAAATTTCATGCTTTTCCAGAGAGCGACACTTGGCCTTTTTGCTCCCATTTATTTGGCCGCATTGTTCACTTCCTAAAAAAAAAAATGACAAGAACCAAAGCCAATAAGCCCTGTTTTCTGCTCGTTCACAACTTAGTGCCGTCTGTATTTACCGAAAAGAAGTATGCTGCGGGCGCTGCTTCTGTTCCATGACGATGCTGATGTCCATCGAGCAGGGCTTTAGCCTGCTTGCGTGCCTTCTCCGTGCCACAGCAAGCCCGAGCCCGCTTTGCTCTGGCTGCAGGGCTTATGGAGCAGTTGGGACACCACGGCACCGTGCGGCGAAGATGTGAGGTACGAGTTTCTCTGTGGGGTAGGGTGAGGCAGGAGCCAGTTGCAAAAGGCTTGAGAGGTTTGCTGCTGCGGCTCATGGAGGTCTCTGCTTCGGCGCCTGGAGTGCTGGTCGGTGAACCGCAATCTCTCTTGCGGTACCTATTATAATATATAACCTGTGAATGGAGCTGTGCAGGATGGATGGGGAGAGCGGAAGGTCTGACGCAATTATTTTGTGTTTTTCCAGTTTCCTGCGTGCTCAGAGTTGGCGGGTACATCCCTTCAGCTGAGCTGAATACTAGGGAAAAGGCCTCTTTTTGACTCCCTGATGGGATTTCTGATGGGATTTCAACCACCCCGGCTCCTTCGGGAGCAGGATTTTGTCATATGTGTTTCACTGTTGAGCGCAGATTTCTGTTTCCATTTCCCTGCTGTTTGTGACAGTCAGATCGATTGCCTATATTGCTTTTTGGCCTCTTTTATCCTGGTGGGGAAGTTATTTCCCTGCATCTCTTCAACTGAGTCATTTGGAAACATCCCCTCTCCCCAGCTGGCTCATTAGCATCCAGCATTACGTGGTGCTGGCTCAGGGCTGAGCCGTCCCCTTGTGCCAAGGCTGCGCTTGGCACATCCTTCAGGAGGGCAAGGAAAGATGTTCCTCAGCTGCTCCTCCTCTCTCCGAAGCCCGGGCTGTTGCGGGCAGAGAAACAGCTTTGCTTCTTGAAGATCAGACTGTGCTGGATACGGCATCCCCACTCCGAAGCCCCGCCAGGCCCATCTGAGGGTAGGTACGGGCGGTTCTTGGGTGGTGGACCCCAGAGGTACCAAAAGCAGGCAGGGTGCTCACCCTCTGGGTGTCCTTCAGCCTCATCCCCTGCCATTTTGTCACCCTGGGCTGCAGTCGTGGTGCTGTTGCCCTTGTTTCCAAACCTCCGCTCTTCTCTCTCCCCCGCCCAGGTACGGCGCAGACGTGGACGTGAATCACCACCTCGCTTCCCGGGTCCCCAGCCTCTCCCTGCGGCCCCTCACCACGCTGGTGGTCTGCCCGCTGTACATCAGCGCTGCCTACCACAACCTCCAGTGCTTCCGGCTGCTGCTCCAGGCTGGAGCCAACCCGGATTTTAACTGCTGCGGGCCCATCAACATCCAAGGCTTCTCTCGGGGCTCCCCGGTGTGTGTGATGGACGCTGTCCTGCGGCACGGCTGCGAGGCGGCGTTCGTCCACCTCTTGATTGACTTTGGAGCCAATCTGAACCTGGTGAAAGTGGAGGCCTTGGGAGTTGAATCCACGGGAAGGGTCAAAGTCAACCCTGAGGCTCTGCAGGTGTTCAAAGAAGCAAGGGGTAAGTGGCTTTGACTTACTGAAGTGGCGCTGGTTTTATCTAGCTCTGGCTTCAGGAGAACTCTTCGGAGAGTTTTATTTGGTAGTTAGGAGCTGTTAAGGTGGTAGGGTGGGTGTTACCATCCTCTTTTGGGTCTGTTTGTTCAAGTGCCTGCAGCCAAGCGCAAAAAGATCGTGTAAACAGGTTATGCCTAACTTAGAAGTGTAAAGCAGTTCTAACACACAAAAAAGGTAACTGGGATTTAACAAGTGTTAAGCTAAGTGTTAATGACTTCACCACCCCTGATACGGCTCCCAAAGAGCTGTTGCTGGCCAGGCAGGCATCAGGCAGGAGAGGACCGTGGGGCTGGCCTCTGCAGCTCCCTGGCACGGATCCTCAGTGTTGCCAAGCCTGCTGCCTGCCTCCAGCTCTGTCAACACCGATGGCTCAACCCAATGGTTTCCCCATAAGCCTCCAGCTAGACTCCCTGTTTTCCTCCTGTTGCATTTTGTACGTTCACATGGTGTTTTCCCTCTTGAGTCCTTCAGCTACCGATGGTGCCTATCTCAGCAGCCCAACCTGTCGGTAACTTTGCCTTATCTTTCTCCCAGCTCTTTTCCATTGCCTAACCACGTCCTCAGCACCCGGAGGCGAGGTTTAGGCAGTGGGGTCCTATCAGAGCTGGGCTTTGGATCTGCGGACCACAAGCAGGTTATGGCATATCCAGTGAGATCCAGTTCTCCAAAGCCGTGCAGATGTGCCCTCACTGTTCTTGAGCGACCCTGTGCCTCTGCAGGGGGGGCCCAGGGAGAGACCCAGGAGGTAGTTGTATCTGGACAGGCTACTTGGGAAGTAAAGCCACAAATGGTGGTAGCAAGTGGCAGGAGGGAGCTCAGATGGTGGTGGAAAAAGGTGGGGAAAAAGCTGGCTTTTTGAATTTAACATCCTCTGGGAAGCAAATGAGTTACGAAAGAAGTAAACCAGAGCCTCAGACCTGAACATGCCTAAATTTACCTGCTATTTCTTTCTTTTTATAACAAAAGCAACATCAATACAGTGCGCACCCTTGTTCCAGCAAGGGCAGCACCTCGTAAAACCACCAGGCTCAGCGGGTGAAGGCCAGGGCTTTGCACCAGGGTCGGAAGTGGGGTTTCCCTCTCGAACTCCAAAGAAATTTGAAAGGGATTCAGAATGTGGGATACAACCCCCCCAGCCCGAAGTTATTCAGCTTTGCACGTGCCTGGTTTTTAAACCTGCCTGGACTTTTGCTGAGAAGAGGCACACATAAGCTGGAGCAGGTGGTTTCCATTAAGCCTGGGTTTAGGAGGCAAATGGGACTCCTCAGGTAGAGCACGCAGGACAATGGAGTGGTGCCTTGGAGGTCCAGTTCCTGAATCAACATGGACACCACCATCCTCTTGTCCCTGTGCTGGAAGAGCTCTCCATGAACTCAAAAGAAGCCCTCAAAAGAAAGTTGGGATAAGGCCTGAGCTGGCCGTCAATGCTGTTGTTTCCCAGGGGACGGTTTAGAGCAAAAATGAAGTCCACGTAATTTTAAAATGATCCGAATAGTATAAAGCCTCTCACAGCCTCCCTTGGTGTGGGTTTGGCAGTGATCTCTTGAACCCTCTCATGCAGGGACTGGCTCCATGGTCACAACCCCATGCAGTCTCCAGCTCGCCCTTCCAAACTGCCCGTGTGGCAGCTGTCGTTGCCCCAAGTCTTTGGCCGAAAGGTTTGGCCTCCTCACAGGGAGGATTTGTGCATGCTCAGCTCTCCTGCGCCGCCTTCGTGTTGCTGGGCAGGACGTGGCCTCGGCATTTGGAAGGGGTGAATGGCTCCTCAGCTGTCAGCCAGAGCTCAACACAATTTACATGCTGTTATCCCTTTCTCTTCCTCTCTCGGTCCCTCAATAGTTTTTCTCTGCTTTCTTCATCGCAGGCCGCACCCGGAGCCTCTTGTCTCTCTGCCGCATAGCTGTACGAAGAATACTTGGCAAATCTCGTCTGGATCTGATCCATATCCTTCCAATCCCAGACCCCATTAAACAATTTTTACTTCACGAACACAGTTAAAGGGCAACTGGCTGCTTTCCGGGACAGTTTGGTTTGGTAAATGAGTGCGCTGATAAAGCCAGGTGCCAATCCTAACCCTTCCCCCACCGCGAAATACTGTATTGCTCATGGAGTGCACATAATTCCCTGCCCCGGTGATTCTCCCCTCCAAATTTAGGGTGCAGTGATTTTGTGTGTCTATTCTTAAGCTACCGGTTATCGAACTGGTGATGTCTTGTTTGCAACTGGTTGGGCGATGAGGCTGATAAGCGTGTATGGCTGTTACATGAGCAAATACAATATATCCTATAGGTGTTAGCATATGTCTGTTTGTTATGACTCTACCTCTGTTATTGATCTGTGTTACACACACCTTGGGTCTCAGCGGCACTTCTGAGCGGGGAAAGTGTCCGTCCTTAAGCCTTTCCTCTTCCTATAGCGTACAAAGGAGTCTCTCCTCGCCTTGGTAAGAGTTTTACGACAGCACTGTTCTCTTTCTGCCGTCAGTACCTGGCCTTTCTCTTCCGTATGAAGTTTGTGATTGCTGCTGTAAAAGTGGATGTATTTTCTTCTGTCCTCTTCTGGTGTGAAATGCATCAAGTTTCCTGTCCAGTGCTGTGCGTTACTTGGAAAATTGTATCCGTGTCTGCAAGGTAGCTGCTGACTTGGCTTTCTTTGTGTAGAGGCCCCATCGCACGGATGGGAGAGTAGCAGAATATGTAATCCTACCCTGTCTGAGTCGTTTCTACAGAGCACCAGATCTGCTGTGGCAGCTTGGCTCTCCCTCCAGCACTGTAATGGACAAGGCAGGGGCTGGCCGGTCCTCCTGCCAGCTGCCTGGGACTGGCTCAAGTCTCGTGACCGCTGCCGTAGCACGAATGAGAAAACATGGAGAGAAGAGGAAAAGGTAGTTTCACCTCTGGAAACTGAGAGCCACACAGCCTGTTGTGGGGTTGTGATCCCTATGGTTCAGTTGCCACTGCAGTGGTGGTGGGACAAGGACTGTGATATTCGGATGAAGCCAGCATGTGAACCTGAAAGATTTCTAGGGTACTTTTTGGGAAAGCAATGGCTAAATTAATCTTCTGTTCACTGTAAAATGGGTTTGAATATTTGAGAGTGACCAGGAGCAACAGTGGAGGGGTCGCTAAATTAAACTGTTGTGTTGCTGTGCTGGATGGTAGTTGATGCAATGCCTGTGAATATGTCTGTGTGATTATGAAGAAAAAGACACCAAAATGATCTCTGGACTGCCTGCTTGCAATATTGCAGTGATTGTGATGTTAGTGAAGGCCCAGTAAAGTAGCTGAGAATGCACAGCACATAGAAATAGAAGTTCCTACCTACCTTTAACTCCATATCCCACGGTGGCAGTTATGACCAGAGAAAACCCTCCCAGCTCCACTTAACAGGTCTTTTTGTTGCATGCTGCTTCTACCAGCATTGTGGAAAAGGGAGAAGAAAGGACTTTCTGTCTTTTCTTGAAGAGTTAGGAGGTTATGTGCTTCTAAATGCAGTGTTGCATCCAGCAGCCTGGGCTCCTTTGATTTCCAGTGCCTCTACATTGCTGTTTACCTTCATGTCACAAGCTCACAGAAGAGTGTCATTCTGCAGTGAGTCGACAGCCTTTCATCGGGATCTCAGGGTCAGCCAGCTCCGTAAAGGTAGCGACGTAGTCATCGTATAGGAAACATTGTCAAAATAGCAACTTTAGAAGGACAGAGATGATGGTCCCTCAGGATCTTGGGTAAAAACTCAGGTGATAGTTGGTACTTGCTTTTGCTTTACTGATTCAAGTTCTTTCTAGTCCCTGTGTTATAAGTTGATTTTTTGGACAGTGTTTCTTTGCCAGATGTTCTTCCCATGCTCGCGCAGTTGGCAAGGGTATTTTTCCAGATGCGATCCCAAAGATGTTGGGGATTTATTTATTGTATGGTATTAGTGCCTAGGGACCTGTTGTTGAGACCCGACTTAAGCATGGGATGGCAAGGACAGTAAGAGCCCCTCCTGGGAATGAGATCTAGCTCTGGTCGTTCTTCTTGACCTGCTGCAGCAACAGGGAAGTGGGTTGTTTAAGCTGCCTTGCATTTCGGTTTCGAACGCCTTTGGCCGACAGCCCTGGTTATCCTGCCGCTATAGGAGCAGATCCTCAAGGCTGCCCCATAGACTTGCCCCATGGACTTGCCCCATAGGTCTTGACACTAATGACAAAATGTTCTTTTTCCAGAGGCATAAATGAATGCAAAATCACAGTTCAGTTTCTGTTCCTCCCACTGTGGCATGTGTTTAGGGTGGAGTTTGATAAGCAGGGATGGGCTTTCTTGTATGTTTTATTATCTGCTGAGGAACACGTGCCTTTCCAAGATGCTTTCAGAGAAGGAGGAAGGGCAGGAAAAATGCAGTCCCTGATTGTTCCCTGTTATTTCAGTTCCATGGCCAGGCCTGGAAGGTCCAGCTGGCCCCTTACGTTGCTCTACTCACCGATTTTAGGATAAGGTGGCAAAATTTGCACTACTGAGAACAGGCTAAAGTGTGGTGGTTACACTCAGTGCTCTGATACCAAAGCAAAGGATACTTTCAAAACCCTCCTCAGGTGAGATATAATGGCAAGGATATGTAGCTGTAGGCATGCTTTCAAGGTGAGAAGGCAGCAGTTTTGCACTGTTTCCTTTTCAGGCTTGCAGATGGTTTAGGTTTTCACCATGCTGGAGGCCAGGGCAGCCCATGAGCATGTTGCCTGAGAGTTGTGCGCTTGCTTTATAGAAGTGTTAACATGCCTGAAAGATGCAAACAGGTTGTAAAGCCTCTTGTCACCTTGCTGGTGGAACCATAATGTTTTGCAGGAGCACAGGCCAAACGTACTTTCTAGCTCCAGTGTATAGAGGCAGAAAATGAGGTAGGTTGTCTTGAGAAAATGCCATGGCAAACAGCTTCTTTGGGTCGACTTTTTTCCCCTCGATTTTTACTTGTTCATACAGTTTTGCAAACCGGTCACCCTTAGTGCCTTTTGGGGGAAGGTGGTAGGATGGATGTGGAAGGCATATGCTCTTCTGGGGAGAGCTGGCTCCACCTGGCATGAGCTACGGTGAAAAGCCACGGAGTGAATGATGGAGGGTGGCCCAAAGAAATTCGGAGAATTGAGTTTTTAACTCAGTGGCTGATGTAACTCGAGTATATAGTTAAAGCTAAGCCTCTGCAGATGACCTGTTACAATTTTAATTGCAGATGCTTCAGTATTTGGTTTGTTGACTGTTGTGCCCTTGCCTGACACTGTCCTACAGTGTGCTGATGGATAGCCAGCCGGTGGCACCCTGACCAGTCTAGCAACTGCGCTCCCTCCCAGAACCGCAACTCCCATGGGAGTGAAATTGCAAAGAGCACCCTCTTCCCGTGCACAGAGTCAATACCTGGTACTGATACGATTCCTTTGTAGGTCCCGCTGGTAAGCTCAAGCCATGCTGGGGGTGGGGACTTTGGCCTCTGTGTGTATGGGTAGTTCTTTTGACCTCGAGCTTGAAGGACTATATGAGTCTTCAAATCCAACCGATGTGGAGTCCAGAGGATTCCCCTGACCATGGATATCTCCAGCCCTCGATCCACAGGTCGAAGGATGGTTCTCCCAGCCCAGTAGCAAACAAGCTTGAAGTTCATCGGTCACTTGGGCATTTGCGGAATCAAAGCTTTGAAGTGCAAGGAGACATTTTGCCTGGACTACCCATCCAACTCCCATCTTAACTGGGGGACTGTGCCTCCTGCAAAGGTCTCGGTGTTAAAACCTGGATGGTCTTTCTTTTGGCTTGAGGGCCTGAAGGGAGTCCAGCTCAGGGGGACATCTCACATAACATTAAGCCGTAAGTGCAAAGACTACTGTTAGAGTAAGTCTCTGTGGACATTGGTTGCTGAGGCTACATAAACCCAGCTTTGCCTTAGTGAAGTGGTTTAATACGCAGACTTAGAAGATCTGGAATTTTCATTGTAGAGAGGTAATAATGAATCTCAAAATAGATTCATGATATTCATAGACCTTGGTGTCCTGTCCTGTAGGGCCAAAACCTGTACCCTCTGGCTGTCCCTGTCCTTTTAAACCCGAGAAACAACAGTCTTCCAATATGAAATCTGAGTAATATGTGCATATTATATATCTTCACGCTATATAAACAGCGTTTATTTTTGCCTTAACTCGGACTTCACCATTTCCTCCTATGTAGCAAAGCATTCTCTTTTGTAAAGTTATTCTTTTCCATGTTGTCCGTGGGGCATGCTCAGATAACATGAGTAACAAATGAATATTGTGAAGTCATGGGTGGGAAACTAAACATTTCTGCGGTGTACATCCCCTATATTGAAGAATGCCTATTATATTTGTGCATAATATATAAAGCGTGCATTGCGTGGCCTTGCTGCAAGCTTGGGTGGGAGGGGATAACAAGATTTGGAAAATAGTTAAAGAACCAAACCGGATCTGGAATAAGCAAAGCAGATCCAAAGCAGTCTTTTTCATGTGAGCTTTCTTCTTGTCTTTGTTGCTATAGGGGATTTCCAGAGCACGAAATGCTGGTACCCAAATAAAATTTCCTGCTCTTTGGGAGTTTTGCAAAAGGCGGAAGAACGGCATCTGTTGGGTTGAAGTGGTTTATTTATTGATCTATTTATTTTTCCCCATCCCCAATGTCAAGTAAAGCCCTTTTTACAGCAAAAAACTGGCCTTGGAGGTACAGCACCTCTTTAGCCCTTCCTGTTCCAGTGAAGAAAGCAGCGTAAGAACCTGCCCAGGACAGAACAGAGGTGACAGAGTCCCGCTTCAAGAAGCTCTAATCAGTGGTCTGTTGGTTTTGCCCGGGGTAAAACGCTTGTGCGCAGCAGCAAGATCAGATCCGAGAGCGGATCGGAGGGATCTCTGGTGGGCCTGGATCCGCCTGTAGCTGAATAAAGACGTTCCGGTGCAAGAGCGTGGCTGGCTGCCTCAATCATTTGCTTCGCCGTGGGAAGGAGGAGGGCAGCTCTACGCGGCAAAGAGCGGGGACTGGATTTGCAGAAGCCTGAATCCTGCTGGCCTCGGAGGCTGTAGCTGACTCTTCTGCACGTTTTGTAGCCACTGGAGGGGGCCGGAGAACCGTGCTGCCTGCAAGGGGGTTGCAGGCAAGCAGGCAGGGACTGGGCAACGGTTTGCCGCACCGTTGCCAACTCCTGCCTTGCCACCCCTGGACAATTTTCAGGAGGGATGTGACAGACAAATCAAAATGTAAACCGTCGTGAATGTGCAGACGAGGCCCCCCTCTGGAGCCTTCCCCCCCCCCCCCCAAATCCTCTTTCACATCCTCGCAGCGGTGCTGGCCTGCCCTTCCCTCGGGGTGCCGTGGCAGCTTGCGGCAGCGCGCGGTGGCTGCTGTCACCCACTGCTGCTTAGAGCAGCCCAAAGCTCTTGGCTTTCCACCCGGTCCTTCAAAACAGGCTGAAGGGGGCTCTTTAGACCTCTCATTTCTGCTCCTCCTTTCTTTGTACCCGGCTCTGGAAATGCAGCTCCTCAGTTTGTCCTGGCATGAAAGTACTCTGAAGTCGGTGTAATTCCTCAAAATATTTTGATTCTTATAACTTAGATTTTCCCGGCATTTTCATTGGAAAACTCCCTACAAGCTTAAGCTGCAAGCATTTCTGATGGTTGCTCTGTTCTTCCTAGGGGTTAGCAGATGTGCAGGCTCCCTCTGCAACACCCGGACACTTTGCGTTCTTTAGCTCAGGTGGTAGAAGGAACATTTCGGGTACCTGAGGATTTAGTCCCTGTAGCTATCTCCAGTCAAGGGCACAGTCCCTTTTTTAGGATTCCTGCTATTTTCACTTGGGAGATGTTTTTCCAAGCTGGTGCCAGCGTTTCCCCTAAAGGCAAAAAGAGAGTTTCTCTTAAATTGGAAGAAAACGATCCAATGGTTTGGAATTACGGTGACGGTGATTAAAAACAAAGCAAAACAAGCCCTAACTTGAAATTCTAACATCTCCAGCCTCGATATTCCTCTAGCTCAGAAGTGGCTCCCTCCTGCCTCCCAGTGCATCTGCCCCCAGGCTTGTGCAGTAGCCCCCCCAGCTTGGTAGCCGTGACCCTGCTGGGTGGTGGGTCAGCGATAGCATCTCTGTGCTGCAGCTTAGAAAGAACGGGAGATTTATCATCAAGTGGGAGAGACCTGCGTGTCCGAGCTGCAAACCTCGGGACAATAAATGTGGAATTGTTTAAAGGACTGCTGGACTCCAGCCGTGATTTTGCATGCTGTTAACCTGTCCCCTCTCGGTTACCTCTGGAGTAGACAGGCTGGGGTTTCTGGTCACCTCTCACTGAATTTCATGTATGGCTGGGGAGAAGAGCTCATGGGTGAGTCTGTCCTTGGTTTACATAACGGCACTGCAATATTTTCCTTATTACTCACACTCATTAATCTTATCTTAAGATCTAATGCGGAGTTCCCTTTCCTGCAGCGGCAAGGAAGAGACGCGATTTTGCCTTGCACTGCGTGATGCTCAAATATCTGCTCTGGGCTATGAGAACCGACCAAGACCGCAGTAAATCTCAGGCAGTCTCAAAGCATTTCCTCTAGCATGCGTTAATTCCACTCCCCCAGCCGCTGCTGGGGAAGCCCCTAGTTGTTTAATTTTTTCGTTTTTTTTTTTTTTATTTTTTTTTTTGTTTTGTTCCCTCTCAGCTCCTTCAGGCGTGTCTTCCCTCCCAAATGAGCTCTCTGTCCCCTGCAAGTTGCAACCTGGAAGAAAAAATAAGAGGTCTGCGGCTCACCTGCGGTGTGCCTGAGAGACAGGGCAGCACCCGTGGGGTGCTGCGCCCACGCCAGCCCTGCGCAGGGGAAAGGAGGCTGCAGCCCCCCGAGGCCATAGTTGCACTGCCGAGCTCATTAACCTGTCTCCAGGTACACGCGTTTCCCGCTGCTTTCATCACTTTTTTTCCCCCCGACGCGTATGTACGAGCCTGATTTGTACTGTTCTGTTTTGCACTTTTTTTTCACTTTTTTTTTTTTTTTGTTTATGCTTCAGAGACAAATGAAATCTGCTTTTGTTTACTGGAAAGTATGCTTTATTTTCCCATCATCGAGCATCTGGTGTTTGTAAAAGGCACAACGAAATCTTTCCAACAGAAAATCAGCCAGCTTGAGTGTGCCTGGCCAGGAGTTCACGTGTGCCACGATCTTTATCCTAAAAAGGTACTTAAAAAGTCCAAACCAAGAAAGTGCCAGCCAAACACGCTGCACGATGGTGAAAATCTACAGGTAAAAATGCTGGAAATTCACATTTCCCATCAAATGTACGTTTAGCGAAGGCTGTGAGTTACCGCAAGGCTCCAGTAAGCCTTTGCCTAAAAGCTTTGTGCAAGAAGGGAACAGTGGCAGGTGGTGCGTACCTGTGAGCCCCGGGAACAAGCGTCTCCAAATATTTTCATAGGATGCTTCCGTCACTAGGAAGTCAGAGGGAAAAATAAAGCTAAGGTGGGTAAGATGGAGTAGGACAACTGTTGTCGTTGATTAATGGCTTCGGCCGTCCCCCAGAAGGTAGCAGGATGATGTACGATCCGTACACAGTCCACTCCCCGTGGCACGGGCTTTCTGTAAGCTTTCCAAACATACCAGGGTGAGGTGATGCTTGCAGACACGGCATTTTCTCTGACGGCGTCTTTCCACAGTCATCTGAAAGCTGCTAAGGGAATTTTGGAAGCTGGTTTCCAGCCATGATTCGCTTGGCCAACTCTGCACTTGCCTTTAATTTTAATAATTTGGCGACACCCATTTATTTAACATTTTGCAAAGCAGGGTCTGCGTTTGCTCAGAGAAAATGAGAGATGAAGGATGGTAAAATGCCTTCATAAATTGGATTTTAAATTAAGAAATCGCTTTAAAAGCACTGAGTGCTGTTAGCTCCATGTAGCGGTGTCACTTATGGCATCGCGAGCTGTGGTACCGGTTGGAGGCACGGAAGATCGAGGAGGCACAGGGAGTGGGGTGGATTGTTTTGTGGGTGTTTCTGGCCTTTCTGAGCCTGCTTTTGCTTGCAGTTGGAATGTAATAATAGATTCATCTCTTGTTTCATTTCCCACAAAACACAGTTTTTACCAATAAGTCTTAATTTTGGAAAATTTCAGCAATTGAGCATTTCATATCAGTATGTAAGCAGCTTCTGGAAGTTTTCTCTTATATTTGATCATATCCATGATATTCCATGACACTGTAGTGGAAAGTCTCGTGATGCAATAGATGCAATATTTAATTTAATTTTTTAATTTTTATTTTCAAATTACTAATGGTAGCTGCAGCTTGGTCTCGATTGGGACATACGTCAAATTAATGTGTTTAAATTACTGTTTTTTTAAATGAGAGCTGTTTTGCTTTGTTCCCCGTTGTCCTAGGACGAGGTTAAAGATTGGGTGCTGTCGTAGATACCAAGCATGTTTTCAGGGGGTTGCTTGGACTCCACCAAGTTTCATGGACAGATGCTCTGAAGAAGAGTCCAGGTCATATCAGCGTGGTGCCATCTTGCACAGATGACCGACGGTCACGTGCTGGTGCCTGGTGGCATCTCTGAGCAGCACTTCATTGCCGGGCAGTGCTGGGTAGGACGAAGCTGCTGGGCCCTGGAAAGCCTGGCTCATTCTTGAGATGCCGCGGCCTTTGAGCCTTTGTGGCTGTGTAACAGCGACCTTCCTCGCACCTCAACACCACCCTGGCACTTGGACACGCACCTCCAGATACTTCTTGTCGAGCTGGAAAGGAATTTTGCTTTATAATAAATGCGTTGTAAGACTCTCTGTTGTTTAAAGGCGTTCGAGTCCTTACCTTCATCAAAGCAACCTATAAAGCCTCCTATAAATACTACCTAGGAAAGCAGAAGTTTCCAATTACCCTAGCTCCACTCCTAATATCAGTTCCTATAATTGCCAACCTCCATTAGTACCAACTTTCTTAAAGCCAAAGCATCAAAGCGGAGGTTCTTCTTTGCCTTAGTTGGCGACTGCCACCAGTCTGGAGGTCGGTCATCTTGGACTTGATGGACTTGGCAGTGTTAGGTTTACAGTTGGACTCGATGATCTTAAAGGTCTTTTCCAACCTAAATGATTCTATGATTCTACCCACACCTTACCGCGTGCCAGCTGCTCTTTCCCTGCCTGCTGCAGCATCTCCGTGGCCTTCATGACACAATACGGCAGTGTCCTGTCCGAATCGCCCATCATTCAACCAGAACTGTGGCCTAAAGGCCATCTGTGAAATCTGAAAGTTGAGAATTATTTTTAACTGGGTAGCCTGAGACAGTGTCTGGTCCCTCTTGCTGGGAGTTGTTCTTGCTGGGTGTTCAGTGAACTTTGGGTTTAGTCCATAAACTTTCAGTGTAGTGATAACCCTAAATATTTCATGCGTCATAGACTGTGGATGATGCAAAGATGTCAGCAAAACCTGTTGTGCCAATGCAAACAACTCTAGGAAGTTTTACTGTTCCCATTGCTGGTGCAGGAACCTTGTTCCTCTTCACTCTGCGTATGTGTCCGTGCGTCAAGAGAGGCCAAAAGAAATGAGGTGCAGGTAAATGTGAATCCCATAATGCTATGCTATCCAAAGACAAAAAATAGGACAGTTAAAGGTTATTTGTGCATTCAGACTTCCGTAACACTGAAGGGAGCTCTGTGCTGGTGGAACTGCTGCGGGTTTGTGTTTGCTCCCCAGCAGAGAGCATTTAAAATGCCGCGGAAACATGGTGAATATGCGTCATCCCACCCCGAACCAGCGCAAAATGCGCTGGGCAGCCTTGGCTGGATGTACTTTCACGTGGGATCCTCGTCAGGGTCCAATGGGAATATGGGCAACACCACTGTGCCGTTTGGCAGAAATGACTTAATTGGTGATGCGTTCGTTGCCAAGGTCAGTGAAAATGGTAAACGCGCTGGCAAACGGGACATCAATGGGTGTCTGCTGTGAATTTGGCTCTTCCGATGTTCCTTTTCTCTGGTATGAAAAATGATTCACCCGGCTTTGAAGTACCTGATCTTGTTAGCATAGGTCAGATGTTTAAACATGACTAAGGATATTATATGGACTAATTAAATCAAGGCATCTGGTGTGCATATCATTCTGCAGATAGGTTTCCATGGAAAGCGGTTTATATGCCTTGAATATCATTAGAAGATTAGATTACAAATCAGATGGATCTTGTGTTCTTCCAGAGACCACCTCTCTTTAAAACGAGGTTTAGGCTACTTGATGGAGCTGGCTAAACAGCCCTGGCTGCTTGGGTGCCTGTTTGGCCCCTGAGCAGCTGGCGTTTCGAGTCTACAGGCCCACTCTTCCCTGCAGCATCTACTGCTCGCAAGAAGATATTCTTGATGTTTCTGTCCAGGTGACTCTAGGTTTGCATCGGTGCATCAGCATTTTATCTTTCAAGTGTCTAAAGCTGCCTATATTTGCCTTCTCTGTAGCGAACAACAAGAAAGGGGATAGAGCAATGAGCTCTCGGGCTTGACGTGGCTCAGGCACGTGCAGTGCTCAGGTCCCCTGGGTAGGTACGAGCCTGGGAGCCTCCAGACCCGTTTTCTCAGTGACTCAGGTTTTTTCCTTCACGTCACTCTCCCCCTTTCTGCCCAGACTTCCCCGAGTCCAAGCTGGGTTGCTGTGGGCAAGTGCCATGTCTGCTCTGTGTGATTCACCGCCGGCAGGAATGTGTGATGCCGGGATGCGGGAAGTCCAAGACTGGCGATTCATTTCCCTGCAACCGCCGAGCACTGACGTTGGTTTATCCCCACTGGGGGTAGGCAGAAAGGATTTTTCACCAAACTACCCCGAATGTTGAAGTCCCCACGTGTTTCAGCTATTACTCACGCTCTCTTAAAACAGAAGTAGCCCCTGAAAGGATGGGTCAGAGCCTCCCTTTGTGCAAGTTGACGTGGTCCATTGGAGAACCAAACCCAGTTTTTACCAGAAGATTTTAATTAGTTCAGGAATTTAAAAGCCCAGTGGAAAACTGGGCTCGGGCAAACACCGTTTTATTTCGATGTCTGAGACGGCACTGCGCCTTTCGCTCTTGTTTTTGAACCGCCTCCCCTATCCACCTTCAAATTTGACAAGCACCTGTGAATCATGGGCCCTTCAAGCCCACAGTGGTCTCAACGATTATGGCTGTAGTTGGGAGCACAGCAGGTCCCCGAGCCACGCTGAAAGTCTCTCTGTGCAACGCAACGCCACAGGACAGAGATGGCCCCGGGTTTTTTGGGTCTCCGGACAGATGGGAGGCACGCACCATTTGCTTTTTGGGTGTCTTGCGGCTTGTGGGACTTGCGTCAGGCTGCAGTTCAGCAGGAGCTGGTCTCCTCCCGGTGCTGCCAAGATCCAGGAGTTAATTCTTATTCCATGAGAAGGCCAGAGCTTGCATCCAGCCAGTTCCCTGGGGTGCAGAGAAAGAAACTCTCTGAGAAATAAACACAGACACAAACAAACACCAGACTTGGCACGCGGCTTCGCAGGCAATGGGAATATCTTTTAGATTCCCGCCGAGGTAATTGGACTGCAAGGAAGCTTCCCTGCTCTGCCCTTTGGCTCCCGGGGAGGGTCCGCTTGCCAAAATGCTTTGTGGTCCCTTGAGCCGCGCCTGGGCTGGACCCTGCGCTTCTGCCCAGTCCATCCCACCCCAGCGCTCGCCTGCACGCTTGCTGCATTCCTCGTCTAACCTATTCCCAGGGAAATGCATTGAACCTCCTCCCCAGTAAACCCACCCTCTTCTCATGCATTTTATTCCAATTCTTGGTGTTCCTCATGAGAAAGCTTCCCTAAATCTCCCTTACATCATCTTACACCTACTGAGGTTGTCCTTTCCGTGGGGTCTTTCCCATAGCTGGGGTGGGATCCGGTCCTGGCTTGCAGGTACCGCTGTGTGAGATGATGGCTCTTTTCTCCTGAGCCTTCGTTTGCACCTTTGCATTGCTCCACACCTTTCTTGAAATGCAAGACCCAACCCCAGACCTTACCTGCACTGAATAATACACCAGCACTGAATAATACACCAGAGCCTGGATGCTTTCCCCCACGGTGACATTGCTCTGCAAGGTAAACATGCCAACGTTTTTCAGGCTTTCAGAAATCATGGGAATATGGAAAAACCCACACCTTACAAACCCCATCTTTCTGAGCTATTGCGTTTCCCCCCCACCTTCCTTTTGGTTCCTGCAGCTTTGCAACTGCTTTGCAAATTTTAAAATGCTTGCCAAATTTTCTCCTCGATCAGGAGGGAGAGGAACTTTGCTCCTGACCCCCCCAAATTGCGGCATTTCAGCTGGTGAAACTCAGCGAGGCTCAGTCGTTCGATGTGTTGCCAGAGGCAGCATCCTTGGCGTGTGGTGGGCTGGGTGGTCTGATAACACCCCCTTGGAGGGAAGCAGAAATAGCTGCAGCGCTCAATGTGGGCAGCCAGATTTTCAGTTTGATGGTGAGTTTGTTCTGATTTTATCCTATGTCTCACATGAAATGATACAGGCTAATATTTCTCTGTAATTCTGTGGTTTCCTTTTAGTTTGGTATCGATGAAGCTCGTTTCAAAAACCAATTTCAAGTGTAAATGGAAGCCCGTCCATGCATGGGGCAAGAAAAATGAATTTTTAAGCGGGAATAAAAAGCATTTAACTATGCAGAGTCTAATAAATACTCACTTTGGGAAACAAATGGCTGTTTTGCAGCTTAGGCTGGAGATACTTGTGAAAAATACATCATTCACCAAAAGTGAACGGCAGTTTATTTCTCATGGATCCTTCTTCAGGCAGGAGCAGTTTTCCTCAGGACCGTCTCTGTATCCTAGAAGCTCGCCCATGCTTCATGCCAAGCAAGGGAAGTTACACCCTGCAGTTTTTGAATTACAAATGGGAAATCCATACTGTTTTGGAATAAACAGCACTGGCCATTAGACAGTCTATTTGGTTACTATTTGGTTACAACTGCATAAGGAACAGCTCTAGTGGAAAAAAAAGAAGCAGCAGTAACAGTCAATCATCACGTTTTTTTTTTTCCCCTGCCTGGAAAACTTGGAGTTTTATGGCCTACAAACCACAAATTAGAATTGCAGGCAACAGATAAAGCTTCACTATAAATCCAGCTAATGCCAGTGCCTGTTGGCGACTGCAAGGAGGCGGTTGTCAAAATGTCCCTTTGGCAGTTATTGCCTGAACGGGATCTTTCCGACCAGCCGGGATCACCAGGTGGGTCCAGACCCCTTCGGAAAGACAGAGCATCCCTGCTGCAACAGCCACCGCCGCTGCTCTGGGGACCCCCCCTGCGGGCGAGGGTCCCCTGGGTAGGGACAAACGAGGAGGCTGCTGCTGCTCTCGCGGTCAGCATCTGCCATCCCACGAAGTCTTGAAGGGCTCCTTCAGGATTTCCCCCCAACCTCTGTTTTCTCCAAGGAGCCCCAAACCTGTCCTGTACCTTCCTTGGGAAAGCAGATTGCTTGGCCAGGTAGGAAGACTTGAGCCAGCTTGTCTCCAGAAAATTAATCCCTGTGCTTGCTTGTCTTTCCCGATAGGAAGTTTTCTTTAATTTCTGACCCAAAGCCATCTGGCTGTAGTTTAAGCCGGTGCTCTGCTCTTCACCATGCCACGCTGCAGGGCAAGGACACAACCCTTCCCGAGTGTCTCGTGCGCAGGGGCCGGGATAAGGTCGGTGGATGGAAAAAACATTTCAGACATCCTGGATTGGATTCAGTTGCTCAAAGATGTTGCCACTTTAGGACTGGTGGGTTAGGCTGCCAAGTCTCCCACCGCTGCTCCAGAAGGACACGGGACTTCTGTCACATCTGCCAGCGCCGCTGCCCTGAGTGGCCCAGAGGAGCTCCATGCACGAGGCTCCCATGTTTAGGAAGGAACCCGAAAGTTCTCAGGTTGCCTTGGATGTTTCGATGCCCACCCATGGTGTTTGTTCACAGCTTGGGTGGCTTCCAGCAGGAAATAGGGACAGCCTCGGGCAGTAGCTGCTCTTCCAGGAACCAAGAGGGTGGTAGGAAGCGCCGTACCACCGTTAGGCATGCCTGGGACATCGTATCTGGGACCTTGTGAGGTCTTGGTCTGATCCAGTCCGAGGCCACTATTTGAGGAGCACAGGCCAGTTTTGACTTTTGCATTCCTGCTTAGATAGGCATTTTGAGAAGTACTTAAATGTCTTAGGTGTCAGGGGCATGTACGTTCCTAAATCACTGATGGACATCGGGAAAACCTGTCGCCTCCCAAGCCAACAGGACTATTGTCTGAGCTGGTACGTTTTGTTGTTGAAGATGTTTGATGTGTGGAGTCCTGCTGGCTTGTCTTTGCTGCTAGAGCAGAGAACTCAAGATCTGCTCGATGGGAAGAAGTGCTGAGTTTATCCTTGCTAATAAGGAAGAGCTCACAACCTTTTTCTTTTATCCTTGTAATAAGGAAGAGCTCACAACCTTTTTCTTTTATACATGCAATTGTTCTTGATAACCAGAGATGTGCAGGGCAGCATGACACCTTTTCCCAGCTGGGGAGTCTGCAGAATAGTTTTTCTTGGATATTCACAGACAGCAGACAAGGATGCCAGGGGAGCATTAGGGGAAGCTTGAGACCTTGCATCCTGCCTTGGGCTTGTCAAGGCACAAGTTTTGTTGCTCACAAACACACTTGGACTCCTGAGATCTCTTTCAGATTGAAGGCAGAACTTCAAAGGGGTACAGAGCCATTTCAGAGCATCCCGTAATCATTCTTAAAAGTACGTATTTAAAAAATGAGAAAGAAATGTGCTTTTTTTCCTTGCTCTCCATGCCAACAGCAGAGATGGAGTATGGCTTACAGGGAGATGTATTTCATAATCCTTCAGGATATCTTCTTCTTCTTCTTCTTCTTTTTTTTTTTTTTAATAGAGGCATTCCTGGCAACTACCCAGGATTTGAAAGACAGGTTTACGAACGAAGTCCACATAAGGCCCATAGCGATAAGACTCTGGTTTTGCTGGTTGACTTGGGAACTAATGCAGGGGGCAGGCACTGTGTGTCAGTTATACACATTTCTTCCTTTTTTTCCTCCATTAACTGTCACCATTAGCGATTGCACTCAAACAAACAAACAAACAAATAAGCGCATTTAAATACTGGAGTTTTTTCTGTCCCTTCAACCATGAATAATTACAAAATAATCGCCAAAGTCTGGTTTCACTCGGCAAATGTTTCCAGGTTTTGTTTTCTTTTTAAATAATTCTGGGTTCCAGCAGTCCCACCCCCCCAACTCCCACTCCCCCTGCTTTTATTTTTTTGGATGCAATTTCAGCTGGTCACATTTACTGATGCCTGGCACAGCACGATCAGAAAGCATGTGAGCTTCTTTAATGCATTTTGTCTTTATAGCAAACCTTTTCCCTGCCTTTGCTAATAGCCCGAGCATGCGACTTTTCCAAGCATATGCAGCCCCAAACTGCACCCCACTGCAAAAGTGGCAACATCTACTGGCAATGCAAGTTTTCTCCCAGTTAAAATGCAGGCAGGACCTGAAAAAAAAAATCCTTTAATCGGGCTAATTGCATGTGGTTTAAACCACGCTGAAGCTCAGTTCCAAGTTCAGCGTTAGATTTATGTGCTGCAGGCTGGTGTGGAGAGGGTCTTGGATGCGTGGAGGTCAGTGGTTTGGGTTCATGTGAGTTCAGGAAAAAGCCAGTTTTTCATTTCAGCTTACCTGGTTTCGCTCTCTGCCTTTTCCTCGCCCCCCAAGTTTTCCTTCGTGCTTTGGTTTCACCCCAAAACAAAGCCCAAGTTTGCTTAGTTTCGAGCTCAAATGGGAAACAACTGAATTTCATCTGATTTTCACCCAATGCTATAAATCACCTTGCGCTGACTTGCTGCACAGTGCAGGTTTCTGGAGGGCAGAGAAACCTTTTGGTAGAGCAGGCAGGAATATAAAGTTCAGGTTCTTAATGTAGCCAAAAAAAAAAAAAAGAATTTTCAGCTGATTGCACAGTGCTGCCTTTATATGGAGGCAGGAGCTTTTCTTTCGCTCGCAACCTGCCTTGTGTCGGACCCCAGGTGTCTGAAAAGAAGGTTTCCCTTGTTTTACTATTGGAAAACTCACTGGTGCCTTAACATATCATCGTCGTGCTTGATTCAGGAAAGGCAGGGGGGTCCAAAGACAGGCTGTGTTATTTCATTGCCGACATTTTTATTGTGCTGTGTTGTGTAACGCTGTGGGAAAAGCCGCTGAGGCAAATTCCTTGGGAAGGTTTTATACGGGCCCCCATCAGCTACCTTCTCTAATAGCATCCTTCACCTCCCCCTGCCCTGAATTACTGCCCTGCCCCCAAGGGAAGCCTGTTGGGAATAACACTTATCACTTTGCTGGTTTGGTACTTTTCCATTTGGCAACTATCTTGTTTTCCCATTTATCCTTTTTTAAATGGTTTTAGGGTTTCCCAAAAGATGTTGTTTGCTAATTTTGTCTAAGAATACACATAGGCAGGCGAAAAGGTGGATGCACGCACGTTACATGCATTTTGTCTGCAAATGAAGTGCTATGATTATATTAGTATCTGTTGCATGTCTCCCTTTTTATTGCTGGAGTCTCTGTGTATCGGGGCAGACTGGACAGCAACAAGCCACTGTTTGAGCCGCTGCAGAAGAGAAGTGGCTCAAGGTTTAGGAGCAGGGAAGGAGGTGAGTTCTGGCGACTGGTGAGAGGGATGTGTGTTGCGAGTGTTGCACAGCTGGTGTGAGAGCTGTCTCCTCAAGGATGAAGGAGAGGAGACAGAGGGACTGGGAAGTGAGCGGAGTGATGCCATCTTACAGGAACAAGCTTTATTTATGTCCTAAGTAAAGTTATGAATTGTTTGATTGAAGTTTGGAGGTGGTCTGGGAGACGGTTATGTTTATACAGAGGCTTTCTCTACCTACTCGGCCCTGCAAACCATGGCTTCCTAGAAGATACGTCATGAGGTTAAGACAAAAGGCTCAGTTTGTGCACGCCCCACCTTTACGGAGGCAACGAGGCACCCTGAGGAGAGCAATCAACCTTGGAAACAGAGTGGTGCCGTTTGGTGGCTGTGCTTAGTCTTGGCCTCCCAAGCGGATGGGTGCTCTGGGTCCCTGCCCCAGTGACGACTCCCAAAGGAGCCCCCTGAATGCTTTAGGGTCCTTGTGGGTGGGCTGGGTGCTGTGGGCCTGGCTGTGCGTCCCCCCACTCTGCACCTCAGGGAACTTGGGACCTGGTTAGTGGCTGCATTTGCAGCTAGCAGGCTGTTGGGGCAGGAGATGAGGCTGGGCAGGGATTGCGGTCACTGGGAGAAAGCGGGAGGATGGTAGGTAGAAGGTCTGGCTTGCCTTGTGCCATCAGAGATGACCTGGATGATGTGCACCTTGCAGACATGCAGAGAGAGCACTTACAGGATGCTAAAGAGCATGTTGATGAGAGCTGGGTCAGCTCAGCTGTCACCTTCACCACCACATGCATTTTGCCGTGCTGCCTTGCGGTGCTGCCCAGGGGGAGAAGGGCAGAAATACTTCTGCGCTGCTGAAATGCTGCAGTTCAACTTGAAAACCAGAAGTGCAGAAAGGGCCTGGATGTTGCAGCCAAAGGCTTGGGGATATGCTTCAAAAATGCCTTTGTTTATGCTGGGCTCATGATCAGCAGGCACATCTTTTCTTGCCACAGGGATGGGGGCATATCTCGGTTGGAGGGAAGAGCACTGGCTCGTCTTATGCTGGGCAGGGCCTGGTTCCCTTCCGTGGAAGCCTCTCATGGTGCAAAACCTGCCCTGCTCCCTGCCACATGGGTGCAAACCTCAGCCTGTGCCTCCGTTCTCAAGCTGGGTCCTTCGCTTTCCTGCAGGATGAGGTGAGGTCCCCATTCCTCAGCCAGCAACTCTGCACGGCATCCGAGGAGGGGCCCCACTCAGTCACCCCTACAGGGATGGATCCAGAAGTGTCTCCGGGAAGATGTTTTATGTCACAGGTCTTCTGATTCATCCCTTCTCCCTGGGAGCAAGGAGAAGTGCTTGGCACTCAGTCTTGGGGCAGTAGCACAGCACAGTAATGCCATGCAGTGAGTGTTGAGCATTATGTGAAGCAAGGGCCTGAGGGCAGGATGAACTTCGTCTTCGCACCCCGAGGAACACGGATACCAAAGGGCAGAGTTAGATGGCCTTAATTTCATCTAAGCCCCAAGTTTCTTGTGTGTCTGCAAAGGACGCTAGCCAGGCAGCTAGGAGGTGACAAGGAAGGGCTCTGATGGCCATGGGTGACCTGACCCGCACACAGACAAGTCTGATTTATGGGGAAATTCTTTCCTTTAGCTGATGCAATATGATATACGCACCGCGGCAGCTAGGTTCCTCCACAGCATGGCTAGTTGTACGCATTCACTCTTTCACATTTTTTAAGAGTCTTGACGGTGAACAATAGGTTTGGATTCTGCAAGGCATTTCCTTTGAGACACCAACAGTTTCAAGGCTGCTGAAGCACTGGCTATAAGCAGCCAACCCTATCTCTTTATCTTCAGTAGTCTTCTGTATCTCCAATCGGCCTGTGTCTCCACTTACTGGGGGATGGTTGTGGTTGTCAACATACGCAATTTACTCTCACCCTGCCCAGCTGTGGATTTCCCCACTGAGATCATTCTTGGTAGAGCACACCAAGGGATTTGGTTGTAGTTGACTCAAAATGAGTATTGAGTTTGCCTTCAGAAATCTCTTTTCCCCCCCTTCTTCCTTTGTGCAGGTCCTTTCTCTCTCGGAGTCAGTTTTCTGGCCAGCTGCAGTCTCATGTTTACTTAGCTGGGATGCATAACTTTCCTCTCTGTCTCTCTGCCGCACTACATGTTGTCCATACACGGGCCAGCAGCGATGTCCTCCCTGCTCCATCCGTATCAGCTTCTGACCCGAGTTATCTGCTGGCAGACTGACACTGAAGTCAGGGTAAGTGCAGACATCCACGCAGATATTTTCGCATGCAACGGAGGGACTGAGCCGTCATTGTCCTGAGAGAGCCTCGTGGGGTGTGGTCAACTTTCCAAGCTGCTAACGTGGAGCCTGAGCACCAAGCGCAGCAAGGGCCTGAGGGTAGGAGGAATCTCACCATCACATCGTAAGGCACAGGGAGACCAAATGAGACAGCCTTCATTTCACCTAAGCCTGCTGTTTCTTAGGTGTTACTTACTTGCAAACAGTAGAAGACAGTGGACTTTGACATGACACACTTTCTGTGTCATGTTCAGTTCAATACCGAAGGAGAAAAGGAAGGAATCTGGAATATTTGTCAAGCTCAGGAGAACCTATTTCTTCTTCCAGCCTTTTTTTTTTTTTTTTTTTTTCCTTCCCTTGTTCTAGTAGGCACGTCCCCTCCTCTTCTTTCCTTGCTGGGACCTCAGGACTTCTCTTGGTTCCTGAGGCTCCAGAGGTGAATCCCTGACTGGTCCCAAATGGGAGAGACTTGTTCAGATCAGGAGATCCCTTCTGCTCTAACATTGATATCCCACTGCAGCAGGCTGCCAGATTGCAACTTTTCAGGGAGAAAAACTGTATTTTAAGCCTTCTGAGGTTTTGGGGATGTCCCTGTGTCCTATCATCAGGCACATGGTATGGGGAACCTTCTGTTTCATGGAAGAGGGAGAGAAGGCATTTATGGTACAAAGCATACACAGGGATGTATTTCAAGGTGCTTTCTGTAAGTCAAAGCCCCTGGTTCTCCAAGTTTTTATTTTCCATGGATTGGCAGCAGTAATAGGGCAGTGTTATGAGAAGGTGGTCCTGAAAGAGAGGAAGATTGAATTAAATGGCGATTGGTGTTGAAGCCTTGCAGCCAACATGGGAATGAGTCCAGTGACTGGAAGGAAAAATATTATTAATAATTATAAGAAGAAGATGAAGATGGCCAAAATCAGAAACATGTTCTGGAATCCTCCAAAAATAGTACAAAAGAGATGCCAAACCTAACAAGTGAAGTAAAGCTCTTAGGGCAGGATAATATGCTAAGGGAAATTAAAACGGTGAGAGGAGTTTCAGACGGGACCTCGCTGAGGGTGACACCGTGGCCTCATGAGTTCAGCTATTTTCTGAACTCGGGAGCATCAGAAAGTAACTCTGGCCTCCAAGAGTATTTAATGATGTTTGGAGTCCTCCAGCACAGCCTGCTTGCTGCACCAGTTCCTGCCAATAAAATAAGCAATAGTGAATGAATGCTGCTGCGATTTGGACCCATCAGCTCCAAAGTGGAGATTAGGATGGGGATTTTCACAGTAGTTGGAGAAATGGCGATGACTGGACTCTGCTGACACTCTTCTCTGAACAGTGGCTTAAATATTGACAACCCCTCCTGATCAAAAAACCCCCAGGCAGTCAGAAGCTAATAGGAGAGCTGGGAAGAGACTTCCTCACATCCCCCAGTAGCTGGCTGGCCGGGTGAAAAAGAGTGCCCAGTATCAGATGTTTGTCCTGAGATGGCAGCCCCCAGTCCTGTATGCAAGAGATGACAGATGGGGTGACAAACCCTTCACTCCTGTGGCATGATGGCTCGCCTCTGTCCTGCTTTTGCTAGCCTGGGATGGGCTGGGGTGATCTGGTTGCCTTTTTCAGCTGTAGAAAGTATAAAGACTCCTGGGACAGGCATTAAATACAGATGCATCACTAATGTCTGCTTAAAAAAAAATAAAATAGAGCCTATTGATTAATGCTAGTGCCCCAGGCAGTTGCAATGCTGAATTCCCCAGCTCCCATTTTGCTTCCTTCTGATGCATTTCGAGTTTCTCAGCTGTATTCTTTGTAATCATCTCTTGCTCCGGGAGGGAAGGCAGCGCCCTGACCACACACAGGCTTCGGGCTGCCCTGGCGAGCCCCCCAGGAGAATCCCAGGCAGCCAACAACCGGCACCGCCGAGCCCACCAACCACTCCGAGCACCCGGGGTCAGCGACAGTCAGCTGTCCAAACAGATGCGCACGTGTGTGGAGACCGATGGAGGAAGACCCAACAGAACCAGAGAGCTCCTTGGCTCCAGAGGCAGCGCGGTGGCTCTCTGAACCTGCCCTTCTCCTTTGATCTTCGCCCCTACCTTCCTCTGCTGCTCCACTTCGCCCCTGTTTGTTTTCTTCCTCTTGTTTCCCTAGGTGGTTCTGGTCTCTGTTCAAGCACCGATCTCCACCTCGGAAATACTGCCTTGGGCTTTCAAAGGCATCTGAGAGCATGTCCTTCCTCCAGAACTAACTTGGCTTTCACCGAGAGGGTGTCCTGTTCCCCATCCGAACACTTGTCCCCCAGGCTGGGGGACTTCAGTCCACCCCAGGGGACATAGCTAGGAGGCAGAGGCAGCAGGCAAGCACCACTTTTCTTGTACTTTTTGCCTATTTTCAGCTAAATTCTCTCACCTATGTTTTAGTCTTCCCTACAGCAGCATAACAGGAGTCATGTCTTACTCCGAGGATTTGCTGGGGTACTTCCATTTCCCATCTAAAAAGCAGTTCCCTCAAAAAAATAAAATGGGAGCCAGCCACGCTTCCTTGCTTTAGTCAGACATACTGGAACAGGATACACACATTCATTCATCCCGTCTAATATATTTGTTTCTAGTTTAGATCTATTCAAAATGAGACCCAGTACGGACGTCTGTCTTATTATCCCACAGTAGGTTAAAAAAAATAAACTCTGCTGCCTTTGTGGGAGGGAATTAGATAAATGGCAGCTGGATGCATGAAGTGGCCTTTCAGAAGCTTTCTTCCATGAAGCAGGTAATGGGACTCAGTGCAGAGAAAGTCCATCCCATGCTCTTGCGTCTTCCAGAGCAGCGGAGGAGTTGGTCACCACCTTCTCCGCAAGGTAGCTGTCACCAAGATTTGCACCACAGAGATGCTCAGACACACTCTCTGAGAGCCAGAGGCCAACTGCCTTATTAAGGAAAGAGAGATTTGCCCATAATCCAAGGGGACTGAACCTTGGGAGGGTTTCTCTGTCAGGGCCTGGAGGACACCAGCGCACATTAATTGCCCCGTGCACCCTCTGCCCTTGGGCTCATGGGCTCCATTTACCTTCAGGGCAGGGCAGTACTGCCCTGGGCTACACGGTAAATATACCCGTCTCTTCTCTCACCCTGTCTCCTGGTGGGCTCTTGTAGACTTGTCTCTAGCCCTGTCCCTTGCTCCATCTCCTGCTGGTCCTGGCTGGACCCCTGGCTGGGTCCTGGTGTGGTCCATCCCTTTGCCTTGTCTGGGGCTGCTGGTGGACCCTGTGCCAACACCCTGCTCTGCACCGCTGCGTGCAGATGCTGTGGGAGAGCATGCTTTTGGTATGGGACCCACCTGCATCAGGGTCCCCCCTGGTTCCTGGCTTGTCCCCCCGCATGGGGCAGCCCCCTTCTTGCAGCTCGCTGGCGGTCTGTGGTGGTAGGCAGGAGCTCCTTTAACAGATTCTGCTGGGCTAAAATGTGGCTTAATTCCAATGCTGATGGCTCTAACGTAACTTTAAGAACAGAAAATAAGACATTTTTAAAACCTCACATTGTAAGACATTGACATAATTTCGTTGGTTTTTTTCTTTTCTCCTACATGCAGTCAGCATAAAACTGATGTATTCCTGAAATCTCCTTCCCTGGGATTTGACAAAATGGCCATGTCTGTTTGGGAGGCTGATTACATTCCTTAGGACAACCAAGACCAACGTCTTCTCCAAAGCTTCTCTAGGCATTGGCTGGAAAGAGCAATTTAGCATGGAATATGTAGTGAATAGCCAAATTGATTCCTCTTCATTTCCTTAATTGAACGCAGGAGCTCAGCTTTAAAACGGGAGTCCTTCACCCTTCGGTACGGGTTTTATGTGTGCTCTGCTCCCCTTTAACACCGCGAGGGAGGCTGTGGGAGGGCAAGGTGTGTGCATGGGATGGGGATGGAGGGAGGAGAGAAGGACAGTTTAGCGTCGGGCTATAATCCGGGTTTTGATGTGTTGGTGAAGCTGAGTGGTTTCTTATCCTCCTCTATTTTTCTCTTCTTTCATCCGGCATTTATGTCTGCTACATATGTTCCCCTTTACACCATGCCAGAACTATGACAGAAGGAAAGGGCAGGGAAGGGATGGGGGGAGGGAAAAAAATCTCAGTAAAGTTTCTGTTCTGGAGAGAAAACAGGACTTTATCAAAATATTAGCAGAGCGCCAGCTGGTGCCGATTAGCATAGCTCTCTCTGGGTGAGAGTTTTCCATTTACCTTGTGCTGTTTTTCTTTCTCTGGGCTTCACATGGCCTTTCCCGAAGTGCGAGGGTTTTGGCCACCAAGGTTAATCATCTGCTCTTCTCACCCAGCTTGGTCACCGTTTCTGAAGCTCTGCAATGTGCATTCAAAAATGCAATGCCCATTCAAATTGCCTTCAAAAATGCAATGTCCGTTCAAAAGCCTGATTGCTCTGGGGGGGCCGGGTCCCATCCGTACAGGCTGGTTCAGGCTTGTTGGATAACGAGAGATGAAGGGTCACGAGAGCTAAAAATGCGTTGTGCGGATGCTCATTAACTAAACAGCGCGGCTGGAGAGCCTGCGTCCCGATAGCCGGTTTGCAACGGCGGCAGTGCTAGGCTGGGTCCAACTCCCAAAGCGCTTGAGGGATCTGGACACAAATGCTCTGCACCTTTGCAAGAGATGCCGCTGCGTCCTGGACTCCAGCCCGGTGCCGGGCTTTTGCAGAGGTGAGGAAAGTATTGCTCATTCATAAATGCATGTTTTTAGGGATATTATTCCTGAACGTAAAGTAGAACCAGCTTTTAGAAGCAGAGGATAAAGATTTGGCTGGGAACCTCTGAGCTGGAGGACCAATAACTTGGGAATTGCTCTGAAGTGTTTGATCTGTCTCGGGCCAACAAATGCTGAGCCAGCGCCTGCCGTTAAGTGGAAGTTATTTTCTGCATCCACCAGAGTCCTATAAAACCATTTCCTCTGGGACCTGCAGGGACAGCCGGGGCTGCTTTTCCCCCCCTGCCCCAATAATATCAATATGTGAGTGCTACGGGAAGGAGGACGTGCTGTATGACAGATTTAGGGGTAGCCTTGGGGCTCTATCGCCTCTCTCCAAGCGGCTTTGCCAGAGTGCTGGAACTGCCTCCTGTTCATCTGGCGCGAAGGCTGGTCTGGTGCTTAACAGGCAAAGCTGGTGCTCGTGAAGCCTGGGTCCTACACCCACCTCTGCTGCAGGCTCCTCGTGTCAGCCCGAGGAGATCATGTAGTCCTGCAAGACGGGGGAAAGGGCTGTCTTCCCGGGCTGAGGGGAGCAAAGTCAGTGCCTGCATGCATGGGAGATACCTTAAATAAGCGGAGTCCAAACCCCAGGGCAGGGCCACCTTTGTGTTTGTACAATGCCTGGCACGGGGGAGCTTGAGTCCTAGATCTCCAGGTGGAGCCTCACCGATGAAAGACCTGCACCAAGCCAGGCTTGGGGGCTCCTTCGTGATGGTACTCGTCTGGAGACATCCTCCATGCAAACCTCTTCCAGAGGCCTCCGGTGGCTTTCTGTTCCAGGTCTTCCAATAAAATGCTGTCATCTCTGTAGCTGCACTGCCCTTTGTTTTAATCAGCTTGTTTTCTGTGTGTGATCAGGACCTCGCACAGATAGTGCAGACCAAGCTTCCTTCAAGTATTTCTGTAGATGCCTCGAATTGTCCGAGATAAGCTCCCTGTGCATCCCCTCTCCTTGTGTCATCCCTCCTTCCTCCTCACACTTGCTTCTTGGAAACCTTCATCTGCTTTTTGAAGCATAACTGTACCTACTCAGCATCCTTTGGTTCCTCTGGGGATCCCAACCCTATGGTGAAGCACATTCAATCCTGAAAGGTCCAAGCATAAGGGTTGTGCTCAAAAAGTGCCACCATCTTCCAGATAATAACTCTGGAGGCCAGCAGCTGGACGTTCAGGGACTACATTTCCTTCAAGAGGCGGGTGCTTTGGCAATAAGAAACCGAAGGAGTGATGGGGAAGGTGACACCTCCACCTGCCAAGTGATGCCTTTCAGCTCTCGCGTTTGCCTGAGCCAATTATTTTGTTTGCCCTGGAAGTCCATTTGCAAAGGCTGAAGGAAAGAAAAACAACCTTCTCCCCGCCTCTGCCCCACCACCTAAGTGCTAAAGCAGACCCCGCGAGGTGAAGCACCGGGAGGTGTAAGTGGAAGAAGACCTGGCAGGAGATCTTGTTCTCCGGTTGTGCCTGGGGGCTTTTCCCGTCGGAGCCCCTGGAAGGCCAGTGGGGAAATGATTCCAATTCCAGGCTTTCCAGCTTCCACGCTCATTTAACCTGAACCATTTCCTACTCTCCGAGAGGGAAGCAGGGATGAGGTTTGCAGATTCAAAGTGGGGGGAAGAACTGAAAATGATATCGGCAGTTTTACGGCCATTTCTTTTCCTGGCAGGACATGAGGGGGAACGTCTCCCCGCCTCTAGGACAGAAGGTGGAGGAATGCAAACGCTGAAACATTTTTCAGTTTGCCCTGATTATCTTTCCTCCCCCAGCAGTTTTATTAGGGTTCATAAATTCGTCCTCAGAGCACATATTCCCCCATGCCTTTTAACCCTCTACGGCCTCGGAGATCACTCATCTCAAGAGATTGCTGGCTGTCCAAGAAAAGGCACCCTTCCCCATCAATGCTGACTCTGAAGGCTGTGGCAAGCAACCACATGGTGTCATCTCCATCTAGAGAGAACAGAAATCACTGGGAAAAAGTGCGTCTGAGGCAAATGTTTACATCGAGCCTTTTTTTTTTGGTCATCTGTGTCTCATCTCCTGGTGTGCTCCTGTGCAAACACCTTGCTTAAGCTAAGCCTGCTGAGCAGAGGCAGCTGGTAGGGAGCCCAGGGGCAGTACTGCATGGCTGTGGTCATCAAACCCTTCCCACTGGAGAGTGCTATCCCATCCACCGGTAGTAGGGATCCTGCCTTTCAGGCTCAGATCTTCCCTGCGTTGAGGCTAGCTTCCCTTCTCCTGCTTTTAGGCATCTAAGACCCTCACGGCAAAGACTTGGGCCCCCGTTTTCCCACCTCACCTGAGCCGTTGGCCACGGCACATCCTTTGCTTTAAAACCTCTGCGTGACGTGTCGGATCCTCTTCTCAGAACTGCCACCAGCTCCCAGTGCAGCCTTCCGTAGCTCACTTAGCCGGAGCCAGTTTTCCATGAAAAGAAAGGGAAAAAAAAAGGAGAAATAACTGCCCTGCTGCTGCCCTTGCTCTGATGTATCCGTTTACATCCACGGCACTTGGAGAGAGGGATCTCTCTCTGCTTTTCCAGTACTGAGCGCAGTGAGAGCTTGTGGCACAAGCGTAATATGAATAACAACCCTAATAATGCAGTGAAATGGGTAGGTGAAGATATGACTGAGGAAAACGATATTGTCTCAGAAGCATTTCAGCGCGGTGGCTTTGGTGCTGTGCTCCCCCAGCGTGGCAGGAGAGCAGCGGAAAATTCCTCGACCCCAGCACAGCATCATTGCCTGGTGCCCTCTTATAACGAGAAACCACTGAGGTAATAGCAACCCTTTTGGCAAGAACATTTTCTTCACAGCAAGCCAAAATATATCCAATAATACAGGAGGGTCCCATAAAGCGCAGCCGCGGTAGGAACCTGTTAAACTGATAACCTCTGCTGGGCTGGTGCGCGGGTTCACCCAGCACCCCGCAGCTCTTTCGGAGAGCAGCGATGTTTAATGAAATATTTTATAGCTGGTGTTTGCTAAACAGTCTTTTACCCTGATGCCAAAGTCTCCATTTTCCACGCAAGCTTTGCTAAAATTGCAAAAATTCTTTGCACTGGCATAATATTTTTGATGAAATTCCTCACTGATCCAGAGCCGAGTGTACTTCCCCACGTGGGGGACCCTCAGCTTCTCCCTGAAGATGGGGGCCCATAGCATCTCTTGGCACCTGCTGAGCCATTCACAGTGTGGGGGTCACCGACCCTGCTGTCCCTCCAGTGTCCTCGGCGGTCCTCGAGAGGAAAGCCCTGATGGGCGCCAGCCCTAAACTGGCTGTTTCTGCAAGGGGAACCGTCCCCTCCCTCCTGGTCAGAGTTTATATCAGCCCAGAAATGGGGTGATTTGAATCCAATTCTTGCAATTTTAACACTTTCCCTGCCAATCGGCTTGTTGTTAGGGTAGGGTTTTTTGGGGGGGGTTTGGTTTGGTTTGTTTTCTTTTGGGTTTGGTCCCCCCCCCCCCCCCCGCAAGAAGAAATAGGAATTGATGATTTGTAAAGCATTAAAAACATACCTGGAAAAAACCTGCTCCCAGTTAGGCTGGTTCAAAGGGACAGAATTAGTTTATACGTGGAGAAAGCAGAAGCATTCGGTGCATTATTTGCTTGCTGTTCGCTGCAAGGGAGGAGAAAGTCAGAAAAGCACAGTGGTAAGCTATGTTGCTTTGGAACAAAATATTTACATTTTTTCCACATTTCCCATAAGGCATTAGCACTTTTCCAAATGTGACAAAGGAGAAGCAAATGCTCAGTGGTCTGTGGATCTAATGTTTGCTTAAGTACCATGACATATGTGCATATGTGTATACACACATACACACACACGAGATATTTTAGTTCTACTATTTAAATTAAGGGTGGGATACCCTTCAGCACTGCATTTCTCAGCATATGTGTTCTTATACTCACTTATTCTTTGTTTCTGCCAATGCCTAAATTGGGAATACTAAACAGCCACAAATATGCAGCTAGTGGAGAGGCAGGAATTCATTTGGAGGGAGCGAATTTTGATCTCAACTTGATATGTTTACAAGGGAAAGAGTCGCTACAGCTGCAGGAGAGGAGATTTCTGTGATGGTATCTGTCTGTAATGCGTATCATGGCCTTGTTTTCACAAGTGCCTTGGGGCAAAACTGAAGCTTTTAAACAGAAAACAGCAAGTAGTTTCAGTGCCACGTCGGGGATATATGTATATGTACGCGTATGTATATATAGGAAACACCTGTTTGTACATTGTTGACACTGTTTTTAGTTTTTTACACCACTGTGGCTACCACAAGATGCCCAGGAGAAGGTAGGTGATGGGTGCCTGGGAGGAGGCAGCATCCCCAAGGTGCGGTCCCGTGCCCTCCAGGCAAAGGCGAGCTCCGCCGGGGATGGGGAGGTGGCCGAGGGGGGCTCTGACCTGCGGAGCGCTCGCCGTGCAACCCCTCGGCGTGCGCGAAGTCCGCCTGTCGTCACCCCGGCCGGTGCCACAATGAGCAACGAGGTGACGGTGGCTGGGAGCGGGGCGGGAGTAGCAAGCGAGGGCTGGAGAATAACAGGCAACCGGGTGGGTGCTGGGGAGCAGAGGAAAGGGAAACTCAACGCGAACTCAAGTGTTTTACCTTCTAAATCATCTCAGCGCTCCGTGGCCAAAACACTGCTCTGGCTTGGGTTTCTGGAAAGCTGTGCCATCTCTCTTCAATATCCTGATTGCCCGATTTTTGAGCCGGGTTATTGGTCACCCCGGGAGATATTGGGGCTGCCTCCAGCCATAGGTTCCTCAGGAGAGTGTTGGGGTCAGATTCTCCCACCCACGTGCCCCCATCTCAAATGAGGGCTGGGCTTATGTGGGAGGACCGCTCTCATGCTCCGGCGTAACTGCCAAGCTCGCTATTGCTTTTCACAGTTTACCTCCATGCAATTGGAAAGTGGTTAACCAGGCTTCAGGATATCTCAGCAACCCTCTGCCACATCAGTGTGCCCTGGACACGGGAAACTCGCTGCATCGCTGAGCTTGAACCTGCCTGCAAGCTTGCAGGCTGCCTGGGCCCATCGGGCTTGCAAGGATGCCCAGATGTGCAGGCACGGGGCATCCCCAGCGCCGGGAAGCGGTGTGGCCAGCCACGAGAGGGAAATGGCAACTGAGCTGTGCCAGGATCTCTGCTGGCAGAGCTGGACTGGGTTAAGGGGCTGAGACACAGTTGATGGAGCTAGGTTTTGGGGAGGTGCCTGGTGAGCAGCCGCTGCTGCTGAGAGCCCCTTGCAGCCAAGGGACATCGCACTGTAATATCCATCATGGTAATAAGCTTGGCAAAGAGGAAGCGTTATCCCAGGGTACCCCACTTTAGGCAAGAAATAGAGCTCAAGGAGCATGGCTAAAGAGGTAGGAAGCATGATCATGGAGGAACTACAGGCAGAACTGGAGCCGTTTCGCCTGCCAGAGACCTGTACCAGTACCATGTGTACTAGCAGGCACCTAGGTCACTTGTGCAGCCGTCAGAGCCGGGCTCTGCATGGCTAGTATTCACAAAGGTCTGCATGAAACATGTCGCCAAGCTGAGTTTTTACATCTATTCCCATTGACTTCGAGCCTTGAAGTCTCAGGTCGGCTAGACGATGAAAGGATGACGCAGCCAGGCCTTAAATTTGCTGCTCCTTAGGCAAATGTACATGAACTTGACCCAACATTTTGTTCACTGGCCAAAAAGGCAAAAAAATCCATGGGAAAGAAGTTTTTCCTGGAGCACACTGAGCGGGAGTATTTGCTGTTAAAATGCAGTGATCTGTTTGGAAATTAAAGGGCAAAGGTGTCCATATGAAAAATTTGCTTTTCTATGGTCTCTGTACACCCATAGCGAATGAAGCCGGAGCAACTAAAGCACCAAGATTTGCACTCACCAGCATTTTGCCCGTGTCTTGGCAGCTTGTCAGTGTGGGTTACGCTCTCTTTGCCCACCTCGGTCCATGCAATATGCCTGAATGTTTCCTCACCCCAAGCACGTGGGATGCAGAGACTGGGCAAATACCTGATGCGATTTGTTTCGGTCACAAACATCAATTTCCACCCCCTCATCCCCATGGGTTTTTAAAACCACCAATTTTTCCTTTGTCTTTTTTGGCAATAGAAGCATCAAGACACGCAGTCGTCTCAGCACTATTGCCAGCCTGAAGTCGTTGAGTGAGTCTCTCAAGGCAAGCTGAGCTGTGCTGTGAAAGCTTTCCTATATTACCCACCACAACAATAAAACATTGGCAGGGAAGCAGAAAGAAGATATTCACGACTCTCGAACTGGACGTTGACTCTTCAGCTGCAATATTGCTTCCTTTGCTCCAGCAATGAGTCCCATTGAGAGTATAATTTCATTTTCCTCGTATGGTATTGCATGAAAAAGATTTATTTTTTATTTTTTATCGGAGAGAGGGTGGGTTTCAAGGTGTTAGTCGGTCTAAGACACTATGGGGCGATGCAGCCCATTGATCGTACAGTGAATTATAACAGAGACACTGCTCTGGGCATGACTCAGCTGCCTTTGAAAGGGAATCCCATCTCTTTTGGGGATGCCTGGAGGTCAGGCACCCTGCCGGTAGTCAGTGATTCATATGTCGCTGTACTTACACTGCTATATATAGCACATTCCCCTGTCTTTAATGCTATGGTGTTCAACCCTCGGTACAGGGAAAAGGAAAGTCCAGGGCGATCAAATATCCCCGAAGCAGGTGAGATTTATTTGGGGTGGAGGAAAGGCAAGCAGTGGCTAAGGAGTGCTGTCTTCTGCACCTCCAGCTGCCCCCGTGGCTTGAGACGGCAACTTGCTATCAGGTCCCGCGTCCCGCTTTGGCCCGAAGCAAGGTGCCGTAAGGGACAAACTCCTTCCCACCCCACACAAGACCCATCCCCACTCACACCTTAGTGCTGAGTCCGCAGGCACGTGCCCTCCAGCCCCTCTTCTGCTCAGCCATGCCCACCCAGCAGCTCCCTTCCTGCCCATCACCCTTCCCTCTTCGCATCCTCCCAGCCCTGCCGCCCATCTCTTCCCACCACTGTTCCCCCACCTCTCTCCCCGTTTTTCACCCTACCTTTTGGGTGGATTTCCCTCCCCTCCATAGGAAGGGCAAAGAGAAGTGAGGGGGTGAAGCCGGTGGGCTCGGAGGGGGCACGGCAGCATCCACTGCCCCCAGGCCCGTGTGCCCCCCCCCCGCTTCCCCGGGCAGCCGTTGCAAAAGATCAAAGCGTACGGCAAAAATAGCAAAAGGGGAAGAGCTTGTGGGTTTGACATCTGGAGGCCAGAAGCAGCTCCTGCTTTTGAGTAGGCAAGAGGTGAAGGAGGAAGGGTAAAAGTGGGTTTACAGTCTCTTATTTTTTACTGGGATTAAAAACTTTTTATAAAGTTATATCGTTTGCTGTTACTCGAGATAGCGGGGTGTCTGTCTTAGTCCTCTGCAAGGCCCTAGTTTCAGAACTAGGGATGCAAACAGCACTTATAAATAAAGAAGTGGGTATTTTCTGACAGGCAAAATACTGATTTAGCTGCGATGCGCCATCTGACAGCCTTATTTTTATTCCAAGGGGTGTTAAGAGGCACCTGGGAAATGTCTGTGCTGCTTGGCCGAATAAAACGGGTGCTATTTCCTTTTGGGGCTGGAGGTTTTCGATGATAAGGGCTCAGAAACCCTCCCAAACCCAAGGGGATATCCAAGTCAGAGCCCGGTTTTTCAAAGCCTTTCACTTCTGGGATGTCTGTCTCCAATCCTTTTGCAAAATTCAACCTCTGGACAATACTGCCAACACGTGTGATTAAAACTCATGCCACCAAATGAGGGTGAGGCTTAAAAAATGAAGTTATTTAACTGCGTGGCAGTGTCAAAGTGCATTGCAATATCAGACTCGCTCTATAAGGGGAGCTGAGCAGGCAAAGCATTTTATAGAAATACGTGTATCTGAGTGAGATGAGAACGACTGGAGGCAACATAGCGTGACGTTTTGTGGTGAAACCATTTACCACAGAAAAATGCAATTTACAAGGGGTGATTTACGTCCAGTGTGATGAATAGTTTTGGCCATGGGATAAAAAGTTGCAGGGGGAAAGGTGAGAATGGAAAAGTTACAGTTTTTCTTTTAAGAGGAGAAGCCCATGAAATAAACAGAGAACTTCATTTTTGATGAGACAAAATGTACCATCTGATCCCAAGCAGGTTAGAGTTTCCTTTTCCTTTTTTATTTATCTATTTATTATTTTTCTTAGCTGTTCAATCTGTTGAAGAGCTGGAGCTGTTGGGAAGTGTTTGCTGGCCCATGGCATGCAGAGGTGTCGGACTCACTGTAGTCCTTTCTAAACTTCACCACCGTAATTGCTTGCCCTTGATTGCCTGGATGCAGGGTCAGTGACCACCTCCCACTCCTTTATCTACTGTTAAAATAGCTTTTTTCCTCTTCCATTTGCTCCTTCCAGCCACTAAAATGGAAAACATCTCTCATCTGCACTGGCTTGACGTGTGTTTCTGGTGGTTTTCCCCACCTCGAAGCAGGGTTGCTGCTCCCAGCCTCAGTGCACGGTACCAGACACATGGCTCGTGATGATGCAAAACCCTACCAGGTTGCATGTCTAAGTGCTTGCGTTGTGCCACTTTTATTAGCACGGTGATTAACCGTCTCCTCGCGGTCTCATGAATGCCACTTGCTCATCACCCATCGCGTATACCAGGAAATCACAGAATTGGGCAACGCTCACCAGAAGACTTGAGAAAAGGAAGGAAAAAAAATGAGCGTGCAAGTGCTGGAGGCTGGATTGGGCAGGAATGAGAGAAGGAAGAAATGCAAAGGGTTGGGGTTTTTTTTTTTCAGTGGTGAGGGCAGACGGGACGATAGCCGCCTTCATGTGAAACTGGAGCTACATCCAGGAATGGTATTTATATGCACGGATGTAGCTTTCAATCAGGATGATGTAAACACTGCTGCAGAATTTTTTGACCAGGCTGTTTGGGAAACGTGATGGATTAAATATGACAAACAAGATTCCTGGACGTTTATTTATCCGCCTTTTCATTTGTGCCAGTTTCATGTTAGGCAAGGCTCTGGCTACCAGACCAATACTAAGCCTCGGGGGCAGGCAAGGCTAGGGGGGAGGGAGCCACAAAGAGAGTGTTTTCCAAGCCTCATCTAATTTAAAGCATCTTTTGCTGAGTGGTGCAGCGAAGAGGATGTGGCTAACACAAATAAAAAAATCATAAAGGGATCAAAGTGTGTGTGCAAATTCATTCCTTGTGGCAGGAGTTCTGCCAGTTTGCTTGCTCGCTTGCTCGCTTGCTTTCCTAAAAAAATTTTCTCCCCACCCCCCCAGCCCCCCATGACGGAGAGAGCAAATCGCATGTCAGAATCTCTTCTGGATTTCATAAGGGTTTCAGCATTGATGGATGGCCGGGATGACACCAGAGCCTGTACATTGTGCCTGAGATCTGAGCCGCTTCCCCTCGGTCCCATGGTTGCACATGAAACAGCCGCATGAGCGCGATCTATTTATAAGCGGTTCAAAGGCACCACAAATGTGGGTGGATGCTGGCTTGAAGCTCCAGGCCACCAGGAAGCTCGCTAGCACTTGCAGGAACCTGACGTTACCCCAGAGCCCAAGTGCTTCCCGGTGGGGTGAAAGATGAGGAAAGCTTGTCTTAAAAAGAAAAAAAAATAATGAAAAAAAAATAATAAAAAAAAACAAACCAAGCTTTTGGAACTAGAGTGATTCTTATCAGATGGCATCAGCTGAAACAATTTGGGTGATTGGGGGTTCTTATAAAGGTACCTAGATCAAAAAGCGTTCAAAGAACTGAGTGGGCAGAACTAATGCTGTACGGTAAATCTCACAGCAAAGGTGTCTCTGGTGCTGGAAGACAAGCTGGAGATTTACATCAGATATGAGAAAATCTGCAGGGTTCGGGTTAGAAACCTCTGCGGCGATGGATATCGCTGTTCGTGTGCAGGCTGTGCTGGGGGATTCCCACATGTACGTTCTGCCGGCAAAAGGCAGGCAAGAGCTAATGCCACCCCTGCTTCAACATCTCCGCGGTTTGCTGTGCAAGCGTCGGAGCCAGGGCTAACCCCGATGACAACGACCGATTTCACAGGGTGATTGCAGACCCGCCAGAGCACCTCCACGGACCACCGCGGGGGCAATGCCGAGCACTGGCCGCTCCATCCAGCCTCGCGCTCTTAGCTCCGGCTTCACGGTGCGTCCTGCTCAGACGATGCTGTAGGGTTGGGAAGAGCTCCACCATGGGAGGGGACCTGGGACCCCAAAGAGCCCCACTGCAGGTGCCATCCCCATCTGCGGGCTTGCACTGGCTGTGCTGTTGTCTTCTGACCCCACAATGGCGTTACACGCATGGAGGAGAAGGCGCTTGCCCTGAAGGCAGCCACCGTAGCCGTTCAGTCGCTGGCTACTGCCTAGTCCCAAGCCAGTTCTCCCAGTTCAACAAACTCATACCGCTGTGGAAACCACACGACACAGCGAGGCCGTGGTTGTGTTTCCTACGGGAGCGCTGGCCTGCTAGAATAACATCCGCAGAGAACAAAGGCTAAAAGCCTGGGCAAGTCTAACGCCGGAAAAAGAGTCGGTCTAAAAACCGAAGGGAACATGCCTTCAAAAATCCTGTGGCATTGCTAATGAAAAATAAACATCCATTCTGCATCTGCAGAGAAAGGAAAAGAAAATGAAGTCAAAGCACAAGGTCTTGTTCTTATATTCTAGGAATTTTCTCCATTGAAGATTGTCAAATACTGCATGCCAACACTTGGGAGAATGACAACAGCGTCTTTAAGTGCAATGAATCAAAGCACAAAAGTAAATTTTTATGGAACCCAAACTGCTATTCTTAGAAATCATCCAGAATCAAAAAATAAACAATTCATCAGGAAAAGAAATGTCTGAACTCGCAGGGGAGATTAACTCTCATCTGAGTGGAAACAAAACCTCAAATGAGCCACATCGTCATTCCCACACTTAGTTAATTGCAGTATTGTTCAAGGGCAGAACCAAGTGGTTGGAAGGCTGCAGGACTGGATGTAGTAGATGATGTCTTAAGAGGAAAAAAAGACATAAAATAATAGTTTTTCCCTCGTGGCTAGTTCCAGAGATGTTGCTTTGCCAAGGTCTAGGTTGGGAGTGTAATGGATGGACGGGGGTGGTTCTGGGAAACAAAGACACCAGAAGAAGTGCAGAAAAGAGATGGGCCCAACCTGAGATCAGGAACCAAATTGTATATTTGGAGATGATTAAGGGAGTAGTCTACAATGTCTTAGGTCAGGAGCACTTCTGACAGCAGACAACTCTCTGGTTCAGCAGGCAGAGGCATAAAGAGATCTAGCTGTTGATGCATAACCAATTCAGGCTGCAGGCGAGACACCCGGACACAGGGAAGCTCTCAGCCAGCCTGGCTACAGATTTGGTGGGTTCTTTGACACAGGACATCTGCAAATGAGGATTTGACATTTTCTCCCCTAAAATTAGTAAATCACAAGATAAGATTTTAATGCCAGAGCTACCGAGTGAAAACACACTACCTGTATCTAGCCAAAATAGTTTCTTTTAATGAAGAGCAGATGCCCGTGCACTTCCACCGCATGAGAAAACACAAAGCAGATTGCCCTCAGCCTTGTAGGACTCTGGTTCTCAGTTTCCAGCCCTGGTCTTGACGCATGTAGGGCTGAGCATGTCGGAGAGGGGCAGCCGGCTGTCTTAGCTGTGGTGGGATTCACATTGCACGTAGACCTTCCTTGACTTGCTCTCTTCTATGGGACTGAAAGCATCTTGGGATGGTCCCACCACCAAAGGGTGGCCTGGGGGGACTGTGTGGATGAGACGCCTTGTAATGATCTCTGCCACGTATGTTTTAGGGGGAGAAAAAGGATATCCATAGGCTGAAAGGTGAAAATGCTCATTAGCAAGTATCACCGTGCGTTTACCTCTCTGGAGCTGCTTCAAAATGTGAGCGTTCATGGAACAGATTTTTCTGCAAACAGACTTGCAGTGAAAAATCTTCATTTCACACAAGATATCCCCAGAGAAAAAAGCAAAAGTCAAACAAATTTGTATTTTTTAAAAATAAAACCAAACAAAGCTTCTTGGATGACTCCATAAAAATTCTAACAACAGCAGAAAAAAAAAACCCAGCCTGGAAAAACAATTCACACAAAATAAGCACTGAGGGGCCTCTGTTACTTGCAGGTATATTCCCAGGGATTTCTTTTGGGATCACAAAAACACCAACAAAGTCATTAAAAGTCAGTTCTTTCCCTTTATTAGCAATAGCCACAGCTTGATGATTCAAA
Organism: Gymnogyps californianus; assembly: GCF_018139145.2. Lineage (NCBI taxonomy): Eukaryota > Metazoa > Chordata > Aves > Accipitriformes > Cathartidae > Gymnogyps > Gymnogyps californianus. The sequence goes on along the minus strand of NC_059477.1, from coordinate 1,624,928 downwards.
GCACATTCAGTTTTCAGAAGGGAGATTTTGATCAAAGCATTTTTAAAATCAGATGAAAGAAGTATTATAAAAAATGTTCACGCAATATGAGCCAGGAAGTAGAAATGGCTGTCCAGGAGAAGAGCTGGGAATATACCAGGAAAAAAAAAAAAAATACCAAAAAACCCCAAGCTGATACTACAAATAACCATATAAACTGTGTTACAAGTCAAAGAAAGATTTGCAGAGGCTGTGTTTCTTAATTCCTAGAACGAAGAATCCAATTACCACATTAAAATATGGTTGACTCAGTCAAGTTGTATGATCCTTCAGCGGCAGGATATTATTATTACTTTGAATCTTTTCAGGCAGGCGACAGCATCCCAGGTATGACAAGAACGGCCAAGCGTGACACAACCAGGTTCTTCAGGATGGGACCTTTCCTTCTCAGATGTCCTCTTACCACTTCTCTAACGTGGGTGGTAATTTGTTGGGGAAGCCTTTTTGATACTGGTAGAGCTGGTAGAGGTGAGGATGTGGTGGGGGTGTGCCAAGTTGGAGGAGAGAGAGTGAAAAGGAGATGATGGGTAAGGAGAGCAGAGATGTTGTTGTAGTTTAACCCCAGCCAGCAATGCAGCACCATGCAGCCGCTCCCCCTGTCCCCTCCCAGTGGGGTGGGGAGGAGAACTGGGAAAAAAAGTAAAACTCATGGGTTGAGATAAGAGCAGTTTAATAACTGAAGTAAAATAAAATATAATGCTAACAATAATAATAATAATAGATAATAATAATAATAATAATAATAATAGTAATGAAAAGGAATACAACAACAACAAAAAAAAGAGAGAAATAACACCCAAGAAAAGACAAGTGATGCACAACGCAATTGCTCACCACATGCTGACCGATGCCCCAGCAGCGATCCGCCCCTCCCGGCCAATTCCCCCCAGTTTATATACTGGGCATGACGTTCCATGGTATGGAATACCCCTTTGGCTAGTTCGGGTCAGCTGTCCCGGCCATGCTCCCTCCCAGCTCCTTGCACACCCGCTTGCTGGCAGAGCATGGGAGACTGAAAAGTCCTTGGCTTAAGACAAGCGCTACTTAGCAACAACTAAAACATCAGCGTGTTATCAACAGCATTCTCACACTAAATCCAAAACACAGCACTGTACCAGCTACTAAGAAGAAAATTAACTCTATCCCAGCCAAAACCAGGACAGGTCTGCAGAAATGACCCTAAGGAGGTGCATGTTTTCCTGGTGAGGGACTCTGGAGAAGATCCCAGCAGGCTGGTGGGAAGTTCAGCTTTGCTAGCAGGGCTGTGTTCATCCTCGTCTGGTGGGTGGCTGTTCTGAAAAGTGCTTCCCTTCAGCATCCAAGGAATGCAATTGAACACAGAAACCGTTATTCTAATGGCCTTTCACCCTTGTTTTGGCAGCGGGGAAGATGCTGACTGTATCGTATATCCCAGCTTTAAATGGGTCTCGAGTTCCTTCCACCAAATGGCACTGCTACAGGGTTTCTGTGTGCTCCAGTGTGGACATATCTATCTGCTCTAGCTTTAAATGCACTCTGGTCCCGGAAGAAATCTAGCCATGGAGCTCAACACTGCCTAATTTGATCAGTCAGGAAAACGTCGGAGACTGCCAAGAACTCGAGCAAATGAATCTGCACTGAGCTGTGGGAGCTGGAGTCCCTGAGCTACCTTGTTTGTGGAGACCTTGGATATCCTTGCGCTCGGGTGCTATCCGTTGCGTCGGCATTTTCGGGAGGTGGTGAAACCACAGTGTACGGGCAGTCATTTCCCGCTGGGACGTTGGTGTGGGTATCCTCGGTACCAGCCCCCTCCACCTTTAGGGAGGTTTGGGAGAGGTCCTGGTGGTGGAACAGCATCACCTGGGACAATATTGCAAAGGCAGAAAGAAAAAGTGTGATATTTTGTTCACAAATATCTCGTCTTGTCCCATTAAGAGTTGCTGCAGCTACGGCTTTCACCACAAAGAATGGCTATGCTCGGGCATATCGAAGTATTCACCAAAGCTATGATTTGCATCACCACATCCATGCGTTGAAACCCACCTGTCAGGAAGAAAAGGCTCGTGTAAATTGTCATCGGCTATTCCCTGGGACAGCAATTTCCCACTGTAAATGCAGGACAGTGCCAGGCACAACCACCACGGTGGTTCCCGTGTCCAAGGTCAGCTTCTGCACAAATTTCCGAGTTTCTGGGTGAATGTGGTGGTGCTTCCAACAGTCCTTCTGGGTCTCTGTGCCACAGTCATGACTATGAAAAACTAACCTTGATTTAAATCTCACGTCAATCACATTCTGGGTGTTACTTCTTTAAATGTTAATTTATTGCAGCCTAATTAAAATGAAAATATATTCAGGATACCTAAGGATGAGGGAATGCTCTTTGTTTTTTAAGTCAGTGCTTTCTCCTGCAACTTTGTAGTTACCAGCACTGTGAAATATAAGAATGATCTGAATGGGAGGTTTTGACTTGTCCAGAAGAAGTTTAATTTAAAATTAACAGGCTTTGTGTTGGTTTTTTTTTTCTTTTTCTTTCTTTTTTAATTTTAGGTGATTTTAGTCAATGATACAATAATACTCAAAATAAAACTACAACCTGAGCAGCTACAGCCTGGCTTAAAGCTGAAAACCAATCTGAAAACATTCAGTTTTTGTGACTGAGATGAAAAAAGTGTGGTATTTTATTATTTTTTTTTTTAAAGCAAATGAAAATCCTAGGGAGTGTGTATGTGGTATGTGCATATTTCTAGTTCACTGAAAAGTTTTTTTCATAGCCTGCAAACCCCTGTTTTAATGCATTTCCAAAGAGAAAACGTTTTTCAGTGAGGTGCAGATTTCAGCGAGTTTAAGACGAACCAGCCCCTCTTCTCAATTCTCTAAGCATCGTCCAGGCCAGAAACTTTTCCGGGGAAGTTGCTCCCTTTTTTTTGAAGCAATAAAAGTGCTTAGCAGATGTTCTCCTCTCATCTCCCATGCCAGCCATGTCCCCTGCGCTGCAAGTTGCTAAGAGTGGATTGGCAGAAGCCAGCTGTCCAAATGAATGGTTTCTGATTCGTTAGCAATCAAAAATCAATGAATTCAAGTCATAGCAGGTTGATTTTGTTTGTTTGTTTGTTTGTTTGTTTTTGCAATTCATCAAACCAAACCAAAATGATAGCAATTCCAGGTAGAGTGAACTATTTTGGTTAAGCTTAAGAGAGAAACACTGCCTTGCACTCTTAGGCAAGTGAAAATGGCATTCAAAAACCGAAGCAAAACAAAATAAGGACATGAAAAAAGCAAAGGTGGTTTTGTGTGGAAAAGCCACAATGTTTTATTTCAGAATGTGTGTCGGAAGAAACCCACGTCCTCAGACTTTTAAGAAACATTTCTCAACCGAGCTGCTCAGTGAAACTTTTGCGAAACTTCTGCAAAACGCTCTGAAGTTTCCAGAACTGGGTATTTTCATTGCCAAAAAACCCCTCCACCGAACACAAAACACTTGGCAAAATTTCTGTTGCCTAGATCTAACGCAGAGGGAGATGGACTGTGCCGGAGACCCGGCCCAAGTGACACGCTTTCATCGTCTGGAGAGGCTGACGCTGTGCTAGGACAAGAGCCAGCAGCTCTGATTTACAGACGACTAAAATCGGACCATATTGTGCTTGTTTTTGAAATGGATGCACAACTGAACAGCGCTCTCGATGCGCTCTCGGCGTCACCGCGCACCCCCCCCACCCCGCCGTGATGCCTGTCGCGCGCGTTGGAGCCTCGTCGCTGTTTCATAGCGGTCGTAGCTGCCATTTACGCTGCAGTATAAATGCAGCTGAGCTGGAAGTCCAGGGAGATATCGCACACGCGCGCGGCGGGGCTGCGCTGTGAGCTGCTCGTCAGCGGAACATTCGGGACGCAGAAGGAAGGGTTGTTATTGAACAGGGATCAGGCACGTTCCTGGGGACAGAGTGAATCTGTGTGAGAACGGGATGTGACCTGCTGATGTCCGTGGGTCTGCACATGAACCCAAAATTTCTTCCTAATCTTGAAACACACAAACAAACAACACGCCAGATGACGTGTTGTAAAAAATGGATAGTTCAGCTTCTTTTGCCGTTTCCATCTGCCTTTTCTGCTCTCTGGGCACATCTTGCAGAGCAAGCCTCAAACGAGCAGGGCGTTCAGGTCCACAAGGGGCAGGAAGGACTGAGGGGCTTTCCTTTCTTTCTTTTTCCCTTTTGCAATCCTTTCTGCTCATGTTTGCCTGGTTTCTGGTTGGTTTTCTACAGGAAAAGGCATGCGACATCCCTGACAGGCATAAATTTTTGACTCCAGGTTTCGCTTTTGTCGTCCATTGAACATATTCTTTGCGAAGCATGGTTTTCAATCAGCCACACCACAGAGGGCAAATGGCAAGAACAGGCTTCTCCTGAGATTATCAGAGCTTTTTTGTAGGAAAATAGAGCTGGTAAGGAAATAGGTGTGCATGAGAAAGGGAAGGAAAGCATCCTCGGGATCCGTGGAGGAGGCAGTATTTTTGATCTGGTTGAGCCACGCGGCAGGAGGATCAAGAGCGGTTTCTTATTTCGTTTGAGCTCCTTGCCCATTCCTGATTTACGTTGCAGACATAGGGTCTGTTTCCTTTTAGGCATTTAGCGGCAGAGTGCCCCTGCGTTTCTCCATCCATCACGGGCTGGCATGGCACGCACATGGTGGGGTGGCTGGAGGGGCGGGGGGAGAAGCAAAATCGGCCAGAGCCTCCTGTGAACGCATTGCTGCTATTTGTGTTTTATTTGAAGAAATGATTAGAGTTTATTTTATTGCCAGGAAAGGCTGCCAGCCTTTATGATGACAAAATTGCTGAGTTTACTAGGAAGTTTATTTATATAGGCTTTGAAAGACAGACCCTGCAATGACAGACACCAGTGAAGACCTGGGCTTGCTGGCTCTCCCATTTCCCTTGGCTGTTCTGCAGATGTATTAACCCTTTACTCTGACAGGTTCCTACGAAAAGAGGGGTTAAGAGCAAACATATGTGCAAAACACTCCTTCTTCCCTCGGAAACTGGGTATTCAGGAGGGTTTGAGCTGGAGATCCAGACCTGAACGAACAAATTGGCAGATGTTTGCTGCTGGTGCTATGGACCAGCTTCACGCATCTACAAGGATAGCAGACACGTCCTTACAGGAGGAGATGCCCTTAGGGAGGCCACGTCCTACCAGGGGTGACATCTCTGGGACAACTGGTGCTATGAGAAGTCCTCTGCTCTCCCACCGCTGCCCCGGCTGTACGAACGGAATTGCCAGAACAGTTACTACCACCAAAAAATGCATTTCGGGGAGGGCAGAATCATGTGCTGAATTAAGGCTTGGCAAGGCAGTGGGTTTTAAGGAGAAAAATATATGTTTAAATTTTCTTAGGTGTCAAAATGCAATGAAAAGGTTTCACTTGGAAAATTTTCAAACGTTTTATTTCATCGTTAATATTCATTCATTGGTATTATTTTTCGTTTTAAATGTGGCCTGACTTGGGAAGGTATCCAAAAGAGACCAGAGTTAATTAAAACAGAAGTTTTGTTTCACCTTAACTCGTTGTGTTTGTTTTGTTTTGGAGAAAAAAAATACTCTGATTTCTGCTTAAAGTTCAGGCCGAACTCTCTTCCGTGTCTATGTGGCCATCACGCAAGAGCAATCAACCCTCTTCCCTCATCACTGTCTTCACCAGCACCTCAGGTCTACTGCTTGGCCTGGAGAAAGCCTTTTACCACGCAGTGGGGATGGCAGGCAGCTATCCTCTATGGCCAAATGACTGAAGAGGACCCTACACGTAATTTACAAGTATGTTACATCTACACAAGAGCGCTCTCTCTCTGACTTCCCATCAGCTCTTGCATCAATATCACATATGTGGTCATGATATCCATTCCTTCGTTTCTGTTAACACCAGGTTTGAGCTCCTAATACCAGCTTCTAACATTTTGAACTTGTAGGCAGCTTTCAAACAGCTGCCATTTTTTAAAGAGAACCAGACCCAAACCTCCGCTCCTTTCTTTTTTTCCTTAAAATGTGGAATTTCCCCCCCATAAAATTTTACTGACATGTGTGCTCAGATGGGCAACGTTCAGATCTTAGCCAGAGACTTGTTTGATGCTTCACAAACCACCGGAGCTTGAAAACCACCAAGAAGACAAGCTTTCACATTGGGACGTTTAGTGCATGCCCTTATGCTGGGATGGTTGGGAAGCCTTAAGAGCAGGGGCATTTTTTGAAGTGCTCTCTGCAGCTGGCTTTTTCCTTCCATACCCTTGCAAAGTTGTATCCCTTATTAAGCAAGTGTCTGGGATTTATGCGAGGAGGAATATATGTGCGCATATATATATATGTGTGTGTGTGTGTGTGTTCATATATATGCACGCACACATTCATGACTTCTTTAAAAACATTTACAATCAATTTTCTGCAACATACGTACATGTGGACTTCATAACAAAGTTATAAGAGGTCATTGTCCTTTGAGTGGGTAGAAAAATTGGGTCTTTCCCAAGATCTTGACCAGCTTTGGTTTTTTGAATAAAGTTTGGCTACTTTAAACTCACACAGACAGCTGCCAATGCTTCAAAAAAAGTGAAATACTAGCAAAAAGAGAGAAAGAGAAGTACTGGTGAAAAACAATGAGGGAACTTTTCTTCATTCTTTTACCAGCTCTGGTTGGCGTTTGTCCACATTACTCACTTACGGCTTCACAGGTTAAGACTTTATACCACATTACACCTGAAACTTAAGCAAGTACTTAAAGTTAACAGCTTTCTTGAATCATGGCATCTTTCTTTGAGGAGCTGAGCCCTCTAAGGTGCTGAGCGCTCTGGCTCCCATCCAGCAGAGCACTCAAACACCAGCTTACATTTCACTGTGCTCAAGAACAAATTTAAAATTAAGCATGTGCTTAAGTGCTTTGCCAAAGAGGAGCGGGATTACTCACATACCAAAAGCTAAGCATGTGCTTAAGGTGCTTTCCTGGATTCAAGTTGGAACAATCAGAAAATAATGATGCTGTCTTTAGGCAGGTTTGGGGGGGGGGGCGGGGGCGGAATTGGAAAAAAGAAAGTCATCTGCTTGTTCTGACGGTGGCAGAGTCTTCCACCTGAAAGTAGTTTTATCTAACTCTCTCCAGATCATGAACAGTAAACAGAAAGGGAAGCCAAGTCTCTCTTGTACTTCTATAACTCTTGTTCCTGTAGCGTATAACTGACAGCATTTCTGTCAATGTTAGCATCCCCATGTCACTATAGGATCTGGACACCCCAAAGGGCCACAGAAGAGCTCTGAGTGAAGTGCTAGGTGATGGTGCATGAGGAGAGCACCCTTTGCTTGACAGGAGCACCACCATCAGCACAACAGCTTGATCTGGAGGGAGGGATGATGCAGGAGGGAGGAAGGACTTCTCAGCCCCTACCTAATTGTCATATCTGACCCCGCGGTTGGATTTCAACACGGCTGCCCCAGCTCCTTCTGGTCATGGGACTGAGAAGATCACCTTCCCTTCCCTAGCCAAGGCCTGAATAAGAGCAGCCAGCAGGAACATCACGGTCAGTCGCACCTCGTCCATCACAGTACTCATCTGCTAACCCTCTGTCCATGTTTTGAGGTTGTTTCTCAAAGACCCTTAAAACTAGGACCGAAGTGGGACAGAGGACCCAAACCCAACTTTGGGTTGAGCTTGTGCAACACCTCAGGCCTCAGCACCATCTGTGGGTTCCCTTGGGGGAAAACCAACACAGCATCATAACCTTGCCTCCTGCACACCATTAGGCTTACCAGAGAAATAAAACCATATGCCTTTGCCTGTTACCAGAGAAGTCTGGACTATGCGGTTGTGACACACAAATATAATGGTCTCAGGAAATAAAACGTTCTTTCTTTGGAGTAAAATGGTCAATCAATGTCAAATTTAGCCCAAGCTCCCCGATGGTCAGAGACGGGTGGAGACAAGGCTCAGCTGTAGAAACGTAGGCCTGCTAACCCTCCTGATTTTTTGGGATGGCTGTGACTAGTATCACCCCCTCTCCCTCCCTCCTACCATCCCTGAGCAGATCCCAGCTAGCAACCACAAGCCCCAACATGTTTGTCACTGCCACTTACCAATGCAGTCTTAAATGGTACTTTTTTTCCCGGTATTGTAACTCCTCCATCCACTGAAAAATCTGGAGGGAGGAAGGTGGGGATGTTTTCTCACTATGTGGGAAAAGCTCTTGGCCCCAAAGGGTTAAAATGTCCAGGGGGGGATGCTGCAAGCCCATGTCTCCATTGTGCCATCTTTGGGGAATATGGCTCAATATCTGTTCCTTCACTCTAGCACTTACGGAGCTTTGTAGCAGGTAAAACTAAGCCCAATTTCCTCAATCCTCTGTTAGTGTTACTAAAAAAATACCCCTAAATTAGGTCCCAAATTCCTGTGATCCTCATAGCGCTGAGTGGGGATGAATAGCTTTTGATAACAGCCCTGGATTTGGTGGTGTGGGGAGATTTATTTCCTGATCTTTTGCCCATCAAATCTTTTTCTGATCTTAATTGTCAATCACATCATATGATTTCTCCAGAGAAATGAAAATAGCAGCTATTTGTCTTGAAAATCCACCCTTTGATGTCAGAATTCCAGGAAATAAAACACCTTTATAGTTATGGGATCCAGACCTGTCTGACCGGGATGCATTTCCATCAAGACTTGTGTGTGTTTGTTGACTCAGGTTTTAAGACGTTCTGCGCCTTTTACGGGGATTCACAATGAGGCATTCATGGCACATTCATTTTTGCAAGAACTAAAATAGCCAGGGTCATTTGCTTCAGGAACCCCTTGTCTGAAGGGTGCCAGCTCTCCCCAACCTGGAGTGAGCTTGCAGGGCAGCGGTCCCCAGCCTGAACGAGTCCAGCCCTCATTGTGATGCTGAAATAAGGGTCTGGACATCCAGACCTGCTCATGTGTTGGCTCTTTTCCTTCGGGCACTTCAGGCACGTTTTCTAACAGATCGTGCATCAAAGGTGCGTCTGACACATGGAACTCCTCTGCACACAAAGCCGTCGGGCACAATCTCTGCCTTGAAGCCCAAGCCTTGCCCAGCCTCTCCTGATGGGCTGGCACAACAGGGGAGCATTGTCCCTGTCCCCACCATCCCAGACCACCCTTGGATCAAGAGTTAGCCATACAGCAACATCTTCTCAACCCCCTGGCAATGGCAGCATCAATTGATCTCTTCCAGCTGAGCAGAGAAGGAAAACCTCCCTTTCACACAGCTCCGTCCTTTGGATTGACTGTCTTCGTGTCGCCAAGTCAGCCAACCGTCATTGCACAGCATGTCCACCTCCATCTGGAGAAGTTATTTCTAAGAGAGGCCAATTTAGCATATCAATTTTTTTGGTAAAGATCAGGAAAGTGAGGGAAAGGCTAATTAAGAAAAATTTGGTCACTTCAGCCTCATTATTTTTCCATTGGTCTTAAGGAGTTTTGTAGACTTTGGCTGCAGACTTTGGGATTAAATATGTGCCGTGACCTGGGAGAAGGGTCCTCATGGGTCTTTCTCCTAAGAACTGCTTCCCAACCACGCTGGCTGGGTGGGAGTGTGGGTCTGCCGCAGTGAGGGCACATGTATATATATTGATCGGTAATACCCACTGCTGCCTGCTGACCTCTTCCTTTCTACAGCCAAGTCTGCGAGCTCCTGTGGTCCTTTCTAAGATGTCACTCACAATTTCTTGTTTGCTGTTTTTTCTAATTCCCAGTCTTTCAGCCCATCTTTTCTTTAGACATCCCTCTTTCCCCTCCTTCCAGCTGAAACTTTCAGTTTTCATTTGGTTCTTCCCCAGAGCTCACTCTGGTCCCTTGTTGTGGCTGACTTGGCTGTGAATCCAATTTTCCCTGTTCTTCCCTCAGACTCTTACAACTCCACCATCTACCATTAAAAGAAAATAAAAAATTAGTCACAGGGCAAATTCCCCGTGTTGGCTTTGCAACGTGGATCACCTTTCCTCTCTTCCCTCCCCAAATCCTCTGGAGCCTTCTCAAATTTGCAGGCTATTCCTTCTTCTTTTTTTTCCCATTCCACCAGCAATTAATCAATCAACCTGCAACCTGGGACCAATCTAAAAATAATAATAAAGAAAAAGAAGTAGCTGAAGGAGAAAGTTGCTGGTTAGCTCTCGTGCTCCCATTATGTGCCTGCTTGATACTCAGACCTCTCCAAAAGCAAAGGACTCTGGGACATACTTTTTTTAATGCCTTTATAAAAAGTCCTCTGGTGTTCAGAGCCTGGCAGGTACCTGGAGGAGGTGACGGCATTATTTTCAAAGTTGACATTCCCAAGGTGGCAGCTTTAATGAAGAGGAAGCCGATTTACTGCTGAGACAACATTGTTCCCTCAAGTAAAGCCAACAAGGGTCATTAGCACTTCATATATTTGGGTGAGTGCTGTTTATTCTGACACGACAACCCTGTGCAGGCTTCTGGGGGCTGTAGTCCAGCCTTGTGCACGGCTTGCTGTCAGGCATCAGCATGGGGGGTGAGCAGATGCCAAGGGGTCAGCAATGCATGAAGTGCATGCCGTATCCCCCATGGGTACTTGATTTCCATCTCGCGGCTGAAGGCTACCAAGCCTGGCAAAATTCGGGGCATAGCCGCTGCATCCGCACAACCAAGCCCTGCAGAGCTGACCATTGCGTGCTCTCTGCCTCTGCCAGATATTAAACCGGTCAATTTGTAAGCCACTGAGGCGTATAATACGATCAGCTCCAACGTGTCTAAATTAATCTTCTCGGTCCACCTCATCTCCCTGCCTACCTTCTCTGACCCATCTCTCTCCACGACTTACAGATCGACTTACAGCCTCCGCAGCTCTGCCCTGCTTCACGGTACCACTCGCTGATGGAAAACCGTGTCCGCGCTCAAACCAGTTTATCAAAGACAGCCGGGAAAGTGACGGGTCAGAGAATTGGCTTCTCTTTTCCAAACTGTAGGCTTCGAGGGCCGGAGGGGCTGCTCACCTAGTCTACAAGAGGCAGGCAAGAGAAGACCATCCATCCCCTGGCTCTCCATCAGCTGGAGCAGGCAGGCATCTAACGGGGTTGCAAGGTCTCCAGCCATACGGCACAGCTTCCCCAACCAGAACCAGGAGTGGCTTAGCCAAAATCCCACACCGGTCACCTCTGCCGGAGCCACGCTGCTTCCAGGACATGCTCTTTTCTCTCCACCAGCCTGCAATGAGCTATCGAGACATCTTGGCTTGCCCGAAGCTGGCTGGCAGATCTGTAGCACAGCGCTGCATCGCACGGCGGCGAGGGAGCTCAGAAAAACAAGGGCTTGACCAGCTCCTCCCGTGACCCGTCCTGATGATGAACTGCTCTCCCTAAAACATCAGCACTTTATTTTCAGGTAGCGCTCTGCTGATTTCCACCTCCTGCCAAAAAGATCTCATTTTTGCCTTTGCCTGCCAAGCTGGAGATTTGAATGCTGGAGAAGGCGATTATTTATTAGCCGAAAAGAAAAAGGAAACCCACAACCCGTGGTTCCCCGTGGTGCCTCAGTCTGGGAACCTGCATTTGAGTGGGGAAGGGGTATGTGGGACATCTCCCCCCTCGAGCCAACACTAGAAAAGCCCCCAGCACCTCGCTTTGACACAAATCGCACGTAATTCAAGCCAGCACCAAAGGCGCCTTTCCCAGGAGAGCCCTTGGCCATTCGAGGACCTCCCAGATCAGGTGAATCCTGGCTGAGATCCCTGCCTGGATGGTGGCAGAGGCTCAGGTCTCAGGTCCCCCGTGGGTGTCCTGACAGCTCAGCTTTTTGGACTGCCCATTTTTCTTTGCAGCCATCAAGAACATGTGAAACTTTGATCCTCAAGCGGAGCAACCACATTTTTGCACTCTCAGGAAACAGTTTTCGCTCTGAGGGGCTACAAAACCATTTCCCACTCAACTCCTCTAGCTCGAAATAAGAGGAAAAAAATAATACACAGAAGTTGAAAGGTTTGGGTACAGTACTGAACTTTTCTGAAGTCTTCAGTGTATTGTGCCCCGGAGTTTTGGTTCAGACCGTTGCAGAGAGATGAGCCAAGCACAGGCTCAGGGCGGGATGCTCTCTAAGATGAGAGCACTACTGATCCCGAGCTTGGGCCTGGGCACGCAGCTGAAACGCAAAACACAAAACCCATGCATTCCCTCACTGCAGGCATTTACACTGAAATACCGAAGAGGTTAAATGCTGTGCTCGCAGCTGCACAAGGAGTGGTGCCAGCATTTGAAATCTGGGAATAATTGATTCATGTTTCCAGAATCGTTTTTATTGAGGGGGGGAGGAGGGGGGTGAAGAGAGAGATTGAGATTGAGAAAGAGATTGCTATTAGAAATTTAAACCACCAAGCTTTGAGCGTCCGGTTATGTTGGCAGCTTGCTGTCGGTCTGCCGTGTGAGCTGCCCTGCTCTGCCACCAGTGCCACCAGACACCGGCTGAACCGGACGCTTGTGGCCGAGCAGGGAGATGGCAGAGAGACGAAGGATGCATTTGATAAGGCTTTAAAAAAACTTAATGCTTCTAAACAGTCAATCTACCTGCCAATGGCTCCTCAGGCGCTTTGGTGGGAAATGCGCCTAAATTAGGTAAACTGCAAAAAAGGAACTATGATGGGAAACAGAGGAGGCAGAGGAAACAGAAGTTTACAGCGGAGAACTGGGCTCAAAAAGGGGTTAAGCAGTCCCAGTCTGCTGCTTTCCACCAGAAGTCAGGACTGGAAATGGGTGGCAGAGCCATCACGCTGCTCTGGACAAGATCAAAGGAGTGATGCAGATCTGGAACGGGATGCCAAAATTCCTGGATGCGTTTGAAGTAGGCATGTAGCGTTGCGGCTTATCTGTGGGAATGGAACTGAGCACTGCAAGGCAGGGCATCCTCTCAAACACCCGCAAGATCATTGCCCGTCGGAGGCTGACAAACAGCTGATAGAGCAGGGGTTTGACATCAGATTAGCAGGAAAAACAGGTCATGTATTGAGCGTTGAAGAAATGTTTTTTCCTCCAGGAAGCACTGGTTGCTTGTTCTTAACTGATTTGCTGAAAATGAAACTGTTTTCCATAAAAGATTTTAAAAATGAGGTTCTGGATACCTGTCATTTAATGTTTCTAAATTGCTGAGCTGTTCCATTTTTAGTTCTAAAAACAATTATTTCAGGTTTCTTTAGAATGTGAGATAATTGCATTTTTACTGGGGTCGGAGGATGTTAAAAAAAAAAAAGAAATAAATTAAATGAAGCATTATAATTTATCTGAAATGGACTTTTTTCCCCCTGCAGATTTCAGCTGGTGTTTTTGATCAAATTTTAGTTCAATTTAACTTTGATACCACATCAAAATGGGATTTTTTGTTGTTGTTTGCTTACTTCCTTGTTCTCAAAAATATCAGCATTTCTGACAGAAGAGGTAGGAAGGCTGTTTTCTGGTCAGTCTTCGCTGAGACCCAGTAATCATTTCTATCACTGCCTCGTATAAATCCATGGATCTGAAGTTAATCTTTAAACTTTTTCACAGATTAGCATTTATGAACTCTCAGCAAAGAGCCACACTGGTTGGTTAGGAATAAAGCACGCAGCTGTACACTGTTTGCCTTTATCAGCCTGCAAGTTGAACACCCTGTTGAGTTGCATCTTGTGGTACCTTTTTCATCATGGTTGGACTTTTGGAGAACATCTCAATTTAATTTGGCTTGGATACTCTGCACATGCATGAGTTCTGCAGGGGACATCTGGTTTGCTGCATGTCAAGTTGCCTAGTAGTTCTGCAAGAAATCTATGGCAAATGAATCCCAGAGCTTTCCTTCTCTTGGTCTGGAATTTGAGAGCAGATTTTCAAAACTGAACCTAATCTTGCGCAGAGAAATCTGATTCGGACTTGTCCATGGGACTTTGGCTCCAAACTGGTCAAGAATCCATTTTGTTTCATTTGGATGTCCTTGAACTAATATTTCTCCCCAGAAGCGATGCCTCTCCTACGCAGAGTCCAGAAGGAAATTTGATTCGATATAATCATGGATTTTGTCAGTACATCTGGCAAGTAACACTAAATTTTATAGCCCTCAACTTGGGAGTCCATATTTAGCCACCAGGAGAGCTTTCTGAGCTTTTTATTTGATTCCGATGATTCCTTGATGAAGCTCATGAGCAAGAGAGATAGACTTGGCTTGAAGCTCTGGAAGGCTAGTCAGCCCGTGAGAGGCACATCTCATCTGCACCGTGGGACAGGAGCTCCCTGGGAAGCGTGAGAGGGCTGAACCGAGACGTGTTAGATACGCGGTGTTTCTCTCTCTCATTAGTTGCAATAAGTGTTTCTGCCCTGGGTGGAAAAGCTGCTGCGGTGGGTTTTGGGAACAGGGCTACCACTTCAGCACAGCTGTAAGGGCATAACTGAGATGATACAGTGCAGGATGGACTGTATTATACTTTGTATTATTATCATAAACTGCATTACTCGTGTCCCTGAGAAGACCGTATAACCCAGGGTAATGCTGCGAGCAGCATTTCCACTCCCAAATTAAGAAATTATTCCCTAGCCAAGAGCTACCTCCATCCCTCTGCTGCTGGGTGTCGACAATCAGATCTCAGGAACCGATGAGGAGACCCAACTGAAACAACAAACTCCCTCAGCAGGGCCCAGGCAAGCTCCCTGTTAACTGGATCCCAACACGTTTAAAATTTATCGCTGATAATCATTACAGTGAGCAGCGGCTGGAAACGAGCACGGCCAAGGCACAGCATGGAGCAGCGATGCTGCGTGTTTGGAGCAGCAACACGTGCACTGGTATAAAGCTCTCTGTGTTCAGGCAGGTTGGGACTGAAAATATCTGCTCCCATTTATAAGCAGGGATAATGAAGCAAAGAAAAAGAATTGGTGCGTCTCCTTCCACGTCAGCTTTTAGGCTTAAAAACGAAGTACAAACCTTTAAAACTGATGCATGCAAGCCTGCTGCTTGGGAAAGGAAATGGATTCAGCACATGCTGGTTTGTGCTACCAAGGCAAGTGTGTTAGCAAAGCTCACTCCTGACATCCATGAGGTCATCCACCTTCATACTACCACTCGTCTTCGGTACAAACGACACCAAGAGATACAAGCCAAGACAGGCTGAGGAGATATATTAGAAAAGCAGAAAGGGGGAGTGGGGAGGGGGATATGAGGTCATCTGCACCGACAGTATGTTAGGTACTCATATTAGAACGGAGAACAGAGCCATTGACTTTATTGAACAAGCTTCCAACTGGTAACGAGGCTTGTTCTTCCAGTTATTGCATTGAAAGAGCAACATCTGGCCTGGAGCCTTCCAGGGGCCAAATCCTTCTCTGCTGCAACCCTGCCGCTGTCAGCAGAGTCACACCAGGGATGAATTTGCTCATGAGAAGCTAAGGCAATGAAAGGGGCAAACAGTTTGGGGTCCCCATGTTTTTCTGCAGAGCAGGCCAGGTATCTGAGCAATAAAGATCGTCACACCTTTAATCGCTTTCCCATACACCAGTGCTGTGCATAATAAACAAGGGGGACTTTTTGTTTTTTTTCCGTAATTAGCAGAGGAAAACCCAAAGCTGGTGTTTCCTTTCCCTTTTCTGATTTATTTCCTTAGCAGCTAAGCCACAAGATCAGAGCAGAGACACTCATTAGGCAGGCAAAGTTGGGAGAACATCTACCCGGTTTCTCACCTCCCCACTTAAAGTCCAATAAAACATAAGGGAAAGGGGAAGGAAAAATATTACGTTTTTAAAGGCACTTGGTGAGCTTCAGCAGCCGCCGTTTATTGAGCTTTCCATAGCTTGTTTCCAATTACTGTAAGGAGTCCAGAAGCTATGGCAACGCGGCAATAATCTTCCAGTGCCTAAGAAAGCTGCCATCATCTACGGAGCAGCATAGTGCTGGTTACAAAGGCATTACAGTGGAGGAAAGAAACCCTGGGCCAAACCACTTGCCGGTGGCTAACCGACACCCGGTACCACCCATCCCTTCTCCTGTTCACCTGGAAGCACAGTGCAGGTGGGTGGCTCCGGGTTATGCCCACCGATGGAGCATCCAACTCCCATGAAGGGTCAGGATTTGCCCGGGGCAATGGGGATTGCTTCAAGGGCTGCCGGACCGACCGCTCGGCATCAGCTACTGTGCTCGCTCCGTGCCGAGACGCTGCCTGAATGCTGACATTTTAACAGCGAGGTCCCTTCCCTGCACATGATACGGCGCGAGGGAATAACAGGATGTATTAATGTCATTTTAGATAATAATATTCTTCTCAGAGTGGGCTTTCTGGCACCATATGTCCCACTGCGAGAGAACTCTATCCCTATCACTCCAGCATTAGCTCTGAGCTTGAAAGCAATCCATTTGGGCCATTAAAATGACTTGTGAAATGTGGGATAGTTATCAAGTAATTAGGACCACATTTCATTTCTCTCCCTGCCCAGAGCTCTGCACTATGATCTCAGTTCACCTTCAGCTTCGCTTCACCTTCACCTTTTACAGACCGACACGAGCGCCAGTTTTTCGGATAGTGCTTGTCCTCCATTCCCCTCCCCTTCTTGCTCAGCTGGCATTTGTAACCTGCAGCATTTATTTCGTGTGCAAAAAGTGAGAGGAGCTGAGTTTGGAGAGGTGCCAGGGAAGGTTTCCCCATTTATCCATCCTCTGTGCAATGGGAGCCGTGGTGCCTCTCTGCCTGCCCACACCGATGAGATAGCTACAGTCGAAAGGACTGTCCAGGACTTGTCTCCCATGGCCAAGAGTGAAGCTCTTGGAAAGATCTGCTGATATATAAAAGAGCCATATGGCCCTCCGTGAGGTGGGGATTACCACGAGGCTTGGAAAATGTGCTTGAGTACCTGGCTTTGCGATACTGCTGGAGCCCGGTGCGGGGCTGAAGTCCCCGCTGGACGACATTTCAAAGCCCTCTGCTCCTCTGCTCCAGGCTGCGTTGGAAAGCGCAGCTTACTCGGACACCGGCGGGGCTGGGATCCTATTGTGGTGTGCAGAGCGCTTAGACGGAAAGGAGGATACCCCTCCTCGCCCCCATGCTCCCCCAGAGCGGAGGGTCCTGGGCTGGAGCCATGAACCGGAGCCCCTGGCACCCCTCACGCATGATGTCTCCACCTGCGTTTTTTCCCCCCTTTTTATGCTTACAGATCTGCTCTTCCAAGCCCAGATGACCACAGCTCAGCAGGAGCCAGCGCTTGCAGCATCTCTGTGCTGGAGACAAGCCCACGGATGTTAATGCTGCCTCTGGCAGGAGAAACGTGTATGTGCAGTAGCCTCACGGGCATTGGTGCAGATCCTTGCTCCTGGACATATCTCACGTTGTCAGGGCTCACCCCTAGGACTTTGGCCACTTGCTCCCCACCATAGGTCTGCACAGGGCACCACGCCGAGCAGTCCATGCTGCCAGGGCCGATGTTCAGGAAGACACCTCTTCCAGCTCCATCTCTCCAAGGGCTCTAGCTCTATTTTTGACCAAGAAAGTGGTTTATGTAAACAGGCTCACCCTCTGTATGCTATTTCCCCTTCACACAAGCAAAGGCACTACTGCTCGCACCCAACTGTTCATTGCTACGTCACGGTCCCATGCCGCCTGGGGAAGGGAGCAGGTCTGAGACCTGGCCGTGCCTTCCCGTGCTGCACCCCGCAACTCAGCTACAGCCAACCTCATCATCTAGACCCTGCTGTGGATGTCGTTCCTCCACCTCATCCTTCCTCTGGCTCTTGCAGAGATGGGTGCACAAGAAATCTGCCCAAGGTTTTTGTGACTCCACCTTTCCCTCAGCCCCACAGAAACCCAGCTCGGAGACTTTCAGCCCCCTCTTTCCTATCCTTACCTCCAGAATACTCTCTCAAGCCCTCACGGAGGCTTATTTCTCGGCAGAGGAGAGCCCTGCTGGGTGTGCTCCTCACCACCCTTTCCTTTCTGCCTCCTGGCCCCGACGCATCAATTCATTACGGAAAGCAGCAGGGCTGAGGACGCCGAGTCCCAGAAGCACCTGGCTGAAGCCACTAAACGATCAGCTGGGAATGACTCATGTTAGCAGCCCAAGCCTGGAAAACCCAGCCAGATCCCTCTGCACAGGAATGAAATAATAGATTATAACTGACTGATTATAGGCTCAGGCCAAGTCCTAGTGAATTAGAGTGTCTTGCAGGGGGATGCAAGGATAAGGGCTATTATTAGCACTGCTATTTATTATTTGGGTAGTACTCCTATTGTCTCAACTGCTCTCTGAATTGTCAGCAAGACGGTTCCTGCCCCTAGCACACAGGATCGTTGGGATCCAAGGGCGTGACTGGAGATGAGGTATGAGCTGTGGGATGGATGTGCTAACACTCATTTGGCATGAAGAAGGGAACTGGACCATCAGTTCGTCCTGACTGGAGACAGCCCGAGGCCAGGAATTGCCACACCACGTCTCTCACCGAGGAGCAGCTGCTACCGAGTGCTGCGAGCTGGGAGCGGGAGTAGGACACTGGTAGAACCTGGAGTGAAACACCTCACGCAGGGTAAACGTTGGAAAGATCTGGAGCATCGGGCCAGATATGTGCACCTGGAGCCTCCCTGAAAGGCAGGCAAAGCTATCCCAGACTTGGCTTCGGCTCACGAGCTGGAGGGGAGGTGAGCAGCTGGGGAGGTACGAGCCAGCTTGCCCTGTGAACTTCTGCTATGTGGTAACCAGGCGTGGAGAATTTGGTGCCGCCATCTAAAGCCCTGCTCAGAAAGCCCTGTTCTTCTGCAGCAATCTCAGCTTCCCACTGCTGAAAAAGAGGGGGTGGAAAATATGACCCAAGCGCAACCTAAAAATTAACAACACGGAAGCTTATTTTTAGGAATCTCATTGCTCATAAGCTGGATTTTCACCCGAGTCTCGGGCTCTGGAGGGGGGAGAAGGACAGATAACTGGCCTTTACAGCTCCTCAGATGAGCCCTGGTATCTCTCAGCTCCTCAGCGGTGGTGGCGACATGTCTAGACACTCTGGGAAGCATTCAATCAGGAGAAGGAAGAATGGGTCCCGCTGTTAGGAACAATGCAAGAGGAACAAAACGGCCCGTTTTTATTCCGTGCAGCTGTCTTTTAGAAGGACTATTAGGTCACTGAAAGTTTTAGTTACAGCAAAAAATAACTCAAAAAACAACAAAAAATTGGAAATGAAACTGTATATATTTTTGGGAAATTGCTTTTTTTATTTTAATAGATTTCCCTTTCAACCCTTTTCCAGCTGATTTTTTTTTTCTTTGAGTTCTATGATTATTAATGGCTGTAGCACTAATGTGCTTGGAAAAAGCTCATTTGAGAACCATGTTTTTTGGATTATAAAATATCTGAAAGATATTTTTCTTTTCTTCAGCCAACAATTGCCCAGTTTTCCCAAGCAGACATTATTCCATGCCACGGCATCAGATCCATCGGACCAAAACTTGGCTTTGAAGATAAGCAGGAGAAGCCTGTTGCAATGCGGTCATCACTTCTACCATAGAGGTCTCTTCGTGTCCATGTACCAGATGATGTTTGGGGAGAGGGGAATCCAGGGACCACGCTGGTCCTGGAGGACTCGCTTCCACTCACTGGCACATTGAGGGTTCTCTGGTGTCACTAAAAAACCGAAACTGTTCTTTTTTTCAAAAGTGGAATCCAGGAGTTCTGGAAAGAGCTGTGGATAGACATAGACGTGGTTTGTCTATATCTGGAGTGTATGTTGTGGTGGCAGAGATTTCCGCTGACCAACTTGTTTTGCAACAGACCTGTGGGGTTCCCAGCAAGGGGGAGGGCGGACGTGTCAGCCAAACTGTCTTCAAGACATGTCTACATCATCGCTGGAGGGATGCGGAGGTGGTTCCACACAATATAACTCTTCAACAAGAAAAGCCACAGCCAACACAAGGTCAAACCGCCGGGGAAGTGATGTAGTAGTTTTTGAACACCCAAACTAGGCAACCCTCTGCTTCCCTGGGTTACATTCCAGCCCAGCATTGCCTGCCTGGACTGCCCAGCTCAAGGGCATGCAAACCATGCTCCATTGCTCAGTTTAGGTGTGCCCTGTTGTCTCCAAACTGGGAAATTCAACCTGACTACGCTACAGGTCCATGTTACCCAATGGCATTGGCTTCATTTTCAGCAAAGGAAGCTCAAAGCAGCCCAATTCCCATCTATGCCGAGATACCCTCAAGTGTAGAAGAAAGGCAGAACAGTGGTCCAAAGGCAGATTCCCATCATTACAGCTGTCAAGAGGAGATGCCTAGGAAAAGAACTTAATAAACAGAAAAAGGATACAGGCAGCTATTTCCTGGCAGACCTTGCAGTTTTTAGCAAACTCTTACCTCAGAGCCAAAGCCCGGGATGGGGCAGATGTGCCTCTAACATCTGCCAACTGCCTGCCGTCCTACCTGAGCAGCTCTTCCTCCTGAAGCAGAAGTGAGACTCTGTGGCACAGGTCCTGCCAACCTCATGCCAATGGAAGAGGGGACGTGGATTCCCCATCTCAGCAGTTGTGGCCAGACTACAGCCTTCTTGCACCTCTCAGGTGACCTCCTGGCTCTTTATGGTATAACAATGATTGCTTGCACATGCCCAAATATCTACTGTCGGGAGCTGACAGAGCTGCAGAGCGTTCCAGACACAGCTTTCAAGGTCCTGCCTGAGTGAACGGAACGAGCAGTTTCCCAGTTTGATCTCCAACCCGTACTCTGCCATTTGAAATTTATCATCTCCCTTTACCTCAACAGAGCAAGAAATCAATATGCAGTTAATGCAAAACAGTGAAATCAGAGCTTTCATTTTAAGGAAAAAGCAGAAATTTCAGCTGTAATAGGACTACTTTTGTTTAAAATGCTATACAAAACATGATGGATGAGCAGAAACAGCAATAACATAGAGTATTTGGAGTGCTCTTCTCTTCCATAAATATATTTAGCATCCATCAGCTGAGGACAGTGTCTCTTGGAAACAGGTCGGAGAGGTCTGGGAGTCCTTCCCAGGGAGGGGAAGGGGACAGAGCAGCAGTGGAGGTTGGTGATTCTTTGACCTTTTTGACGGTCCTTGCTTACAGTAGGAAAAGCGCATGGACAAGGGAATCCCCACCAGCTCTGCACGCACGGACACTAGATCCAGAGCACTTAAAGCTAAGGACACCAGGAGTATGCAGACCTACGAAATAAGAGCAGGTAGGGATCATCTTCAAGTGGTTTCCCATAACAGCTCCTCTTTAACCAATATTTCCCGTCTATCTCCATTTTCTCGTGACCCTGGTAAGTTCAGCGCTCCACTAAAAATAACCTCTGTCTTTTATTGCTGGGAAAGAATCCCAGTCTTCACAGAAACAGGGTTTCTAATCTTCACACAGGCAGACACTGGGATACCCCAAAAGCTCAGAAACTGGCAGGCAAAATTAATGAGACTTTCCCACTTATTGTTAAAAAAAAAAAATCTGTGAATTTATAGCAGTTGCGGATCCAGAGGCCCTTCTGCTCTCCAAATAAACTGTACTTTCCGGAGGTTTGGGGTTGGCTGTGCTATGGTATGAACTTCAGAAATAGGAATTGATGAGATCTTTTAGCAAATATATCCAAAATAAGTGGGCAAAGACCCCAGCCCTGCTCTACGTGCTCTGGTATGGAAGGGGGTGCTCCGGTCACCTCTTGGGGACCCAGCAGCCCACCTCTTTGCTAGTTCAGTGGTTGAATGTGCGCATTTAATGTGCCTGCACTGAGCCCTTAGGTTCACCTGGGCAGCTTTGCAAGCTGGGATGGAGTTTCAAGAGCACACTGCTATTGACAGCGATTATGTTACGCCAGTAGCAGTTCTGCCAATTGCTCTGTGTGTTTACAGTGAAAAAAAGAGGAAAGAAAATAACGGAGAGATTCATAAGTTGGAAGAAAATGAAGCAGAAAGTTATCTAATCAATTTATTCGTCAGAGAGGGAGGAAGGGAGGCTTGTTCTTTAAAACACACAAATCTCCTGAGCTCTCTGTGTGTGTTAAAGCAGTGGGATGGAGCTGTGGCTTCTTCCAAAGCAGCTTCTCAAGAGCTCTGTAGCCTGCAGACATCATTAGGAGAGGGCAATTATCAGTCCTTCTGCCCAGGGAAGGAGTTGAAGCTGTCCATGCCTTGGCGGCCACTTCATGCTATTTCTCATGGGGTCTCTGGGCCAGCAAACTCTCAGTCAGCGCACCTCTGGAGAGGTTCAGAGGTAGGCAGCCCTTTTCCAAAATTAAAACTTTCATCCATCTAGGTCCCCCCTTCCTTCCCAACTTTGTGTGTTTTGTCAGAGGGAAAAAAAAAAGCCAACCAAGCCTCCCAACCGCAGAGCAGGGACACAGCACAACAGCTTGGGGTCTGTCCTGGGTTTTACTGAAGGATTTCAGAAGGGGAGGAAACCCCCAACTGTTTCCCAGCTAGCGAGAAAGGCTGGCGGGCATTGCAGAGAGCATGAGGCCAGACAGGCTGTGGGGTCAGAGGTCTTAAAAATTGTTTCCCTGGATTTTTGTTTCCGAGACTAGCAAGACTGGAGTAAGACTGCATTTTGGAAGAGTATTTTGGAAATAGTGCTATGCACGGAGATACCCTCAGCCTTCTGCTAAACATTTAGGGGAGACAGAGCCCAGAAGGAATCAGAAGCAGAAAGGATCAGTCCAATGCCATGTGAGGTGCGTGGGGCAAAGCCAAGGGCAGAGCTGAGCCTTTCCAGATCTCAACCCAGATATTTAACTGTAAAACCATCCTTCCACTCCTCAGCTCAGCTTCTTGACCTGCCTAGTGTGCTCACTGCTCCAGCTGGCATTCGGTCCAAAACTCTGCTCTCTGTAGCATGAATTAATTCTTCCTTCCTTTCTCTTGATGATGCTTAAAAAAATAATAGCAGCAATCCTTGAGCAGATACCATGGAGAGGTTAATGGGGAGAAACTATTTTTAGATCTCAAGGTATTGGATCATCCTTTGTTATGGCAACGAAACTTGTTATTCCTTGTTTCCTCTGGTCTTTTATACGCATCATAGTCATCAAGGCTTCAATCCAGCTTACAGTAAACATTCAAAAACCTCAGGATTTTAGAACTTATTTGTTGCGCGACTGGTAAGAACATTAAAAAAGAGAGGAAAGAGGAAAGCCTGTCAAAAAACAGAGTCTCAGAAGGAAGGAGGGGGACTCTAGCCCGAGGAGAAACCTTGTGCATCTAGAGAAATTGTACCTGAGACTTTGGGTTGGGAAGCTAGAGCAGATGACATCTGGACGTCCCTTCACAGCCTGCACGATCCTGTGGGTCTACAACACCAAAACCCTGCAGCAAACCCAGCCCAGAGCGTGGGCAGATCAGGGGCTCCAAAACAATGAAATGCTGCTTGGTTTCAGTCCAAAGCAATAAATCTTTCCTCACAGAGGTTACTCTACACTTGGACCAGGTTTGCAGAAAGATTTGCCAAGGTTCAGCAACGAGGTTCAGAGCAAATGCTGAAACCAGGTGTGCTGTGACTTTTGGGGGGTTTATTGCAAAGTCCGTGTACGTCTACAGGAGATATCTTACCTGCTGTGGGAGAGCAATGCCTGCTCTGAGATGGGGCAGAAGGCAGACCAGGAGCATGCACTGTCATTTCTTCTAGCAAACACATTGAGTAAGACATTCAGGGGAGCTTCGTGTCTGAAGTTATGTCTTTGACACCCACGCTGGCAATACAGAAGCTTTCTAAAATGCACACGGAAAGCATGTCATAGATCCTCGGGTAGAGTAACCATCTTTTCCGCTGTGTAATTGTACTGCACCTTGCAGAAGCTGCATAAGCGACCAGGGATCCTGGACAAAACAGGGCGAAGTTCGCCCATCTGCTCTATTCATTCACAAAAAAACCTCATGATTCCCTCTTTTGTTATTTTATTTTGCTAGAACGTAACGTGTTTTGCTTTAGCCAGCACGATTTGCAGCATCCTCTCAGCTGTCTGGACTGCAAAAAACCAGGACAACAGTGCTTTTGAAAATAGGTTGGGTTTCAGCATTTTTAGGACAAGACATCTCCATTTCAAAATACACCAGTTCTTTTTAAAGCAATGTGAACAGAAGAAAGACAACCTGCTCCATTTGATCTGTGCTTCAAATTTTACTGAGGAAAACAGAACCATTTTAAAGAAAGTGACTAAAGAAATTTGGAGGGAGCTGGCCAACAAACAGAAAAAAGACCAGCTCTTCAACGTAGTGTTCGCTGAGCTCTTCAGCACCAAAACATCAGCAACTATTGGCTCGTTCCAGCTTTTCTTTGTCTTCCCTATCTCAGCCACAACGTGTCATGCCCAGATGTTAACTGGAGGGAAAGAGTGCTCTGAGCTTCTGTCACTGGGGAACGTCTGACATTTCAGTGTTTGCTCTGTGCTTTGAAAAGACACAAAAAGTTGAAATTCCAAATAAGGCTCCAGGACTATTGTCCAGAAAAAAAAAAATTATTATATTATATAGAAATGTCAGAACTGACGTGACGTGTAAGTGGTTTGAAATGCTGAAGATCAGAACAGGAGCTGAAATGACTGCAAAATGCTTACTTTCAAGTCATGACATTATTAAACCTAATTTCCCTGTATGCCTTGTCTTATGAAGAGAGCGCGTGACCTCTACCTTGCTGGTAGCTGGCAGCAGAGAGCAGCTCGGGAGAAGGGTCTCGTAGTTTCCTTCTTTATCATACTCCTTCATGTAGCCCCTATAACTAGCCTGAGAGGAAATATGGGCTAGCTGGGCCATTTTATATCTTATAGTTGTTGGATGCTCTTCTTTGGACCGTGCAACCATGCCCCTAGATGAACACTATTCCCATGGACTCAGCCAGCACAAAAGTTGCTCTTTGTCTCCTGGGCATTGAGGTCCTCCCGAGAGCACAGCCATAATAAAGAAAAAGAACCGGAGCTGCACTTTTCCCCTGAGGGAAGTGGAAGCGTATTCTGAATTGATTTGAAACCAATCCAATCAAAAGAATGAAATATTCCCCTATCAGGTCAAACTGACCAAAATGAAGTGTTTCATTTCAGGTTCGTCTCCCCCCACCCTTCAAAATAAAAAAGAAAGAAAAAAATATGTAAAAAGAAGAACACTGCAGGTTTTCAGCACAATCACATTTCTTCCCCATGGGAAACAGCAAATCTGTGGAAGTGGCAAGTTTCCTTGGTAAAATCTTTCTCAACAGCGCTTCTCCACTGTGCACAACCTCCAAAAAGCCCATTGCTCTGGTCTGGGGGCTTCCCAGGAATTATGGCTCAGGTGCCTCTTGTATCTGTCCCTAAGTCAAGCTCCCTGCTCAGAGGATGTTTCCCAAAATCCACTGCAGACAACAATGTGATGTCCGTCCTTGAACATCATGAGCCTGAGACCACCCCATACCTAAAATAGGATTCCACCAAACGCTGACGCCCCCATCCCATCCCTTTTCTTGTACTTGTATTTCTGCAAAAAATAATGTACATGTACACATACATTAGAGGGGGTGTGTGGGTGTGTGTGCGTGTAAAATCCCATTTTTTATTGCTAGAAGCCACCACCATCTTTGGGGAGTATTGCTGCTTAGCAGGTGAAGCAGGACTTGCACAGCATCGAGACGTTTTTCTCTGTTACATGGGTCCGTGGCCGAGTGCTGAAATGCAGCCATCTGCACTGAGCCAGGCATGACAGCAACACATGAGGGTCCTGGAAAAGAGGAGGAAAACCTAAGGCGTTTTCCTCTTTCCTGACTGCACAGCTTGGCTTGCAGCACCACCTTAATATCTTTCCCATACTTGCTCTGACACTGCCTGGAAAACGGTGCACGTTTATTAGCCCCATGTTCTTTGCAGCAAGCTGAAATGTTGAGAAACGATAAATTAGATTTTCAGAGGATTTTTCTGAGAGCAGAAGACATGAATTGCTAAACGCTTTCCCCGACAGCGCCAAGGGATGCTCTAGGGAAACAGCAAACAGAGAGTAGGTGAGAGAGGGCATCCGTGAGCACTCAGCCACCGAAGCACCTTTTCTCCTCCAAAAAGCTGGCTTTCAGCAAATCCCTTACGAGGACTTTCCGTGTTATACGGCTAGCCAAGGAGTTGTGCAATTAGATGTCAAACATGTTTGGAGAACGAAGTGTGTAAACGGGATGTAATGCAATACTACGTGTTTATTTCTGAACATGAATCCAAGCAAATCCATCCACGGCCACTTCGCAAGATGAATAAAATCTACCAGCTTAAGACGCCTTGCAGTATTTCTTCTCTCTCCTCTTTCACTAAAGAACCGGGATGAAATGTTTTTAATAAAATGCTCTTTTTTTTTATACATATATATATCAAAGTTCAAATAAATCTTTACTATAATCAGAAGAATGCAGAGAATTGTAAAAGTTTAGAAGGGGTCACTTCTGACTGGCCCCTACTCCATAAAGTACAGTTTGATGTCCTGTAGTTTATAGCTGTACAAAGCCCAGCTCTTCTGCATTCAGATTGGCTGTTAATGTTGTAATGATGTTTAACTGCTGACAAATGAATTACAGGTGGGGAGTGCATTGCCCGTTTAAGACAAGGACTGTTTAAGTAAAAAAATCTGTCATTTTTATTTGGTTGCCTTTTTTTATGTTTCTTTTTAATTCCCTCAAGCAAACAGATTAAGGAACATCATAGCCTGTCAAGTAATGTATGTTTGTAAAAACACCACATCTCTTTGATGCGTCTATCATGCGCTGGAGAGGAGAGAGAGGGGTTTTCTTTCACTTGCAGTGTAGCTTCTTTTTATTTTTTGCCACTAATTATGGAATTTCTCATTAAAATAACAAGAAGCACGTCTGGCTGGGATTCCAGCACATGTTTTCACTTTTGGAAACCAATGGGAACCGTATGCTTTCTTCCTTCTTCCATGTCCCATGCAGCAATGGCAGTGCAGAGGCCAGCAGCAGCATCTATGCCCTGCTCCACCAGCCCCATGGCCAGGCGCCGGGAGAAGACACTCTCCCAAAGGCAGACCCAGCTCACACCCGGCACGGGGGTGATGCCGCGTTCACCAGCTAATTTTAAATTTTTAAAATTCGTGCCGTTCCCCAGGTTTCGGACCTGATTTTTATTTCTTTCCCCTCTTAGGCCTTTCTCCTCTCTTCTTCCTCTCCCTCCTTGTTCTGTTGCATTCTTTCTCATGGCAAAACTAACTCATGCAGACCTGCGGCGTTTATTTATAAACTCTCCTTGAACGCCAAAGCGCCATGAAAAATCATTTCCCTCCAGTTTACAGGAACATTCAAAGTGCTCCGAAACATATTTTCGACATAACTCATCACTTTGAAGATGCGTCCAAGCTTTTGTTCGTGTTTATTGACAGGAAGTTGTTTTTCATGGCTCAAATCAGGAGGGGGATGATGGAGGGGGGGAGATGCCAAGCGGTTGAAGCTGTACCCTGCAAAACCCGACCCTGCATTCCTGGCGTGCATGTCGGCTTCCCCCAACCACCCGCCACTCAACCCCACTCTTCTTTTTCAAGGGGGAAAAAACATCACCGGAGCTTTTAGAGCAAGGATGGATGCGGGCAGGTGACAGGCAAGGAGAAACCTCTGTTACTCATCATGGCTATGGAAGAAGAGGGTGTTTTTGGGGCACTCCTTGGCGCTGGAGAGCAGGGGTGAGGCACAGGCCCCCCATTTCATCTCCCGGAGGGAGGCTGTGCTGGGGAATGAGCCAGCACGGCAGGATCATCCCCTTTCGCAACTCGGAGGCTCAGGGGAAATGGTGACTCATGGCGGGGGGAGCAGGAAAGGAGGGGCTGGCTGAATCACCCTGCCGTGGTGCGGCAGGGCTCTCTATCCCCGGCTCTGGGGGCTCACAGAGGGGCTTGTTGGGCTACTCTCCATGGAGATGGGCAAGAGGTCTGCAGGGTGGCCGGTTGAGGATGCGAGTCCTTCCAGGCGGGGCCGAAGGGTGGGGGAGGAACGGGGGGAACTGGGCAGACGGTGATGGGAGAGAGGCAACACAGATGCCTACCTGCTCACTGCTGCATCCCAGGAGAGAAGGTCAAGCGCTCCTGGTTCCCACCTCAAGTCCCAGGCAATGTCTTCAGGGCATATCCTCTGCTGGCTTCAACCATCCTGAACTTCAGCGAAGAGCAGCATCCTTTCTCGAAGGGCATGGCGATACTCATGTCCTGCTCCACGGGCTGGTCCTGGTGGAGGAAGCCAGCAGAGGAGCAGGACAAGTCCCTGCGGTGCACAGGGAAGAGGCAACAGAGCCCGAGATGAGGAGCTCAGCCAGCCAAAGAGGACTGCCGTCACAAGAAAGCACCATGCGAAACGCAACAGACCCGTTGGTCTTGACCTCACGGACACATTTGAAACCGCTCAGCAGCCCTGGCACAAATCACTGCTGCGCTCTGTTTAACAGGGAAAAGAGAGATTTTAAATAAGGTTGTATCAGCCTTTTTATATTGACAATGGGACTGGTTATTATATACTGTGTGCCTGAGGTTCTTCCACTGAAAGGAGCGTAATGCAACACTGGGGGCAATTCTTGATTCCACTTACTCCCAATAATTATTACTTCTTGGCTTGTTGCTACACTATATAGTGTAATGTTATTGCTTGGAATGGTATGTTAACTTAGTTTTTACTGATACCATGTGTTCCCCTTCTTTTATCCCAGTAGTGTGTCAAGAACTGTTTTTCTAAGGATGGTCAAGGGAATATGATTCTAATATTACTGTAGATGATATAAAAAGTTTTATAGACAGTATTCCACGTTTGAACTGGGAGCCCAGAATTCAGCCACGAGGACCTTAATCAGACATTTGAATTGAACATTTTGAAGGCTCAGATTGGCCGGCGAGGCAGAAAAGGCACTCACTTGATTACAAGCAATAGGCAGTCTGAAAGTCAAGATGCTAGACCTGGACTTAGAGAGAAACAAAACAAAAGCCTCTCAAAGTTGGGCTTATAATATGCAATTTCAGGCATCATTTGGCTCTGGAAGCATGATTTAAAGCAGCCTGAAAAATACACAGGGACACATGGCTTACTGTGTTATTCCCATGAGTGGACCCGTAAAACTGTGCCTGTTAATGTGACAGTCACTGTCTTAGCTGGCAAAGCTGGGGTAACACTTAGGTCCTCCAAAACTCGGAAGAGAAGCTGCAAAAGGAGCTACAGACCGGGTGTACTGATGATTACAAAGGAGCTTTGCGTGCTGTCTGGCCTGGCAACAAAAAGCTGCTTGCAGATGTGGGCTTTTTTTTATGTCACCATGCAGAGATGTGCAAGGTAAGTACTGGGCCATGACTCCCTGCTTGCTCAGTCAGAGAGGAGAGCTCGGACTAGCTCTGCACAGCCCTGTGGTGCTCCCAGACAACGGCGTGGTGCAGAGCAGAGCCCCACGAACACTCAGGAGGAGGAGATGCAGGGACCGCACGCTCGCTCACGGCACTCGGAGCGATCGATGCCTGGGGTGGGAGAGCAGAATGGAGCTGAGCTGCTGAAACTTTCTCCAGGGATCAGAGCACAAGGATTTGCCCCACTAGTTTCTCTGCTTCATGCCAACATTTGCAGTGCCATTTCTTTCTCAGGTCTGCATTTGGAGTTTACGGTTCATCCATCTTTGGAAGCTGCTGGTTCAGCTCCTGTGAGCAACTGCAGCAGACAGGGACTCTGCACTTCTATCTCAGCTGCAGTCAAGATTGCTGTGTTTACTAACAGCATGCTTTCCTATTCAGTCATCAAGGTTTTTCTTGATATGTTTTATAGCAGAACAGGTCACACGTGCAAAAGGAGGGGACTTTGAAGGCAGATAGCAACAGCAGGCAGAGTTTTCCAACCCCGCCAAACTTTTACGAGCACTTCCATAATGGCATTTCCAACACTTGGGCCACAACTGCAGTGACAGTTGACGCCTCATACATCATAATCTGCTTTCTATTTAAAAAACAATGACGCTGGTTTATTTATTGCAGGCGATTACCTTCGCACGGGACGAACGTGCCTGGAAATTCCAACACTTTTGTCTCGGCAGCAGGCGGGCTTGCAGTGTCTGACACCGTGTTCATCATTGCAGTCATCATTGGGGCTGCGCTCTCCTCATTTTGCAGGTCACTGCGTTGCCTTGAAATGCTGCACGCATGCTACTGGCATGATTGCTGGAGCTTCAGAGCTTTCCTTGGGGTTTTTGGCACCCTCGGGTGTGTCTTTTTCTGGGGTTAAGGAGCAAAGCTTTGCTCCTAACCAAAGAGAGCTTCAATTGTACTGCAAGCTGGCGGCGCGTTTTCCTGACTTGGTGACTGCTTACACAGGCTCAGGCAGATGGACATCTGTTTTTCCTTCTCTGGACATTCCCTTTATTTCACTTTTTGAAAATCTCATCAGAGCTACCTTCTGGGACATCCTGTACTTTTGTCTGCAATTTTTCATCAATTGTTTGCTGCAGTTTGCATGGAGCACAAAGGAACTAGAGCAGTCACTAGCTTGTGCTTACCAGGAGCACCCAGTGGTGAGAGACATCCTGGAGAGGGGCTGTGGTGCCTCAGGAGGGGCAGCTGGGGTGGGACGGAGCAGCAGAGGGTGAGCCAAGGTGAATGGCTGGAAGGAGAAGACCTCCTTAGCAAAGCAAGGGCAGAGGGAATGGGGAATGTGGTGGAGCAGAAGGTGCACAGCGGTTCACCAGGAGGGAGATGAGGTAGATGGGCTTACGGTCAGCTCCTTGCTCAAGCACCCTGGGACAAAGAGAAGTGGGTGACACCAAACCTACTGACTCCCACATATATAACAATGAAAACACTTCTACCCACTGGCTTATCTGGTGCTCCTCACTTTAAAAAGCGAAGGCAAAGCGTTCTAGCTGTAAGGCTAAAGAGTAAGCGAGCTGGGGTGAACAGATCTCGGATGAAACGTTAGCTTAGGTGAAGTCATTTGTTCGTAAGCTTCTGCCAAGCCACCAACTTTGCAAAGCACAGCTGGGCTCAAAGCAGGACAAACACCTGTTCTGGAGATCTTCCAAAGCCAGAACTGTCCAATACGGAGTGTAGCTGCCCAAATTAGACCTAAGTATCCCCAGTTCCTCCTCTTCCTACTCATACTTGAATAATAGTCTCTCTGTTAAAAAAACACAGGGAAGTACACATCTGGACTGTCTAATCCAAACGAGGAAGGTTGCTCTTACGCACCCTTGTCTGGCCTTCTGAATGTTGTGTCCCCCTCCATCTCCTCTGAGGCTTTGTCTAATCAAGCTGAGGAGATCCACACCTTTGAAAGTCAGGCAAAAATTTCTGCCCATGTCTTGCAATCTGGCCAGATCAACCCATTTCTGCATTGATGTAGCCTTAAAAAGAAAACAACCATGGAAAGAGGTTCCCTTTACCTTCTGCAGAAACAAAGCTCCTTGCTTCACCCCAGCTCCATCAGATCAGGGAGAGTCCATTGGAAGCGAAATCTTCTTTTATTTGAAAACCATCAGCCCCTGGAGATGACCTATAGCATCCAGCATGAGCTAAAAATGAACCACTTGGACCACAGACATGGGCAAGCTCTGCTGCACCCCTGGCCACCTCAACTCCCTTCCACTTGACATCTTGTGATGGAGGAAGAGCACTGCTGTTACCCATACAGTCCCTGCTGGGATTTAATGGCAAAGGATCCCATCTTGGGCCATTGGGAGCCTCATTTAACTCCTTCGAGATGTGATTTGCTTCACATCAATGCTGGGAAGACCTTGGTTCTGGTTTCAGACTGCTTTTCTTTGCACTCTCCACTCCCCATCTCTGTAACTCTCTTTTCCTGTCTGCAAAATCAAGGTAATGCTCCAAAATTCCTTTACAACTGACTACGCTTTCTGAAAGAGAAGCCCGAGGTATTATTATTCCACAGGACTGGTTCGAAAGCTGTTGGTCCACAACTTTATAAACATCATAAGAGATTTATGAGAGCAAAGTGTGAAGAACAGTCTATCTATCTGCAAGGTTATGGCTACTTCTCCTGGTTTCCCTGTCTCACGTGGTATACAACCTAAAAAGCCCGATTTGAATGGGAACGGTTTGCAAATGAATCACTGGTTTTTGATGAGGGGAAAAGGAAAAATAATCTGCACGCATGTCCACAGCCAACCTCTGCAGGGAGAGCTTGATAGTGGCTGCCGAGATCCGGGATGCATGCTGCACACACCGGACATGGGAACAAGGGGGCCCTAGGTAATGCTGGGAAAGATTGCTCTGCCGTATTTATTTTTCAGACAAAAACCTGACCTGGAAAGCATCAACATTGTTCCAGCATGAGGAGGTATTTTTTTTCTTTTTGGGACCGACATGCAATCTTCTGAAGCTGAAATTGAAATTTCACGCTTCTGAGGGCTTGGGACGTCTTTTAGGGATCAAACCAGTGCTCGTCTCCAGTCCCTCCAGAGATGAGTAATGAGGCCAAATGCTTTTTTTTGGAGTTAGCATGAGGACAAAATGACACTGTGCTGCAGAGCTGTATTTTTAAAGAACAAATTGGATCTTTTTGTTATTGTTAGGTTCAGTTATGGGGTAGGGGATCCGATGGTGGTGGGGGGAGCATCCTCCTGTTGATCTGGTAAATACATCATCTAAATACAATCTGCTCTAGCAAACAGGCGAGCCCAGGGAGATGAAGGAAACCACATTAAAAACATGATGAAAGTTGCCTCGAGGCTCCTTATGTCACACTTGGGCTTTGGGCAGTTGGGGTTTTTTATTTCTTCCCTTTTTCTTCCGTTAATAAACCGAAACCTAGCATTGTTCATTTTGGTGTTAAAGGCTGAGAAGACCCCTCAGCTTCTCCCCCCCAAACACATACACACGCACGTGTGCGTGCACGGTTGCGTGCAATGGATGCCCGTTGCCTCCTGCCCAAGCTGCGAGCCAAGGGTACATTAAAAGCTCGCAGGCAAGAGGGTTCCTGGCTCCCACTGGCTTTTTTAGGCCTTTCAGCAGATGACCTGCCTCCTTGGGTGGAGACAAAGCGATTTTCATAGTAAGTAAGTGACAGCTAAATGTTGGTCTGGGCCAAAGCAGACAATCGCTGTCGACACCAGGATCCCCTGGCATCTCCCAGTGGCTCCTCCAAGGGGTTCAAGCAACACAGAGAGGAAAGGGACA
This sequence comes from Gymnogyps californianus, assembly GCF_018139145.2. Taxonomy (NCBI): domain Eukaryota; kingdom Metazoa; phylum Chordata; class Aves; order Accipitriformes; family Cathartidae; genus Gymnogyps; species Gymnogyps californianus. The sequence goes on along the minus strand of NC_059477.1, from coordinate 1,591,830 downwards.
ATGCCAGGTGGGGACCCTGTGGGTATGACCCACATCTCATGATGCTGGAGAGGGGAGAGAAAGAGGCAACCCCCCCCCCCCAAACTGCCTTATTTCTACCCTGTTGTGAACTTCCTTCAGCAACGACAGAGCTAAATAAAACTCACACATGGTTTATTTTTGGATCAGCCCCCGCCTCCCTCTGGTCCCCTCCCAAATTGATTTATGGTGCTATTGTTCTGTACTCCGACCTAACACACCAAATGCTTTGAGCTTTGCAGCTCCCTCCCTGCTCCTTCCATCACGCAGGTGTAACTGCTGTAAAAGCGAGGGAGAGGAGGGAGAGGGAGGAAGGAAACAGAAGAGAAAACAAGGGGAAAAAGTTGAGGCTGCAGATGCACACATCTGCTTTCTGACTAATTCAGGGTATGGCACACCCGTATGGGTCCCTTTTTATTGCTAACATTCCTTATAAGTTAGAAACATTTTTTTACCAACCTCCCCCCCCCCCCCCCCCCCCCCAGCTTTTCCTCCAAACTTCAGATGTCCCAGAGGAATGTTTAAATTATTATGGAATCCCAGAGGAGTTTGCTGCTTCCCTTTTAATTTGTTCCATGCTAGTTGCTAGTTTTTTAAAGCAGTGCCCAGCTTACTCTTTCCTAAAGGCAAGCCCAGGGCTCCTTGTTCCGGCTCTGGCACAGAATTCGTTATAACTTTGTTCCCCAAATCCCTACGGGTTTATAGCATGGCTATAATAATTTACTTGATGCTGAAATTTGCGATTACCTGCTCTGATTTTTGAGCTTTTGTTTAAATAAAAATGCTAAAAATACCGACTTAAGCCAATCGAAAAAGGCATTATTGGCTGGTTTTCACTTGGCCAGCTTTCACAGGCGAGCTGCAATCCTGTAAGGCCAACAAAATGCCTGGTGTTATCTAGCCCTAGGCACAGACTGATGTCTTTTTTGCAGAGCGAGACAGAAAAAAATCAACGTGTAGTAAAAAGCAGAAGGCTGGAACTGGGTTTTGACCTTTATGGTCCAGTGAGAGCTAGCAATTGGGGTTGCGGAAGCATTATATGGGACTTACTGGTTTTAACCTCATCAGCCCTCTTTGCCCTCTGACCACCAATCCAAGGTGGGGGAGCGACGGCAGATGCCGAGAAATTGGCCCAAGGTTGTCTAGAAAGTTCAGAGCAGGAAAAGGACTTAAATTTATTCTTCTCAAAATCAGGACAGCAGCTGCTGGCCTTCCTAGTTTTTTTTTTTGGGATTTTTTTCCATCATGAGCATAGCACAGAGCGACTCAGCCTGGCTCCGGTCCCCCTGTAATCCCTTTGTCTGAAGGGAAACCATCTCATCGGCCTTATGAATGTCCTTTAGCAACAGCTGCTTCCAAACTAAAGGCAGAAAAGCCTCAGACCCAGAGCAGCCACGAGATGACTGCACTAGGAAATGAAATTTATAAAACTCGAAAGTGTTTAAGAAGTCTTTTCTAAATATGGCACAAAGAAAGAAAAAAGAAGGAGGTGTCCAAAGAGTTAGGAAGGGCAACGCGTCTTGAAACATTCCATGTTAATTAAGAGAAGGTAAGGAAATACCAGCCACACGTGTGCTTAATAGTGCCAGTTAACACTCTTAAGCTCAATATTTTGTCAAATCAAGTATTCCTTCTTCGTGTAACACATTTGTTGTTCATTAAGAAAACAAATTTCAATGAAAATGCAATGCTACATTTTTGTTGGTGAATACTACTTTCCAGCCAGCTCTGCATCCAAATGCCGTTGAGTATTAGTGAAGGAAGTTTCCGTGTCACCGATGAGACAGAGCCTTTTTGGGAATCACGCTGTGGGGAACGGTAACATAGTTCTGGTCTTCCGAGTAAAGAAAGAGGATTCAGTTACTGCTCTAAAAAGTCTCCTGTTGCCAGCAAAGTGGAATAAGACTGAGCAGGGGAAAACCTGCAAACAGATCACCAAACCCAACTGTGTTTTGGAAGGCAGCTGGGTGAGATGACCTAATGGCGCTCGTCCATGTCTGTGCTACACTTGACAGTATAAAGGCAGGGCGTTCCTGACTGAGCAAGAGGGACATGTGTTTCGGATACCTTTTATGTCACCTACCAAGTTGCTTAGGACCTGGCCCACTGAGATGCTCGACTCCAAATTGTCGATGTACAAAGCCTCAGATGCTCCCTAAAGCCACTGGGTGCCTCACTGCCTGACTCAGCAGTTCCTTGTACCAGCTGATTTGGTTTTCGGTGCGCACAGAAACCTCCTCACAAAAGCCAGGTGGGTCCCAGGAGCTCATATGAAATGCCTCGAAAGGCTCATTCCTTCAGGCGCATCCAGGGCACGATGAGGACACACCACACCAGACTCCTGATCCCACAGAGGAATGAGCATTCAATACCAGAGGAAGACCATGAGCCATGAAGCAATTTGAGTGAGAAACCAGAAGGTGATTTAAGGACATGAGAGCTGCAAGGTGCTGCAAGAGCCATCCAAGGGAGCACAATGTTGCCTTTATATGCCTGTTACTACGAGTTGTCTCTTCCTACCTATGGCCATTTCTGGCATGGTTTGGACCTCCCTTCCCCTAGGGAAGAAGGGCTAATATCCTGCTATTGGGATGGGGCTTTCCGGGGAGCTCTTTGGGAGGACTCGAAGAAGCTTCACCACACCTTTGACACGAGGCATCCCCCAAATGACAACTCTGCTCTGAGGTCTGCCAGCTTCTTTTGACGCACGGAGAAAACCAGGAGTTTCCCTGGCGAAACATCTGACCTTGGTTGGATGCTCACCCCAGAAGTCCTGGTTCCCTGGGACTTCAGATAGGTCCAGTACACCCCAACACACCCCTTGGATATTTGTGCTCAGAGCAGACGCTGTTTGTGTCCTTCAGATGCATTTATTCGGGGAAATAACTACTTCGTGTGAGAACAGAGCAGTTCAGTGCGTTTCTACCCAGATAATTGAAATGACTCTTAATTCATGGACTCCAGAAAGACTTGAAAAGGGAGGGAGCAGAGACTAGTCCTAGAACCTGATAATCCCCTCTGTGGTGAGGAGCAACTACTGCTTTTCCACTGCCCAAAGGATAGCTAGGGGGCCATTAACTCCTGTTACTGCTCTGAAGGCTCGGCGAGGAAGATCTCAATAGTAACTTGAGCTAGGTGAAATATTTCCCCTGCCACTCAAGGACGCATGCCACTTGCCTGCTTTCACATCTCATTACTCATCTTGATCCCAGGCTTCGGTTTAAAAATATTTCAAAGCAGCTCCATTAGTTTAGCTTGTGGGGGCGGGGGGTTGGTGTTTTGGTTTGGTTTTTTTTTTTCTAATTTCATTGCAATCGCGTGGCTCCACCCATGTGCGGCTTTGAAAGACTCTGTTCACTGGTACCCAAAATCAAAGGTAAAACTTAGGGGGTGGGCAATCCCCAGGAAATGAACATCCACCGACTCTCCTGTGAACTGAGACAGCTGAAACTACGTGCCTTTATGGGGAAAATTAATTTTATGTATAATTCTCCCTTCCATTTCTATGTGTGGTATCCATGCTGTTTCAATTTCTGTGTGACAAAATGTATTATTGATAGGAACCAGACCTGTGGCTGCTTTAGTACTTAGATATCTAAATACTTGCCTGCAAGTACCATCTATCACTAAAGCGAAAAACCATGTCACTTGCAATGTCCTTTGGGAAGGAGAAAACCACAATTCTTTCAAGATTTGCCAGTTACTTTACAAGTTAAGCCTGTCAGTTTAGCACTAAATCTTAGACTTAAAATGGTAAAATGAAAAAGGGAAAAAAAAAAAAAAAGGTCCTTGTTTCAAAACTGGAAAATTGAGTTTGTCTGAGATATTTTATGCGTGTGTTTGGGACTCGCGATGATTGATTCATGGGTTTGGGAACTGCGTGTGCTGACAGCTCTGAGCGTCCTGCCTTCACTTTGCGAGCACGGATTAGCTCTACCGTAAACAGGCTGAAAGGAAGAGAGGGGTGAGTAAACAACGGCGCTCTCTGGCTTGCCATCACCTCCCACCTGTGAGCCATGGGCTTTCCAAGCAGCCAGACTTCAGCTCCACCAGAGAGGTGAGGGTTTCCCTACCCTCTCTGCAGCCAGATGCAGAGATGCGGAGATGCAAAGATGGCTGGAGCTGCCTGCAGCCACCCAGACCATCAACATCACAGTTAAGACCAGAAACTTATATCCTCTTCTTGACCAAGGCATGAGACCTTTGCCGGAGGAGGGTTGGACCAAAGCATTTCAGGGTGTAAAAGCTGGAGTAATGGGGATCAAGGAAGACGTAGTCTGGCTGCTGAAGAGAGCCAGAGCATCTCTCTCACAACGCCCAGGGATTTTAAGCTTCCTGGGTGTGCGTGATGCACAGAGCAGTTTGCTGCTCCTGCAGCTCGGCTGTGCTTTCATCTGGTTGTTTTGCAGTCAGGAGGTTTGCGGCAGGATGAATTTAATGGGACTCTTTTCTCATCCTCCTGCCTGTCCCAGCAGGACCCCGGGCAGCGAGAGGCAGAAGGAGGAAGAGTCAAGCAGCAGCGTCATCTGTGGCACTGGCCCGCAAGCGGCGGGACGTGCCTCTCTGCCCCTGGCAGCCAGACCTCATCACTGCGTCTGCCTTTTAACCTCACGTTGCAGCACTGGGGGTGGTACTAGGCACTTTACAAACATCTGGAAAACAACCACGCTGTAAATTTGCCGGACACAAACTCATCACTTTGGCCCTTCCCGTGTGGTTATCCCATGGTGAGCTAGCAGCCGGCCTTGCTCCCCCCACGCTGGGCATGTTTAGGACCATAAATCACGGGACCACACTCACTTGGTTGGGACAGAGCATCACTGGTGCCACTGGAGCAGTGACCAGTCACCATGTGAAGAAGCACGCTCAGCATGCCTTTGTCCTTTTCCTTCGCAAACATGTTAGCAAACGTACCTTAAAAGACCATCTAGACCTTAAAAGATGCAGCTAGAGATGCCATCAACAGACCACGTTGACAGACTGGCTCGAGGACCTGCTCATATTTTCTGCAAATATTGCAAATCCGCACGAGCTGCATCCCTTGTGGGTGGTGTTCTCAAAGTGCTTCATTTGGTCTAAATGCTCTCTGTGAATCAAGCAAACCCTGGATCTCTCACCTTGGGTATTTGCTGGAGTGATCCTGGCATGGTGAAGAAGAGGATCAAGCTGGGGAAAGGAAAAGGCTATATTTACACTACTCCCTATCAGGAGGGAGACCACAGGATCTACATTTGAAGGGAGAGAGTAAAAAATTCTCATTCACAACATTTAATGAAAAACATCTTCTTTTTCCCTCCCGCCCTGCCCTTAAGACAGTTTTCACAGAAACGTCAGTTTTCAATTTCTTTTTTGTGGGTTTACTGAAGAGCAGAGAAGTCCATCTTTTCATCGATAAAATAGTAAAACCCCGCTAAGCCTGGTGAAACAAAAATAAAAATAAGAAGAGCGAAAGAAAAGAAAGGATTGTTTCCTGGGGAAGGTCTAATACCGTTTTAGCTGCAGTTTCTAGCAGAGAATTAGTCCTACTTATTTTATTACTCCTAGGGGTCTAATTGTCATTAGACCTTAATTGTATGTTGGCTCGCTTTGCAAGGCAAAGAAAGAAGCAGCCTGTGCTGGCCACTGGATGCAATCATCTGCTCTTTTGATATGCATGTGTGTGTGTCTATTATCTCCTTTCATCTTTGTATAAACGAGGAAGAGGAAGCTGCTGTGACCCTACCGCACCTGACAGCTTTACCGTCCAGACAGCTTTACAGCCCGTTCAAGGGCTCAGGCTCCCGAGACTGAACCGACAGTGCTGCAGGGGGGCTATGGCCGAAGCTGTCTGAACCAGATCCAGCCTTGGGAGCTCTTGTTTTATTTCTTCTGCCACCCCTTTTGTCTTGCTGCCACGTTCAGCAGGTGTTGCTCTTCCTTTCGTAGCAGATCCTTTTGAAAAGACATCAAAAAGCTTCGTTAGGCACAAGAAAAGGGATATTTGCTTAGGCTATATTCGCTCCCTAATTACCATATATAATCTTCCCATCACTAACAAACGGAAGTAGGCATAAGGGCTGTATTTTTAAAAGCTTAATTGATCTGAATCAGGTTTCAGAATTGTAGCCAGATGAAACTCTTCTGCTTGTGCTTGAGCACAAGTTGATTTCAGGGGAGCAAAACGAGCGGCAGCCCAGAGCACATGCAAGCAGCAGCCTGCCTTTTGTGTCACTTAAACTCAGCAAGTTACCGCTCGACCAAGGCGCAAGGGAGGAGGGCTGGGAGGCTGAGTGGAGAGTGAGCTCCCGTCATCCCTCGAAACAGGCTGGTGCTGATCCAAGGTGGGATCCAGCACAGGATCCAGCAGCTCCCCAGGAAGGTGCTTAGGGGCTCCAGGCAGCCTGCACCAGAGCTAAAGCTTGTCCATCATTCACCGCCCTCCTTCCCTTTTCCCCAAATAATCTGTGACAGAAATTGGGAGATTTCCCCCAAACTTCTTTTTTTTTTTGCTCAATTACCTTTCCTGGTCTCCGTGGGATTGGTTCACCTCCTGGGTTTTTCATGCGGCAGAGGTTCAGCAGCGCCTCGGCTGCTCCTCCGTGCACCTCCTTACAGAGCGGCTTTGTGTCGGTCCATCCCTCCCCGTGCTGTGAGCACATGTTCAGACGGAAGGGGTTGATTTCTGGGGCTGCGGTTTAGCTTTCTAATGATGCGTGAATGCTGGGGGCAATTTGTGTTTTTATTTTTATAAATAGATGTTCTATTTCCTTGGATTTCTGGTGGTGTGAGGTTTAGCACATTCATTACTCTCAGCATTTTAGGACTGAAAAAAAAAAAAAGAAAAATAATAATCGGACAGTTTGTGAGTTTTCTTAATAGCATCCAGGGGATGGAAAGCAACTTCCTCACCCGCAAAGCAACAGTGATTCAAAACATGAGGGCTGAGTGAGCAAAGTCATAGCATTTCAAGAGCAATACCAGTAGCAAAGTCTACAGCCCTGTGGCTAAAGAGGCAGTGAAAAAAGGCCCGGGACCAGCTGCACCGTCTAAAATGTAGATGCGTTCAGGAAGACCATTACCACAACAGTGTTATCAGCTTCATTCTGAGATTAAATTTGTTCAGCACACTAATTCTCCTGGCCCTCATGTAACCCTGCATACATTTCGTACTCTTTACGATGCATACGTATCTGAAAAGGGTTCACCACATACTTTTTAAACCTGTGCTTCAGTCCTCCCCGAACAGGGATTTTTTTTCAGGCGCATAGAAATATCATTCAGAATGATCAGGGATGCAAACTGAAGTGAAGCTGATTCCTTACTTATTTTGATACGATATGGATCAATATAGACAAGATAGACAATACAGGTCTTGCAGTAAGTCTGCAACGGCAATGACAATATTTCATGCATCAGCGTATCAGTAATTAGCACAACATATCAGTGTTTCTGCTTGTCATTATAAGGGAGTCAGGATAAAACTTTCACCATTAGGAGGAGAATTATTTTTTGATCACGTCTAGTATAACACAGTTTATATACGGGTAAGGATTAACATGCAATAGTTGGGTTTTGGTTGCCTTCACATATCAGAAGTGCAAGGAATACCCTTGGGATCCTTCATGCTTCCCTTCATCTTGTAATTCGTAAAGGCTCCTTCCTATCTGAGCCCTGCAGCCATACAGAAGGCTGAAATTCTTCCGCACCAACGTGGCTTTTGTTAAGTGCGGTTCAGAAGTGCTAAAACAACTCCTGAAAGAGCTGTTTTAGCTGATTTTTATGCTGCGAAATCTCACTGCACCAGAAGTGTTGAGCTGCCGCCGAGCTGTCCAAGTGTTTGGGTATTTCTGGGAAAAAAACGCTGTTCCTAATACATGGTGGCGTAGCATCAGCTTCCTTCTTCCATGAACCTCATGGCTTCACCGGGCACTGATTCCCCTTGCAGGGTGAGAGGAGGGCCCGCTGCCGCTGTTCGTCGCTGATTGAGGACAGCAGTTGGGAGGCCTGCTCTTGATCATCCTTGCCCCACAAATTAACTGCAGCTAAGGTCAAGTGGTTTTGAAAAATATGAAGACCATTGAGCCAGCCCTCTGAGCAGGCGGTGAGCCTCCACCATAGGAAAACCACAAACAAAATCAAAGCAAACAATGCGCAGCCCTCTGACCAGGGGCTGGAAGTATTTCTGTGAAGAAATATGGAGTTTTATTGAAATGGAGAAATTCAGATCACCATGAGGAGGTGGCTGGGAAGCAACTGGATGGTACTTTTTGATGGTGTCACTCTCTCCCCACCACTTGGCACCATCTCTGCTAGCTTCCTGTGACCTTGGTGGCCTCTCAGATGTAGGCTTGACCCGGATCAGCAGATCCATAGCCCTCTCTGAAGCCCGCTACGGTTGTGGGAGCCGCGTTTGACTTTTCCATAAGCGATGTGGCACAGCATATACGCAAACACACAAGAAGCAAGCCTTTCCTGGGGTATCAAAAGCACCTGCAGTGTTTCAGTAAGCACACCTTGGCCTGGGTCAAAGTCCCAGTGCTGTGCGGGCACAGAGGGATTCCCAGGGATGCCAAGAGATGAGCAAGGTCCCCTCTTGGCACCTAGGATGGGATACCTCTGCCGGAAAGGGGATGCGGGTGCAAAGCATGTAGGGTCTTTCTCTGCACTACAAGGTCAGAGCTGCAGGGTCATAATCAGAGCTGTAATCTTAATCAGCCATGGTGAGTGTTGCGGCAAGAAACAATGCAAAAAACTTGAATTGCTCTTTCTCTTTCTCAGAAAAAACTGTCAGGACAGCCCTGCCTGCCTGGCTTCGCATTCCTTCTCCTGCCTGACCGCATCCAGCTTTATCCCCAGGCCTGCATGCTATGGGCAGCCAAGATGCGGGGTGAGGGGCTCAGGCTGGGGGAATCTGATGGCTGCAAGATTTTACCTAGCCTGTTGTGTTGCCGTGACAGAGGGCAGGCAGGCTACATGTGGGCTGCAAGTTGGGCTGCGTCATTCCTCAAGACACCGCAATCTTCCTGATTGCATGACTTCATCGCAGCGCTGAAATCTTCACAATTTATGGGGATTTTCATGCAGCTGGCTCTTGTACAGGGTTTCTTTTATATTTATTTCACATTTTACATGACTTTTTGCATTTTTATTTTTTTTTTTAAATGAGTGGCTCCCTTTCTCATAATGCAATGCTTTATTTTTTTGCGATGTGTCCAAGTAATCGTGGGTGAAGCGCTCCGCTCTGGAACAAAGGGGAAAAAATGCTGTACACATCACACGATGGGCAAAGTCTCTGCAGCACATCTGGGAACATCTCTTCGCCAGGGACCAAACAGGCTTTTCAGACACACTCGGTGGGCCACACACCGTAATGGCAACACACACACACACACACACACACACACACAGAGGCTCGACAGTAATGTGACGGTGGGCTTGTGGTAGGAGTTGGGCTGCATTTCTGTTGCATTTTCTCACTCCTGACCTGGTAGGAGTTTGGCATCTCACACACCATCATTGCACGTGGATTCTTGTGCCTGGCGGAGCTCTGGGCACGTCTGCCGGGTGTGCTGGGCATGGCTGGAGGACATGGCCTGGCTAAATCCACCTGCACGCCCAGATGGAGAGGTATCTTTCAGCAAGCACTGTTGGCTAGAGTTGGGGGAAGAAGTGGATCTTTAGCCTGACACTGCCCAGCAGCTCTTTTCAGAAATACTTTACGCATTTCTGTTGGTTAAGGGAGTAACTTAAGCATCAAGCTGCTTAGCCTTCTCAAACAGTTGTGGCTGCAAGGCCACCAAAAAGGAAAACTCAGATGCAGGAGGAATATGAAAAGGTACTTCATGCATTGGCTGTAGCTGTGCGATAGTTGCCAAGAGAGTGATTTTGGGTTCAGAACACCTGAATTCCACTCAATTCCAGCCTAAAGCTCCAAGTCTGCATCCCTCATCTGTAAGAAAAAGAGGAGAACACCTAGAGTTTTGCAGAAATAATAAAGGTGAACACATACAGGTCCTGGGTCACATCAACTCATTATTCTTAGAGCAGTTCCCAGCGTGGTTTCTGCCTGCTTGCTTACATGGTCATTTACAACTTCCATGCCATCTCAGAGTCCCAAAGTGTTTCAGAACAGAAAATCCACAGAAGACAGGAACTGTGGCCTTCTGTGCAATATTAAACACCTTTTTTTGCATCCTGGAGAATATCTTGCCAATACTTACATCTCATTCTGAATCTTGCTTTCAATCCTGAGTCTACCAGTCCATGCTGAGTATTGAGTGCAGCATCCCTAAGGACCATGTCCGATCATTATGCCACTGCACACAGCAGGAGATGCAAGAAGTCCATGCAAACATACCCATAAAGGAAGACATTTGCCGTACACAGATACTTGGATCTTTTTTGCTCCTAAAAAAGCCAGCAATAATTCTGTGCATTTCTGAATGTCATCTCTAGGATCTTCTTCCCTTAACTGCTCTACCTGTCTCTACTGACAGGTCTATCCTGGGCCATCAAACACTGTGCAGCAGTTAGCATTTGCAAGTGCTAGGCCTGCTGTCCACAAATAAGGTATTAAACTTTTTTTTTTTGTTAAGTTAACGAGTTTTAATTTTACTGAGCTATAAAGCCACCTAATTGAAAACCTCTCCACATGGATGAGATTAGCTTGTCAACCAGGAACCGTCACTGTTAGCTGAGTGGGAGATTTGCGTGGATAGTTCTCATTAGAGCTAATGCAAGTCGTATGTGGCAAGAGAGTACACTTCAGAAGAGCCGGGTTAAAGAGCACGTGCAGTGAAAAAGTGGGATACTTGGGTGAAGGCTGGGATTGGATGATCTTTAGGTTAAATAAAGCTTTTCTGACAGGTGTCCTACAGCTTCTAGGACATGGATGAGGAACTCAACAGAACTGCAAACGTTTAATGTGCTCCTTGCATCTCCCTTCTCCCCCGATGCTCTGGTCAACAGATAACCGCTGTCTGCCACCTGTAGTTGGTGATACCTGGAAGCTTAGGCCATGGTGGCAGAAGGTGTACAAACACATTAATTGGTCTCAGTCCCAGGGCGTTCATAGTCCAAGACATGCGGGAAGATGCAAGAAAAATGGAGGGGGAAAGGTGGCAAAGAGACAATGATGGCCAGCAAACACCCAACGAGTAACAAACCCAGCTATCAGCAGCAGTTGTGTTAATTACACTTCACTGGTATCATGCCAAGGACCTGTTTTAAGGAGAAAATTTGGAGAAGGACAGCAAGTTAGATCACTGCAGGGCTACCCATCGGTGCAAGAAAATTCTGACATCTCCTCTTTCCCCTCCACAAAGTTTAGACTGGGTAGAATTAGTGACTTTTAGCCTTTCATTCCAGATTTCCAAGCTTCCACTGGTCCCATCACAGGGACAGCTGCTACCAGGCATCTGTCAGGCTCAAAAACATATCCAGACCTGCATGCAACATCTGCACACAGCCACAGTACATCTAGGACACTCTAGCACGATGGCCTAAAATGGGCAGTATCCCCTAAGACCCACTCATCCATGGTATCCGCTCCAAATGCAAGCAGGACCATGAGCCACAAGCATGCTGAGCTGCACCCTCTCCTTCTCAGCACAGCTGAAGAAAACCAGGACACTCCCAGTTGCACATAATAGTAAGAAAATCGCAGGGAAGTCCCAGCTCTGATGAGGACCCATGTTGTTGGGAGCTGTCCAGACGCAGAGCAAGAGTACTCTGAAGCCGCAAAGAGCTTCAGTTCAAGATAAGAGACAAGGTATTTCCGTTTGTAGATAGAGAGCGAAAGCAGACACATTAGGAGCGGGATTTTTGGAAGGATCCAGCTGCAGAAACCTGGCAAGGAGTGGTTTGGAAAATCCCTCTCTGACTTGACTGCAGTCACACAAGAAGGCAGGAGTAAAGCAGAGACTTGCTTTCCTACCTCCTCGTACCGCTTTGACTGCGATGTATCGTTCTCCTGAGGAGCCTACTTGGCTGGTGTATGGACAGAGTCAAGCAGGGATGACGCACATGGCCCTCCCTTTGGTACACTGGAAAGCTTGAGGTCAAGACACAAATTGCTGGAGAACATTTTGAGCAGGAGCTCTCACACACTCACGTTTAGGAAAGGGAAAGAGGGAAGCAACTGTTGCATGAACACCCTGCTCCAGATGTCGGAGATGTTATCCTGCGCAGTATGCTTGTCCTTCGGGCACAGCTAGTGGTCCCTCACCTCTTCTCCTGCCCATTCATCCCTACTGAAAACTACAGCGCCTGTTTTCATGCCACTGCTCTAATTCGCAAGTTTGTCTTTTCAGAGGTGAAGAAGGCTGAAGGCAAACTCACAGACTTCCTCTGTCCTGCATTTGGCTTCACCTCTGACCCACGAAAAGAGAAATGCTGTCCTTCTCATGACTCCTTGGTCAATCCCATCAAAGCCCTGCCAGCTGACCCAATGCTCTTCTCTCTCCCAGACGCTGACTGTTGCTTTTTCCTGTGCCTTGGTTTATTCTCAGCCACATCACTTGAAAGGATGATCAAAGCTGAACAACCTTTACTGTTTTCTCTCAAATACCTTCTCCAGGCACCTCCCTGGGTCCTCTCTCAAGTCAGAACAAAAGGTAACCAAAATGACATTTGCTGCTGGCATACACAAGTGTCCCAAACTGCAACCACTTCCAAAAAGTTCTGGGTTAAAGCCCTTGTAAATGCATTGAAAATATCTTTTGATCCCTAAAATAAATGTAGCTTCTGAGGAAAAGGAGACTGCAGCCTGCCTGTCACCGTAAGCATTTGCCCCTGGGCAGATGTCTTTTTCCCAAGGGAGACCACGAAACAGAACTGTGGTGGAAAACCAGCATGTTGACAGTCTAATTAATTAATCCTGTCCTAGAACAAATTCTTGGTAAATGCTGTAATGAGCCAGCTAAGCATGTTGTCTACAGAGGAAACAATAAAAAAAAAAAAAAAAAAAAGTTGCAAAACAGATTCTCTTGCAAAATCCTTGCCCAAGAACTCCAAACCTGCAATAATCTTTGGCTCACACCACAAGAAAAGGTAACTCTGGCTTTATCTTTCACCCAACACCTCCCTCACTGCCAAGTATTTTAAAACCTCGCATCAATATGCTTCATATGTCTCCCAGACTGACTGCAGGTCGGGGGGATGTGGAGAGGAGGCAGGGAAGTGAAGCAATTAGGCCAGCAGATGCCTAAATGCCATTTGCTCCGTGTACCTCAACCACAGTCAAATTTCATCCCCGGAGCAAGACTCCCTCTGACAGTTTCTCCAGCTGTTTGCATCTAAGAGTTCCCCAGCAGAGAAACCAGGTGTCCTACCCGAGTGCGCGCGCACACACGCCGTCAGCCACCACGCTTTTAACAACCGAGCGTAAAACGAAACCAAGAGAGAGCAGGCCGCAGTCCTTCAGGTGCTATCTACCTCATCGCCCGGGGAAAATGGCTTCAGCATGTGCCACAGGTATGAGGCTGCCTGTTCCCAAGGTCTCACAGCTCAGAGCCTGCGCTAAGTGCCTTCTCCCCCCACGCTCCTCCTTTCAACCAGCAAAAAAAAAAGGGATGTACCTGTTTTTATTCACTTTAACATGCCTGAGCGTATGCTGACAGTTGCTTCACTTGCTGTTGCCATCGGAAGGGACTGGCAGAGCTGGGGCTGCAAGGTGAGAATTGCACCAGATGCATCGGGGAGTCAAACTGGAAACATATGGATGAAGCATGAGAAAAATAAGTTTCATGGCCATTCAAGCCTGACCCTTAGCCCCTAGTTTCATTTCTCACAGTCATGCTCTGCTCCAAACCACCCTTCCAGGAGCATCATTTTCCTTCTCCTTGCACAAGGTCGCTGTTCGCTGTAACTCTTGCCTTGTATTTCTCTGATGAGACTGACCAGTGCATCCTTGCAGAGGACTGTGATCACTGGACAGACTGAAGAACTGCAAGAAAGCAAGGAAAGCTCCTTCTGCAGCACAGGACAAGTGGCTGTAATGTTTTCCTTCCTTTCTTTGCTTACAAAACCTTGAATGCAGCTAGGGAGCTGGTGGAGGAGGCAGCTGCTGCAGGGCAACACATTGCATCGCCGCAGCCCGTGGATCCATCACTGAGGGAAGCCAGACCTGGACAGTGCAAGTTAAAACCAACGGGAGATACTAGCATTGATATTAATGAGCAATAAATCAAGCCCAGGAATTCAGCCCTACTTTACACAGACCCGAGGCAATGTTCACATAAAACCAAAAAAAGATTTTCTTCCCTCCTGCTCTCTGGTCCCTTTGTTTTAGCTCCACTGGGATAGCAAAAGCAAAAGCCACGTTTAGGAATAAGTTAACAAAACCCCTCGTAAGTACGGAAGACAATTACTTCTTGATATAAACAGTAGGAAAAAGAGTGTCCAAAACCTGCCCAAGCATCAGCTGGTACAAACCAAATACTCCTGTTGGACTTAAGCGTTAGTCTAAACCGAAAACAAGAGGAATAGCACTGATTTCAGCATAACAGCTGGACAGATGCAACTGACAGCAGATACGGTTCGTTGAATCTACATTAGTCATGGTGCAAGAGCTAGAGGAAAGCTAGCTTGAACCCCTGGTCCTGGCTTCCTGCACGGAGCTGGAAACAGGCAGATGTACCCTCTAAAAAATCCGTCACCTTTTTTATATCCAAACCGAAAAAGTGCAACAGTGAATCACTCCCAGCCTCTCTCGCTGGACCCTTTCAGCCACCACTTTCTAGGGCTGCCTGAAACATTTTAAGGGGAAGCAAAGCAGTAAGAACAATTTTAAAAGTCACGAGAGACTGGAAGCCTGGAAATTTAGTGTCCCTGCTACATTTTTATTTTCTCTTTTTTTTTCTCTTTTCTTTTAAAGGAGTTGAAGGGACCCAGCAGAACAGACTCCTCTCATGAGCCGTGGGTGACCCTGCTGCACTGGAGGCAAGTTAGTCACACGAATAGTATCTTTAGCTGAATTGTCACATCTCGGGTGCTAGCCTGAATTCACACTGGGAAGCCTCTGGAAGAGCCACAAAGTGAGCTGTGATCTCCCAAATCCCAAACAAGCATCACTGGATCATTCCCCCCTACTTGGAGCTCACATTCATTTGTTCACGTAAAAGAAATGGGGCAACTTGCTCCCTCCCTCCCCAACCCATCGGAGGCTTCCAGCAGAAGACCTGATCAGGGAGAGACTCTCTTCAACTTCAAGCTCTCTCCCACTGTTTACATTAGTCTCTTTCAAACCATAAATGTGAGATTTACTACCAGTTTCCTACTCTATCATGGGCATTCACAGTGACAAGAAGGTTGGTTACAAACGTGGGCTTTCAGTTTAGTTTTAGAGAACATTTTAGGAATTGGTTGCAGGGTGGAGAAGGAGAAATAACTTCAGGATTCCACAGATTTTCCTCTGGCCTCAAAAGATATATTATTATTCCCTGGTTGTCTTAAGATTCCCCTTTTAAAATTCACTGAGATTTTGAGGCAGCTCCAACTGCAATAGTTCCATTATTTAGCTATTAAAAAGGTGCTTTTGGCAAGTAGCCACTGGCTAGAAAACGCAAGGGAAGGTATGACCAGGAAAATGTTAAAAAACAACCCACCGGGCCCGCACATGAGAGGACAGCAAGTAAAGCCTCCAGAGTGCTGGTGTTTGGGTCTTCCATGATCTGTTTCCTAACTTTTCCAGCAGAAGCCATGCAGGGGATGACAACAAGTCAGGAAGCTGTAAAAAGCAAGAGACTTTCATTGGCAACACGGAGAAGAAACTCTGCCATACAAAATGCTCACAAAATCCTCCAAACCCCAGCCCCACTTGCCCAGATCCTAGCTGATGGGTGGTCGATGCTAGCCTTCCTTCTGCCTTTATGGGAAGATGGCCTGTGCACATGTGGTGAACAAGGGGTGCAACTCCTACTATGAGCTTGCCTCCTTTTCTTCACTGGGCTCCTGATAGGTGTCACAGCTCTGAAAACCCCCAAACTGGGGCTGGAAGTGCCAGGACACATGCCTTCTCCATGTCCTAAACATATAATTTGGTTTTTCATACATGAAGCTGATGGTTCTTGCAGGGGGAAATAAAAAGAGGAGAGCTATAGCAAAGAGATCAGGTCGTGGATCAATATGAAGGGCTTGGGATAGGTTCTTATTCTAAAGTGAGGAGTAGAAGCAAATTTAAGTTAACTTGGCTTTACTCCTTCCTTTTTGCCATGTGCTGTTATCTTTAGCTTCAAAGAGCTTCCTGAACAGTGAAAAGGAAATATAAGGACTCCATGTAAAAGTTACGAAGAACCAGAATTGGATATAATGGAGCTCTAGTTTTTCAGTGCGAAAATGGGTCCAACATGCATGTGAAAGCCGTTTTGCTGAAACCTTAAGCGTGGACTAGCCACGCAAGAATGAAAAACTTTGCTGAAAGGCCAGAACAGCTCAACTTTCCTGTAAGAGTCACCCTTCGCAACGGATCTACAGGCAGGTCAGCCATAGAACTTAGACCCAGGTCTTGTGGACCTAAAGCACATTGAAGGACAATGATGGAGAAGCAACCATGGCTCTTGGTATGAGCTGTAAAGTCTCCTGGTTTAATCCCAGCTACAAGCCTGCAGCAAAGATGAAAAATGGCTCCTGGCACAGGATGTTCAGTGCTTTTGACGAAATATGTGAGGCTTTTTCCCTCCAGCTCAACACAGTCATGTTCTGGCTAAGAAAGAAACATCATCTATGAAGGAAAAGCTGGAGGCATCTAGCCTGGTTGTCCGCCTGACCACAGTCCTATGAAACAGGAGTGGCATTTCAGTAACACTTCAAAGACTGCACTTATCACAAAGGCACCTCTTAAGAGGATCCCTTCTCCAGGGAATATCGTCTCCTGCCCAAATCAGAACCCAGGAAGATGTGGAAGAAGCCAGAGTATCAGTTGGAGTCAGAGCACCTCACAGGGTACCTCATTTCATACTTTTATACGAACATGAGGTGCATCAGAGCACTTTGTTTCATATTTTTAATTGGGGTAGGATTCTCATCACGCCTCTCTCATCTGTTCTTTTTTTCCACCTGCCTTTTATTTTATTTCTGGCTCTTTATGGCCTCCCTTTCCAGCTGCTCACTATTATCACCTACGATTCTAATCCCTCCTTAACTGCTCACATAATCACCCCTTTATTTGGGAACCTGGATTCATACCCTTTGATCCACAGGCTGTCCTTGTATTTCCTGATCTCAGTTTGTTCCAGGGTATCCAATGGTTTCCAACATCCTGGAGCCCTCGTTTGCTTTAGCCTGTCCTTCTTTGCCACAGCATGGGAATGAAGTAAATAATTAGCACCAGAGCACGTGCGATTGACCTAGCCTCTTTGCTCAGAGATGGGCTGCAGTTTGCATGACCAAGGAGTCGTTTGAATTTGCTGAATCCCACCTCGCATATTATGGACAGGCTACAGCAGTAGTTCTGCTTTAGTCGCCATGTGTCTTCTTCCCGCTTCAGTTGTGCAAATACATGGAGCGGTCCGAAACTCACTCCCAAATAACTTGGTGTGCAGTGGTTTGGCCATGTCAGAGTGACCATGAACCAGGGTGAAGTATTTTGGTGTTAGGAAGGAAGGCTCTGGCTCCATGCACCAAGTCTTTCCTTCCCTGCTCCTCCTGGCCACGCTTGCCCGTGGCACCAGTCCTGCCCACGGCTGACTCACATGCTTTGGGTAAACAGCTGTGCTTACCCCACCAGATCTCTTTTGTTCCAGCTTCAGACGGGCTCAAGACATGCACTTTGCTTCCAGGCTCAGCCAAAGCATTTGGATGGAGCACTTACTCTCCATTTCCATGCTTTTACCCCTTGCCCACCCCATCCTGCTCTGTCACCAAGATCTCAAAGATGTCAGCGGGCAAGGACTTCTGCTATCTCCCTTTTTGGCCAAAAATTTCCACTGTCAGCCTTTCATTTGGAAGATTTCTTTGTTTCATAGCTCATAGCCAAACAGACCACTGTGGCAACCTACCCGAGCCTCATGCATCACACAAACCAGAGGACTTCCCTGGATCAGGCACAATAGTTTACATCTGACTGCAGCATACAACCCAGGAAGGCATCAGAGATATGACAACACCAGTGCAAGCAGAGCGTATTGATTCATCATGTGTTGTCTCCGAATGATGGTAGTAAATTACAGGCAAACGAAACTGCGACTCAGTGAAAAAATACCTAATGATATGTGAAATGAAAATATTGCAGTGGATGTTTCCCATCGTGATTTAACAGATTCCTCAAGAGAAAAGACAGAAGAGTGAAAGGACCAGCATGCAGGGAATCTTCTTTAGGCATCAACAGGGTAAGCGATCTTAAATTGCCTTATGCATGTGCCAAGAGCTCCAAGAGCTCATCCAAAGCTACAGCTCAACAAAGACCACTATATTAACCAAGCATAAATGGAACGGAGAAGGAGACCAATCCCTAAGACACAACAGAGCTCCACTGATGGTTCCTGTGGCTTCTGCCCCTCTGGCTGGCAAGGAGCCACATCGGATACATTTTAAAGTTTGCATTTTCTTGATGATGGCTTCTCCCTCTAATCGCTTTCAAATCTGTAGTCAAGAGCTTTGTCTTTCATTTGAGTAATACTCTCCCTCCTCTTTTCTCTCCCCATGGATAGCTCATCTAGTGCTAAAGTGCACTAAGATGAATCTGAAAAAGAACAAGGTATATTGCTTCCCACATCCACATGAAGCAAATTTAGTGCAATCCAGGAGCAGCATGGGAATTGTGAGAGTGGGAATTACCTTCCTCGCTGTAGAATCAGTGGACTTCTGACAGTCTTCTCCTGAGGTGATACATCCCTATGTCTTCACCTTCTGGATAAAACTCTCTCATATCCAAAATTGTCTCCCCAAAGAGGTATTTATATACTGGGAGCAAGTCAACTCTTGCTCTTCTTCCAAGGAAAGTCTGTTTTCCATCTGTCTTCCCGTACCTTCTCCCTTTTATTGCATCTTCAATTGAGAGTGGACTCTCACTGCTCATATTATATGAAAGAATTAGTCAAGGGGACCATTTTTAAATAACAGGTTGAGATAAACAGAAATCCTCCAGTGTGGCCTGAATTGGATCCCACCAGATAGCTTAAAAGGAAGCATGGTTAACTAAACATCAGCTGTAATGTAAATCACTGTTAAAGACCAAGACAGTTCTGAATTCGGGGAAATTGTTTTTCAGAGATGGTCCTCACTGGGAATCTCCAAACATTTGAATTTCGCAACGTGCAGATGTTTTCTTTAAGTGGGGAATTTCTATTAGTCATTAATGTTAACATTTTTGTATGATTAGGTCAACAACACAATTATTCAGCCTTCAGATCTGAGACAACACAAGGTCATATCAGTTTCAGCTGATCTTCTGACAACTTGTTTCAAATGACCCATTTGTAAAGGAAGCTGAACTGTATTTTGACTACTCTGTGAGTAATTCATGATTCACTCCCATGTCCAGTTCCTTGAGCTGCTGGGATATATTCCACCTCTCAAGAAACAGATGTGTCATTTCTCCTTTTAAAGGATATGAATTGGCTCAGCTCATCAGAATCATATCTTCTACTATAAGTTACTGTAACGCGTACATGCAGCTATGAAGGTAGTTCAGTTCAGGTTGGGATTATTGGGGGAAGAGGTGGGGAACAGAGTGTAAGTCCTCTGCACTAGCTTTAATCACAGCTTCTCTGAGACATCAAGGATACTGGAGGCTCAACGTAGGAGAGGAAAACACACAGGAACCTTTCGTTTGCAAAACTCTACCTCTGCCTGGGGCTTGGGAGCGAAGCACAGGTCAGAGCAACCCCAGCGTTGGCTGGACCTCTTCTGTTACATGGGTCTGTCAGGCAGAGTCATCTTTCTCTTCCAGCAGCCACAGAGGTGATTCAAACCCACCCTGCAAAGAGCATTTTCTGTACCATCTCCTCAGGAGAGCATCCCTCCAATGGGCTGTGGTTAGGGCCTGCAGCTTGCAACCTGGAGCCTCAGCCAAGATGGCAAGCCCAGGGGGACCTCCATCTTGGCAGCCCATCCGAGGTATTGTCCAATGTCTTTCTTACTAAGCAGCTTCATCAGGTAGTTCAGAGTTTGCTTTTTCCAAACCAAGGGATGGGTACTGATTTAAAGCCGCTGCAGCAGGGCACAGCAGGCATGAAGCTGCTCGTGGGGCGGTGGTGGAGCTCGGTGTGGGTATTGACGTGAGCCAGCTCCAGTCCTACCATCTTTTAATTCTGCACTGGGGCAACATTTGCAAAAAGATGTTCGTGGTCCTTGAACAGGAGCTGTGTACACCACAGGGAAATTAAAGCAGGCTCTTCCCCTGCCAGCTTTAATCTCATGACATAATTTCTCTAATTATCTAGTCGAAGTCCTCTGTGGACAGATAAAATCAAAAGTTTTCACAGAAGGAAGGAGGAGACTGAAGCCACCAAGAGAAAAAAAGCCTCCTGTTCTTTTTCTGGTTTGATTTGCAGAGTACCTCCAAGTATGGTGAGCATCAGAAAGGCAACAGGGTAAAGTTATACCAAAAATATTCCTTACACCAGCTGCCATGACATATTCTGCACAGCTACAGGAGAAATACCTGGATGTGTCCTGCCCACAGGACACAAAGTTGTTAGCAAAATACATTCTGCTGAGGCTTTATTGTCTCCAGCAGTGTGTGAACAAGAAAGGACCCGACTTGATTAAGATATGCGAAGGCTTGCAATCAAAGAACCATTCTGACACAAAAGCAACAAAAAAATAAGATACAGAATAGGAAATGTTTTCCACAGAGAAATAGGAGAGAGATAAAAGGAAACACTATCTGACCATGAAGACCGTCAGCTGAGAAGCCAGAGAGGTGCCACAGGAGGCTTAGGCTGGGTTCGTGACGCTGGTATGCATGCCCTCGAGTTTGTCTCTGAGGAGCTACTCCAATGCAATCCATCACCTCAGTCCATGTGTGGATCTGGACCTTTGCAGCTCTGTTTCCTGCCTAACCCACACATACTTTCAGCACAACACTGTAAATTGAGACCATGAAGACGGACACCACTGAACCCCAGAGTCCCAGTCTGCAATAAGACAGACCTCTAGAAACTACCGTTAACGACCTTAACCCTTGCTTGCATCAGGCGCCACACACCGTGAACAGGGAGACATGGACAGGTCTCACTGTTATCCTGAAACCAGAAACCAAAACTCAGGTGAAATTTCCCAGCCAGTAACTTGATTTCCCAGCCCTCCGTGCCTTCCCATCCAGGCTGCCCTCTCATGGCTTGCTTGTCTCAACCAAAACTTGCTCACAATGTGCTGGTACCGGACCGTGTAGTTAGGTAATATCTATAATATGAATTCCTAAACAGAGTCATCAATGAACAAGATATTATCTCCATACTCTCAGAAAAAATATTTTGCTTTCTATCATACTGTAACAAACACAGGTGGGCTCAGCGGGGAATGCATATCTGGGGATTGCCAGAGAGGATACTACAGGCGACGTTCAGTGGTCAGCGGAGTCATGCCTTTGGTCTCAGCAGAGTTCAGATGCCACCACATTTCAAAGCTGCCTGCAAAAGTAAAACCGCTGCAGCAGGAAACCTACAAAATTTAAGTGCTCTGGGAGCGGGGATGATCAGGGTCAGCTCTCAGGTGCAGCACCCTCAGAGTCATACAACACCAGGGTGACCTGCGCACTCTCACCTTGCACCACCCTGAGCTACCCTGCACCCGAAACACAAAACGCCTTGCATGCATGCTTACATCACACGGTGTCAGAGAGCTGCGTAGGCGGGAGAGTTAGGTACTCAGAAGCTGGAAATGCCTGATCCAAGCTTATCTCAGCAGCCATAATTCAGCTCCCTATGCAGTCTTTTTGGGAAACGCCGGGAGTCAGGTTACTAAAGGCTGTATCAAAGCACATGTGCAAGATTACAGTGGCAACTATAAATCTGGCATTTCCTAGCATTTGAACGCTTGACTTCACTTACAAAAATTTAAACAGTTTCCTAAGTTTCCTTTGGGGTGGGGAGAGCAGAATTTAATAAGTAAAAGCCACAGTGTGCTAGAAGCTCATATCACCAGCAATGCATGAACTCCAGTTGGCCTCCATTGGCACCCCTCATACTGCTAGCTCCATAGGACACAACTGCTATTGCCTAGAGGAGGTAGGATGCTGTGTTCGGGTTCTTTGTTGTGGCCCAGTCCAAGCCAATGGACCCCAGAGGAGACAGAGGTCCCCCCAGGGGACCGAAGGCAAGGGCCATCCACACCTCCAAACCCACCGTTCCTGAAACACAACGTGTTGTGCATTTCTAAGGGCAGAACCACGCCAATATGGAGCTATTTCCACAGGCTTTCAAAATCCTTTTGAGCGCTGCAAAGTAGAGGTAGGAAATGGCAGGGTTTGAAGATGATTAACTGATGCTGCACACCAGTTATGGGATGAGGAGAGGATATTTCTCAAAGCCCAAGGTCATACCTCTGCTGTACAGACAAAACCTGCTTCAAGGAAAGGACTGAGAGGTGTTAGCAGCTTTGACCCTCCCTCCCACCAACCTGGGAGGACACAGGTCTGAGTAGTTTTGTAATGAGGCAGTCCAAGACCTAGCCCCAAGCTTCTGCTGTAACCCTGAGCAGCCTCTCAACCTCTGCTACATAGATCCAACACCCAATGAGATCACACAGGAAGAGGTCTCTACAACTATCAGACACCTCCGTCTGCCTTCCTGCCTTCCGTGGAGACCGTGGTCCTCCGCTCGCATCCGTTTGCAGCCATAGTCCCCCAGGGACAGGTCTCACGTTGCAGCACAAGGCAGTCATGTCTAAGAAGGCTGTCCTCGTCGTTGCCTCTGAGTAATGCTGCCAATGGACAGCCCTCTCTTTGGGGCCAGATTCCTGCCCTCATGCATGGGCTGTTGCTCCCTATAATGACCTTTTGAGTACCTCCTACCTGCTTCAAGACAGTGCCATACCTCTCGCACATGACATTCAGCTTAACAACTCCAACAGACTGGAAATAATGAAAAAAAACCTCCACCTCTCTTCATTTAAAAAAAAAAAAAAAACACATGCAGCCCCACAGTGGCTGCCGTCTCTGGATGACCATTTTTATGTGCTTTGCAAGAGCTCCTTCCTCTTCTGCCCCTGTTCCCAGAGCCGTGGGCTGGGGCAGACCAGACCCATCTTGCAGGGGCATGGTTCTCATTTCCTAGGCGGAGTCTGCAGTAAATTGCTCCTTCGTGGTCTGGCTGCTCCAAAAAGTCCCAATTAGACATCCACGGAAGGAGAGAATGGCAGGACTGTTCCTTCCCGAGGAAGCCCTGAGCAGAGCTGCAAGGGGAGAAACGCTTCTGAGGGTGGTTGGGATTTGATTTTTAAGTGGCCGTGGCTGTTTTAGGATAACGCCTTTGGGGTTTTCACACCTGCTCCCTCGTGCCATTTACACCGCTCTCATTTTTTCTGCAGAGCCATGGATACCAGGCACCTTCTTGCTGCAATTACCAGTAAGCCTGACTCTGGCTCCCTGTCATTGGCATCACCTCCAACTCACTGAGTGTCCAGGACCTGCTGCACTCAGTGTTTGCTTGCTCACACCCCCAAATTAATCTGGTCATAAACCCTTTTCCTCAGAACTAGCATTTCCTGGGGCAGAGGAATAAAGGTTTCCTAATACGCCACAGAGTCAGTCCCATCCTGCCAGCACTCGTCACAGCACTTCAGACCTTGCTAACTCCTGCTCTCCCTCATTCCCCAGGGACACGTAACCTTCTGCCTGCAAAGTGCTCCTAAGCAGAGGAGCCTGTAGCCAGCAGAGAATCAATTGCTCTTTAGCAGGGAAATATTCATGTCACTCCTTTGATTGGGACGTGCTCGAGGGAGCTGGCAGCAGGGCTTTAGGCTAGGAGACAGCAAGACCTGGCATCAGATTGCATGGAAACTAACTGTGGTGGTCATCTCTGCTTTGAGTAAGGGGAGGACAACTCAACCACGAAAGAAAAAAATTGTGCTGTGAAGTAGCTCCAACCACCATGAGGCGAATTCATTAGTGAGAGAGAAAAAATTAAAGGAGGGGGAAAAAAAGGTTATACTTTGGGATGTTTTCCACTGGTGCAAGGATTCAGGTACATCTGGCCTGGCAGTCCACTTCAGCTGTGAGCAGGTCCTCAGTTTTCCCAGATCTCTGTTTCTGTTAGAATATCATGTCTCGGCTCCCCATGGTTGTTGTTCTTGGGAGACCTTTGGTAGAATTCATTGAGAACAAGGGACATTTCTACTGTTCTTGGGTGTATTCTAGCGACACAAGGGAACAGGTCAAGGTTAGGGAACGGCTTGTTCCCTGCCATGGGGTGGGTCAGGGTTGGCATCTCCCCACCACATTGGGGTACAAATGGAGAGCCGAGTGGATAAATATTTTGGATCCTTTGGGACTGCTTTTTCCCAATGCCTTGACCTCAAGAAGCCCACACAAGTCTCTGTTCAAACTGCCTCTGTGTCTCAAATGAACTGCTCCCCTCGTGCATGATCCTTGCCGATTGAACCGCTTCAGACTTTACGCATGGAACAAAAACAGGATTGCAAAGGAAAGAGCTGGGCACACCAAACTGCACAAGGGGGAGGGAGATGGCCGAAATACCATCTCACCCTTTAATGCCTAAGGTACGTACACTCCTTTTCTCCCCCACACAGCGATTACTACAAAGCATGGAAGCCTAAGGCAAATAATTGCCCAATTTGCAACGATTTTACATGAGGTTTGGGCACCTCCCTCCTCAGCGTCCTTTGAACATTCACCCTTGCACCTGGCCCCTGGCCCCGGGGAGCGCCGGAGTAGTTATGTCCTCCTGCGAGACTACCAGCTGCCTCTGGCTCCTTCCTGCTCTGTGTCTCCTCTCCCCTCTCGCCCCTTCATTGCAGCCTGCTGCTGCTCTCCATCACAGGTGAGAGCCTATGTGAACAACGGGGAGCAAGCTTGGGAGAATTATTTTTAAACCCATTAAGGGAGTCACCTAGAGTTTTACGGTGCTCTGGTTTTAAAGCTCAGGAGAGCCTGCATTTGATGTGGAACATACAGCCTGCAGGCATCATTTCACAAAGCGTTCACCTTTTACCCCACGCTGCCATGCCAGTTGCCAGTTATCTTGCTTTGCTTTGATGTCTCCCACGCTAACACTGACAATGCGGGTGGAAGAAATCTCAAGAGATACTCCATTACGAAAACAAGACCCAGAGATACAGCTGATGTCTTAAGATCGTAAACATCCTAAGGCGAACAGGGAAATTTTCCAACTTCAAGGGCTCTTTGGCTTTTCTACTTTTCAACTCACCAGTTTCATCCGGGAGCAATTTGCAGCAATGCTAATTGTATGTTTTCCCTGAGCTGTGCAAAGTTATTGGCCAATTATTTCTCCTCCACCCCTGTGATGCATGTGGATTGCTGAAAAAAGAACGAAGGAAGAAGCTAAATCTTTTTGTCCAAGCAACAAATCAGCATCATTCCTTAAAGTCAATGAAAAAAAATTTATCAAAAGATAATCAAGGAAATGGAGGGTAGAAGCAGTTTTATGCTGCCGTTGGTTTCAGCAGGAAAAGAGTTAAACTGATGCCAAACACTTCTGGAGATGAGGAGGCATGAGGGGACTTTGCAGCAAAGCTACATATGCATTCTCTGTGTTACTAAAAATACAGAGTAGCTGCGTGCAAACTAGCTGTCAGAGAAACACAGCAACTTGTTCACCTCTCTGTAGCCTCCTGTTTCAGAGGTAATTGTGTCTGCTGCCTTTATAATCCCAAAATGTTGATATCCTTATAATTTAACTTTCAATTTATAAAATACATTTCTCCTGAGTAATAAGAATACAATTTTACTCGCATTAAAAGTTTGGAAAGTCTGCGTTTTCCCATCTTAGGATCCTTTGGGACACCAAAGAGGGTCCCAGCTTCAGAGAAGATCCGATCCGTAAAATGCAGGTGGTACTTGCAGAATTAGCTAGGATATCCACCCCATTTCAAAGCTTTAAGTTTGAGAAAGAGAATCCTGGGCTTTTGCACAAAACTAGGAAGCCAACTCCCTCCTTTGAGTGAGAAATCTAGGTCTGCTTTAACAGAAGAATCAGAATTTTAATCGTTACAGCTAAGTGATGGAGAAGGGAGAGATAAGTGGTGTGAACATCTCGTAGGTCCGCTATAAGATTTGTGAACTGGTGTCTCCCAAATCTGTTTCCTGTTACACTAAGCGTCCTGAACTACTCTGATTTGCAGCCAAAGCCAGTCTAATGGACTTTTATGACTGGCATAGAAATATGGTCCAGATTGTTCTAGGGTCACACAGAGCATGGTTTTTGCAAGGTTAGCTGATCTAGAAACTAAGGAAAACATATGTTATATGCTGTCATATACACAAGCCTCTTTCTCACATTGTCCCCAAACATTCCTGACTCCCATCACATTGCACCGTGATTGCCTAGGGAATAGAAAAAACCATGCAGAGCCCCGTTTTCACTATTAGACGCAGGCTACTTGCTGGAAAGCAAACAGCATGTGGTTATAGCGACAGGCAAACAAACTGCCCACAACAGTGCTAAAGAAGAATGATAGTATATAATACAACTATTATAATTGATATTAGTATGTTCTATATTAATTAATATGGCATATAACTAACACAAAACCAACAACCTTTCCCTTCCCCAAACCCACACTCTCTGGCTACAGCCTCTGGTGCGTTAACAACCTCAAATCCAGATGCCGAGTTAATATGCCTTCCCCCAGACACGCACAATTTCCAAAACCAAGGCTCACCACCAAATTCTTCAAGGTTTTCCTTATAGAGGAGAAAGATTTGACCACAAGAGCTTGCTAAAGCCACTCACCTACGATAGGGCAACCCATCCTATTTCCACTGAGCTCACAGTCAACAGTTGCTTCCAAGCTCAAACCTACAAAGATGTCAGGCTCCTTGTCTCGAAAAAGAGACCCCTGCTCTCCCAGGGATGAATTTTCTGTCACCTTCTCCTTCCCAAGGAAGGCAGACACATGCCTTTTGCTCTGGTGGAGTGTTTATAGTGCACCTAATGCAGCTGGGCTCCAACACCAGAGATGATATACAGAAGGAGGAGCAATCAGTGCTAACAAAGCTGTGCAAAGATCTAATAGCATAGAGAATGCTCTCAAAAGGACAAGGCTGAAATTCCCGTGCTATAAACAAACAGCACCAGGAAAAGAAGAAAGGCCCAGATAATAAAAACTTCAACACTTGGCCGATGGCAAGTCTGTTAATCAGACCTCTGAGAAGTCACGCTTGTGTCGCAATACCAAACAGCACCATCCCGACGTGGCTTCTTGCTGCGTTGCAATGCTCTGTTGGCTATCACTTGGGCCCCAGCAGAAAGGAGACCAAAATAGGACATCTCTTGGAGGCCAAGGGAAAAGAACATGTCTGTCCTGTCCCGTCCCCCAGCATTTCCACCAGGAGAGCCTCTCCAGGTGAGAGATCAGATTCTCCGGCTACATCGGTGCAACCCTATTGAATCCAGTGATGCTATGCCAATGTGTATCTCATGCCCTGGTAATTCCTCGGCATTTCCATTAAGACCACAAATCAGTTGCTTCTCTGCTGTGATGACTCACTACAAAAAGCAGCAGCCAGCCAGGTTCAGAGAAATGATTTGGAGGTGAAAAGCTCCTTAACCTACTTCGAAAACTCCACAGCCCTAAACCGCGCTATCTGAGATACAGTATTTATGTGCAGCCTACAGATCACAATAAAAGCAAGTAGGCCAAAGACCTATCAGCTCTTTTATGTGTACTTGGCAAGGTTGCAAGACAACAATTCATTTCCCTGGGACCTTTTACTTTCCTATAAATTCCAAGAGCCACATTTAAAAGCGAATTGGCAGATGCAATATTTTATTGTAGGGAAATTTGTTTTGCTTCAGCAATAGGCAAACATCTTCAATCATAAACAGTGAAAGGGAGGGTAGATTTCCACTGAAGCCAGCCTTAGTAGGCTAGCAGTATCTTCACGCAGAAAGAAAAGTTGGATTGTGTGGTGAACTACAAAGAAGTTCTGCAGAAAGCTGAATAAGAGGTTTTTGTCCGGAAACCTGAACGTGCAGGCACTTTTGGAAGGCTATGGAATGTGTTACAAGTTGTAATCCTCCCAGCAGAACCTCAAAAGCCTTGGCTTGTTCTGCTCTTTTAAATTCAGAACTTGACAGCTATTTAACCAGAACCACAAGTGTTAGAGGTGGAAAAGGCCTAGGGATTATCTAATCTATTCCATGACTTGAACAGAGAACAGCAACACTAAAACTGTGCTGCAAAAGTGATGTGAAAATGCCTGTAGAAGAAAGAATCAGCAAAACTGGTGCTGGAAGTCCAAGAAAGCACATTCCCCTTGTCTTGCAACTCGTTAATTAATCTTTTAGCTTGAGTAGCTGCTGTGGTGTTGCTCTTGACCAGAAGCATGATGGCATTGTAATCTGCACTGCTTCAAGGCTGCCAACGAATGCCCACACATGAAGAATTAATCTTTCCAAGTGGCATTAACCCACTCAGCAGGTTCCCAGCTGGGGAAAAAAGGCAATGGCATTCATCCACTACCAAAACATGCATCTTTTATACTTTTATAGCAATGTTGCTTTGAGTCTTAAGAAACAAACTCGCTATAAATCACATCATAAAATGTATCCAGACTGATGGTTTACAGTAAAGCTCAGCAATGTCAAGGTTTTTTGGGGGGATAATCCAGCTTAAAAAAAAAGCATTTTTCTTCTGATGCTGGCGGTAGGACAGTTTATAGTGTGTGGATTAAAAACCTTGCTCACGGTTTAAGTATTTGAAGGTCTATCAGCCACTGGCAACTGAATTCCACCATCACCCCCTCCTTGTTTTATTGGTATTAATATTTGTGCTTTGCAGGTCTGCTGTAAAATGGATTGCGGTTTGCTGAACTTTTCACCCTACTTCTTCCACAGGGTTGGGAGCATGCAGGGGGACAGCTCAGTGAAGTTACTTGTGTATCGGTTAAGAAAAGAAGGCGGTCTAGGTCTTGACACGTGACTTTCTGAGTCTTTTGAATGATGGCTTAAAGATAGCAGTCTCTTTCTCTGGTGGGGCAGGTAGCAGGAGGGTTGGATAGCAGAGGAAGAAAGTCAGACAGAAGCCCAATCCTGACAGATCTTAACGCTTTAAGGGAACAACACATAAAGAAAATCCCTCCAAACACCCTTCTTTAAGGACGGTGCCCCTCTCTCAGCTTACGTAAAGACCTCTTCAGATGAATCATCCTGGGACCACAGCCAAGAAAAGCCACGAAACGAGATAACAGCACAGGAAACAGAGTGAAATCAAGTAAAGATTCACACACAGTTAGAAATCCATGCAACTCCTGGCTGCCCTCAGGTCACAGCAACTGGTGGACACGGGAAGACCATGCCACCCTGTGTTGCCACCAGCTTGCAGAATCTCCCCAGTGTCTTCCTTCTTGGATGTACAAGCAACATACTGATAAAATCTCATCTCTTGTTTGATCCTTTGAAGTCCTTAGTGGCCTGAAGCAGGTTTTTTCCCATGCGTGATCTCCTGTACTCACAGATGACCTTGATGCCGGAGGCTGAAGCTCCCTCATCTGCACAGTACCCTTCTCACCCCCCAGAGTAACATGCACACCAAAGCAAGAGCAAAAGTCTGCCTTTTGGCATGTGAGACGTTTAATTCAAACTGGTCCCACCCATGACTCCCAGGTTAAAATCCAAGGCCTTCTGTGGCCATCTGCATTGGACTACAAGGAAATTCGGTTCTTCCTTGTATTGCGCCTCTCTGATGGGAACTTTGGTACCTCAGCGCAACATCAGCTCGGACACAAGTCTCCTGGAAGGACTCAATGCCTTTCCTTGGATGTCCCACTGGCTCCCACCAACATCTCTTCAGGAACAGGGAGGCTTAACTCCACCCTGGAAGCCCATTAAGGCGGAATCAAACTTGTTGTCTGGTTCACTCCCATTCCTCAGATCTTCAAAGGGGGAGTGAAGCTTTGCTTTCAAAGCAGCTTTTGGGTATGGTGAAATATGCTAGTCAGGTGGCAGAGGGGGGCTTGGTTAAGACCACACATTGCAGCAAAAAGGCAGCCCATCACTGAAGCCTGCGGTGCCACTGAAGCAGCCCAAAGTGTGGATCTGGAGGCTTTGGCTTTAACATCTGCGCTAGATACACAGTGAACCAGTGCTTTCACGCACAGAAAATCTGCAAGCAGATGGCTACCACCTCTGGAGTGTTCAGCAGTCCTTCCTCTGGCCTCGACTTTGCGTGCCACTGTCCTTATCGAAAGGAGTAATGACATATCCCCAGCTGGAACGCAGGCTGTGTTGGCATCCAGCAGCCCAGATGCTTTGCTGAACTCTCCCCATCCCTCCGCTCTGCAAGAGTTTGCAGGGAAGATCAGGAGCAGATTTCCCCTGAGATTTCTGGCACTCCTCCTTCCAACCATGGCCGGCAACTCCAAGAGAATTGCCTCTCTTTTATGTTTTGGCACTTCCAGTGTTGGCAGGAGGGAGGAGGGAGGAAAACAAACCTGAGGCTCCCAGAAACTCCATAAACAAACAAAGATTTCTTTTCAATGTGGTTCTGAAGAGAGCCAGAGATCTGGGGAGCAGAAGGAGGAGGGAGGATTATAGCCTCAGCATCGGCGAGTGTTTCTCCCAAACACAGAACAAAAACGAGCCTGCACCTCTCCTGCACATTACACCATCGCGACATCCAGCTTGGACGGCGAGGTGCTCTAATTGCGAGGGAGAGATCCCTTGCGAGGTGCACTAAACGTGCTTGCTTGATGGTCTGCCTTGCCCGAGGGCATTAGACGGTGCTGGTAGGCTGAGGAAACAGGCTGCTTCGGCCACAGGAAGGACAGACAGGCTTGGGTACATCACAGCAGATCAGGCAAGTGCTTTTCCAGGTGTGGAGGCACATCCAACATCCCTGCTGGATCACGGATGAAAATGGAGCAACTTGGACTCTTGCACAGGAGCTCTTCTAGAAGGAATTTTTTCTGTTATTCCTCTACGCATTGAGGCAGTCCAGACAATAGCTGCTCTTCGCTGAGCATGTTAATTATGTCCCTGAGCCCAGTGGGTGGCATAAGGAGAGCCTGTGCTGCTCCACGCGCCTGTTTTACACTGAAGCTATAAGACAGAGAAGAATCAACTCAGCAATGGGTGAAGGCTGAGTTTGGGAGGCCACTCGGCTGCTAGTAAGGCAGGGGAAGCAGATGAGAAGGCTGATGATAGGAAACCTTTCTTTGTGAGAGCTCCAGTACCTGTGGTGAGGCAGGTTTTCCCAGCTGGAAGCTCTAAGCAGACCTGCAAGCTACTAGATGTTCAAGAACAAACCGCTTAATAAAATAGTTTCCTCCTCTCCTTCCTCCGAAGAGCTGCTGGGATTGTTGCTGTTGTTAGAGCATCCTCACTGCCCTCATCCAGGCTCCTGCCACTTTGAAACCGCCCTAATAACGTATTCTTCTGGGGACTACAGCTTGATTTTGTCCAGGGTTATCCTCCTCAGGCAGTGCAGTCTGGTTTTACTCACAGATTAATTAATGTCATACTCACATGCATTGAGCTGCATGACTTTTGCAAGTTATACTGATGAGCACCTGCTGGCCCTAACCCTAATCCTAACCCTGTTAGTATTATTTTCTTACAAATCTAAACCAATTAAACTGTTTCACCGTCACCTACTGCCCATGCTTAAGTACTTGAGCTTAAATATATCCAATTTCTTTTTTCCCTGGAAATGGTCGTACCTGATAGAACCAGTTGTTAAAAGATGATTTGTTTGCCACATTGATTTAAGTAAGAGTAAAGGTCAGGCAATCGCAATCTCAAACACATCGGTTGAGTAAAACGCTGCCTTCTGGCCAAGCGTGCTGTTTGGCTGTGGAGTCACTACTAGACAGATGTGATCTGAAAAAAAGCCAGTTGGTCAGATAACAAGAGCTCAGCTCTTAATCCCATCATTAATGAACAAGTAAGTCACGAATGAGTCACTTCTACCTCCCTGGCTTAGTTTCCCTACTAATAAAAATGAATAACTTTTCCTTTTTTCTTCTTTTTTTTCAATTTATCTACTTCGCTGTGATGTTCTGCAGACTGATTAATGAGGTGTTTTTCTGTGAAACAAGGCAAAAGGATGCTGGTCCTGGGAACAGTCTTCAGGAGATGCTGCTGAAGAAGTGCATATTGTCAGGGGTAACACAGCAGAGAAGCCAGCGATTTAATTTACTGCTCTGCAGCCTCAGGGCATTATATTGCTGCTTTCCACCCAGTAATTTTCCCTTTTTGGATTGATTTTATCAAAAACAACTAGGGATTCTTCAGAAAGGCAACTCTTGCAATATAATGAAAAACGCTATTTAATAAGACTATAAGGGCTCTTCTCTCCCTTGAAAGCTCTGCAAAGTACAACATACAACTTGCTGCTCCATTATTTAGGTATGCATTTTCCAGGAAATGGATGCATATATTTATATGTATGTATATATTCGCTTTAACATTGGCTTCTTTCTGCTCTGACTCCAGCACAACAGCTCAACTGCTCTTGGAAGCAGTTCACACAACAGCACAAAGGGAATATTGCGAACTTCCGTGAGAGCTTCGCACGACCGATGGGGCTTGCTGTAGCAAGGGAAAGCACACATGTACCCAGCCTTCTGAAGGTTCGGCCGTGTTTTCTGAGCCACAGGACCGGATCCTGGTATAAATTAACATTTTCCATTCCCAGATGTTCGTTCCGCCTTGTTGCGACACCTCTTACCTAGTTTCAGGCTGACCTTGCGCTGGGCTTGAGACTGTTCACGAGTTTTTTAGTCATTGTTAAGAACAAGGAAAAAGAAACAAACATCTGGTTAGCAGAGCTGCCAAGTGCGCATTCCTCCGTTGTTTTTCAACCTTTCAATCCCTTTGTTTTCGGCCTGAAATTCCATTTGATAAATGCACGGAGAGCCACGGGGCACTGATTAGATGCAATTCCAGTCCTGACCCACGCCACCGCTCCACCAGCATTGCCTCAGTGGAAGCACCGCTGACATCCCCAGACCCCAAACCAGGAGCAAGGCCCCGGCGGATCCATCCCAACCATGTTTACGTATGGGGGGCCTGATCCTACTCCCACTGAGGTCAATGGGAGCCGTGCCACCAACTTCAATGGGAACAGGATGAGGCTTTAATGTTGTTACTGCACTGAAATGGTGTTCAAGCCCATCCTCTGCCAAGATGTGGGCTTCTCAGTTTCTATAGCTGTAGCGTGGTTTTTTTTTGTTTTATTTGGAAACAACAACTTTATTGAATCTTGGCCCACGATGCTGGCACAACCTGACCAGACCAGGTGGGGTTGTTCCAACAAAGGCTCGTGGAATACCAAACACAAGAGGGGCCACGTGACAACAGCTTCACCTTCTTTACCTTGGCTGCACAAGCTTCAGCCTGCTGCGCCTCTGCACGGGTGCGTCCTCCCGGACCACAACTGCTCAGCCCTCCATGAAGTTGACCCTGGGTCCATCCTCCCCACCTATGGGTGCCTCTCTACAGCAGCTAAGTTAAGTAAAAGAAGCTGCCTTAGATTTCATCTGTCGATAGAGAGACCCCTCCGGGGGTTGATTCGGACCTTGGGCAGGCTGTACCACCTTCCAGAGGCACCTGTCTTTTGCAGGAGCCTGCTAAAAGGAGGCTAAATTTTTAGTTGAAGCCAGGAAACCAGGATGAAGAGCTCAGTGTGAAAAGCAGCTTTGAACGCCTTCAGGGAGATAGCCTAGGGAAAAGGTAAGGCGCAAAAGGACTGCTACGTTCTCACTCAACGGCCTGTCTTAGCAAGGCATTGCATTAGCTGTTGCTTGGAATACCAAGCATCTGAGTCTTTTAAAAGCTTCCCTCTGTTTTTTATTTATGTGTGAGTGAGTCTGTGTCCCTGAAAACCAGATTTGAAGATCATTAATCTGAGACAAGAAAGCGCCAGACTTATACAATGCTGTCCCACCCAGTTGTCAATCCTCACCGACCCCAACCTACGCAATGACTGACGCTGTGAAGCGGGATTGTACCGGACTGGAAAGCCTCTCTTTTCCATCAGAGACGCCAACTCTGCGGTGTGGCTTGATGATCCAAGTTGACATCGGCCATGAGAACAATTCCATTTCCTCCCCGCTGGTCACTTCCATAAATGCCAAGTTTTGGGCAACACAATGTACGGCATTTCCAGCAAACCGCTAATGATCTCATTTACATTGCCAGTTTTTTTTTTTTTAAATGCTTTTTCTTTCAGCCATACATTTTAAATTAAAAAATAATAATCACGCAATCTCTCAGGAAACTGGGCTTTCAAAATCGGGATGCAAAGAAGCGTGGTCCAGTGGACATTTAAGCAGGCAGGCTTTACAGCCGCTTGTTGGATACCCTTTTTCATAAAGATTAGTTTCAGCTTCTGGCTTCTGCTCTCCCATCACAAGTCAGTTTTCTACCCGATGCCTTTCCAAGGGTTCCCTCGTTCAAGGGAACTACAAACTCAACAGCCAGTTATTCATTTCACTTGTGAATGCACAGTCCTCATCGAGCTTCGATTCTGATTTAAAGTGATTTCTGAGTGAGGAAATTACAGCCCATAAGAGAGCTTTTGTCTGCCCAGTTCCTACACACAGGAGGTCTGAACGTTATCAGTGAGGTTGCTCAGAGAGCTTCCAATCTCATATCTCAGAAGAAAAGGTATTTTGGGTGAGCTTGAGAATATAAATGCGGAAGAACCTTGGCATACTGGACTTGGCTGGCATTTCATGAGCCTAGACGGCAATGCCCTTTTATCAGCTGGAAGGAGGAACGGTGCCACTCACAGCTGGAAATTACACAATATTTGTATCAAGAAACCTGGACAAGTATGGTGGAGACTACTGGGAAGTTCAGCTTTGTGGAAGGAAAATTGTTAAAACTTTCCTAAGCTTTCTGTCAGTTCCATCTATTGAGTCCTACCAATTCAGAGTGGCTTAACAGCCTCTGCAAACCAGCAAAAGGCACCCATAAAATCTTTAATAAAGAAACTGTTTTGGAAAGCCAATTTGACCAGGTCTTCTCCAAATGAAAGGACTACATTCAAACTTTGGAAATTCTTCCTCTGTGTTGTACAGGTGCCCTCTCACTGACCCATAACTTCATTTAACTCTCCTCAAGAGGAAGAAAGGAATCCCTGCTAAAATTATTAGCTTTCACAAAGAATATTTTCTTTGAGGAAATGGCCAGCACACGTGCTTTGCTTTCTCAAAGGACTCCCATGCATACAGCACAAACTCTGTGCTCCTGCAGCTAGGAGACGTTTTTTTTTATCCAAAGGCAAGCACATATTTGTACCCTGTAATACTCTCGTCTCTCCTGTTGCACTTTCCATGGAGATGCCACAGAGCTCAGCATATAGACCTCCCTTGGTTTTCATGCTGCACATCACAGCTACTTCAGATGCTCGGTGTCCCTCGGTCCCATACCCCGCTTCTCTCAAAGTGCCTTTGCTTCTGCAAAATACAAGTCCGTAGGCTCAAAGCATAGGGTGTTCGGTGGGTAGCAAAGATGTCCAACAGCTTTAATTCCCCTTTGTTCAGCTGCCTGCCCACCCCCAAAAGAAGTGTCATAAAGCGGGAGATTTAGACCTGAAATGCAGCCCAGGGTCGTTAGCTGGAACCCCACCGCAGCCTCATAAGACAACATCTGCCCTAGCCTTTAGAGGGGAAAACCAAACCAGAACGAGTTTGCGCAACATGTAATCGAACACAGTTGTTCTCAAAGGCGAGGAGGAAGACATTCGTGCCGTCCTCCTAGCATCCATCCAGGGCCCTACGTCCCCAGCCTCCGCCTAATGTGATCTTGTTCAGCTTCTTGGTCGTATTTTCTGCATGTAGCTGGAGGAGTTTCCCCCTCATGGAGGTTTGCTAACCATAAGGGTTGCAAAGAGCACAGGAATATTAAGAGCAGTTGACAGAAGAGCTCTCAGGGGGACACAAAGGCTCCTGGCTTACCACTCAGTGAACAGGCCCTCAGGATAATGCATATCATCTTATTGTTATAATTATTCTTACTTTCAGTAAAGTAGAAGAGATGAGAGACCCGTAAGGGTAGGAGAGCCTGAAATCATGCATATCTTTTTTATGACGCCCTATACAAACTGTGGTCCGAGCCAAAGCACCCAGACAGCCTATCTCATCAAATCCAGCAGTAGTAGTGAAAAGACACCTACAAGGTATTTGATAAAATGCCACGTTACGAGGTATCATGGCCTCAGACATCGGGGACTTCAAAGCTACTCCCAGCAACGGCTCTTAGACAGAGTTGCTGCATCTCAGTCCCCGTTCAGCTTGCTATTTCAGAGCACTCAGAGGTGCTCTGAAAATGCTGCCCATTCTGAAGAAAGCGGGTAAGTTTCTTTCTTGTTCAAGACCAGATCAAAACCCCCCTCAACTCTTCATTTCCCCACAGCAAGGGGGAGATGCAAGTCATTTTTCCCACACAGGGCAATGCTTTGACACCATGAGCTCAGTCAATTCAAATATTCCACCCCGAGACTGAATAATTTTTTAGCTGGGGTGTCTATTCCACTAAATAAACCCCATGGCTGCTGAAATGAAAGCATGAAGCTAGAGGCTGCACACCAAAACCCACTCTGGTTTGCTCCCACCTCCGGATTTTGGAGGGATGCAGGTTTGAGAGCAGTGACTCATGCCTTCTGCTAGCAGACAGAAAGGGATGAGATCTTTGGCAGCAAGAGGAGTCAGGGTAGGCAGAGCGAACATCTGCTCATGGCTGAAGCAGGCACAGCAAAACCATAACCTGTCATACTACGAGGAAGACACAGCATTTCTCACACTGCTGCCATATTGATTCCAATGAGTGCTAATTCAGCCTGGTACATCACCCAGCCAACATGGGTACAAAGCGTTCCTGTTTCCTAGTATAGCCACACGCAAGCTGACATGATCGCATATATTTGCATTGCACCCTCCCATCATACTTCAGACCAGAAATCAGTATTGTTGTGGTTTAACCCCAGCCGGCAACTAAGCACCACGCAGCCGCTCGCTCACTCCCCTCCAGTGGGATGGGGGAGAGAACTGGAAGAGTGAAAATGAGAAAACTCATGGGTTGAGATAAAGACAGTTTAATAGGTAAAGCAAAAACTGCGCACGCAAGCAAAGCAAAACAAGGAATTCATTCACCGCTTCCCATCAGCAGGCAGGTGTTCAGCCATCTCCAGGAAAGCTGGGCTCCATCATGCATAACTGTTACTTGGGAAGACAAACGCCATCACTCCGAATGTCCCCCCCCTCCTTCTTCTTCCCCCAGCTTTATACACTGAGCATGACGTCCTATGGTATGGAATATCCCTTTGGGCAGTTGGGGTCAGCTGTCCTGGCTGTGTCCCCTCCCAACTTCTCGTGCACCCCCAGCCTTCTTGCTGGTGGGGTGGGGTGAGAAGCAGAAAAGGCCTTGACTCTGTGTGAGCACTCCTCAGCAGTAACGAAAACATCTCTGAATTATCAACACTGCTTTCAGCACAAATCCAAAACATAGCCCCGTACCAGCTACTGTGAAGAAAATTAACTCTGTCCCTTTTCTGCTTCTCACCCCACCCCACCAGCAAGAAGGCTGGGGGTGCACGAGAAGTTGGGAGGGGACACAGCCAGGACAGCTGACCCCAACTGCCCAAAGGGATATTCCATACCATAAGACGTCATGCTCAGTGTATAAAGCTGGGGGAAGAAGAAGGGGGGGGGGACATTCGGAGTGATGGCGTTTGTCTTCCCAAGTAACGGTTATGCGTGATGGAGCCCTGCTTTCCTGGAGCTGGCTGAACACCTGGCTGCCGATGGGAAGCGATGAATGAATTCCTTGTTTTGCTTTGCTTGCGTGCGCAGCTTTTGCTTTACCTATTAAACTGTCTTTATCTCAGCCCATGAGTTTTCTCATTTTCACTCTTCCAGTTGTCTTCTCCATCCTGCTGGAGGGGAGTGAGCGCGCAGCTGTGTGGTGCTTAGTTGCCGACTGGAGTTAAACCATGACAAGTATAAACCACGGGTTCCCCAAGTGAGAGGATGTTCATTCACACGGTTGTCATCTCAGGCATCACAAAACGTAGCCTTCTCACTTCTTCCCAGTGCTGTGCAAGTACCATCACCCCCAAAGCAGCTGTGTCTCCATCTTCAAAATGTTCCTCACTCTAACATGCTCTTAGCAGCTCCACACAGAGAAGTCACGCGCATGCACCTGACCTCGAGCAAGACACAGAGTCACCTCCAGCGCCGCGTCCATCCCGCATTCTCCAGCTCCGAGACAAAACATCTCAGAATCTGCAACAATGAATAGAAACGTATTAATCTTTCTGATCCACCCTCCTCTAATCCACCAAGGAGTGTCCTATAGCTTGTGACTGCTGGCTTGTTACCCAGTCCTCCCAGAACACATTAATCACTTTGAGACATAATAAAGCTTTCTAATGAAGAACAAACTACAGCTGTTAACAAAAAAGCAAATGCTAGGCTAGCTTTTGTGGGCATATCATATAGCAATGGTACGATAGCGAACTTCCCATTTTGATGCACGCAATTGACATTAATTAGCACAAACAGAAGGTTAGCTTTATGACTATTTTAATATTGTCATTTTGTTTGATGCATGAGACACTGATGCTAAAGAACAATGCACTCAGTGAAAGGTCCATTGAAGTCAGTGGGAGGCAATGGTCAGGCAATAAGGTGAACTCTTCAACAGACTAGATTTT
Source organism: Gymnogyps californianus (assembly GCF_018139145.2). Taxonomy (NCBI): domain Eukaryota; kingdom Metazoa; phylum Chordata; class Aves; order Accipitriformes; family Cathartidae; genus Gymnogyps; species Gymnogyps californianus. Next base: position 1,553,031 of record NC_059477.1, on the reverse strand, counting down.
AACCTGGGTTGGTAACTTGAATTAGTCCCAAACCATTAACTTTTTGTCTTCACCTGTCTTCACCTCTGTCTCAGTTGCCTACAGCAGATACAGCCAAGCTGTGCAAAGCCATGTACTGTAGAGATGCCCATGCTTGCCTTAGCAAAGGTGTAGTAGTTCACGTAGGGCTTGGAGTCGCTGGAGTTAGACTATTCCTGGTACCAGCTTGCTCTGCTGTGACTACATGACCTGTTGGTCTGAAATGTAGCCCAGGAAAGGGAACGGCAGGAGGTCGAAGACACATGACCTATGTGGAAAAGTTAAAGGGAGCCATGCTAAGCCCATCAACTAAGTAAAAGGCAAAGAGGAAGACAGAGGACGGGGACAGACTATGGAGTCACAGATACCAGTGGAAGCAAGGGGAAAATCAGTCTGAACATTAGGAAATGTCTTCCATTGGTAAGGATGGGAAAGCACTAAGTGAGGCTGCAATCACTGCCAGGCTCTAAGAACAGGCAAGACATGTCTGTTAGGACTGAAAAGGTGCCATTGGTCATGCGTTAGGGCTCCTCTTCTTTCCCTCTTTCCATGCAAGAGGAATTGCATGGCTTCCTGCAGTCCTGTGCAGCCACGCTGTCCAACAGGAAGACATACAAAGTAAATTTCATATTTTGGGGATTTGGGGATTGGCCGTTTTTTTAGGGTTTTTGGTTTTGCCACATACCTGATTCCCTAGCGGTACTGCATTGCCTCTGGCTGAACTATAGGACTATGACCAATGCTAAACCCCATGGGTTTAAAGCATCATGCTGATTGCACTGGGATCACACCTACTAAACCAACTGGTCAGGTTTACCTTAGATTTATCTGTGCCAGTCTGAAAAGTGTGTCTGAAAAATAATTTATATTCATCACCTGCAATAAGCATAACTTATTCCCATTCTGCCCCCCAAACCTTCTATACTTAAGCTTTTCACCTATGGTCTCTGTGCACACATCCTTTTGCAGAAAAGCTGTCCTAAAGGTCAGGCTAGTTGGAGAAATATAAACTCTTGCACATGGAGAAGAAGACAGCTCTACCATGCTCCTCTTAGGACTCATTCATCACCCATTTTTGGACCAATGGGCCATGAAACTCAACAGCCTGCCCAGGTACTGCAATCATGAAGACTGAGGGCAGCCCCTTTCCTCCCCCTGGAAGCAAACCTGGATGGTGTGGGTTCACATCTGACCCGCACGTGTGAGGGTTGTTGAATAACCCCGCTTCTGTACTCTACTGGTAGTAGCTTAAATAGGGCTGGCTTTCATGAAAGCCAGAGTACTGTCTGTCAATGCCCTGTAGCGTGCAGGCTCTGGCTGCGAAATGCCTCGTTGCCACCTAAGATCTCCCCTCCTCCAGGGCAGTAAAAACTCAGATAAAGAATCTGTGAGTGCAAGGGGGCAAATGAACCTGACTACAGAGTTTCTGCAGCTTCACTTCAATGCTAAGGATTACCAAGAAAGGCTTGTGCTTGGTTGCGTAGAGGCCACATGAAGAACCAGGTTTTTCATTTCTGTGTGTTCATGTGTGTGTGTGGACATGCAGAAGTTTATTCTCTTTATTTGTGGGTTTCACTGGTATTTCCGCCAAAAAGGACAATGCTTTGAAGCTGGAGGCTGGGTATGTTCCTTAAGAACTGGGGGTGATTCCAGAATGCAATTATATTATTAGTACGAATAAAGCATGACATTTCCTACTACAGCACATTTAGAAGGAATTTTTACATAGTTTTTAAGACTTCAGAGTCACTTCAGCCCAATGCAGGCAGGCAGTCACTCTGGAATACCAGCTGCTCAGAAGAGCAAAGACTAGTTAAAAGAATGAAGTGTTTAAAATTTCATTTTTTCAAGAAGTGACTTTCTTTTGTCTTGCTTCACTGATTTTCAGTGAGCTGAATAGATTAAGTTACTGCATCATGAGCAATAGTTGAATTACGATCACGAACATACTTTTCTTTGGTGAACTTGTAGAGAAAATGAATACCATTTTTCCACGTACCTGAGGAATAAAAGCACTTGTGGAGAGGAATCTCTCCCACAGGGAACCCTTGTGTACTTTGCAGTAGTATTTTATTAAAAGCTGGAGAGTTCAAGGGTCTCACAAATGTAAGTTTTCAATTAGCTTTCCGTTGTGTCCCAAACAGTCTCTAAATACTCAACTAAACTTTAATCCAATCACTTGATTTGACTCCAAGTGTGATTTATCTTTTAATCATCATCAGTTCAATGAAGGGGAAAAGAAAGCAAACTTGTTCTTGGCCCATCATGACTCATACATGGTTTTACTGCGATCAGAGTTGTGTTTTCCTTTTGGCTGATGCCTTGGCAATTGCAAGCATTGGCTTTGGCTTTCTATTTAGGTATGATCTTCCCTGCTCATGTCCCCACCTCCCCAAAATGTTGAACAGCACTGAATGTTCATCCTTTATACCTTTTCCCACCGAGGCATGTGATTTTTTTTTTTTTCAATATCTCGATGTTGCATTAATCAAAAGTGTCTGCTATTTGACCTGCACTCAAAACACAAAACATGTTTTAAAAAAGGGCTCGCTATTTTAAACAAATGGCATTTTCCTGGAAGGACGTATTACACAGAGAGCACAACAATAGTAAGACACAAACCAGCCAGTACCTTCTGGGCATCCACTAAGAGCTCAACTGTTGGAGCTGGGGCAACGGTGTTTCCTAGCAGACAGAGCCTGATGAGATATAACCCTTCCTCCATGTGGCTGGCTTGCTGGCCTCGGTGTGCCTCGGTTTCTCCATCTGAAAATAAGATTTTCATGCAGCACCTTTAAAATACTGTTCTCCCTTTCATAAGTTCTCCACAACAACTGAGTGTTATATGGCCACCACAGCATATAGATAAACTCTCTGGGGGAACTGCACGGTGCCAGCCGGCCCTCTGGGAGCTGCAGCACTCTATTCACCAGCCACAGCTACACCATTTAATGACCTGCCTCCCAGAAACATCCCAGCCACGTGCTTTTGCCTTCATGCAGTAGCCACAGCTAAATGCATCTCTCCAGCTAAAATAAGGAACGGACCCAACCTTTGCCCATGAATGGCATGAACTGCAAAGCCTTTGAGGTCTGAAAGTGTTGTGCAATGTCTTCCCATGCATTATTATTCACGTCAGTGGCTTGTGCAACTCACAGTTCCAGCTGACAGCGGGGGCAGAGTTTGCAAAAAGCTGCTCTCATCACAATTTGCTGGCTGCCCAGAACCATGAAGTAGCAGAACTCCCCACAGCATACAGGTTTCTCAAGACATTTCCCATTTAAGTCTTCCTCGCTACAGCTAGAAATTTCAGACAAATTCCTTGAAGACTGACTCAAATTTCAGTGCAAGGCTAATAGTTTTTGATATTCTTCTCCGAGTGCCAAGTTTTGGAAACAGAAGATTTCATGAAAAGCTCAGGTTTCTTTTTTTCTTTTTTTTTTTTTTTTTTTTTTTTGGTGGGAAAATCAGAATACATGAGCCCTACAGACTAAAGACAACTAGCCTCCCCCAAATGCACTCAGATGGAAAAGAGAGGAAGGCTTTCTAAGCTAATGTCATGACCTAATTGACCAGTTCTGCTAGGCAGTAACAGATACTTGTCTACGGGTTTCACAGGAGCAGCCATACTGTGCCTGGCCAGGAATCCACACTCTCCCAGCTCTGATGTAGCCAATACTGGACGCTCACGGAAAGAGCACAGGAATCTGCTCGTGCTAATAATTTCCCTGGCATCCTCCCCCACCTTCCAACAACCTGCAATTCAGGGACTTCGGGAGCTGTGGCTGATCCATGCTGAGGTTGCAACTGTTTGAAATGTCAGGGCTTCTTTCTCCATGGGTTCAAGGTGCAGCCTGAATATCACCAGGCAGCATTAACCTGGGCAGCGAAGGAGACATGCATAGGTATGTAGAAAGAATCATGCATTTGCAGACACTCCCATGCCCAAAGCTTCAGTAAATGGACTTGCTTGTGGGCTTGCAGTATAAAGACTCAGGTAACAAAATAGGCCCAGCTTAGCAGCCTGAAGGCCAGCTTAGAGACTGCCAGGGAGGCTGTGGTCACTGTAAGTGATATTCATTTCCTGGAAGTTTGTGTAGAGGCGTCCTTCTCCCCTTCATAGGCAACTCATCCCACGCCATTGCCCGCTTCTGATTTCCTGCCAGCATCAGTAAAGAGAGCCCATTCAGCCGGTTCAAGCGTCAACGTCTCCTTCACAGGCAGCTAAAGTTAGCTTTACAAGATGACTTTGTGATCCAGCTTCCCATGCAGGTCCCTAGCTAACAGGCAGTAGGAATTAGGCGCCTTGTCGGGGAAGCAGCACTGGACTGTGCTTCCCTGGTCCGTCTCCATTTGGTTCCTGGTTCCTACAACTGCTGCTGTGCAGCCCAGAGGTGCCGCTGGCAGAGGCCCTGCCTGTGATCTGGCTCTTCCCAGTGATTTTGCTGCTGGGGAGGGTGTCCTCTGCCTCCAGGGGATTTGCTAGTTGGTCCCCCAGTGCCGAGCCATGCTTCAAATCTGACCTTTCCAACCGGGGCACTTCGCAGTAAATACAAGCATGGTAATGTCTTCGGCCAGAAAATCAGACACACGCCTTCAGCAAAGACAGTAATGGCCTGCCAACGTATGCAGATCCTTTGGTGGTCTATCACTCGGAGACTTTGAATCAAGATTGGATGTATCCTTTTAAAAAATATCCAACTGCAACAAGAAGATCCCCACCGGGCTTGGGGCTAAAGTTGCTGGGTAACAACCAAAGGCATGTGTTATCACAGCGATCAGACTAGAGGATCTTAATTATTCACTTCTGGCTTTAAATCCTATGAAAACTCGCTTCTTGTTGATGCTGAATTCATAGAGCAGGAATTCACACTTGGGACCCTACCCAAGACGACCGGCAGCCACCGCAGCGGATCTAAACACCTCACTCTTTTTACGGTGGGAGGCTGCATTCATGCTGCTGGGAATGGCTGTCAAGTCTTTTGCTCTGACGCTCGTTTGTTTGCCACTGCCTCTTTCTCTCATGCAGTCAAGTAATCATGACCTTCCTCTTCTGTAGACCTGCCTCAGAAAATGGTGCCACTGCTGAATACCACTGGTTCAACGCAGGGAGGGAAGGATAGGAGATGGTGGAATTAAGCTTATTTTTGACTTAGGGTGATTCATCTGATCCAAATCTTCCCCAAGACTCTGGCTCCCTCCTTGTTGCTGTGAGACACTCGTCTTTCACACAGAGACCGCTGGCTCCTGTCATTGATCCAGCAATGACCTGCCAGCAGGAAAAAGGAGGAAACACTGAAAAATAGAGTGAGATCACCATCAGCTGACCATCCCTGGAAGGGGACCGTGATGCTGGTCATCCCAAGCCACCCAGTCAGAGCATGCTGGTGTGGGGTCCATCTGCAGAACTGTGTCCTCGCCAACCATGCTCAGTAAACAGCCCATCCAGGTGGTTCCAAAATTGTTTTTTAAGCCTGAATCTTTGCATTTTCCGTGGAGTACAGCAGGTCCCTCACAGTCCATCCGTTGTCCCCATCTGCTACTGTCTTTGTCCTCATGCAGATTTGGGAGAGATTTTTCTCTTCCAGACCAGTTTATCATTGTGGCTGGCACCTGATCTTGTTCCCAGATCTCTGATTTTTCTCTCCTGATTTCTTAGAGATGTTTCTGCAACACAGAACAACCCACTGGAAGAAAAAAAGACTCTTCCCCAGAGCAGCATCATGATAACACGGTGTGACAGCTCTCCATTGGAAACAGGTTTCGTGCGTGCTTGGTCCTGCCACTGTGTCCACTGAGTCAACCAAGGCTAGGAGGAACTGAATTGCATCCAAAGCACATCTAAGGTGGTTGGTAGCAGCCAGGAAGAACCACCTCCCCTATGGAGAGCAAGGCCGAAGCATCTCACGCAGGCGGAGGTTTTCCCTAGCTATTGTTCCCGTTTTATAGTGCGAACATGTGCTGGCTTCCCATAAAGTGGCAACAGCTGTCAGTCAAACAGACGTCACTCTGTAAATCTGTCCGGGTGACTCTGTTTTCAAACCCGAGGTCTCCAGGCAGGTTTATGAGGTGCCGCCTGCGTGATTAACAAGTCCCGAGGACCGCTGTGCAGGTGCAGCGAGCAGGAGGGGAGCGGGGCCGGGGAGGGGGGGGGGAGCCGGGGAGCAGGTCCCAGCCCGACCAGAGCCCTGCCATCAACCACGCCAGCCTGGACTTCAGGCTCTGCTCTCTGGTCTGGTGCACAGTGAGAGCCTCAGACTCCAAAATCCCACAAAGATGACACATTAATGGGAAACATCGTGAGATTCCTGACAGGGGTGCAAGCTGGAGCTGCAAAAGCATGGGTCTCTTCTCTGTCCCATGCTTTTGGCTGGGCCCAGCTGTGTCTCCTCATCAGCTCGCTCCTTAGGGAAAACAGAAAGGCTAAAGAAAAAATTAGCCTCAGTGCAGGTACGGGAGACAGAATTTGTGGGGCTTTTTTTTTTTTTTTTTTTTTAATGTTTCTTTCATTAAATTGTGACTACAAAAACCACAGATATTCATGATTTCTTGTACCCAAAGAAAGGGCACCTGTGGCTCCAGGAATGGATAACCCACTCCTTTAAAAACTGTTCAGGCACTTTGCAGAAGACATATTTTCTACAGTGGTTTTGCAAAGGGGCTGAGGTCCATTTTCCTCAAGAAGGAAGGGGCAGAATGATTCTCTTAGTAACTAGATGTCACATGAATGACAGTTTTTCCTCTCCCTAGAGATATTTCTCATCGGTTACGGAAACAGGGTTATTCATGGGCACTATCTGCAATCCCTGGATGCAGCATTATGTTAACCTTGCTAGGGGTAAGTTTCAGATGGTTGAGGAAGACACAGTGAAACGCACGGCAAGCAGCTTTCCTAAGGCCCTTGCATGAGGAACACCGCTTTCCTTCAGAAGTTCCCATGAGCACTTCCATCCCCTTTGATGGAAGCATAGGCTGATGTACATGTTGTCTCCCAAAGATGACCATTCACTCAACTAAGCAGTCACAGACCCCAGTGCAGTGACTTGAATGAGGAACTATTTGGCAGCAACAGTCCAGAGGTCATCCCCCAACTCGTAAAAAGCTCTGTGAAAAAAGGGGAAACCACGAGTGAGTGTTTTTATTAGAGAAAATACCTTCCTTCTCCTAGAGACTGGGATTAATTTTCTGGAACTTTGCAAACAGCCTGCAGAAAGGTTAAAGTGACTGTGTTCACTTTTAAACACCAAAGACTTTTAAAGCAAAGACCGTCTTGACTGGTTTATACTAATAATGAAATAAATCAAAGTTATATTAACAATCATTCACCAGTGCCTTCCTCCACAAACTTTGACTTCTGATGTTTCTACCCTGCGAATAATAAAGGCCCTGTTACCTTTTTCACTTAAAATCAACATCCTGCATATGCTATGAAGGTTTCATTTCACAATTATTTGAGCATCTCAGAAATAGCCATTATCCCTTTGAAATTCTCTTGCCCTGGAAATCCTTGTTCTGTTTTTCATTACATCGTTACGTTTGCTATCGTCTTAGGTTAAAAAGAAGCACATTCCATTGTTAAATGATAATACTTGCACTTTTCTTGCCCCCAGCACGTCACAAACTATGTGCCCAGTAATTCAGGTATCCCAGGCATGGCATGTGGCTCAAAAGAAGGTATAGGAGCTTGATGGTCCACCCTTTAGCTGTGGCTGTAAGGAGCATAACCAGCCAATTATGAGGCCAGCTCAGGTCCTGGAGATGCCCCTGGGTAGCTGTACTTTGGCAGTGCCATTACTAACACATGTTGAGTGAGCCACACCACCAAGAGCTGCGCTGTCCCACCTGGATAAAGCATTCCCCAAGATTTCTGGCATCTTTCAGCTGGTCTTCTCTGTTCATCTGGGACCCAGTTCCCAGCTCTGATGATGAGCTGCACTGCATAACGTTGGATTAGCAGCAATGACATGATGGACTTGTTGTACTTTGGAGTCATCTAACTTGAAAGTAAAGCATCTGGTCCTTTCTACATCTGTTCTTTGTCCAGGCCAAGGACTGACTCCCTTTATTAAGCAATTAAAGGTTATGGAAACATGCTCAAACTAAATTCCCAGCGGGGGCGGGGGGGAAGCCATTTTGCCAGAACTGGGAGGTTTCGCTGACTTCACTAAAAATGTCATTGGGAAGGTTCCCCAAGCTGAGTCTGAAATAAGGCCAATGGGACAAGAAGGGGAGCGAAAAATCTACCTCCAAAATAACCTCAGGAGACCCTGTTGTCTTTGAGATACAGGTACAGGGTAACAGCTTTCAGCTGCTAAGGCACTGTGCAGAAAAAAAACTGCAGTGGAAATATGATTTGTACCCAAAATTCTATGAAATAGGCAAAATCACAAAGTCTGCTATGGGTGGATTTCTTTAGATGACAGAGAAAGGGGGACAGGACTGAGGAAGGCAGTTGCCAGCATGAATAGGGAAAATTATAAAGGGAGACGTAGCTATCTAGACCTGGAAGAATTCAAACCCAAACGATCATGGCTCCCTTGCCTATCATAGACATAAACCCAGGACAAAGGTTCTGACTCAAGAATTTGCTTTCATTAGACCCTACTGATTAAAAATGACGGGCAGCCAAATGTTATTTCTGGATCCCACTGGGTCTGAAGAGGTTTTGGGGGAAATGGTGGTTGAGCAGCATGTCATAATCAACAGCACCCCCACTCAGGGTGGTACTCGTGCTGCCTCGTTCCCTGTTGGAGACTCCTTCACCCACATCTTCCAGACCAGTGCAAAATTAGCCCAATTAGTTGTACGTTCCCTCCCTCTCTGATGAACAGTTGCAGAAACACTGGGAGTGCAACAGGTCTGAAGCTGTGGTAAGGGTTGTTCATATGAGGGATGGGAACCTCAGCTTCTCTTCTGAGACCTGACCTCTTTCACAGCTGGCTTTCTAAGGGGAAATCTTTTCTTGCTTTTCTCTCTTTCTTCCCCCACCCTCCCCCTTTCTGCTTTGTCCAGAGTCTCTCTAAGAGAGCCAAATTCCCCTTGAACACGCTAAAAGTAGGCTTGCTGGAACATCTGCTCTCCATCTGTGGAGCCAGACATATCCCCAGGCAACACTATTAGCAGTGATGGATCTGGAAGGGAACATTAAGCACTGAAGAAGCATCTGCTGAGAAAGAGGAACCCAGCACATAAAACTAACCATGTTATTTGCCGAGCCTCCTTGTCTCTGCCCATTGCTCCCAGTGGACAACAACTGTCTCCTCCAGAGCCCTGTTCAGGAGAAGACCTGCTGTTCTCTTGCCGATTTCGGTATTTTCAAGTGTCTTACGTTTGTGCCTAAGGTGGCCAAATGAGCACTACCAAGTGCTCAGCTAAACAGCGACTGGGGAGCCGCAGAAACATCTGAAAGAGAAGCTGAAATGTGGGAACTGCAAAGCATCCACGGGACGCCAACGGTGCAGCAGCAGTGCTGCAGAGGTGTTTTGGGTAGAGGTGGTGCAGCGTGCGGAGGTAGGGAGCTCAGGCAGGAAGGCTTTTCTGCTGCTTGTTTTCTGCACAGCTGAGCCCAAATCTGCTTACAAGGGTGTAGAAAGGACTGCTGGGGTCAGACACGCAGCCCCACCGCCAAGCACGGGGACCGTAGTAAGTCGTTTCTTTTGGGAACGTTGCTTGTACATGACACGGGGAAATACAGTGATACGATTTAAAAGAAACCATTGCAGAACGAACTCCACATCGATCGGCCCAAGTTTGAGTCTCAGCTCTGTCACCTGGGACTGTGGCCATTCCTTTCACCCCTCCCGCATCCCCTTCTGCCCTGTAGCCAGCTGCCTTGTCCCTTGTTGGGATTCATCTGGACCAGAAGCTGTCCGTCACTACGGACTTTCACAATACCAATATTTCGTTCTTGGGTATGTTGGTATCATGACAAATGATTTACTTTGTACAAAACTAGTGCAAAATTTGTGCCCTGAGCTGACCAGAGAAAGCAAGACACATTCTCATTATTTAACCGCTATTTGCCCTGTATTGTCACACTTGGTATTTTCCTTTGTCAAGCAGATTTACAGATAATGGGTTTCTTGTTCATTTTGCACAACAAGAAGAAAAAAAGATAGTCCTAGTGTTTCATACGCTGCAACCTTCTCACATCTACTCTTTCCAAAAATTTTTCCTGCAGCCTGTTTTCTGTTGCCTTAAACTTCCTGGAGCAGGTAGAATTGCCACAAGGCAAAATCCCAGGTTACTAAGAAGAGTCATTAATAGCCTATGCTTTACCTTAAAATAAATCCCTCTATTTACAGGGCAAAGGTACCAGGACTGCATCCTAAGTCATTGTTAGATGGAGGACCTGATCATCCTTTTGGATCCATTGAAAATGCAGGTCATTTTCTACTCTCTGGCTCTTTATCTGAAGCTCTTGAGATTTGTGCTTTCAGCTGTCCTATCAGGAACCTGTCTATGGCTCATAAACTTCACAGTAGACATCTCTTGAAACTTCACACAGCAGCAGGACATGAATCTGCGCGTGAAGTCAAGCATTTGATTAAGTGTCTTGATAGTATTTCCATTCCATTCATTTAAGTCCTTAAAATACGACTTAAACTACTTCTGAATGAATTTAAACATTGGCTTCAGTATTGTGGAAATCAAAGAGACTGAAGCACCCACTTATATTATGCACTTGCTTTAAAGTTCTGGTGGTGCTTAACACCTTCCACTCCATTTGTCCAGCATCCCTGTGATGCTGGACACCTGCTACTCTCCCAGTTTCCAGCACTTCTCAAGATGTGGCCCACCTGGTCCACCATTCTAGGACTGCACCCATTGTGGTTATTACAGCTGCTGTTATTTTCCAGTGCTTAGTATGGTCTGAGACGGAGCACTGAACGTCTGCATTGCCCACAAAATGTGTAATTTAAGTGTGAATCAGAAAATGCAGTAACCAAATGAGGTGGTGTTGGCTTACATAATATGAGGTACCACTCTGTTCCAATTTAACACAGCAATGCATCCCGCATCTTCATCCCAACCATTCTCTTGCTAGAAGTGCAGAAGGTGCCACTAGCTTCTGCTGTCAAAGAGGGCAGAATCATGTGTTTCTGACAGCATTATAATAGCGTTTTGTTCATCCAGCCACAGGAGAATGTGGGGCTATTAACACTTTACCAAAAAGATAAAGGACTGTATTTTGTTTCTTCCTCCAACCACTCCTAACCAAAACCAACAACAATAACCACAAAATCCCTGTGTGAACCCTACTCTAAATAGCAAGTGGAGAGACTGAACTTGTGGAAGAACTCAATAACTGCTTCAATGGATTTTCCAGGAGGAAGTTGATAGAAAATTCATTCTCTCTTGTTACATTCATTCATATTGTTTTGTAGTCAACAGCTAATAAAAAGAGAAGCACGTGTACCAATTAGTTTTGAGTGGAGAAGAATAGGATCATTCCCCTGCTGAGGAGCCATGAAGTATTTAAATCACAAGTCCCTCTTGGATTTGCAACGGGGGAAACTTTTGCCATCGTCTTCCTCCAGGACGCGACAAGGACTCTCTGCCCCTGATATTTTTGGGGGTGGGGGGCATTAATGAAATTAGAATCTCATGTTCCTAATGACCACTTTAGCCTGAAGTTGCAAATATTTCCATGAGCTTGCTTCAGACCGGTGGGCCAGAGGATGGAGGAACTTTGTTACAGCTTCGAGCCGGAAGACTCCACTCCTGAATTCCCCTTCTGGGACCAGGCAGATCCCAACCCTCAGCTGGACAACTTCCTACCGGACTACTCCTCCCTGGCAGACCAGTTCTCCCCTTGGCCCTCCCCTACTTGCCCACCCGCCTTGGGGGAGCCGGCGGGCGGAGCGGCGGGGCGGGCGGGGGGTGCTGAATTGGACAGCTCCCCATCGCCTCCGGGGCCCGCCGCCGCCCCGCCGCCGCCGCCCGGCCACCTCCACCAGCGGCACGCCGCCAACGTCCGCGAGAGGAAGAGGATGCTCAACATCAACTCGGCCTTTGAGCAGCTCAGGTGCCACGTACCAACCTTCCCGTACGAGAAGCGCCTTTCCAAAATCGACACGCTCCGGCTGGCCATCGCCTACATCGCTCTCCTCGGCGAGATCCTCCTCTCCGGATGCGATCCCAAATCCTACGTGGAGCGGTGCCTGAAGAACGGTTTGCAAAGCCAGCGGCAGGCAACCTGGAATACAAGTGGTGAGTGAACGAGGGGTTGTATTTTCAGGGATCACAGCGATGCTTTGGGTTGCCAGTGGGAGCGAATCGGTCAAATTGCTTTTGAACATCCCCTTGTCACATTCAAATGGCTCTGACAACATACAAGTTACCTTCAAAAAAAAGAGTAGCTGAGTAATGTCACAGTAGAAAAACAAATCCAACCTTTTCTTCTAATCTTCTTTAAGGAGGACCTTTTTCTTAAAAAAAAAAAAAGAACAAGTTACTAAACTCATGGGAACGGTTCCTTTTACAAACAAGAGTAAAGATTTTGTTTATTCTCAGAATACATTCTTAGACTTTTTCTTCTTTTATTCTGTGCAAAGTTATTCTTTTATAATGCAAGCTGATGGAACCTGTAGAGATTTTCTTTATCTTCTTTACAAGTTTTCTTTAGCTTGTACCTGACTGAGAAAAACATCTGGCTTTGAGCATAAACAGAATCCCATTTCTTAAAATACATATGTTCAAGTAACCAAGAGTTTCTCAGAGATATTACAGTTTAGCAGTGAGAACCAGGATACACAAGACAGTGCATTCAAATTTCAGGTTTGTTTCAAAGTATAGGGGAGAAAATCCCTATTTGCAATGAACATTCTTATATAATTACTTCTATTTTAAAGTGAAGGACTGTTATTCTGTTTTCTATTTGCCCTGTACTTAATCCTGACTTATGTGGGATTGAACTTTGTGCTTGCTTCCACCAGAATATGTTGCTTCATCAGTCCACTGTATGGTGAAGATGGGGAATTGCCCAAGTGCCCAACGCAAGGCCTCAAGTCTCAGACAGAAAGCAACAGGGCTTGTGTTACTTAGCAGTGCAGGGAGGAGCAGAGGGGGATTTTCAGTAGTTCTTGGCACTTTGCATTATAAGGTAATTAACGCCCTTTCTAACTCTGTCCCTTTGCAGTACAAGTTCCTTTGGATTTTGTCGCTTTTTGGAAATGGGCCTCGAAGCATATCAGCCTTCAAAAAGCGCAGCATGAGTAGAGAAAAGTCATTGCAAAAGAATATTCCCCTTTCATTTCACAGGGAAGTGTCAAAGGGACAGGGCCTGCAGGGAAAAAGCAATCAGTTTACTTTAAAGGAAAAGTTAATTAAGTCTTTTCTCTTTTCCTATTAATTTCCGTTAGCTACATGACTGGGAAAATGACTCCTGATATACCACTGATCAAAACTCCCTTGACTACAGAGAACATTTATATTTTATTTTCCAGCTGCCCCCACCTTTAATAGATAAACAGATTTTAAAACAACACAAATGGCTCGTACAGGGATCGCCTCTTTTGTCAGGCTTCTAGTTAACTAATATTTCTGAAGAGCTCCACTTGGAAAGATCTAAATGAATGAGGCTGCTTTTCCAGAGAGGCTGAATAGTTGACTTGTTAAACGCTAATTTAAATGTTTTTAAATTCATGTGGTATGTCTTTACTTTGTTTTCCTTTCTCCCTTCTGTTCTGTGCAGATCTGACAGCCCGCCTGTCTTGGGTAAAGTGGGATTAAGCGGTACCCGAAAGAAAGATCTTTGAAGGCAGCATATTGCAAAACCTGATGACCTGACTGCTGGGTACCGGCTGTTAAATTCTCACTACTGCAAGTAAAAACATGGCACTTACAACTTTACTTATTGTCACAGATCGCTTTGTCGCCGCATGTCCAGCATCCAGCCTCTTTTGGTGTTAATTCATTGCTGTGTAGGGCCTTCTGCTTCTCTTTCTCCTAGTTTCTCACACGCTGATAGGCTGCTCTTGCATGAAAATAACAAAACAGATGAAAAATCAGCGTCGTTACAATCGCAGCGACAACATTTTCTCTTCCATGGGATGAGAACTATGTCCAAATCACATTTCCAGCGCGTGGGAAAACCTACCCCTGATCATAAGAAAAAACTAAGCACCACCTGTTGTAACCTATTGCTTGGCTTAAGATGTCCAGGGCGTTGTAACTGTAAAAGTCACCAGTGATTTAAAGCACAGAGGCCATGAAGGGCCCGGTTTTCAGGAGGTGAGAGACAGGTCTCTCTGTCTGTCTGTCTCTCCAAAATTTCTCATGCCTTCCTCCCAATGTGACAACCTTGGGAGGTCTGAGTCCAAGGCGTTTTGGTATGAAAAGGCCGATGACTGCTAGCGCTTGGGCACCATCTCCTCTACGCCCCTCGTACATGTCAGCTTGAACGCTCGTGCAAAGACAGCAGCTGGCTTTTGACGTTTTTACAATAATGTTTCTGGTTTGTGATTTTTTGAGCAAATGCCAGCGACCTGATGCTGCTCCAGCAACAATCAGGAAGGCTCGGATAAACTCTTCCGACATGAAACTTCCCCCACGCACCCCCTGCAACAAAAGAGAGAGGCAAAGCAGTGTGTTCACACTCGGCAAATGATTACCAAAGCTTTGTTTTCACAGAACAGCCATCCTCTTCTGCAGCCCGTGGTAATAATGAGGGTTTTCATATTAGCAAAAACAAAACCATGAAGAAAAGCCTATAGCTGTTTCTGACATAACTCTCCCGTATTACCCGAGTGTACCCTAAAGCTAGCATTGTGTTGGTTGAATGCATTTTTTACCCGTCAGTCCTACACCGAAATGGCTCTGAATCAATTTGTTGGTAAAGAGGAGCCTTCGTACATCTTGCACACTTCTCTTAACGCCCTGCTAATGCACTCGGAGATCTGAAACCATTCTGCTGTAATGCACTTCACCATGGAATTTCTTAGCAGGTAGGATGGTAGATCTAGATAAAAGAGAATGTATTTATTTTAACATACTGATTAGTTCTCCTTGTAGTTTTGATCTCTACAAAGCAAAACCATGTCAGGAACTGTGGTTTTGCTCTGGTTGAACTCTGGGGGTTTTAGGGGAAAGCGAAGATGAAGAGAGGCCTTTGAGGGGAAAACTGAAAGGAATCTTTTTACCTTCTCAATTTTTCTGTCAAAACAAAAGGGGGAATTTCATCTCAGATGCAAGAATGTATTCCAGTCAATTTAGAATAAAACATTTAATCTCAAACTTTTGCCTCTCTTTGCTTTTTCACCCACTTAAGACACTTGGATGAAGTTTTACAGGAAACAGTGCCTGAAAAGGTGAAAACCTTAAAAAACCACCTGAAAATGCAATTTTCCACTTTTACCTACTTCTCTTCTCATTTTGGTTAAAAAAAAAAACAAAAACCCCAAACCAAAAACTCACCACAAAAATACCTATTGGATTTTACTTGAATAAGTAAATAATATAAACCTCTACGATCTCTAAAATATGAAATCATTGGTTCTTCAAAATCCGTTCGTCTCCTTTGCTAGAAACGCAGCAGGTCCTGCAGACACAGACCTGGCTGGGAAATCGGGGCGTGTGGCTGAGGCTCCCGTTTCTACCTTATCTGCGTGACTTGGGGCATGTCACTGATGCACTGATCCACTCCCCTCTTGCTCCTTTGTTTACCTGACGGCCCCTCCAAGCCCGCAAATGCCTCACTGAGTGTTCTTGGGCGATGCCTAGCACACAGGAACACAGCTGGGACCTCCAGCTGGTAATATTGAAGTCGCCTCTGTTTTTCCTGCGATGGTAAAGCGCTCCAGATGGGGCCACACAATACGTACAGTGTATCAACGCAGCTATCCTGATGCTTTGCTTGATCTTTTGGATATGAGTCCACCTTTCTGCATCCTGAAAGACCTAGGTCTGTATTATCACCCTGCTTCAGCTCACCTCACAGTCTGAGCTCAGCAGGGCTCAGCGGTGAAGAAGGTGGGAAGTACTTTAAATACCTACTGACTATCCACTCACATTAAAGCAATATGAGGAGATCGACAGGACCCACAAGCCTTGAGAGGCCCCTATGCAAGACCAGCAGGACAAGTGATGGGCGTGGAGGGTCTCCACACTGTCCTCCTGGCCCACAACTACTCACTGGTGGCCTCTGTACTCATGAAAGGGTGGCAGAACGATACGATCCAGGTTTGCCTGGCAGGGAGACAGAAGCAGGAGGCTGGTTTTTTTCTAGGAAAGTACATATGATGGCACTCAGAGGAGGCCAGTGCTCTGAGGGAGATGCGTCTTATTGTTTATCTCAAAGAAGCAGGGCTTGTATAACTATGATTTCAAACTCTTAACTCTTAAATAGCAGGGCAGAGGCAAATAAAAAGAGGCTTTCTCCACCTCTTCCCAGAGGGACTGCTTGACCCTTTGTAAAGGAGCACAGCACACTAACCAAGAAAAAGCTACCCTGACACTCTCCCTCCTTCCCACCTGCTCTGGCAATGCTGATCCTCTGTGTCACCGAAAGCGACCCAAGTGTCACGGATTAGCAGCGATCGGTGGTCAGAGATGACCACCCAGCAATGGGTGGCCAGAGACGGCTTGGTGCTTGGGTCCAGGATCCCCAAGCACCTGGCTGGGACCTAAAGGAAATGAAACCATCCAGCCCCTCGCCTCTTAGCTCTGCAGCACACCCGGGAGCTCCGGTCACATCGCCACATTCCTGGTGAGATTAAGGCAAGCTTGGTCTCATCACTGGGGCCACAGCCATCCTCCCAGGGCTGAGAGACCTCCATACCTATCTCAGAGTGACACTCAGTAACCCAGGACCCACGCTCTCACTGAGGCACGCAGGGGCAGGAATAGCCATGTGCCATTTTTCCAAAGCTGGTCAAGCCTTTCCACAGCAGACCAAGGGTGGCAGGCCGCCCCGATGCCACAGCCCCCAGCATCTTTGGCCAGAGGAAGCTCTTTCAACAGCCCACGGCGTGATGCTCAGCCATCTATGCAGTTTGATTGTCAACCTGCGGCTCTGCACCAATGGGAAATGCAAAGATCTGCGTGTCCTCATCTCCTGAGATAACGCTACCATCCTGTGTCTGCAAAAATGGCACCATCTGGGTCAACATGGGAAGAGGAGGGCTGAATCAAGCCAGCTATTTAGAACGTGTCCAAATAGACCCGACAGGGCTTTCTGCAAGTTTTCGTCAAGACGTGTATTTCTCCAAGGTCCTTATGGAAGGCAACGGGGACCTGTTGAAGCATCCTTCCAAGATGCTTTCAGGCAGGCCCCACAGGTCACACACCGTAGTCATGAGGGAGCAATAACTGTCTCTCCAATGTTGTCATGGCTAGTGGTGGAATAGCCTCCAACTGGGAACATATCCGTTATAAAAGGTCCTTCACACCGAGCTAATTTTGGGTGTCCAAAATCCCTGGCTCCAGATATCCCCCGCTTCAATGGTATCAGAGACTGGACTATCTGCCTTGCTTTTCTTTACACTGCAGCAGAGGTTTGTGCTGGATACAAGACAATAATGTCACGTTACGAAACAAAAAACAGCTGCTGCAGGCGCCTGGTTACAAGCAGAAATCTCTTTCTTTGCCCTTTGCTCCAGCCTAGAAATCCTGGATAATGACTTCTGAAGCCGGCTGGGTGTGCGCAGTAGCAGCAGGAAAGCACGCTCACATGAAGGTAATGTCGGGCAATCTCTCAGGTTCGTGCACTGCTTGCCGTGGACGGACAACTAATCTGGAGATTACATTAGTATCAAAAGCATCCTAATGACAAAAGCAGGAAGAATTGTCCTGGAACAAAGAGATTTTCCTCAACGTGGTGACTCCAGCTAAGGAAGGAAGCTAAAGCTGAAGTCCTCCTCTGAGATGCAGACGCTCACCACTGATGCTCCATGCTCAAACAGAGATGCCAGGAAAGACAGAAATATCTGCTGAGCTTTCTGCAGCCCGGTCCCACCAACACCACCATGGAGTTCCTACGGGACTTGCCAGCTGTTTGAGTGCAGCTGGCCTGCGGTCTGCAGGCTGGCAAGCTCTGCAAAATGCCCTGCTGCGGAGGCACTCCCACCTATCACTGCTACTGTCAAGGAATCGTTGCACAAAGCATGACTTTGAGGAACGGGCTGCTGGAATTTGATGATGACTCTAAGCTTGGAAAAACTGTAGCCAATAAATCCTGCAGCAGGATATGTAAGGATTGGGGTTTGGGTTGAAGTCAAAACTAGAAATAAAAATGTTCCTTTCGGGAGTTAAAACTCTAATCCTGGGCTCTTGAGTCATAAGTAGGAGTCAATACATTTATTGCCACCATTAAAACTGATGAAGCTGTTTCTCCTCACGCACACTCTGCTTTGACACCGGTATCGTTCCATCGCCTTACGTGGAGCCACATTTGATTTATGCTGGCCGGAGGGGACAGTCCACCTCTCTCTGCCCTCCCCAAGCTACCTGGAGTCTGACAGGCTGTTACAGCTGACGCACCAGCCAAAGGTGCTAAACCAAAGGATGCTTCTTGGGTGACGTCGTCTTAAATCATTTGGATGCAACTGGCTGCTAAAATGGTGAACGTGTCATGCCATCAGATCAGTCTCTGTTTCATCCTCTCTGATGATCCCATTCATTTGGGATGAATAAAAGCAAATAAAGAGGGTATCATCAGCCCTCTCTGGCTGAAGGAAGCCAAGCCGGTGCTATGGCCCTCTTCCTGCTGAACGGTACAAAGGCAAATTGGCTCTTCAGGGATTTTTTCCAGGACAGCCGTTTCTGAATAGCTCCAGGTCTGGGCACATTTGTTCTTAAATAAGCCTGCCTTTTTCTCACAGAACTTCAGCTCCTGGAAGTGGACTATAAGACAGAAAGACCCAGGGGGGCAATGATTTCTGTGCACTACATTTACACTCCACGTCAATCCAGGGTAACTGCTGTGTGCAGACATGCTCCATGTCCACGCATCTTCTCTCCTGCCAGTTCTGGCTCATTCCCTATGTCACACTTGATAGCAGTTTGCCCAGTTTTCTGGTCTCCTGTCAACAGGCTTGATTGGCAGCCCAGTGTGATTCTCTGCCAGGGAACTACTTCTGATATTCACCCTCATTTTTCTGTTTCTTCATCTCACCTCCTGAATCCTGAAATTTTATTCCAGGAACAACAACAACAGAGTTCCCATAAATTATACAAATGCTATTATACACACACACATACAACCTAACTGTACAGCAGCCCATACACCCTAGCCCAGATCAAGATTTTAAGATGGCTTTATGAAGATGGAGACCTATGCGAGGCTCCTCAGTCCATCAACATGTTCCCAAAGGAGCACACTGACTTTCAAAGCAGGTCTGAATGACCTCCCTGATTTGAGAGTCAGGCTCCCCCTTCCTGGTCTTTTCAGCTCTGCTTCCTTTGCAACGCAGCACAGATCAGCTCTGCTTTTTCCTTGTCGTCTAACAAAGCAGCAAGATCCTCTCACCAGAAATTCAACGGCCAAACCTCCTATGGAAGGCAGCCAGGAGGTGCTGAAGAATGGTACCCTCGTATTGCAACCTCTGAGGACCAGCTTAGGGGCCCATCAACAGCAGAAGAATTGTTCACTTGAAACACAGTCCCCGTTTCCAGCTCACCAGGGTCCTTGCCAAGAAAAGCAAGAGTTATTTGTTACACCTTCCTTCCTCCAGAACTAAACTACTGACCCTTTCTGAAACAATACACCATGGTTCTCCTTCATCAACTTGGAAACTCTGGAACAAAAGAAATCACATCCCCGTTGTGAAGAAAGGAGTTGTTCTTTTGAGAAAGCATTGGTAGTTTCTTTAAAGGACAGTAGCAAGCTTCTTTTCCAGGAGCCCTGCTAAGCCAGCATGGAAAAAGGACTTTCATGTTTCACCTGAAACAAGACTGGACAAGTGATTGGACAACTTCACATTGCTTCTTCAGTGTTGCCAGAGCTTGGCCACCGAAGATCTTGCGATTCACAAGCTGCTTGAGCTGTGGTGTTCAAGATTTGAAAATTATTGAGGCAGGCCTGCTTTCCAGTAACGCACAGCCCTAATTTGAAGCGAACCCTCTTTGGGTCACTCCCGTATTGCCTGTACAGAAGTTGGACACTTTGCAAGGTGTTCTTCAAGTCTCTGGTTGACTGCACGGAAATTTTCAGGACAGGGACTACAGAAAGGAGGCTAGACCTCAACAGCAAAGCATTGCAGCACCACAACATTTTGTTATGAAGAAAGACATGGCCCTAATAGGCAGAAATCTCTCAGCATGAAGAAACAGCTCAGCTGCACAACGATGTTTTTTATTTCATTTCAGGAGCCAGCCACCATTTCATGCAGAAGAGACTCCACAGCGTTAGCTGTATCCTGTAAAGCAGTCTGGAGAACATGGCCCCTGTCATAGCCTCATTCCTGGTGGATGAGAGGAGGTGGCCTTACCCTGGCTTTGTACACAGTTTTGCACATCATCCTGCTGCAGTTCATGGCTGTCTTTCCAAACCTCACTCCAGCAATGCAAAGTCAGCCATAGTGGCTGGTTCCAGCTTGCACATGGATAACAATCTCTGAAGGTTGGACATGGCTCCACAGATGTTGTCATGATGATGGATTACCCCAGGCTGTAGCTGTCTGCGCTCATACAACCTTACACACCCTGCTAGATCTGTTTAGGAGGAGAAGGCTGAACTGCAGGGAATGGATACGTTAAAACTCTGCCCTGAGCCAAACACCAAGCACCATGTCTTCACACCACTCCCTTTTCGGATGCTGAGCATCAGTTGGTCAGGAAACACAATGTTTTTCCTCAAATAATGGGAACAGTTAGTACCTTGGGAGCAGGGCAGTCAACAAAGGAGCTCCCAGGTAGTCTTTTCTTCGCTGCCTTCCTGTTGCAGAGAAGAATAAAGTTTCTCTGTACCTCTCATGCCGAAACTCCCTAGCCTTGAGAGTGCTACCACCATGGTCTGCCCTGGACCGATTTGCAGGTGGGCTGGCAGCCAGAGCTGGTGCCGTAGGGCGGCTGGCGGCAGTCCCTACATTGTGCTCGTACAGTTTTGCAGGTCTCTACATGTGACTCTCAGGCCGTATAAGACCAGCTGGTGAAGTAGAAGAAGCAGCAGGCCTCCTATTAGCAATTTGCATTTCTTACCTGGCTCCACTGGCCACTTTCTCAGCCCAAAAGCTGATGTGTTATTCACATGGCAGGCACTTCATCACAACCTTCGTTCACCTTCAAAACCAATGATCTTCCTTTGGTGCAGGATTTCCTGGGCTGTGGGCCATGCTCTCATTGTGTTGAGCATGGGCTGGTGCAAAGGCATGGGACATGACCCAGGAAGCTTGCCCGAGGAAACAGCAGGAGGAGATTACAACAGCCTGAGGGTTTCTCATAGGTACCGTTGTCCTGTGGGGCCCTTGGGATCTATGGCAGAAGATGTTTGCTCCGAGGTCAGACTTTGGGAGGGAGGCAATGAACCTGTTCCCTTTGCGTGGCCATAGAGCAGCCTGGCCAGGGCCAGCTCCTTGGTCAAAGCTGGGCCTTGGACTCTCCGCTGTGGACACTCCTTGGAGCGAGATAGTCAGTTTGCACAGGTAGGAAAAGAGGCAAACAGGCAGCCTGTAGTGGCTTTCAAGAGAAAGTTAAATATTTAGAGTCAGCATCCTAAGTGCCTTGTAGAAGTCCCCTTACAACAATCCAATACGCTGCTCTCCTTTCCCAACTGGACACCCTCAATAAATCCATGTGTAGAGACCCGGCATATTGCCGTAGGGGTTAGCAGCAAGCCCTGACCTTTGGGAAGAGCCTCCCAAGCGGCATCAGCTCCTTTTGTGGGAACAAAGTGCAATTACAACCACTGTGTCTAATTTTAGATGACTCCCACTCCCACCCAGGCTGTTTGCTTAAGTCCGAGTGCATTTGAACAGGGAAACGCCAGAGCCAAAGCGATTCTAATCTCAAAGGTAATTTCTTGCCAGGAGAGGGGAAAAGGGGGGCGGGGGAGGGAATAAAATCAGATAATATTATTTTGCACTAACAATCAAAGCCTGCGTGCCGGGAGGGTGTTTGAGCAGAGGGAAATCCAGCTGCAGGCACTGCCCTCTCGTGGTACAGGATTAAAATCTCGCCCTTCCAGAAGCAGAGGATGACTCCTGCGAGCATCCCTGCTCCAGCTCAGCCCCAGCAAAGCGGATCACCGCGGGGAACACAGCGAACAGAAATGGCTGTTAAAAAAATATCGATAAAGCGTATGCACAGCTATCTGCCTCTGCAATTAGGTTACGGTTTATGCCTCTTCACTTCAACCAAATCCCACGCGTTTTATCTTTCTGAAGCCATTTTTCTGCATCGTTCTGCCCTCTCTCCAAGTCCTTATTTGCAAACCTTGCATAGAGAAAGAGCCTGAAATATTATTTGGCCTAGCAATGCTCCCGTCTGCAGTGTCTGAGTGCTCAGAAACATCGGTGTAGTACTTGCACAGCACCCAGGGGAGCCAAGATGACACGAGCTGGCACACAAAGCCTGACAGGCAGAGTAGCCACTGATCTTGAACATCCCCAGGAAGCAGAACACCGCTCCCTCTGCACCCTGCTCTCGTCCCGGAGGCTGCCTGCGCTGCGGTGAGACGCCTCTTTCTCTCATCACAGTCTCGCGAATGGCTAAGCCATCTCCTCCAAAAGCACTTTCCAAAAATAATCAAGCTGAGGCAGACACCGAGCATGGAAAATTTTAGCCCAAGCAGTTCCTGTTAGACACGGCTGTACACAGATGAAAATGGAGCAAAGAAATGGGAAGGGCAATCACAGGTTTGGCTGTTTGGAGCGCGCGCACGCGCTCGTGTATGTGTCCCTGTCTCTTGGAAATGTGGGATAGGAGAAGAGGAAATAATAAAACTTCACATACAGAGATCAGCAATTTTTGTCAGTCACAAAGCGGCACCAGCCTGGTTGACCCTTTCTCACAGCAAGTGTTTTCACAGCGTTTCAGTGCCCGGCAGGTTTCCCTCTTGCCTACCCCTCCGGCAACAAGTCACACTCGCAGATGAGGCTTATCAAAAACCTATTTACTTGGTCACGGAGCGAGATTTAAGTTGGGATTCCCAGAGAGGGGCTTTTGCTAAATGGCCACAAAGCTCCTCAGAGGTGAACCTGATCCCGATAACCCCGAGGCTGAACCACACGCAGGCGTGCACGCACGCACGCATCCTGTTCGAGCGCGCAGGAGAGATTTCCCAAGCTAACATTTACACGGTTCTCCGGAGGACAATAAAGCTATATGAACTGTAGCAACCATTATTAGATGTTATAGCAGTAGACCCAGCCAGCGAGCTAATCTGAGACCTGGTTTTCAACAAACATCAAATTCTCTCGTTATTCAGATACCTGCGTTTCAAACCCGCCATTCCCAAGGTGTTCGACTTGCACAACCCCTGCCGCAAGAGCCTCTCTCCTCATGCTGTCTAAATCACAGTGAATACTTCTAATAGCATACTCATTTCTCCCATCCCGTATTTTCCTCCTCCTGTGGAGGTACACACCAACCCACCCAAAGTCACCACCGTATTTAAGAGTCTTGGGTGATGCAGCAAGACAAGTTAGATATAGCGAGGCAGCTAGCACAAGCCTTTACACAGATTTTATCCTACCTAACAGGCTGGTTTGCAGCATTTCTGCTCTTTAATCCCGCTCTAGCAGTCCAGGAAAGTGATGAAGCACATGCTTAAATATAAGCGTGTGCTTAGGCTGAGCTTGCTTAAGCGGGGGCGAGGGTGCGATTAGTACAAAGGATAGACTCTTGTGTTTTGATGGATTGACACCGTACATTGAGTAGCTCATCGGTTTTCCTTTCTGCTACTGAAATACGTGCTGCGCTCTTAAATCAACCTTCTCCAGGAAGGTAATTCCATATGATCAGTAAGTTTCCAATAGACACTATCCAACCCTCCTTCTGACACCGTGGGCTAGGATTTCTGCAGCATCGTGACAGTACGAAAACTTCAGGCTTAGAAACGCTACACTGCCCCAGCAGAGTGATGGATCTGCTTCCAGGAGGCGAAAAATCCTCAAGCCAAACAAAAAACCAGAAAAGGTCTTTCCATGACTTTGTTTTCTTTTTCCACATTCTATTCTTCTACCAACTCTTACATCTTCATGAACCGATCTCGGTGCAGCTCTTCAACAGCCAAGCTATTCTCCATGGGGTAAAACATCAGCAAAACACGCGACTCCAAGCCAGCGCTGAAACTGAACTGCTTCGCAAAATGAAAGTAATATGAAGTTGGTATCTTCCCAGTGAAATGAATTAATAATGTTAAAAATCAATAGTAACTTAACAATCCTATAAAATGTGTGAAATTAAATCAGTGAAAGAAGTTGGCAAACCCTTTAAAGTTTTGCTGATAAAAAAAAAAAAATTAGAAATTGTCAGCTTTCAAGGTATCTTAAATACCGTGGAGGAAGAATTGCACCCTGTCAAAATAACTTGCTCTTGGAACATTCATGTGAAATCTGTAGTGATCTTAAACTTGGTTATTTTGATGTTAAAATGTGCTGCCCTTATCTTTTCAGAGAGTTCATAAAATTAAACTTTATCTAAGGAAGAGCCAAGCACCCTCTCTCCTGAAAGTGTTTAGCACAAATGGTTGGGAGTGAGACCAAATTCATAACTAGTACAAATACTGATCTTTTCAAAGCAATAAAAAGTAGACAGAAAAATGCATTGAAAAAATATTCAGGGAATTTGTTTTAATTCTAATTTAATTTACTAGCACATGAATGCAAAATGAGTACTTTTAAAAAATACTCTCTCTCACTACTTAAATAAATTTAAGACCCTGAATAAATAGTGATGGAAGTGATTTTTGGCTTACTCAATCCCCCCCCCCCCCGCCTTCTTTTTCTTTGCTATTTCTGTTACCTTGCTACTTATTGCTAGCTCAAGTTCACAGCTGCAGGGAGGGCTTTTTTTTGTTTTCCCCCCTGCTTTGTGAGCAGATCAGCTTGAATCCGGAGGGGAATTTCATGGTTGTGGCTGTCTCCCTGCCTCCAGAGTTGAGGAGAAAGCTGTCTAGCCTCCCTTCGATAAAAACCGTGGTGGAGCAGATCAGTACATTTGAATCTCAAACTAAAAAGAAAAACAACAAAAAAACCCCCAGATTTCATAAACTCAACCAGATGCCTTAGAGAGGCAAATATCTTGTTCCTCTTTAATTAAAAGGTATAGCAAATAAAAATCTGGTTTTAATTAAACAGCAGGAATATGTTATCTCCGCAAACCACTCTGCCGCGGTGAATTAACTTTTGCTAGGATTTTTTTTTTAAATCCACCGCATATCAATCTAAACCTGGCACAGAGAAGGAGAATTTAGTTTCTATAAGAATATATATAGATGCTCCAAGATAACAAGGCAGCAGCTCCTGAGCGGGTATAAACTGGCAGGGCCAAAGGTTTATACAAGTTTAGGCTAACACCAAAATGGGTCCTTTAGAGCCGGTTGGTGTTGACGGCCACACTCAGCGCAGACGCTAACCTAAACGTACACACACGCTCGCATATAAGCACGCTTAGCCTTTGCTCTACACACCGAGGGATGCAGGGAATTTAACCGTAACGTTTAGTCCAGTTTCAATCAAGAGCCAACAAGCCGCTTGCTCCAGTCCCTCCAGGGCTGTCCTCCTCCCGCAACCAGCACCCTCACGGATGCAGCGTGCCCGCACGCTTGCACGCAGCAGCTCCCGGATTGCAGGGGAAAAAACGCTTTGTACGAAGGCGTCTGCAAGCAGGGTTAAGTCCTGGCTTTTCCCAGCAGCATGGTATCCCAAGCCAGGACCGAGCCTGCTTGTAAAATAGTGCAGGTGTGTTTATCGTAATCATCTCTCACTAAAAAGAATCAGGTTCAGGGGGTTTAAATATAATTAGCATGAGCTACACTCCTGCCTTTAATCACTACCTTGCTAGTTAATATAATCAAGAAGGCAAACAAACAAGGATTAACTCCGTTAAATTAAAAAAATATATATTCTACTGGGAAGCTTGCAAAGGAATTTTGTTTTGTTATGCTGCTACAGAGCATCATTTTATTTCCGCATTAGAAATTACTTTTAACATAAAAATACTCTCCTCTCACTACCTCCCGTAAGGAAGAGCCAAAATACAACACCCTTTATTTTTATTTCACATTCAATATAACCACGACGCTTTGCACTTTCACAACGTCTTTCCCTAGAAGACATCCAAGCACTTAAAAATGTTTTATCATATGTCAAATATAAGAAAGCAGTTGGATAACACACCTGCTGCTCTGGCAATTTATCCAAAATGATATATCAGACATAAATACAGGTTTCAGTACATTTTGATGTCCCCAAATGTTTGGGTCAGTATATTGCTGTAATTACTGTGGCTGGACCCGCTTGTTTGGCATCTGAGAAAATGCCTGAATCTGGAACTGAGCTTTGCCTGTTCGGACATGGGATGGGATATTTTGCAAATGAGCTTTATCATGATATAGGAATCATTCCCCTATGAAATAACCTTTTATTTCACATAGAAAGCTCCGTTTAAACCGCGCCTAAATACAGGAAACGCTCTTATCAGCAGAGATAGAGGCATAATGCTTTAACACAAGGCTTGCGGACTGCTGCGATCCTGAAGTTTCACGTTCGCAAGAGGAAGCCCAGATAAATACAGGCACGTGGATATAAGCCTGTTTGGATGCGTACGTATCGCGTATCTCCTTGCAGAGACAACAAATAGCTAATGCACTCCCCCCCTTTGCTACCTCCGTTGTAAACCAGCCCTCGGGATCTTCCGTAGATATATTTCACACAACCCCTCCAGCTCTCCCTGAGAAAGGAGAGTCAGCTCTACCAGCATGTTTATTGATACAGGATGTTAAGTACCTGACTGACCAGCTTTTGCTTATCATAAAGACACTTTTTGTGCAAATTTTATGGAATGTGCCCTGCCAGAGTTTAGAGGAAAATGGGAGATTGTCACGGTAACGATGTCATGGGGGCTGCAGTTGGGAGAGGTCCCTCTGGGAACCGCAACATCAGCACAATTCTGAGCATTTGCAACTATTATATATTTTTTTAAAAAATTACTTCATAGCTGTGCCAAAAAAACATCTAGGGGGAAAAAAAGAAAAAAGGAAAATACTACAGTATTCTTCACCGGTTTGCAAATAAACGTCTGTCCTTTCCACTTAGAAACTGCAAGGAGGAGAAAACCATTAGAAGAAAATATTCCTCCCCAAATACTGCGTTTTAGAAGCAACGCTGTCAATACTGCAGGACTCAAAACAGGTTAAAAAGATGCTCGGCGGATAGCTGCAGCTAGCTGAGGCCACGAGCCTGGAAAGCATTACTGCTTACGACAGTGCTTTAACTCACGGCGAGCCCAATCCTGCAGTGATTTATTCAATGTGCTCCATTTTATTTCCTCTGAGCAGCTCCTCAGAGCTCAGGGAAACTCCTCGTGGTGCATAGTTAGAGATAAAAACCTCGGCGAGGTCCCTGCCACCCCAGTAACGCAGCTCATGAGGTCTTAACGCCCTCCATGCTCAGCGCGGGATTAAGCGGGACCCTAAATAAAGCCAGGCTTAAACGCGTCCCTCCACTAGGTCAAAGATGAAGTAACAGCTTCAAAAATGCACCGAGCTGCTTGAAAATTGCAGCTTTTGCAAGGGAGATGTCAATCATCTTTCCTATTTTAATTGCTCGTGTCAGGCAATTCACAAAAAGCGGAACCGAACGTACCGGTCCCAAAAATAAATGCAATGTTTTCCTCCACAATACCTGTATTTCCAGAAGCCAAAGACTGATTTTACAGCACACTAAAAATGTTTAGTAAAACTGAGGTTGCTTTTGTTTATAACCAACGGTGTTTTCTGATTTTACGTTCCTAATTTTGGAATCAAAGTGCAGGGAACAAACCCCACCTTTTCCCACGGAAAATTTAATTCTGTTAAAAAAAAAAAATAAAAAATCTTTAAAACCGACCAACCATTTCTAACAGCAACCGGGAGAGGATACAAAGTTGAATAATGCAGAAACGCAGGTCCCGGTTCTGCCTCTCTTATCATTTCTTGCGTCGCCCAGGGAAGTCAGAGACTGCAGGAGCCCATCTGCTCGGGCAGACAGAAAGGTGACTTTAACCGCATCTGTCCAGAGGCAAATTCTACAGGATGAAATTCTCTTTCACAGCCACGGCCATACGTGCTGCGTATCTTTTTCGTTGTAAATGCATAGTGTCAGGGACAATTTAAAGAGACTTACGTCAAGCAACGAGACGTAGCTAAGCTCTACTTTGAGGACCAGAAATATTCACGTGCTGTGCTTTTTTTAAAAAGAAAAGATATTAAAAACTCAAATAATATTCAAATTACAGGCTGATGACTTGAAATAAATTACAGATATCACTGTGCCATAGTAATACATCAGTTTCTATATCTGCCCTTTGAAAACGCCTTCAGGTGTTTATGAGCTGCTTCTGCATTTCACATAGGTTTGCTCATTCCTGGGGTGCTTTGGAGAGGAGGTAGCGCCTGCAGGGCCAGGAGGGTCAGAGCTTCTTGACTCGCGTCCATCCCCACGGTGTGTCTCAGCACGGGGCCAGCGGCACGGTTCGGCACTGCACGCTGAGCCAGATCCTCGTCTGCTGAAAATCAGCGCTGGAGGCGAGCGACATGCCATCTGCTCATCGGCTGCAAAGCAAGCGCGCGGCGCGACTCGACAGGGGCGCAGCTGCGAAACGGACCTTTTCTGCTCATTTTTAGCGCAACCTGCGTTTGTTGAAACAAAGGTGGGATTTTTCCAAAGCGCTCGGTGTTGAGCCCGGCGACGTTAAGCGGCAGTGATTTCAACGGGAGCGGAGACAGAGTGCAAAACATTTTAAAACTCCTGCTGTCCTAACACCTGCAAAATCCCAAGGCTTTCCACAGAATGGGACTGAAACCAGCAGGGACTTTCAAACATCATTAAAATAGGGGATGGGCATAAGAATGAAAGCAACTCCTTGTTACATTAGATCCTTCTTTCAGCAACGTCCTTGACTCTCAAGAACAGACAAGTGCTAATAGCCCCCTTCCCGCAGCTCCCTGGAGCACCCCGTTATGCATTGCCAAAATCTGCTGATGCACTGGAAGCCATGAGCTCTCCACAATGGGACGTGGATGATGATAAAGGCACAGAGAACAGCAGCAGAGCCAGAGATGGTTGGGGCATATTGCAGCAAGAGAAGAGTAGGGTTGGTTTGGAAATTGGGATCACAGGGCTGTTGTCACCACTTGACGATGGTGGGGACCAAAATGCCCATCGGTGAGCTTTGAAGCACCAGGATCACTTCCCACCTCCAATCTGTTTAGCCAGCAGCTGGAATCAGGTGGAAGAATATGGCAACTAACAGTAATTTCTGGAGCTCTGAAAATTCGTGGTACCTGAGATAAACTAAGAGTCAGAGGAGACGGTATAGTCATGGCCTTTACATGCACATGAGAGCGCATTGTTGGCAAGACCATCACCGTAAAGCGTTGAAACAAACTCTCTTGTTTATCAAGACCATGACAGTGAAAGCACATGGATCCATTCTTGTTGGGGCTGAAATAAACCACTAGTGTTTTTCCACATATTTCCCCCCGCTTCTGGAAAATGTTCACTTTCTGAAACATTTTTTAAAATTTTTGAAAGTATCCTTCTACTGTAGCTAACCTGATCGGTCACCCTCATCTGTGCCCCAAAGCAGAAAACAAAAAAAGGGAGTGAAAACAAGAGATAAAAGGCATGTAAATATAGAAAAAGGAATTAATCGAATGCATTAAAATTCTGATTTTAAAAGCTGTATTGTGAGAGAAGAAAATGTGTAACCTATTTTGGTAGATTGTAAAACAAGGAGTCAACAGGAGCAAAGGCAAAATCCCTCTTCTATGCTTTTCTAGGTGCTTCAGCAAGAGCTTTGTAAAGCATTTATTTTGGAGGCTGGTGGTTGACCCCACCTCTTTCTTCCTCCCCAAGAAAAATCCAAGAAAACATAAATATTGTTTGAGTTAACTCAAACATTTTTTTTTTTTCTTTTATCCCTTAAACCAGAAAACAGTAGGGAAAGAAATGTTCAGATCAAACACAACATTTCATTGTATCTGAAACAAAATGTTTCAGTTTTGGCTTGGGGTGAATTTTGCAGTATTTAAAAACACAACATTTAACCAAATTTAGTCTCATAATATCTTGTTGAAATCAAAATATTTCCCTTCTAAAGTTTCAGCAAAAAACCAGTTTTAATTAGGGAAAAACCCACTCTTTTCAGTTAAATCTAACTTATGTTCAACACCAACTCACAAGTAGTTTTTGTAAAACCAAAAAATGCATATTTTGGGCACATCAGCTAAACATCTTTTGAGCTCAGGCTGGTACTCTGGGGCCCCGACGTGCGTTTTGGGTACTTAACTATTGCCACAGCTTGAACATCGCTGTCATATCTGTCCTGCAGCTGAGAACAAGGCTGCTTCATGCTAGGTGCTGTAGGAAGACTCTGAGAAAAATATGAGTATCTGCATTATGATGATGATGATGGGAGCCTGGGTGCTGCTGGCTTGGACATTCAAATATCAAAAAAAATGCAGGGAACAAAAGGCACCCCCTTGTTTCTTTTTATCTTTGGATTAAGCTATCGTTTCTTTGGCGCTCCCGTTCCCCATCGTCTTAGCAGCTCTCGCTACACTTGAAAGGTTTGACTTTGCTCAATACGATCAATAGCTAAGAACAGCAGAAAGAGATGATGATCAACACGAGAATATAATATCTGCTTTGGCTCTTCGGTGGCTCTGAAAACGTGCAAGTATTGTTGGGGAGATGGAAAATAATATGAAACACTCACTAACAGCATGTAGCGTAGAAACTTAGAAAACCACTGTAGTCATTGACTCACAGATGGTCAAATGAACAACATGTTTCTATTCCTGTATTTAATTAAATCTTAATTATGCCACCAACAGGGTTCAAAACGGCATTATGAAACAGCTTGCATGAATACCAAAATACGATTGGCTGACGAGACTTTGAACTCGTGTAATTATCTTCCCAAAAAAGCGCACACGTTGGGTCTGTAAAGCCTCTTCGCCAAGCAGCCCATTGCACCACAGCACAAGATTAAAAATAAATTCATGCAGAATATACTCGGTTCGAGATATGGAGCTGATAAATGGAGAGGCAGATTTCAAATTACCAGTGAGCCCAGCTGAAGGATGCTGGGAGTCAGAGGGAGACTTTCCAAGCCTCCAGTACGCTCTGGATCAGGTCCCTCCATGGAGGCTTTGCCTCTTACCTTTGTTGGTCTGTAGATAAAATGGAACCATAATAAAATCAAGCAACTCTAATTTAATTCTTCCACCAGCTGATCACGTGAGTCAATTAAAAACAGCTGCCTGAAATATTCCTTTGAATTGTCTTTTTTTGTTGTTGAAAGAAGGCCCTTTATTGAAAAGAAGTATTTTGGAGGATCTTTCTCTTTCATTTTTAAAATGGCAGCTAAAACCCAACAACAACAACAACAACAACAACTTGTGAGCGCGTTTTCCCAAGGAGTTTAGTTTTTTGCGGTGCTTCCCAGAGCAGGGGGGTGAGAAGGCCCCTGGAAGGGAGCTCCATCCTAAATTCAACTCCCAGGCTCTTCTTCCACCTTTTAATGCCATTTCAAGCTCCTTTTCAACTTGACATTCAGAGCGGGGATCACCTGCCCCTATCCCGCTTACAAGCATCCCATGGAAGAGCCGCGCATCCGAGAGCAAAAGAGCACAGCGTCCAAGGTGCGCCCACCCCACAAGCCACAGGTTCAAGAAAAAGCACAAGAGGCGTTAAAAAAAAAAAAACACCTTACCGCTTTCAACTTTTATGAATGGTTTTCTACTTTGGCAACATTTTCTTTGGTGGACACACACAACACCTGTCCAACAACCCTCCAGCCTTGGTCTGAAAAGACACTTCTTCTGTGCAGAGCAGTGTATAGGGAGAAGGAGGAAGATGAAGAGGTCATTTTATCATTGTATTTTTTTTTTTTTTTCCATTGAGATACTAAAATTTAAGCCATTCTGTTGAAAAACCATTAGGAAAAAAGATGTGATGCATTTCATGACTGGGTACATGAACTCTATATTTTTTTATGGAGGTGGTCAGAGCAAATAAGGCACAGAACAAGGCTCTGTGTGGATTTACAATTTAAAATTAAAAAAAAAAAAAAAGAAAAAGAAAAAAGCCCCAAAACTGCCCCCGGTCAAAATTTTCTGCCCAAGATCCATAATTTGTTGAGGGTTAGATTTTCAGTGAAAATTATAAGTTTGCGATGGTTTTAAATTTTAAAAAATTTTTACGTCCTCCTCCCACCTTTGGAGACATTTTTAAAGATGAACTCGAATTTCTAAGGAAAGCAGACCCTTTTCAGAAAAACTTCGGATAGTGCAAAAAATTCAGTTGGGTGAGGGGAAAAAAAAACTTCACTAGAAAACTTCAACCTATTTGAAGCTTTTGTTTGGTTGGATCACCCGCACGCAGATAAAAAGTCTCCATTGAAAATACAAAGGTTCTTCAGGAAAACGGAGAATGGGAAGACCCCTGGATGGAAGAAATCCTGGCTGGGGACACCTTTAACGCCTGTCTCAGAGAGGTAGTAGACCCCAGCAGTCTCCAAAGTGTCCTCACACCCCAGGTGCTGGATGCTACTGGGCATCCCCCGTTGGGACATGCCCGCCCGGGGATGGAGGCTACCTCTGCCGCCGCCTTGCCAAGCTAACAAAAGCCCTGGGAGAAGCGTGCGTGGAAGCCTTCGCTCCCTTGAATTTTCATTTCAAAATGAAACATGACACAGACACACACTCAGTAGATGGCTGGCAGCGCTCCCGCTTCCTACAAAAGCCCACCAGATTTGCCGAGGGAGAGAATGTCTTTTCACACCCCTTACTCGCACTTTTTGATTTTTCGACCTAATTTGATTACCGATTCGCCTTAAAAGGAGAGCAGAGTTTTTCTCGGGCTTTCCTTTTTTCCCCAGTGAGGCCTCACGCTCCCTGAAATACCCAAAATCGCTGACACAGTGCGCTCCTCCAGGAATCCAGAGCCTTTCCCACTGAGTTACAAGCTGCCAAGCAGGCTATATTATAACAAAAGAAGTTTTTATATCCTCCTGTAGGCAGAATACTGGAAACTACCATGAAATGTGCATTATCTGAACGGTATTTGTTGATGGTTAGAATCAGCTTATTTAGGAAATTTCCAGCTGATATGTAAACACGCCATGGAGAAGGACGGAGACAGCAACAGTGATGCAGGCAGTGTCTGAACCCTCTTGGCCCCAGTCCTGGGACTTAATATCTTAATAACTTGTCCTTATGAGTCACTGCAGTGAAGGAGCCAGGATTGCTCTTGTCACATTTGGTAAGTGGACTGAAATGCAGTTGCGGACTGTGCAGTGGCTCAAGATGGGGCTGGGCGAAACATCTCCATCACGGCAGGGATGCCGTCGTTTGCTAGGGAGCTTGCAGAGGGGTATTGTTTAAAGGATTAAAAGGAAAAATAACACAGGGAAAAAAAAACAGGTAAAGCTGAAAAGAAAAGATGAGAGAGAGAGGTAGGGAGTGACAAATTTTAGGCAAATGTGTCAGTGGACTCAACACAGGTGTCTGGCCAAAGTGCTCCAGCCTGCCATAAACAGGAGGTCAAAGCGATCAGACAGTCCCTTTTGGCATTAAACTTCTGAACGTTTGATTAAATCAGTGAAGAGCACTAATGGCTAGCAGGAGGCCAGCCTGGATTTTCACCGGATCAGCGTGACTTGGCCCATCCCTTATTTCCTCAGTTCTGCTCAAAAGAAGGCCGTTGTACAAAGCAGTGCCCACAAATTCTGCCTCTTGGTGCTTTCTGCACCCAACGCTAACCTGTGAAACGAAATGCAAGTAGTCACAGCAAAGAGGACCGGCAGCAAATGTTATTATTGAGCAGCTCAACTGATCAATCCAGAGCCTAAATATCAGGGTGATGGATGCTTTTCTCTCTCTTTCTGTTCTGCATCACT
This sequence comes from Gymnogyps californianus, assembly GCF_018139145.2. Taxonomy (NCBI): domain Eukaryota; kingdom Metazoa; phylum Chordata; class Aves; order Accipitriformes; family Cathartidae; genus Gymnogyps; species Gymnogyps californianus. The sequence continues at coordinate 1,518,966 of NC_059477.1, read as the reverse complement.
GGCAACGCAAGTTTTGCAGACCGAGTTACAGTCTAAGCACTGCCACGCAAGTCCACTGCCTCCGCTACCTTGCACCGATTTCCCTGAGCAGAAGCTGATGAGAAAAGAAAAGAAAACATGCAGGGAGCTAGCAAATCTTCACGTCTCTGAAAGCGTTAGACTTCAACGGTGAGCTAATTCTGCATTGACCGATGGCACCAAAGAAAAGCAAATCTGAAAGCAAACAGATTTCTCTTGGGGAAAGGCAACGCGTTTTACGCACAGGTTTTGCAGGGTAAAACCAAACTCTCAGAGTGACTTTGTAGGCAGCAAAGTGTCTGCAAAAACAGCACCTTCTGAGTCATCAGCTGTGATCCTCGTGCACGTATCTGCCAACTCCAGCAAGAAAACCAGCTTTCGTGCTCTTGGGCGTGTTGGAGCTGCAGATTCAGGCCGGCTCTGCGAGAGGGAGCTCCATCCCCCTCTGGCTCCTGTCTTCCCAGGACACGTTATCCGAAATCCTCCCGCGGAGTCCGATTCCTGGCACGGACGTGGGAACAGGAAGGAGCCCTGAGAGATGTTCGGGTCCCAGCCCACGTCCTGCAAAGAAACACCAGGGCTGCCCAGACAAGGGAGCAGATTTTTCCCACCCCCCCCAAAAAAAAGGCCCCTAGCACGGTGCTTTCATTTGAAACTTGCCGTGAATTCAATTTCCTTGCCAAGAGGTGGGGGTAAGAGGGGAGAGGATCTGTCATGCACGAGTGCTCCCCGCTACCCTTCTCACAGAGTCCTTCATCCTTCTTTTTCTCAAAAGGAAAAAAAAAAAAATTGGGAAAGAATCAGGAATTGCTTGATAATATAAGTAAAAAATGTACGTATTCTCCACACCCTGATTTTCTCTGCTGTCCCCTTTCTGCTGACAGGGAGACCCTCCTAAAGGAAAAGCAAAAAGGAGCAAGGTAAAGGAGTGAAAGAACTTGTCCCCAAAAACATTTCTCTGGTTTTCTTCTAAACTTAGGAGACTTTTATGTGAGTATTTCAAAATGAGGGTTTGGGTGGGGTTCCCTTCTTTGTAAGAGGTAAGAAATAAAAATACAAGAAGTAAGATTTCTTCCACATTTAATTGTTCCCTGAAAAAATGTGGGGAATCTGAAAAAAACTGGGAGTTTTACATTAATTTCCAAATTAAAAACATAGAGTATCAACATGTCATTACTTCCTCCTTGCTGTGAAACACTAAGGAGAAAATATTGAAAACTGTAACTTCCAAAAAACGATCATCACGATTTTTGTCTGAGATGCGTTTTCCAGCAAAAACCAAAAACAAAACCTAAAAAAAAAAAAGGGAAAACAAATCTTATCAGTGACATGTTTTGGTCCCCGCTCTCCAACAGGCTCTTTATTTTTAACCCCAGAGATTTGTATCTGGGTCAAGTGTACGACCAATCGCCCTCCTCCCACAGCGCAAGATTGAGCCTATCGTTCCTCAGGTTAGAAATGCATTTTGCAAAACTCTCTTTGGGTCGGCGATTAGACTGAGTTCAAGGCCAATTCATATTCCATATGAATCGGTTGGTCCAGTCCTAGTGACAGCAGCCAGAATATCAAATATACGACAAAACTGGCCTGCTTAATGATATTTAAAACATATGGCACAACAACGTACCCCGCATTTCCATAGCTTCACGTGTGTGCGTTACTGATACGCCTTGCATTATAATGAAAATATTAGTACACGTTGGATTGCCGTCCCCCTCCCCCTTCCCTCCACATGGAAGGATTTCGTCATGTGTCTGCTCCGGTCTGATTTTGTTATTCATCTGTGCTGAGTGCCTGACAGATGTTTGCTTGCAAATTTCTAAATTGGTCTGCGCTGGCCTCGCTTTGCTCCCGCTGCATTCACCAGGCGTTTTACCCCACTGCGTATGGGGAGCAATGCTGCCTGCCCGCTCCTGCCTCCTTCCCGCTGCAGGGAGATAAACCCGTACAGCAGCTGTGAGCTACAGTGCTGGGAACATGCACTGGGAGAAAAAAACAACCACCACAAAACATCCCAGCTCATTCCTCTACGTTCATGGTCTCCAGCCACGCAGCAGAATGAAAATGAGGTGCCCAGGCTGGAAAGCTCTTGCATGAAGCCCGCATCTGAGGGCTGGGAGGAAGGGTCTGGGGGCATCGGGGTTCATAGGTGGCCCTTCAGCATCGACCGACTGAGCACGTCTGACCTGTTGATCGACCCAAAAGTGCCACTGAAAAAGCCCACTCTGCTGTTAGCAGGCTCGCATCATCACCAGAAAGCACACGAAAGCCGTTTCCTCCAGGGTCCCACGCATCTCCTCAATTGCACGTTCTGTTTCTATGTACCTTTGCCAAGGCAACACCAACCTTGCAAAGATTTCAGGTTAAAAACTCCCTCCATCTTCGTCCACAGAAGTATTTTTGTACCAAGAAAGAAGACTATATTAAAAGAGCAGTCACGCTTTGGGGCTTTCGAAATTGTTGTATCAGTGAGGTCAGGCTGAAGATTCATCTTTTGTAATACTTGCAGTAAGCACTGCTGCATATACCCTTCTGCTTTCCCCCAAATAAAACTTTTCATGCTTGTGAAAATTTCCTTTAGGAAGTTCTCAATTTCCTTGAAAACAAGTTGTTTATTTTCAACGAACTCATTTTTTTTTTTCTATTTGCTTTCTGAATCAGTTTTTCAGCATGTGCCCCCATCAAAAAATCAGATCCCACTGAAAAAAAAAAACCCAACCCCAAAACCCAAACCAGGGAGCAACCCTAATTACAAAATATCACTGGGCTCTGGTTGCACAACACGCTGTGAGACGCTGACGTTTCTAGCTTTTAATTTAGGCTTTGCCTCGTAAGCTAGAAGGTATGTGTCCCACCAGCCCCGCCAAAGGTTCAGAAAGTGCTGTTTGTGCTTATGTGCTGTTGAACTGGAGACCTTGGCTCTTCATTAGCCACCCAAATCTCACAGTTCCCAAGGGGAGGCCGACCCAGGGCAAACCAGGGTCAATGGAAGTGTTTCCATCACCCTGCCCAAGGCTGCTCATCGCCCATTTTATTTTCGGTGCAACCAAGCTCGCTCTGTTCTGCTCGGGCTTATTTCCCTGCTTAAGCAGAGAGAAGAGCTTTCCAGCGGAGAACATGGTTTTACGGAGGTGAGGTCTGAGTAAAATGGCTGTTCACGTGCCTGCGAGTAGCTTGGTGCTTGCGGGGGACTTTGCACGGAAATCAGGTGGCTTTACTGGGATTTCTCAGAAATGTCCCACCTGCCTCCTGGTGAGACCCCAGAAAATAAAGAGTGACTGAAAGCATTTCCCCAGTTTCACTGTGGATTTGTGCTGTCCCCAGGACATCGCTCTTGAGCGGAAGCTCTTTTACATGAGCAGGACGGTAAAGGGACCTCGTAAACTGGGGATCCCCGAGGGACTCCTGTTTTCTTCCCTCCCCAGTCCTTCCAGCAGTTAACGGATCATCTGTCCTCCCGCTTGGATGAGAGAATGTTTCCACCCAAAATCGGTTGCACCTCCCACTCTATTCTCTACTGCCCTCAAGAAAACGGCTTATCACACTGCTTTACCCTTCCCTTTCAATCAGCTGAGCAATTCTGGGAGCCTTCAATGGCGTCCTTATCCCAACCCCGAAATAACTACCTCCCAACGACGGTGGAACGACAGAAGAGCTGCACTAAAATCCCACCAGACGCATCTATTGTCAGAGCCCATGGCAACTTCGACAGCTAGGTGCCTCCAATGCTAATTCTTTCTAAATGAAAGGCTGCATACTGGCATACTGAAAATTGAGCCTTTGAAGCCAGCACACAGCTCCCCGACCTATTATTGCTTTTTCAGATATACTCCACTATATCAAAATTATACAGATGGTTCTGTCACGAGTGCAAAAGCAATGGTTTCAGTGTCTTCCCCACATAAGAAACGTAAGCCAGCTTATACAAAGGATCTTCCAGTTATATTTCCTCCATGTGTTATTTTTATGTATCTCCCAGGGAAATGCAACTGGAGAATTTGAATTTAATAAGTGTGGGATATGGGGCACTATTAAGTCTTCAAAGCACAATCAAGCAACAGTGATGGATCAAAGGCCTACAAAAATATTGCAAGAAATTATTGGCCCTTTAGGAGACCGAGACACGACAAATGCCTACTGGATTCGTACTTCAGCCCCCTTGGGAGGGCAGAATTATTAAAGGTCGCTGTAAAGCCTGCTGAGAGCAACATAAAGTTTTCTGCTGACTTTGCAAGTTGCGGATCAGACTCCGAGTCACCTGATAGAGCATATAGTGGAACTGACAGTAAACTTTATCTTTGCCAAAAGTGCAAAAGAGAAGGAAATGAAACATCACAGTAGTATTGATGCCAGGAAAAAAAAAAAAGAAAAAATCACTAAGCTTAACTGATAATGAAAAAGCTGGGGGAGGTTCAGGCTGAGGACAGGTATGCTTTATAGCTCTCCTCCTTCAACAATTAAATGCAAGTTAAAAGACCTCTTGAGCTAAAATACACAAAAACGCAATACTTTGCAATCCACTACAGGTTGTGGTGCTCGCCCTCGTGGCAAAGAGAGCTACTATGCAGTGTTATTGTTTTAATTCAAGGATTGGATAACGTGGAAGCTAGACCATATCCTTAGGCTGCAGCTGCTGCCCATGTCACCTCCTGAACTGGGGTGCTCCTGGAGAAGGTTTGAGCACAGGCATCACCCCCTTAATTTCAACGCAATGACTTATATGCTTGAGGTTGACCCTATAGGACGTTGTTCTCTCCCACAGAGACCAAAACACGCCCCACCATCAAGAGCGCAGTGGTGCATCCAGCCCTGTAATACACCTTATAGCTTCACCAAAAGGAATATTTCTCAAGCCCACTTCTCATCTGTGATGTTGAAGGTAGGATGTGGGCAGCTGGGACAGACAAATTAGAGCCCAGCTTCTTACACTACTGCTGGAGCACTGCTTCCCACCATCCAATCCCAACACAGCAAGGCTCAGGATAATATTGAGCAAGTCACCCTTGCCCAGTGCAGAACACCAGGGATGCAATGGAGCAAGGCATCAATGGAAGGAAGGAAGGATACCCTGACTCCTGGATGCGGCAGGCTTGGGAGGTTAAAATACCTGCTGCCGCACCCAAACACGCATCTTCCTTGACACTACACGTGCAAATCCACAGATGCTTTGCAGGAATGCTCTTCTTTGTGCCTTTGAGGTGCGCAGCTGTTTCCCCGGTAATTTCGTTGCCAGTGCTTCAGCTACTACACACACGTTCCTTTACGCCAGCTTTGGGGTCTATACAGTCGTGTGTTTACAACCAGATCTGCATCAAGAAGACTTGTTCATGATGTCTCAACAGACAACATGGTCTACACAGGTAAAGGTTGTTACTCTTGAGAAAACAGCCCGTTCACTTAATATTTCTGGAACAACAATCCAAAACCAACGATACTAATTTATGAATTTTTATGGTTGCTTCCTTTAAATTCTACCAACCTTAACGTTTGAGAATTTGTTTGTTTGGGTTGGGCCTTTTTCACCTAATTGTTTTTGAAAGAAATGATGGGTCTTTCCTGCTTTTTCTCCCCAGATCTCACTAGGAATGTCGAGCCTGGTTTCCCCTGGATTTGCTGAGGCTCCCAGAAGTGGAACTTGATCTTTCAGGGTCCAGTTGAGTCTTTAACAAAGCTATCTTTTCTCCTCAAAGTTTATTCAGGTGCTTGAGTTAAACAGGTGTTGGTAAAGACAAAGAAAAAAGCAGAAGTTTTAATCAGTCTAAGAAAAATAGTTTCCTCTCTCAGCTGAGCAGGTTTGGTTGACTGTCCCTTCTGATGTTGTAAGTGTAGCTACTCAGTGATTTTTTAATTTTTTTTCCTTAAATGGAAGATTTCAACCTTTCAGCATCAAATTAAATACCAAAGTGGAGCCAAATCAGCTGATAACCAAGCAATTTGATCAGAAGGTACCAGCCCATTGCTGCGGCAGAATGCAAAGGGATGCACTGGCTTTCTGTGTCCACTCCACTCGTGGCCAGGCAACCCAGAACATGGCAAGCCCTCTCCTGCTCAGCTGCCACGGTCTATCAGGGATGTCCAAAGCAGGGAGCAGGGGCAGCAGGCAGCTAAAGTACTTGGGCACACAAGTAAACCTAAATTGCAACACGCGGAGGTAAAGGAGTCAGAGTTAGGGTGCCTGATTTTCCAAAATAAATCGTATTTTCCTGGGAATGTTGGTATATTTCACAAAACATTGTTCTATTTAGAAAACAAACGTTTTCCCCTCAATAACTAATTCTGTCAGGTTTTTCTTTATCTACTTGGCAAGAAGTTCACCAGTCACCCAGGGGGTTCTCCAAGACGATACCCCTTCCCTCTTCTAGGCCATTTAAATACATAAAAGCAAGACACAAAGGACCTAAACCATCTCGCTTTACTTCTCGGTTGATATCCAAGGGATCCTCACCAGGTCCCACCCTCCTGCTAAGACACTAAACCACTGAAGACATTAAACAGCACCATCAACCTTCAAAGAGCGTGAGCCACAGCTCTCCTGGGGCTACGGGTTAGTCCCATATTCTTCAAACAAAAAGCAATAAGCAGGCTGGGGGCTGGGATCCGTATTTTGTCCTGTTGCTGTGGGAACATCAGTAATGTCTAAAGGCCCACAGAGAGCACAGAGAAGCGCTGTTGGGAAAGAACTTAATAAAAAGTTAAAATGTGGTTAAAACAGATGGGTAAGAAAGGAAGAGTGGCTATGATTTTTGAGCAGTGTCTCCAAGAAAGGGAAAACAAATTATAGGCATTTGGTTTTTTCCATCAAGGTATGGGAGAACAGCTGCGATTTGGCTCATAACCAGCTCCATAGCTTTTGAGGCAGAAGGTGTAGCTCCCTGGTTTAAGGAGATGAATATTAGGGGAGGTTTAGCCCAATTGCTTGAGTTGGCCCAACGGTGACAATGACCCAACCAGTAGAGCTCTTCCTTTCTAATACAGGAAACCAAGGTCCCATCTCTAGGATCCCACTACCAGGCTAATGGGGAGTGGGAACACTTCAAAGGCAGGACTTTTCACCTCTGGGAACCACGATGAATGACCTGTCACTCAGCAGCGACCCATCCAGCCCATCAACAAGCGCTGCTAATGAGCTGTCCAGTCTCCCTTAATCACAAGACATATGCAACTTGATACATGGCCTCAACTATGGCTTAAACCCTGGAAGAAATGATTGGAGAATTACAGTGCTGTGGGATGAGAAATGAGGACAGATGTTGTCCATTTTTATCCAGGCAAAGGAGGGCTCCAGGGTTTGCCAACTATGAGTAGCTCGGGTATCAGCCAAAGCCAAGGTAAAGTTCAGAGCTGGCCAAAGAGATTACAAATGGTTTATTTTAACTGACCCTATCCTCTTCTCCTTGAAAATTCAGTTTTTCTCACTTCAGAAACCTTAACAAGTTTCCCCTTGTTTTGCCCTGGCATTCAAAATTGTGATTTTTCCAAATTCTGACAATTCCAAAAACCCCAGTGGGCTCCAGCACAGCTGTTCCTGGAGCTGTTCTGGGGCCACCAGCAGATTCACCCAGCTCCTGGGAGGGGTTTGCCTTCTCCAGGCTATCTTATAGTTATCTGTCCTAGTTCATCGTTTTGGCTTTGCCTCTACCCAACACTGGAACTGCAAAATGCTGTACCTTGGTGGTTAAATTCTAGAGGTATCCTCAACAGTTAAAACTTAGTTGGCTGAGGTTCAGGGCAATGAATCCCTCCTCTCTGTGTGCATATCTGTTGAGCGATACACCCAGGCAAACAAAGCTCCTTCTAGATCTGCCTTCGCACACATCATGCAATTTTTCAGGTGGCGTCCATGCAGTTAGGAGGCATTTCTCAATCCCTTCTGGCCAGCAATAAGGAGACGCGTCACCAGTGCCACGCGTCCCCCTGACATAGCGTTCAAAGTGGTTTGAGTGTAGATGGGGAAAGCTGATTTGTAACATGCTTTGAGAAAGATTCTTATGTGGACCCACGGGGAAAATCATTTATTTCAATGGCAGTATAATTACACCAGGGCTTTGCTTTCCAGTACCTTGCAGCTATCTTTTCACCTCACAACGTAGTTAACTACAAGGCTGATTTACCTCTAGGGTCCCGGTTAATCCTCAAAACTACTGAAATGCAGGAATACAAGCAACAGTACTTTGGCCTTTTTCTTGGTGGGCTTTCCGGCCATGTGAATTCACAGTAACTATGGGTTTCAAGATGTGTGAAAAGAGTAATTGAACCACGGACTACTGTGCTCACCACTACAGTCAGCGCTTGGATCCAAAACAGGAGACGGACAAAGGAGCATGGTGTTTGCAAAGGCAACCTGTGCCCAGCAGGAACAGTTTTCACCCTGGGATCCTGCCGACCCCTTCAGAGGGGACTGTGGAAGGCGTCTAAGAGAAGCGAGTTACAAGCCTTAAATCTGCTTTATGGGGTCAGTGCCTTCCTTGCATTGTTTCCGGGGCTTCGTGGATTAAAGACAACAGCAAAGCACTGACCTGAGGCCGTCAACTTCTGCAGACCTGTTTTGTAATCCACAGGGAGAGGATCCACCATGAGGACCCAGAAAAGACAGTCCCTCTCTCCATGGCCTGGACAGGGAGATGAGATCAGTCTCCCTACACCAGTGTCAGCCTGGCCAAATCCTTCCCAGACCACGGTCTGCACTTGCACTGCTAAATCCAACCAAAGTTTCATCTCAGGAGCAAGCCCTGGCTCCTCGGTGGAAGCAGTTCTCCATCTTCTGGAGATGGAGAAGCTGTCAAGCAATGCTAAATACCAGAAGCCAAACCTGATGTTGTTTTGAATATACCTGCCTTGAAGTGGGTGTTGCAGTCCAAAAAAAAAAAAGATGGACAGAAGCCTGACCCTTCCCAGCAGTGCCCAAATGCTGTTGGAACAACCATGGTTTTGGATTCTCCTTGATGTTGGTGGGAAGCCCTTCCTTCCTCATTTAATGAGGCTGGAGATGGGGGAGGAAAAGGCAAGGAGAACAAAATATTTCACATGCTTTGATTTTCCAGTTCATGAAACAATATTTTCATTTTCCCTAGCCCAGGTTTTAAGCTACAGTTACTACTGCTGCAGCCGCAATTAATATTTCACCTTCCAAAAAGAGGAAAAAAAAAATATCTGTCTTCCTCGTGGATTCCCAGGGAGACATTCCGCTCCGATCTGCAATTAGTGGTGGCCTTGGGTAAATGATCTAAAATAGAAATGTTATTTTTGGAATCATGATAGCTACTACTTTTTACTCCTCCAAATGCCAGTTCTTCTTTTTGCTTTGCACTATCATTAAAAATAGAACACACAATTGCAATGCCACTGCCTTTTGGTTTCTTCCTACAGCAGGACACACGCTATCTTCTCAATGCTACCGACATGAGAAATTACAGGGATTTCTAATCTTGCCAGCAATCAAAAATCAGACCTGAAACACTGCACCCAGCATTCAAGGCAGAACTGTGTTGGTCTACGTTATCCTTGTCCTACTGACAACAGAGCTTGGACGACCAGGAGATGTGAATGGTCCTCCAACAGCTTAATGCTTGAGACTCCAATCCAAAACCTGTCGAAGCCACTGAATAGCTCTCTTCTTATTTCAGAGGGGGTTCAGATCGGAATTTCAAGCCTGTATTTAGCATATACCTAACTTTAAACACCTGCCTGTGTCCCACAGAAGTTAGTAGGACTCAGATACACCTGTCTTCTCCAAGGCACGCTCCAGTGCTTTGCAGAAGCCGGGCCTCAGTTAGAAAAGCTGTGAATTACCATGCATTTTAACAATCTGACTCACCATAGTATTTTTTGAAAGTTATGCATTTATCATTATTACACTGTAGACAGTTTGTCCTGACGTTATACACAGCAAACAAAGCAAGCTTGGGAAGGATGGCCCTTGCAATTCACACCTTGCTTGGTCAAAGTTTGGATGGAGCTGCCACCTTCACAAAGGAGATGGACGAAGGGCCTGTAGGGCTTTCTTAGGAGAAAGAGATGTCCACTGGGAAGATCATTCTCCTGTGAAGCCTTCCCTAAAAAGGTCCGTATTCCCCACCTCCTCAAGCACAAAGCTGAGGAAGCCAGATGGAGCCATCAAACCACGCACGGGGAGAAGCTGCCACCTTGCTCCCCGCGGGGCAAGCATCGGCACACCCAGCTGCCCCAGCAACGCCTTTGCAAATCAAAAGCACGCCTTGACCTTGACTGCATTTATTGGCAGGATTAGCGAGCAACAGAACCCGCTGTCCCCGGGTCAGCCTCTCCTTTGCTTGTGTCTGCTGCTCTGAGGGTTTATAACTGAGGAAGCAGAAAGGAAGAGCGGGCACTTCAGCTGGTAACAGTTCAGAAACAGATGTACATTCCGGCACAAAACTCCGACGTTACCGTATCCAATTCCTTTGAAACCGTGCTCTGCTCCAACTGTCTTATCCCTAAAGCCTTGCTCTCCTTACCTCCTGCCTCTTATCTGCTCTGCTCGCTCGCCGCTCCTTTGCTTTTGATTATAAACTTGTCACTGCAGGGTGAATGCTTTGGGAAACATCCGCCCGCCGCGTCTGGCCACTGCTGCGGTGCAACGCGAAGAATAAGGAAACAAAGCCCACAAAGCAGAAGTGCAAGGCGAAACACGACTGCCTTTGCAAAGACAGCATGTGGAAGATGCACGCACCAGGTCGCATTTAGTGGTTGCTGCACAAGCACTAAGGAATTATCCTCTAAATCACACCGAAAGCAAGGGAAAAAAAAAAATCAGCTTCTTAGAGCTGGCTACAGTAGAGGCCATTCAACGCTGGATGCAATTTACAACGGGGACATTTCTGAAAGGGGAAATGATGCTTTTCTCTATAGCAGTAAGTAGTGAGGAGGAAGAAGGCAGTAAGCACAACAGCATCTTTCTTCTTTCAGTTTGCTCCAAAACTTTGCATCCCTGGCAGCTCCCCCAACAGAGGGGAGCTGGAAGAGCAGTCTGAGCGCGTTGAAATGCTATCGCCTTTACTGCCAGGGCACCCAACCTTTCCCCGCTTCCTACTGCGGGCGGAGGGAAGGGTGGCAGGAGGCAGAAATCCAAATGCTCTCCTCCACGGCGCAGAGGGGCTGACGGGTGATTTGCTGGCCAAGCCCTGCCAGGGGGGCAACTGGACCACAGGCTTCCTATGGAGAATAAGCACGGCCCCCAAAGCCCAGTCTGTGTTCATTGTTTCCCTCTAACAAGAAATTTTAGGAGCCTGGTAACGGCTCCTAACAGCAGCAGCATCATAGTGGATGTCACATTTAAACACGGCATTAAACTTTCACCAAAACTGTTTTTCATATCGCAGTTTTTATTTCATAACCTCTTTCCCACCCTGCTGTGGTAGCAAGAAGGACGCATCCACCCCATCCTTCTTTGCCAGCGGTACCTTCGTACCACATGCCTCCCCCACAAACCTCTCAAAACTCCCTCTTCCTTCAGGAAAGCCAGATCACATTTCACCCGGCTCCGCGCACACGTAGACCATGCCTTTGGTCTGCTCCAAGGGAAGATATTTGCAGTATTGTCAACACTGTACTTAGGTCTGGCACTAAGTACTGCTAGGGGACTCGGCAGCCGTAAAGAGTACGCACATACACAGCAGCTCTGGAGCGATGCTTGTTGGAGCCGGGCTTATAGACTTCATAATTATGACACAGCCGAGTTTCACCATAAATTTCCCCTAATGAAGCCTGCCTGATAGTAAAAAGCTTTGCACATTTAGAGGTTATGCACAGCGACAGTCCCCTTAGGGAGAAATCCTGCCTCGCTTTGTCGTGCAAACACTCCTTCGGGTTCGTTCGCAGAAGCCAGGCAGGAGGCTGGGGCTGTTCTTTTATTTATTTAATAAAGCCATGGCGTGCAGAAGAGCGAGGGGCTGCTCTGCCGTGGGACCCTGCTCCTGCTCTGCACCATGCAGCCTGGCCGAGAGCACGAGGAGCAGCAGCCGCTCGGCTGGGACCAGGACTGTGCCATGCGGCCGCATCCTTTTGGCACCGCGGCTCCAGCGTGATGCCCAGGAGCTGCGTGTCTCCTGCCGCGCTTGTATGGGATGGGCCCAGTGGTTATCACAACTGCAGAAAGCCTGTGCCAGCTGAGAACTGGGCATTTTGAGATACATCCACACAGTCCGCCCCCAAAACCCCTCTGTCCCCAACCCTCGGAAGAACCAAGTCCCACCCCATGGGAACACCTCACTCCCCGGGAAATCAAGTCCTGCCTTCGGTGGTCACAGCAGGGCAAAAGGAAGACGCAGAATAAGTATTAACACACATGTCAGCAGGGCAGGAGGAGAGGAGAGGCAGCAACGAGCGGCTCTGCTCACTTTCGCAAGCTCGGGTCCGCTCCCCTTGCTCCTGGTGCTCTCAAACACAGCCCTGCTCCCTCCCCGAGCAACCTATAGCACCTTTGGGCAGTGCACTCCGGGTGCTCAGCCCCGCAGCCCACCTGCCTTCCCGTGCTCCATGCATCCCTGCAAATCCACGGCGGCTTACCACCATGAATGCGGTGCAAGCACGGAAGAGCCGGTGCCGTTAGCAGGGAACCTGTTCGCTGGGAAAACGGTGCTCTTTGCAGCTGGAAAGTGGAGGTGCCCCTCCGGTCTTCAGCGATGGCTTCTCTTAATACTTGCAAACGATCCCACGCACTAAGAAGAGGAGACTTCTAAATACCTCAAGTACAAACCAAATACCCCTTACGAGGGGCGTTTTGCCCTCCGAGCCGCGGTTTCACATCGGCACCACTATCGACGGAAGTTTATTTCGCTTACGGGACAGGCGAGGGGCTGTTACTCAGGTTCCCCCACTATAAATATCGCTTGCCCTCACTCAGCCAAGGATGCTATCTGCCTTCGGGTCCATGGGGCTGGCAGTCACCATCCCAGCCCCCTGTACTCGTGGACCTCCAGGTCGCAGATGCAGAGCAGTTGCCAACCCTCGGCCCCAGCCGCCAGCCCCGAGCCCTTCTGGAAAGCTGGCTTTGGGGTGCGAGTGGCAGAGGCACCCGTCCTGTCTGACTCGCCGGGGTCTTAAATTGGATTAAAAAAAAAAAAAATCTATTTGCAGAACTGCCTCGCTTTCCGACTTCTGTGCTGCACCTGAAAACCTTTCCTTTTGAAAGCAAACACAGGCTCTCCCCAGGGGCTGCCTGGGGAAGTCTTTCCACTATAAACATTACCTACCAGTAGTGGAGTCAGCCCCAGGCAAGCCAAAATTCCTTCTCCTACCAAGGAACACTTTCCAATCAAACCAGACATTATTTTTTCCATTAATGAGTGTTGATACCTACTGGAAAACTTTGCAAAGCAATCCACTCCAAACTAATTCTTCTGATACAACATCTACAATTTTACGAGTTTCTTTTGTCTTATTTATTTTTATTATTATTGTTTTATTTTATTTTCCTGCTCCGTATTGAAAACATGATCTTTGCTGCTCAGGAATGCGTCTGTTCCTGCAATTTGGGCTGTAACTGAAATCAGAGGTCCAAATCTGATTTTACTCTGCCTTAGCTCCACGGAAGCAAGCAGAGTTTTCCCACATTTTCCCTGGTGTGATGGAGAGGAAAAATAGATCCATCGTCTTCTGTTTGATACATCAGAAACCCTGGAGCTGCTACCACAATTTTCATGCGCTGGGATACCACGATTTCAACAGCAGGATATTCTGGAGGAAAAGGCGTCCTCCTACCTACCTCGGCTCTTGCTTCCCCCAAAAGTACTATTTAGTATTTGACGGGGGGGGGCGGAAAAAGCAGGGAGAAAAATAGCAGGCAGATGGGCTGCATGGCCAGCATCGCCTCTCTGGGGTATTCTCCACGGGGTTTTCTACAAACTATTAGCTGCTTTCCAGATGACCCATAGTTTGGGCTCCACTGAGTTAGTCCAGGAGGGTCTTCCCGTGCCCCGCACAAGTAGGGGGGCTTGAAGGGGCTTCCCCCGGCTGCCCCCAAACCTCCACCCTTCCCGCAGCTCAGCACGCCCCGGGGGACTTCTGCCACCCTGAGGTCACCCTGTGGGACCGGGAGGCAGGTCCCCACCCCATCCCCGCAGGGCAGGGGCTTTGGGGAGCAGGGTGCTGCGAGGGGCAGCTCGCAAAAGGGCAGCAGGGGGTTTGCAAGACCCCCAGCGCTGGGGGGGGGGGGGGGGGGGGCGGTGTGTGTGTGTGTGGTTTGTGTGCAAAATAAGGCACCGTTTTGCAAAAATGGGGCATCTTCTTGGGCGTGCAAGGGCTTGCACGCCCTTGCACCCCGATTCGGGCAAGGTACCGCTGCAGCCTGGCCATGGAGCACGGAGCGGGACCCTCGGCAGCATGGGCTGTGAGGCAGCCTGCAAGCGCTCAGCAAGCAGACCAGCACCCCAAAAAACCCTGGCGCGGGGAGGGGGGGTGGTACCCTAGAGGGGTGCCGCAAATTCAGCATCTACGGGGGTGGCGGGGGGTGTGTGTGTGTGTGTGTGTGTTTGTCGCCAGCTATCTTTTATTCGAGGTGCATTCCCAAGATTTTAGTTAAGTGTAACATAAAACTGTGAAAGTTTAGCAGGGGAAAAGCTTTCCTCCCACTGACCTGGCTGGCCAATCAGAAGGGAGCCCCGCACCTCCCTCACTTCTGACAACTATTTAGCAACTGAGCTCAGCTAAAGTTTCCAAAAAGTTAGAATAACTTCCTCTCTCCAAGACCTCAATTTTTTGCACAACCCCGGTCCTTGAAATAAGAGCCCTTCAAGCAACCTGGAAAACGTTTGGTCAGCAAAAAAAAAAAAAAAAAAAACCAACCAAAAAAAAAAACCAACCCAAGCCCTCCTGTTTTTCCAAAGGATCTGTCTCAGGAATTTAAAGCACATTTAAGACACACACACACTCACATAACATAAGGAGGGGGGGAAAGCCTCTTCCCCTCCCCTTCTTGCAGAAAGCATGGAAGAAAGCTCCAGTTCTCCTGTTTCCCCTGTGGATAGCTTGGGGACCAGTGAAGAGGAGCTGGAAAGGCAGCCAAAGAGATTTGGCAGGAAGAGAAGATACAGTAAGAAGTCCAGCGAAGATGGCAGCCCCAACCCAGGGAAGAGGGGGAAAAAGTCCAGTCCCAGCTCCCAATCTTATGAAGAACTGCAGAGCCAGAGGATCCTGGCCAATGTCAGAGAGAGGCAGAGGACTCAGTCGCTCAATGAAGCTTTTGCTGCCTTGAGGAAAATCATCCCCACTTTGCCCTCTGACAAACTCAGTAAAATCCAGACCCTCAAGCTGGCGGCGCGGTATATAGACTTCCTCTACCAGGTGCTACAGAGCGACGAGATGGACAGTAAGATGACGAGCTGCAGTTACGTGGCTCACGAGAGGCTGAGTTATGCCTTCTCCGTATGGAGGATGGAGGGAGCGTGGTCCATGTCGGCCTCCCACTAGCCACCGCCCGGGCCGGGCGAGCCCAGCTGCCGAAGGGGTAGGTACCGATTTCTCTTCTCGCGGATGATGCGCCGCGTCCGTCTGGCTGCGGGATGGGGCGCCCGCGGCTCCCTTCGCCAGCCCGGCTTTGCCGCGAGGCTCGGTCCTGCCTGGGGAGAGGGGGCACGGCTTGGCGGGGCACGGGGATGCTGCTGGGTGAGGGGTTTGGGGTCACCGACTCGGAGGTGAGATGGGCAGTGTAGATGTGTCCGGCCCCCTCCCGCTCCCCCGCGCCTGTGAAAATTCAAAAACAAAACAAAAAAAAAGAAAAAAGAAAGTTCCAGGCAGGGAAAAATGAAAAAAAAATCAGCATGTTTCTGCTCTGTGGGGATGGGGGAGCCGAGAGGGGACCGGCGTTGAGAGCTGGCTGATGAGGGATGGGGGGGAAACCATCGCTGCATGAGATTTGCCAGAAAGCGCTGCTTCGGGGAAGGGTTTTAAGAGAGGAAAAGGCGATCAGTACAACTGGCTGACAAGGGGATCCGAAACAGCTGCCGCCCCAACTCCACGGGCGCCTGCGCCCGAAAAACCCGGTGCCGAGCCATCGGCTCCCAGGGCGGCCGCATCCTCTCCCGGTCGGGGGGGGGGGGGAACCAGGGGGTCCACAGGACCCAAGCGGGGTTCGGCGACGAGTTCGCCCCAGGTTGCGTTTCTCTTAAAAGAAACGAGCAGCAGATGTCGGCTGCAACCCCGGGGCTGTGCCCCTTCCCCCTCACACAATAAAAAGCAAACAAAGATAGAAGAAACTTCGCCAAATTTTCGTATTTGTTCGGTTTCCCTTCCCCAAAGCGTCGGTAAAGCAAACACTGGTGTTAGATGTAGTTTCTCATTTACTCTCATCACTAAACCCTTCCTCATCATTTTCCATTAGCAGAAAACTACTTCCTCTTAAGTTGCCTTTGTAATATTCGGGGAGGGAGGAATAAACAGTAAGAAAGGAGAGGGGGAAAAAAAAGAGGCCCTTAATAACACCCTCATCTCAAGCTAATTAAGCGGAGCAGCTCTGCGTTGTGTCAGCCAGAGTTTGCATACGGCCCGTCGCTCTCTGGGGCTCGGTACATAAAGCAGAGCCCGCGAACCCATTTCACCAAGCAAACACTCAAAAGGGAAATTCGCTCCCCCCTTGTAACGTCGCGCGTGATGTAAAATGAAATGATTTCATCATGCGGAGAATCGGCTCCTTAAAGATGAAAAGAAAGTTTATCCCAGCCCATTGGCCAGGCTTTTTTAAAGAGGAAAATCCATCTTTGTTTTAGCAGCAATAAACAGCCCGTTTAAAAAAAAAAAACCAAAACCAAAACCCAAACACCTTGATGCAACTGCAGTACCTTGTTTGAAAAAGCCAGAAAGTGTTCAACCAGGACTTACTAGTGGTGTAAAATGCAGACTTAAAACCATTTTAGAAACCACTTCAAGCAAATGTTTCACTTGCGTCCTGAAACGGTTTGTGTTTTGGTGCTGCAGTTAAGGTTTCCATGCAATCTTCTAGGGAGCCCCCAAAATGTTAGGCTGTTCAAAAATTGGTTACTCTATCCGTTGCACAAGCTGTCCGTTGTTTAGTTTTGTTTAAATAGGTAGCACTGCTGTTGTGGGTTTTACGGCTATTGCTGATGTTACTATTTTTTTGCGTGCTGTGCCCTAATTTCAACTGCAAAAAGCCAAAGTCGAGTCGCTTTTTAAAAGGATAAACCCTCCGTTTATAAAACAGAGTGCCTTTTCCCATGCTAACCTGGCTAAAAAAGCTGCAGCAAATAGCTTAAAAAAAAAAAAAACCCAAACCACCACGCAAAAACCCAGGCTTCTTGTCAAAAACAGATGTAAAATGTCCTGAACACATATTTCTTCAGCAGTTTAGATTGGCTGAATAGTAAAGTGCTGGGATGGAACAATGCATTTATTCTGTTGTTTCCCAAATGATGTGCTGCCATTAGCCAATGATGTTTTTAAAACTGTTATCTAATATACAACCATTCCTCTCTATCACACAGTACTTTAGCAGCAAAGCCTGGGGTTGTTTTAACCGTATTTAAAAAAAATCACCGTCGGCTGAACTATTATTAGTGTTGCTCCGACGAGGCAAATTTTATACGTAGATGCTCAGATTGTCCCTGCCCAAAAGAAATTGCGAGCGACATTTCAGACGGCGCGAAAAATCGGGAGGTAGAGCCCAACCCCGGCGCGTTTTCGGTTTGCTTCGGAGCGAATCGGTGTTCGGCGTCTTTGCCGTAACCCGACTTCCAGCCCGGCGGTTAGAGGTGGGTCTTTCCTCCGTGTTTGCGTGCCTTACAGAGGAAGGTCGCCTTTCCCTGCGGCCCCGGACTTTTCCCCCCCCTCTATGCCTCTCCTTTCTGTGCCTGCGTGTGCATGCACACGCGTGCGGTTGAACTGTTGAAAACGTTGTTGACAAATGGCCTGGTGTGGTGCGGTGCGGTGTCAAATTCTATCGTTTATGGCGACAAAAATTACGTCTGCCAGAAAAAAAAAAAAAAAAACCAAAACCAAAAAACGACAAGATCCTCGAGAAACCCTCTAAAATGGGCAAACTTAGCTGGGTGGCGTGACGCGGACTTCTGCGTGGGTCTGTCCTGGCCAGAGGAGTTTTTATGCATAAAAGGGGAGCGGGCTGTGCAGTCTCGATGGCAAAAAAACCCCCCAAACCTTAAGAAATAGCTATCTGAATTTGGGATCAGCTCCTGCCTTTCCTAGAGAGTAGCGAGCACTGCAAACGTTGGGTGAGCACGAAGGGGTGAGCGCTGTTCAGGCTGGATTGTCGCGGCCATCCTCCCTTTTCCCTAGGTTTTTGGGGAGAGATAGGCAAGGAAAGGTTTTCTCCTTGGAGGAACGGTCGTTCCCCTTCGGCTGCAAAAAAAAAAAATATCAGAGGAGCTTTTTGATTAGAAAATCAGAGCCTTGGGAACTGGTGAAATGCCACCTGGCCTCTGCGAACGCCAGCAGGTCACTGCTGCTCGCTCCTCTGGCCACGAGACGTTTTCCTGTTCTGCTCCGCGTAATTACAGACAACTTACTCCGGTAGTTTCGAGAGAAACAGGCGCAGCTTTGCGCTTCGATTAGTGCAAAAGGATGTTTCAAGAGGCACGCGAAGCTGAGCCTTCCTCCCCCAGATCTCCCCATCCTCATCGCCGGCACCTGCGCCCCTTTCCCTTGCAGCCACCTTTCTCTTTTTCCCTTCAAAACGTTCAAGATGCTCTAAACCGCAAAAAAAAATGCAGGAGAAAAGAGAATACGTTCCCTGTTATCCCATTTAGTAGGAAAAATCCTGTCCAACCGGGATGTCAGGAGCATCAGCAAATCGTAAAGGACAATGTAGCCCTAACCCCCATGCCAGTAAGACCAGTCTGCCAGTAAGACCAGTCTGCCCTTCTTCCCACTCGCTGCAGCAGGGCTTGGGATGAGCCCTTTGCCTCCCCTGGGCTGGCACTAATAACGCCTTGCCCATCTTTTTTTGGGCTGGGGAGGCTGCATGCAACGTGTGCGTGCGATACGCAGCCCTCTTACCATTGCCCCTTCAGACTTCCAGGGCTGTTTCCAGTATAAAACGCCAGCATCCTATTTCATTTTGTCCTTAAAGGAGCAAACAGATGTTATCTCTGCTGGCCCTGGGAACAACCTAATTCTATAGTATATGAGAGCAGTATGGTTAACTGGGGGTGTTGTGACACTAGAACGAAGCCCTTTTTGTCCCAAAAGCCCTATTTTTTTTATACGCATCCTTAGAAAAATGTAAATATGTTTTCCTTGACAGGAAGGATTGTAAAGTTTGGTATTTACATTAATAGGCTTGTAGCAGGGGGTTTTCATCTTAGCGCATTTAAAAGCCCAGCAAAATGCATTTTGGATCTTCTGTTTACGTTCCTGTCTTTTCTTGGGAAAGACTAAATCTGTTACACAGCAGACACGGAATACATTGCAGTCAGCCAGAAAACGCTCAGGCTCAGAGACCTTTGAAAGAGAGGGTGCAAGGAAAATGCTCCGGAGAAGGAGACATGCAAAAGACAAATCTGCCATGGGCTAGATGCACATAAACTAATTACTGATCGTAAAGAGTTAGAGACACACATGGTGGAGGGAAAAAATGTTGGATCAAAACCGAAGGACCGCTTAGAAGAGCGGCAAAAGCGTGTTATTACTTAATCCGCCGGAGCCAGGGCTGCGGTAAAAGTCCTGTCGGGAGAGATGTGCATTGAAGGGTCATTAAGGGAACAGTCAAAGGCATACATTGCAGCTAAGTAGACCTAATTTGTCTCCAAATTAGTCATCCTCACACCGGTCATCTGCGCAGAGCAGCTCTAATTTTAAGGGCATACGAAGCATCCTCATTAAAACAGAGGGGAAGATTGCGACGCTTCTCCTTTGCAGCCTCCCTTCACATTCCTTCCTTCAGTGCTTTTTGGGGCATATTTCATAGTTATAGGTAGCGGTGATAAATTAGCCTTGGAGATCACAGCAGCCTCTTACAGAGCCGGGACAGATCCTGTAACCACCGCTGAAATCTCTTCTGGGGACATTTCTTGTCACTCTTTCCCCCTAGCAATATAATTATTTTTATAGCTGTAGCTCTGAGAATCATTTCCATGTGGTTCAGCACGACTTTGAAATCTCCAAGCCTGAAATCTCCAGAATTTATGTCTTGCTGTAGAGCCCTAGGAATAGTTTGATGAGGCCACGAACATGTAAGGGAACGCCACCACAACCCCCGAGCACAAAGCGAGCTCAACATGTAATCAGGGAATTACAGCTGCTGGTCGGGGAAAGCACACATTTCGGGTAGCTTCCCCCCTTCCCCAGGCTTCGCAGAAGATTAGGAAGGGGGGGGGGGGGGAAAAGGCTGATTAAAATAAAGTGCTGTGCCATGGGAAACCGCGCTGGGCCAGATCCTCAGTTGGCTCCGAGCAACCTTGCTAGCTGACGATCCCATCAGACATCTCAGTGGGTTGCTCTAAGCGACTTGGAGAGTGCTATCCACCATCGCTTATGATTTACTTCTTAGGCAAATTTGGAAGTGAGGAAAAACAAGAAGTCCTCCAGCTGGATACTAGCAGCCTCGTGCTAGTTAATGATTAGTTCTCAAGAATTAAAACAGTAGAAATATTTGCCAGGGGAGGGGGGGGAACCCCACCAAAAACCTAGGCACCCCAGCATTTAATTAGATTTGTAGTTATAGAAGATGACCACTTAGCAACAACTAATCATACACAAATAACAAATTAACTCAGCCAGCCAATAAATCAAAGCAAGGCAGCCCTTGCCCTCATACCCGTCTCTTTAACCACTTCCACACCGGACCCGGCCAACAGCAGCCGGTCCACCCAGCCCACGCCAGGGCACAGCAACTGTGCCACCGGCGCCAGCTTTTGCCATGCCCTTGTCCTTCTCCCGGCAAGGGGAGCCAGTTAAGCAGCAAAGAGGCTCTTCTCCAGCAAACATCCCCTCAGCTGGACTTTCTTAGGCTCTGCTCAAGCTCCCTGGCACTTATCACTCTGTGTGCATGCAGATGGGTGTGCAAGGTGGGGATCGGGGCTCTGGTAGCTCTTCGGGATGCGCTTCTCCTCCTGCATTAAAGCAGGGCTTTCTTTGGGGGGTTGACTGGTAAAGTAGAGGATCTCCCTTTGAACTTTTTCCACGATCTGTTAGCCTTAGAGTCCGAGGCTTTTGGTGTTTAGCAGTGAGGAGGGTTTTCCCTTGGGAAGCAGGGGGGGGAAAAAATCAGCCTTTCTCCCTGTGAAAATGAGCCATCACATCACAGGAAGCAGCACCAGGAACCTGGAGACAGGAGGACCTTGCTGGAGGAGCGTGCAAACGGGACAGGGAGGCTTTTGGTACCACTCCCATAAAAAAAACGTTAACTAAGCAACAACAACGGTTAAGCCCTGTTGCTAACAGAGGGTTTCAAAAGAGGCCATCAGATCCCTGATCCCTCCGGAGGGACGGTCCTCCCCGAGCTCTGAGCCTTTTGGGTGGAAAGGGCGTTTCGATCTAAACCTCCGAACTGAACCCAGGAAAGGCAGCACGGACGCTTTCCCAAACCAGCAGCCAGTGGGTGTTTGTCAGCGCACAGGCTTTCGTCCTACCCCAGGGGCTGGGGTCTCCCCGGGAATGGGGCAGCCGGGCACCCCCAAACCTCTCCCAGGGGCTTTTGTTTGTGAGCCTTCACGTAATTTGGGGGTTTGGGGGGTTTTTTGGCAAGGGATGGGAGTTAGGCAGACCTAGTCTCGTGCAGCTTGCAAAAAGTGATCAGACATCAGAAAGAAAATAACCCTTGCGCCCTGCACTATAGGGTGAGCTGGAAGTGAGCTATAGTCCCTCCTCTTCCTCCCGTCTTCTCCTCTCCATCTTTTAACCACAGCTTGGAAAACAGAAAAAGCGGGGGGGGGGAAGGAAGAGACAGATGTCTACTGGTTCAGCTTGATATATATTTACTGGAAGAGGTCCAGTAAGCCTGTACTAGCTTTAATTGAATTCCTAATAAGATAGTTTTGCCTTGTTAACTGCCACCTCCAAGAAGAAGCTTTACCATTTCCTTAAGAGATATTAGACCTGCCAAATGCACGCTTTAAAATGTACGAATTAGGTTTCGGATGAATTTAGCCACCGAAAATCCTCATGCAGTAATTTACGTGGTTATGCCTTCGGTTTAAGCTGTTCAGGCCTCTTAAAAATCATATGTTTGCGCCTAAATGTAAATATACCTAATTGCTCAGCTAAGAGAGATGCGGGGGGGGGATCACGGCTGCACTGAGGCTCCTGTTAAAACAGAAAAAAAAATATCAGCTGATCTAGCTTGGAAAATTCAGTAGGGTGGGATGGAGCCAGGGAGAGGCTTTCACGCAGAAAGCAGCATTTTGGGTGGCTGGGGGATTCCCCGACACATCTGCACCCGGTGTCCCCAACACCAAGCTCCCTAATAGAAATTAATCTGCCAGAGGGATCTCGCACAGCCGCAAATACGCGCATTTAAGACTGACCCTTATGGCAGTTTTCACGCGCACCGTGATGAAATCTCGCTGTGTAATATGGCTCGTTAGAAGAAATTCCTGGCTGGGAGGGGAAGCTCAGAAAATCATGGAGATGTTAGGAAAAACACACAAACAAAAAACCCAACAAAAAAATAAGGGCAGACTCAGGAGAAAGGCAAACAGGCATATGCTTCCCAGCCTACAATTTGCCACTGGTAACAGGGCGGTTTATCTTTAGTTAAGAATAAGAAAGGACTTTAATCCCTCTGCAGAAAGCACGCCTGGGGAGCGGTGCAGCACCCCGATACCCCCGTGCCAACGGCCCACGGATGCTGTCGGGAGCGTGCTTGCCCCGCAGCACAGAAAGCCCACCCTGAACGCGCTCAGGACAGAGAAGCGATGAAACGGCGTTGCATCGTGGAAAGGAAAGCGGTGAAACGCAGAGGACCAGCAACAAAACAGTCCTCTACGTTTCACCGCTTTCCTTTCGACATCTAAACAACCCCAGCCCGCTGCGCCTGCTGTGCGCCTCTGCCAAGGGCAACCTATATATAATAGCAATATATATAAGTGCTGCCCATTTAAGAAAAAGCTATAAGCTCCTACTTGGGCGTTCAGAGCAAAGACTCTGGGGGAAAGCAGCGCTGCAGGCAGAGTTGCACACGCGGCACGGCCCGGGAGGAACCCCAGCAGCCATGGGTGCTCGGCGATGCCACCCACCCCGAGCGCCGGGGGCAGAGCGGGGTGTCGTCCTCCCCAGGAGCACGTTGTGGGATGTGAGCGATACACCCTCGTACCAGCGTCGCTACGGGCACAGCGGGGCTCCCAGGAGAAGAGCATCTGGGGCACAATCAAACCGTTAGTCAAAGGAGTTCGGATGGGGAAAAATCGCTTTTCGGTGTGTCGAAACTGAGCACCTGTCTCCTTGTCCCTCTTGCATGCTTCCCACCGGGATGCCCAGCACCACCTCCGTGCCACGTACACACCAAATTACATCCCACAGCCTCCCTTTGCCAATTCTTGTGAGCTTAATGTCTTTTCTTCCCCCCCCAAACGCACAGGCAAGCTTGCCCCGGGGGGCTGTGGCACACCAGACATCAGCGGGTGCTGTGGCGTGGGGTGGGTGGCAGGAACTGAGCCCGTGCAAGAGCATTCGCACGGAACCAGAGAGTTTTCGGCTATGGCAGTGCCTCCGAGAGTACCAGGGAATCACCACCATGGAAACTTCCCAGTAAGATACCAGGACATTAAACTGTATGATAAAAGCAGGCCAGATGAGATAATACTGTCTTAAAAAAAAAAATCTATGCACACAACATATTAATGTGTATTTTTACACATTAGATAAGATGGCTAATTCTGCATCTGTTAAACAAATCTATTATTTTACCTGATGAGCTCAGGAAATTTCTAATATCACCGAGTCCTTTTTGCTGCCTCCAGTTGCAAGTGCGATGCTTCAGACATGACCCTGCAATCTCCGCGTTCAAAGCTCTCTTCCAGCTCGGTGGGGTTTCACACACTGAACAACCAGATATTTTTGCAAGAGGTTTTTCATCCTTTACCACGAGAAATGCTGTTTAATAGATTCCTGTTATTACCAGCACTAAATAATCTCTCTTTCAGACCGTATGGGTCTGAAATGTCGGCTGTCGGAGGGGAGCTGAAGCGCGGTGAGCATCTGCTTTGTCACCGCCTTCCCCGTAGAGAAGTGGTGAGCTTGCACTTGGGTTTTGGTGCAGAGAGGTGGTTCGGAGCACTGGCTTTTGAACTGTTCAAGCCGCAGTTTGTGCCGCACGAGCGAGGGAGATCAGGGCATCCCTTTCACAGTGATCCCCTCAGAAATGCCGAAAACACACAACCTAGCGATCGATATTCCTTGCGATAACTTAATGCGTGCGGAGGAGTAACTCACCGCTGTTTTACCTCTTCATACCAGGGAAATCAGTGGTGGAGAGTGCCATAAGAAGTCCCCCATCACCCCAAAATATAACTACAGGTACCCCTGGCCAATGAATGCCACATGTCCAGAGGGCTAGGGCTACAGGGTAGCCTTTTCAGCCGTGAATTTGGAGCTCAAAACACGCCGATTTTCAATAGGGCTGAGTTAATCTGAAAATTTTACTTGTAAGCACTGTTGTTTTGTAAATCAGGCAATACTTTCACTCTCAGTGGGTGGCAAAAGGTAAATATTTTTAAGTGGTTGAGGAGCTGAAGGGAAACAGACAGGGCTTTGAAAATTGTAGCTGTTTCCTAGCTGTGAATTATGTCAGAATGAAAGAGAAATACCCGGCTTAAAAAGCGACAGTCTTCAAATGTATTTCCCTTTTGATACTGGTTTATTGTTCTCAAATATATCATTATTGGCCCATTTTCTGCTGCAATTAGAAAGGTTTTTATAAGTACCACAGAACGCCTGAGCAGGTATGCGTACAAGTCCCGAGTACGTTTTAGATCTGCCCCCTCATCCCCCCTCCTACAGAAGATAAACCTCCTGTTCATAGCATGTTCGGCGCTATTTCCTAATGCCAGAATTTCTGCAGCCGTGCAAATCGGTTGCACTGTATTTTTGTTCCCCAGTGCCGTTCTTTCTTAATCTTTCATTTAAATGCTACTACACAAGTTCTCGCACAGCTCTAGCAACCTTTGCATTATTTTAAAATACAAAACCTCTTTCTAGATAAGAAATCTGTAGGCTCCCCCCTCGAATTACTCATCCACCGCACCGATCTGTCTGCCCTTCCGCTCTTCTTTATTTCAGGCACATCCTTAAAATCGCACACGCAGCCAAAACGTTTCAAAATGAGGGGCTTTTCGGTCGTTTCTGCCATGCCACGCCAGCAGACCCAGCCTGACAAAGAAGCTTAGAGAACCCCAGGGGAGCGATTCCATGCAAGCTTTCCCATTGCATGCAAATACACGGCTCGTCCGTGCAAGCTGCGGCACCCTATGCTGGGCGACCTCAGTACAGGCCTGTCTTAACATTGCATCTTAAAAAGGTCTTCCAAACTGCCCCCTCCCAATGCAAAGGGCGTTTGCCCGTGCTGTTGGCACAACTGACTTGTCCCTTGGGGCTGCCAGGAGCCCCCGGTGAAGACGAGCTATAGGGACCACATGCAGCGGTCCTGCAGCAGCGCTGGCAGCAAGGGGTGGTATCAGTCACACCCCAGAGCTGTGCATGGTCCTTTTTCATGGGACAAGGCCAGCATAGCCCAAATGTGCTTTGAGAGGCAAGGGCCGACACCACCATGGTGGATGCAAAGAGGGAGAGGAGGAGAGGAAAGCTTCCCGGACCTCTCGCGGGGAGCCCAGGCCAGGTCTCGATGCCTAAAGCTTTGCAGGGGATTTGATTGCTGGGACCATTTGGGGCACTGGTGAGTTTTGAGTTGCTCCGTAGGTGCAAACATGGCCGCAGTGAGGCACCTGCAGCGCCGCAGCCGTGGCACAATCAGGGAGGTGACTCGGGAAAGTTGTTGGCCCAGTGGTGGCTTTTGCTCCCAAGCAAGCTCGCCGCTTCCAGCTGGTTCACTTCTTGCAGGTGTGCATGCGAGTTGGCCATGGCATGGGGATGCCCACGCCATGAAAGACAAACCAGCCCTGAACACAGCTCCAGCCCAAGTGCTCAAGCCCTTTACAGGCACTGCTGGGACCCCAGCCTTTAACCCTGGTGTGTTCCCCCCCACCAGCCCCAGCATCTCACAGCAAGACAGGAGCCCTTGAATTTGGGCTCTCCACCTCCCTGGCTGCCAACGTCCCAGCACCACGTAGGGACGTAGCACCATCAGGCTTTACCTCAGCAGGTCCAGGAGGCATCAGATGGGGCTGAGAGGCAGATGAGGCTGTTCCTCCCATTTTCATTCTCTTAGGAAACTAAGAAATTCAAAAAAAAAAAAAAAAAAAAAAAAGAAAAACAGCCTTTGGCAGCAAGTAGAGGGTGGGGATCCCTGCCAAGGCCTGGACAGCTGTACCTTCTTCACTAGCAAGTTGTGCGATCAGCAAGGGCTGTGCTGAAAGCCAAGAGGAGTTACCATAGCTGCCACATTGCATTTTGCTGATCCTCCCTCTGGGAGACACCTTAAAGAAACAAACCCACCCTAACAGCTACGCCAGCACTCGCACTCCGCCGTGCATCAGAAGAAAACTATGGGTGACCTCGCAGGGTTCGTGTTTTGTGTTGGGTTTTCCCCGCCCCCCCCCCCTTCCCCAGTCTCCAGCGTTTCTGATCCAAGACGAGGGGACAGGGGAGGAGGAGGGTAGTTTATACAAAACTGTTTTTTCCGTTTTCTGCAGCCTCGCTTGCGTACAAAGAGGCCGGCCACCCCTCCCATCCGTGGCCCCGGCAGCGCTCCCGTGGCTGGACCTTCCCGACAGCTTGAAATAACCCAGGAAATTGTGCAAAAGCCCCGACGGGTCCGATCCCGCCCGGCCGGCGGCACGCACAGCTCTGCAGCCGGGACCGACTCACCCCAGCCTGTGTCCTTGGCATTGCAAATCTTGAAGCTTTTTTGCCCGGTAGGGTCTTAAAAATAGCAGAAGGGAAGGGTCACGTCAGGAGGAGGGAGGGAGACGTGATGAGCGTGGAGGAGGTTTGAGGAGCACTGATGGGCTGTGCCGGGCTCGCAGCAGATACCCGCCGGGAGCGTTCCTGCGGGTCCCAGGCAGTGGCTGGGGGAAACCTCCACTCCCCTCCCAGCAGAGCAGGTAACGAAACGCTCTCAGATTTCTTTTTAAACAGAAAATTATTCTTCCTTTTCTTCAGGAGAAAAGCAAGAGACCTATTTCCAGGTGTTATCCCTGCTCTGCCTGTCCCCTACATGACAGCTGAGCACTCCCCAGGCTTCAAGATTTATTTTTAAGCTCAGCAGTGAAACAACCTTCTGACCTCCAAAGCCTTCTCTCACGTAGCCTGCCACGTGTATTCTTGTTTCCATTAGAAAGCTCATTTTCCTTGAAAACATCTCCAAAAGATACTGCCAAGGAGCTGCGCTTGCTCCAAAGCCATACCGAGGCACCCAGTCCCCAAACTGCTGCGCAAACATCCTGATGATGCGCAAACATATTTAGCAGCTCTCCCTATCCTAGCAGCCCCATAATTAGCAGTTTCCCAGGCTCAGAGAGATCCCTTTGATGGAAAAAAAAAGTGGAAAGTCACAGGAGCCCAGCACAGCTTGCTCCTGGGCTCTTGCTGACTCAGCATCCGCTGGCACTAGAGGGCAGGAGACACTATATTAAAGAGCAAGGTGGGTTTGAGGTTGCATCCAAGGGGCACATCTCATGTATGCCTAACAGGGAGCATGCGGCGTATCTGGGAGCAGCCAGGAGCTGCCTCAGAGCAAGGAGGACCCGAATTTTGCACCGAGCACACCCCACAGCGGTGATCATCAGGACAACAGTCCTCCCAGGTTATTTAAATTTAGGGTCAGAACGGCAAATGGCATCAGAGGCACTTCCACCACGTTGCAGTCACAGTTGCCTGCTGCTTTGCCAGCCACATAATTCAAGGCGAAACATTTTGCCTTGCAAGGGGGGGTGCTCCGAGCAGCGCTGACTGACACTGCGCGGCAGTTTCTGATCAAAAGCATTTGGCAGGTCCGTGCAGCAGGCACGGACAAGCTACACTGCAAGTGTTGTAGCTCGGATTCTTGGAAATAACCTTTTTCATGCACATTGACCAGCTGATGCTCAGGCAGTTGTCAACATACCTTTTCTATATAGAAAAAATGGTTTGTTTTTTTTTTTTTTTTTTATAAAAAACCTCATTACTTTCTCTGGTGTGTTTTTCTGCATATATGATTAAAGCTGTACTGTCCTCAGCTTAATAGGAGATTTTAGATTAGCTCCAAACAAAACAAGTACAGGTTTACTCCATTCCTTTATCAACAGCCACTTCAATAAACAACCAAAATTTTAAAAGATTACTCCCAGCGGGTCACGCAGTGCAGTCCTTTCATTAGTGAAAACCTCGTAGAATTGGCAGGCTTCAAGAGCAAGGTAATTTGCGGTCTAAACACAAGAAAAAAAAAAATTCTCTCAAGCCTCCCAGGCCTCCTTGCAGGGAGGCCCTAATCCTGCAACCACAGCATGCCGCCCTGCAGCACGGTGGATGCAGATACCCTGTACATGACTGCAGAAAATATTGCGGGCTGACAGCCAGGAGCGGCAGGTTGCACCCCGAATAAGCAATATTGGTTTTTGACATCACAACCTGCAATACGCGACAGCGACTAAAGGGATCGGGTTGTACCAGGGGGACAAACCCCCGCCAGGCTGCAACCCGTTCCTACCAGCAGCTCAGCAAACACGGCGCAGGATGCGACGAGCGTCACCCCCAGCTTCTGGTGCCCACAGCTCTGCCAGAAAGCATCTGCCCTTCACTGAGGGACCAAACTCCTTTAAAACGTAAAGATTGGGGTGCACGCTAACAAGCTGAGCCCCACCGAGATGCTGTACCCGCAGGGCTCCGTGCGCTGCGGCACTTCAGCACAGGGCTAGACCCAGCTGTGTCCCAGCAGAGCCAGTCCACCCAGTAGCCCCTGCTCAAAAGCTGTATTTTAAGCTGAGACATCTGAAAACAGCACAGGAGAGCTTTCAGGACCATAATCAAGATATTGGGGTTAGGGAGATGAGAGGGACAAAACACAAAATATGGCTGTTCCATAAATTTCTTTGAAGAGGATCACCAAGAGCTGCTGAATAGAAGAAATGTGGGATTTTGGTTGCAGTTTGGGAGTGGAGATGTTTCACCCCTCCTTTGCTGCTAGGGAAAAAGCGGAGGTCTGTAACCACACGCTTGGCTGCTAGGAAACGGGGTGTTTTGCAGGACAGCAAACGGGGAGCCTCTGCAGGGATGATGGTTGATGAAGGAGCCCCCACGCTTGTTCCCATCCGCTCTGTTCGTCTCCAGCCCGTTTCACACTGCTGCTTTTGGTGGGGACTGTGCCCCGAGCGCCATGGGATGTCAGGGCTGGCTCAGCTCTGGCCGGCTAGCTGACATCCCTTGTTGGGGCAGTTTATACCAGAACCTCTGGGCTAATTGTAAGGACAGCAGCTCTTTCATCACCGCACGCCATTTGATGCGATGGGGGCCAGCAGGCTTTGCTCTCCTTGCACCCATAGCCCACCCTGGGGACACTCATCTCCACTGTGCCCTAAATGAAAGGGCCAGGCTGAACCTCCTCCTCGTTCAGACCTAACTTGCCCGTGCAATTTGGGTCGATGGTTGGTGCCTCAGTTTCCCCTCTGAAAAGCAAATGCTAATAGTTTTCCTTTGAGCGCCTGGAGCCTCCCCACGAATAGAAAGGATCCACATGCAACCAGACTAGTTTTTCTCTGCCCAGCTGCATGCCTCCCAGCCGGCCCATCCTCCTTGCTGGTTGTCACCCCACCATGCAGAACATCCTCTCGGTACCCTGTATTTTTAGGTGCTTTTTGCATCCCAGAGGGATCCCACCGCTGCCAAATGGAAACCGGCTCTGCAGCGGGGCCAGGCTGAGCAGCCGATCTACGGCAATTTATATGCAGCTCGCAGCTTCTCATTTCAGCTATCTAAATTGCAGATGTGCGCTTCAGATTTGGAGAGAGACAAAACGGAAGGAAAAAGGTTAAGCAGCTCTGTGAGTCACTCCAACACACGACCTACTGTTGATTTAGAAACCTACCTCGGCAGTAAATACAGAATAAAGTTCTCCAAACTGTTTAACCTTTTGTATTCTGGCCAGCAAAACAAATAAATGAGAACAAAACATCCCTCCAGAGTCAGAAAAGCAACAAATCTGGAAAACCCTGCAGTGGAGTTAGTACCAAGAAAAAAAGTGACCCAAAACAAGTGACCTAAAGAGGGGGGGGGGGGAATAAAACCCAAAAGAGCAGCAGACATGAAAGGCAAAGAGGCAGGCACACGCATTAGCGGAGCAGATAACGAAGAGAGCGCAGAGAGCAGGCTGTGCTGCTCTCCGGGAACTGCTCCAGGCAGCACAATGCAGCAAAGGCGACCAACAACTTTCCAAACAAGCGGCAGGAGGCTGCACAGCCGCAGCACAATAAAAAAAAGAAAATACAGCCCAAACCCTGCTCCTGCTGAAGCCGATAGTAAGACTCTGGTTCGACAGGCACCAGCACCCGCTTTGTGCGGGAGGGTGGTTTGCACCCAGACTCTCCTTGGAGTTGCACAGACTCAACATGTCCATTATAATCCCAAATTATTTATCCACAGGCGGTTTTGGTGGCTGCTTTTTTGGGGCTAGAAGCACCAGGCTGAAGGCAAAGGACTTCTCAGCTGTGTAACTCGGGAAGAGCTCAGCGCATAATTGCAAACAGGCATCGCGTACAGGTAGACGGGAGCATTCATGGGAGAGTTAGCTTTAGCACAGGCAGACAAGTCTTACTAGGCAGGCAGAGTACGCATGCATCAGTGGTGAGGAAGCTCTGCAGAGGGCTGGCACTGAAGACACAGAGCAGGCTGTGCGTGGAGGTGTCCTTATCTCAGCTTTGGAAACCCCTGTGCATTTTTGAAGGCAGCTGAACCATGCAAACCCCCAAGATCTTGTTGAATCATTTTTGTCTTCAAAGCACAGGGTGTAGCAGCGGAAGGAGAGCTTTCCCTGGGATTTGAGGCACTGAGTGGGAGTTGAGAGAAAGGCCAGCATCTGCTGATCTCAGGGTACCACCAGGAGAATACTGCACAAGGATCTCAAGGAGTTCACTTGGGCCAGAGCCATCCCGAGGTCTCCAGTTAAAGCAGAATCGCTAAAAAGCCGTGCAAAGTCACCGAGGGAGCCAAGGGGGCTTTAGAGTCCCAACAGTTGCAATGATTAAAAGGAAAAACTGATGAGCAAGCTTTTACATCATAAATCAGACTTTCCTTAAATATTTAGGCATGCTTTAAATCAGCAGTGCTATGGTTCACAAACCACCAGAGATTTTGCAGAGATGGGGATGCATTTTAAAAAAAAAAAAAGTCACCCTTATGGTCAGCAGACAGATGCAAAACTCAGGGCAGAGACAGAACTGCCTGCATAGTGCTGATGGATAATAATTCAGAGCCAGACACCTCTTGGACTAATTTTCTCCCCTGACTTCCTCGATCAGGGATGCAACCCGCCTCACTTCCATTTGTGCAACAGTGAGAACCACCATTGAATGCAAGACTGAATTTCTTTGTTAAAAAAAAAAAAAAAAAAATCACACTGGTACCTGGAGCATTTCCCTCCACCTTGCTGGGAAAGCCCTCTTGTGTTCCCGCGGCTTTGAACAGCCTGTGCCCCTCGTTCCTCCCCATTCCCAGGCAGTCGCCAGCCCCCCACATCAGACATGATCTGAGCCAGGATTTCAGAAACCATACTTCAAGCTCTTTTTGCTAGTTTTGAGCTCTTCAAAGATCATGTGTTCAAGATTTTCCACCTAAAGTCCAAAGACTAGAAACATACCCTATTAAAAATACTACATTAATTGATTAAGACATTACATGCTCTGTTAATAGCATCATTAGAAAAATTACATGGGACTTTAATAAAATACCAATAAAGCAGGGCTAAAGTTAGACATCGCAACAGCAAGACAGGTTTCTGGTGCAGAAAGGAGAGCAGAAAACATCAAGATTTTTCTGTTACATAAATACCACATAGGTACAGAAGATAGGAATACAGTATGATATACAAACAAATTACAAGTCCGCAAGGCGGGCATTCAGTCAATAATTTTGTGTTACAGAGGTTGAGCCAGCAGTGTTCCCAAATTGCGGACATTTTCAGATGTGTTTCTGTACCTTCATCTATTCCTTTTCCCCGCTTTGCTGTAGATCCTAACACACTGGCGTTTGCTTGCTACAGCTAGACACAGAACTGCAGGCTTCTCCTCCGCGCTGCAGCCCCTCCTGAGTAGCAGGGCATGATCTTGGGAAGATGCTCCTTTTTGCAGCGTAACTATAACAGATGATGCCTGGCGGTGGGAGGGAAGTAGAGGGGATTTAAGCATCAGCTTCCTCCGAGGCAGGGCAAACCCACACTTGATTACACGGCAGGAGAATTTCGTGCTGCTTATGAAGCCTTGTGCGAGGAGGAGCCTTAAGAAGTGCGACCAGTGATATTAGAGAGAGCTGCCAAGAGCACATGTGCTCACACACGTCTCCCTGTCCTTTGCTGGTATTGAGTTGAGCCTGACAGACAGCAAGGAGCCCAAAACTGGGAGAAGGCACAACACAAAGCTGAGGGAATCCGAACCAAGAGCTGGGATCACCTCCTGTGCTCTCATCTCAGAGAGAAGCAAGGGAGCAAAGCACAGAGGGAGCAGAGGGAGTTGAGGGGGAGGAAGGAGGAGCAGACCAGGAGAAGGAGCCCAGGAGAGCAACAGCAGAGGAAGCAGAGGGCCTTGGAAACCAGGGAAGAGGCAACAGGCAGAATGAGCAGCTTGGACTGGGATTTATCACAAAGGGAAGCTGAGACTGACCAGGTATCACGCTAACGTGAGGAGCCTGTTCACAGGGGGGATCTCCACTTTGCTGTGCAGACCACAGAGCACTGCATCACGTGGATGTTGCGGGCACGGTGGCTGGGATGAAGGGGGAGCAGCCAGAGCTGCCATGAGCATCAGGGTCAAGAAGCAGACAGGCTGAAGGCAGAAAGACTCCCAGGAGCCAGCAACACCCTTTTCACACCTACACATCCTCCAGGGGTACAAAAAACAGGGAAGGAGGAAAAGTGTAGACAGGGTTCCTGAAGACTGGTTGCAGGGTACTGGGAAGGTTTCCCCACTCTCTCTCCCACCCTGGTCCCAACCTTAACCCAAAGTTGAGCTGAAGCCCCCGCCAGCCCTCCCACAGGAGCAGTAGATCCCCAGCTCTCATCTGCTACCAAACCTGGGGCAGGTTAAAATTCACCCTGATGGTTTTGCAGCTCCCCACCCAGCAAGGAGCCAGGCTGTTTTGTTTGATCATGACCAACATGGTCAAACACCATCGAGCTGAAGCATGGTAAAACTATTTCACCCTCACTGCATGCAAGTGCCCACTCCCCACCAGAGCATCACACTGAACTTGGCCTTCGAACGGCCAAGACTACCTTCCTCTGATCTGTTATTAGGGAAGTGACAGGGTCCGATGAACAGACTGGAGCCGAGAGGTGAGGCCAAAGAGATTTAGGGCCTCTCCAGAGCTGAGATTTTCTTGAAAGGCACTAAGTTTCCTTGATCCTTTTGAAAAGGCCAGCCTACGCTCATGTCTGAGAGTCTTTATCATATAGTTGCTCTTTGAATCTGTTGGAAAAACTTAAATCCATAACACACAAGACCAACATAAGTAGGGATAAAGCAACATTTTCAGGTTTGAAGTATACAGCTGGAAGTCCAGGAGAAGACACAAGCTGGTTCAGAGCAGCCCCTACCTGTCTTGCTACTGCAGTGGCCCAGGCCATCTCCACAGGAATTTCTGGTCCCTGGACTAGACCACAGCTCCCTTGCCTGGAAAGGCAGCCCACAGGCATTCCCTTGGCTCTCTTGTGCCTAGGAGCAATCCTCAGCCAGCAAGACGGCTTGGCTGGGTCTCATCAGATGTGATCCCCCTGGCCAGGCAGGGAGTCCCCAAAAGCATCTCATCCACAGCCCATGCACATGGGAGGATCTTCGCAGACATGGAAAAGGGGAGCAGATTCCCCCAGAACACATACAAACCGCCAATTTCTGCAGTCAGAGCCTAGCTGGTGTAACCAGGCACAGCTCTGCTGAAAGGAATAAACTCAGCTCCTTTCATTAGTGGAGCATAGAGGGAAATAGTTTGGATGGTTTAGCACTGGAGAAGTCCAAGAGCCCCATCCCCTGGATTTAAGACCATCCCATAACTAGAGATGAAACAGCCAAGTGAGGTGATAGGAGCAGAAGAAGGACATCTCTGGAAGGAAAAGCAACGCCAACCGTTCTCCCTAGTCTCTGGAGCTGCTGTGTTATGGCACGCTTCAGCTAGCTTTCCTATTCCAGCCCTCCCTAGTTTGGGGGCAGCATGTAAACACTTGGAGGTGAGTGTAGGTCCTTCCTTCATACACATCAGGATCTTTTGCAGCATGCCCTGCCCTGGAAGGGAAAGCACTCTGGTGGAATAACCCAGGAGTGTTTGCCAAAGAGGGACTGAGGGGAGGGAAGGAAAGGAAGAAGAAAGTATTTAATAACTCCCAAATCATTTTTAAAAATTCATTAGCTATTATTTCAGCTGTGTGACCTCCTGAAGGGACTTTCTAGAGGGCCAGATTATGCAGTCAACTAAAAATATAAATAAGTATGGAAAGGGCAGAGATCACTTTGCTTGGCCAGATCATGTGGGATGTCAGGTTAAGTTTCCTGTAGAGTGCACCCGCGCACTTCCAGGAGAGGAGCGTGGCCCAACAGCTCCCCCAGCCTGAGGACACCTCCCCAGCTGGCAGGCATGGCACAAGCAAACGAGTTTTATTTTCATTTGGGGAGCGGCGATTCCCAAAGACTTCCTGCCAGTCCCGCAGGGACAGAAGCACGTTGCATTGCTGCAAGGTTTCCAGCTGCAGTTCAAGTGGGCTGCAGCTTCAGGCATGTTGCAGAGATTACCTCCCACCCAGGCACGCCGCTCCGGGTAAGGGCCTTTGTCCTTCCTAGCTGCAGCACTCATTCGGGTAGGGGAAACTTGTGAGTGCCTTTCCATTTGCATTTCTTACTTCTTCCACCTTCAAGGAAAACGCATGGGCCACAAGAACCAGCCAGTCTCCCTGAGACTATCTCCTAAAGCTTCACTTCATTCGCTCGTTTGTTGATTTAAATAACTGCTGTTTTTAGGGAGCCTTTAAGTTGAGGAACTGCTGATCCTTAGAAACCTATTTACCTTTCAAGTGAGGATGTAGTAAGAGATATAGCTAATCACACTTGCTAAGAACTGAGGATCAGGTGGAAGAGGAGGCTCTCTCCACAAGGTGTGATGTCTAAAACCAGACTCTCTTTGGTTGTCAGCAGTATCCCTATGGTTGTGCTCCCTAATAGATGAACACCAACTTCACAGTATTTCCTGTATGTATGGACATGCACACCGATATTTACTGATACGGGCAAGTGCTGTATTATAGGTGCATACATATGGAGGGGAAGTGTGCAGCGTATATATAGATATGGTGAGACATGCCTGTGCTGGCTTAAGAGTGGCAACCAGAAATTTCAAAAGAAAACAAAAGCATCTTCAACTGGTAAAAAGCACAGAGGAGTGAAAAGTGCTTAAATTAAGTCGCTACAGACATCCTATGCTCCTCCACACCTACAGTGTATTTAAAGTCTAAATATGGTATCACAGATGATCTGGGTATTGTGTGTAGAAGCATGCACACACACTTCGAGACAGAGATAGACCAATACTTCCCTATACCCTACCTGCATTCAATCTGATTTCTTAATGAGCCTTTAAATCTTCCATTTCAATCACTAAATGTAACATCCAGCCTCCCTCACGCTTCACAAACACACATGTGCAGATATAACCCGGCGAATAAGAAACTTAAGGAAACATTTTGCTGTACTGCAAACATAAGCCACATGTAAAACTCAGTTGTGTAGAGCAGAAAAGCTGTTCAGCATCAGTTGCAAACCCAGGCAGTCAGATGAGAAGCCCACCAGCAGCGACTCCAGAGCAAGCCCCCGCTTCACAGGAGCGCAGGCTTAGCTCAGATCCGCACATCCTAGGACAGCTTGTGAAATTCAGAGAGGAACAGCGTTACCAAAGTCAAAGCACAAAGTCTTTGTTTTTGAACAGATGCAGAGAGCTCCTCTTCCTCCCCCCCAGGAAGGGGATTGCATCGGTATCGTGGTAATACAGGTTATTAGCTCAGTGGGAACCTAGCAGAGTTCAGACTCAAAGGTTCAAACAAGTCCAGCTTGCAGCTGGCAAACCTAAACAAGACCAGCCAGCTGGCATTGAGCTGAGTCATCCACACTAATTTGGCTGAAAATGTTGACTTAACCCATTCATTTAATCACTGAAATCCAAAAAACCCCTGACAACTGGAGACAAGAAAACGTACATCTGCCTTTTGCAGAACAACGGACTGGAAAAGACCATGCAAACCAATTTTCCAGAGCTTTTTCTAGGCTTCTGTGTGCATGCTGCATACAAATCAAGTTCTTGGTAGTCATTTGCTAGCCTGTTCTGATTCAGCAGAGCACATTGCACATCCTTAGTGCACATGCTAAATCCCACTGAAGTCAGCGGGGCTAACAGCACGCATTTAGACATCAGGCACGTGATTAAATACTTCACTAAATGGAGACAAGCTAAGGACACGCTGACTTTTTTGCTCCTTTAGCAGAGAGATTTCATCTTTGCGTGTTTCTTCCTCCAGGAGTTTGAACTTGCTGCAGTAAGACTGTTTGTTCTCCTTTGAAAAATAACAGCAAGGGAGTGATCAACTTTGTTTTAGCTCTCATGAAGCCATAAACTCCAGAAGTGCGATGAAAAACTGACATGAGAGCTCTGAAGTGGATAGCTTACTATCCACAGGAAAGAAACATGAAGCAGCAGCATAGAAAGCTGGTAGACAGCAAGCAGAATACATCACCTTTGCTGTCCACTCCCAGGTCACTGATGCACATAAAGAAATTTTTAAAAATTACGAGTTAGTCATTGCAAAGGAAATTAAAACCCTCAGGACGTTAGTTTATGGGAGCGCAGGCTCTTGGAGCAGAGCGGTGGGTTGGGCAGCTCTCATCCCGGAGAGCTCACGGCACCATCCAGGCTAGAAATGTGTTGCTAAAGAGGTTGTGAGTAAGATCGTTCCCTCTCCTGCTTCCCGTTACTTACTTGCCCAGCATCACCCACGTAACAGTTTCAGCAAAGCCTGTAAAACAGCCAGCCAGCCACAAGCCGAGTTATAAGCAATGATGAGTCTTGGAAAAATGAGTGATTCACAGTTGCTCAGAGCCCAAACAGGGACCGGTGGGTTACTGCTATCTCCTCAGGAGACCGTGCTCCCAAAGTAGGATGGCGACATCAGAAACCGCAAAAATAAAGATAAAATATTTCACCCACAACCAGCTCCAGGGGAGATTCACAGCTGCTGTGTTATTGTCCTCCTCTCCAGAAAGCCCTGCCACTACCTTAACCAGGAGCCCCTCCAGTAGACGCCACAGCCTGAGGTGCACAAACAGAGCTGAAAAACAACACGGACATCCAAGCATTTGTTCAATCAGAGCTGGCCAAGAGGTCTGAAGCAAAGCAAAGCAAACAAGACCACGCTGAAGCATAGCACATTCAAACAACAACAACAAAAAAACCCCAAACCCACCCTCTGCAGACTCCAAAACCCCTTCCAGCCATGCAAGTAACCTTACCTCCCGCCACTTGTCCTGCAAAGGTCCCCTGATGCAAAGCCGTGTTGGGGACCCCCCAGACAGCATGAAGTCAGCCTTGAGAAGAGGCTGGCAAGGAGATAGAGGAGAGGGGGTGACAGGGCTGCTTATAAACACCGAGGCAGGGGAGGAAGGGGATCATTAAACTAAAGAGCAGCAGCTGGATGAAAGGACTCAGGCTGAACTCTAGAGGGCTGGTTTTAAGCATGGGCAATGCCATCTGCATGGAAGGCGAAAGCTGTAAAGCGTGTGAGAAGGATTGTACAGTGCGGTGCTTGCAGTAAAGGCTGGAAGAAATGGCCCAGGCGAGATGCAGGACCCAGGATGGCTCTTGCCAGCCCTGTGTCCATGTTAATGTAGCTCTCAGACCATCAAAGACAGAGAGAAAGAGCCTCCGGGCACTAGCAGATAATGAAGGCAAAGCAAGCTGTGGTCTACCAGCACACTTACTCAAAGTCACTGTCACTGTCATTCCCAGAGGCACGGTGTTAGCATCAGTCACGTACAGGGTGCCCAAAAGGTGAATGCAGCTGACCTGGTGCGCAGCGGGGCTCCTGTCCCCCTCGCCCCGGCCCCGCACGTCGGCCGGTGGCTTTCTCTGAAGCACGGCGTGGTTAACATCACCGGCACACGCCGGAGTGCCTTACTCGATGCCAAGTACTTCTTACCCCGGCGGGATTGTTTGGCGTATAAAAATGTAACTCCCTCTGCATGAGGGCAACACCCTGTAACCCTACGTATTTTAAAGAGTTGGACTATTCTTGCCATAAAAAAAGATCAGAGTAGCTTTATTGACTGCAGTGGAGTTAAGCCGTTTTTTTCCAAGTGAGAATTTGGCCCCTTGACTTCAATGAAGCTGCGTTGATTAATCCCAGATGGAGACCTGGCCTGGTACAATCCCCTCCGAAAGTCCTGGGAGATTAGTAACACAGAGACTGAATCACCGCCGTTATTCAGAGCCTGGGTGGTTATCAAAAACCTGCACCTGCCACTGCGTGAAACGCTGCCGGGCTGGGGCCAAGCAATTGCGATCGTCGACTTCGGGGACCAGGGTGTGGTGAGCGAGGGCACATTCTTCAAACGCTGCCTCATGCGAGGGGGAAGATGCCAAAGTAGCACCCTCTCCTCTGCAAACATCTGGGAACGTCACCCAGGATGCAAGTCCTGACTCTGCCAAAACCCGGGCATGGTGACATTGAGCACGCCGGGCAAGGAGGCAGGGCAATCCTGCTTCTCTGCATTAAGGGCTTTTTGTGACGCTCTGTTAAGATCCATAAGTGTAAAAATTGAGGATTAAACCCCCCGAGCTTCAGGGAATCTGCCCCAGCGTCTGTTTGCCAATTTTGAAGAGCAAACACAGCTTCATGCAGCAAAGGGAAAACTTTCTTCCCTACTCCAAATGCAAAAAAACCACGGTCTTTTTTCAGCAATCACCTCCAAGTCTCTCTCAGGGCAGGCAAAGTTTTGCTTCCCAGTGTTATAGGCACAAGCGTCATACTTCTCGCGGGGAACGAATCCACTGAAAATGAAAATCGCTTGACTTTCACAGCAGTTCCTTTACACACACGCGCGCGCGCACACACACACACGTATGCCTGTAGAGAGACGGCGAAGTTGTGCCGTGTGTTGCAGTGTGGAGAAACCCCACAATAAACCAATTCAAAGGCGGGTGTTGATGGTTTTTCGGGTCTCAGGTGGTAGAAACGCAGAGTGGATGGTACGTAGCCCATCTCCCCAGCACATTAATCATGCAGAGGCATTATTATTCCTGGCTATAGGATGCCAATGTCCCTCCCCAAATGGCTGGCTGGAGTTTCCCCTCTACTTGCTTTGAGGTTGCATCGCGCAGGTCAAGGTGACAACAAAAGGGCTCGGCATTGCATGCAGAGGAGGCACGGCATCGCCGTCGGGAAGAAAGAAATGCCTAAGCTTGCAGTTTGCTCGCTCCAGCTCTGCCTTCCAAGCGTTTCTGAAGTCAGGCATCTGGAGCGTGATGTAATCTGAAGACTGATCAGCAGCAGCACACATACAGCTGTGCACATCTGGCCTACAGGTGTTTCAGCTGCTATTTGTCAGTGACTCTATCGAACATTAAAAAGCACCCCGAGTTCGTAAGGCAATCGTACCTGTCCCGCGGATTGTTCACAGAAGCCTGCAAAATGCCATTGATTTTATGCAAACTCTCTCTGGTTTTTAGTGGGTGGCCCCAGGTTTTTTTTGGGGGGTTGTTTTGTTTTGTTTTTTTTTTAAAGGAAGGAGTTTAAACCAGAGATGCTTTGAAAGCAGGGGTTTTGTTGTTGTTATTAATTCCACTGGCGTTAATCTGCGCAGTTGAGTCAGTCATAATGGATGGCTGCTCCCATCCGCTTGCGGATTTACTCTTAGGAGTCAACGTTATTACAGAGTCTTTGTGCTGCACTGATGAAAAAAAGCTGAGGCTGTTCCTCCTTGTGCTCAGCTACGCACAGATACAGCAAGACTTGCTCCCAAAGTACCTAATCTAACCAGGGCAGGGACAGGTAAAGTGGGGAAACGGGTAGGAAAGGTCTCATCCACGGGGTAGGACCTGTTGGTGCCCAGTCCCAGTCCCAGTCCCAGTCCCGGAGCCGGAGAACGATGCTTGTTGGTTCCTGCTGGGATGCTGCCATTCACGAGGTTTGCAAACTGCAGCTGAATACTTGCTGCACACAGGAAAAAGAAGGAGAGCAGGGAAACTGCTGGCTGAGCGGGCCAGACTGAAAGAGTTCCCTTGGAAAAAGAATAAAGCTGCAGATGTATATATTTATTTTTAGAGAAGGTGTTTTTCCTAGAATTTGTATTATTTTGGCAGGAACGCAGCGGGGAGGAGAAAAGGTTTCCCTTTGTCCAATACTCTCTGCTATTCTAAAATGGGGTGGAGGCAGAAGGGTATTTTTACAGCCCATTTCACATCTCAGTTGTGTTTATCCCTGTAGAGATGGACAGGGACCAGAGACACATTTCACACTGACTGCCAGCACTGTCAGAGCATGCTGCACACACACCATGCTCCATGCGGCACCAGCTGCCCTAAGCCACCGTCTTCACATATTCCCAAGAGGAAGAAGAACCATGTTCCTATTGATATTTTCCTCCCAGATAGTCTCAATCAGCCTACAAGAACATGTTTGGCTTAAACACTGGTATATTTTACTTTCCAAACTGATACACAAGCAGTCATCGTAGCCCAGCCGATGGCATAAGTCATTAAGCTGTAACAGGTCATGCAACTGTCTCCTAAAATAAATTAAACCTTAGCTTGCAAGCTGTGTATGTGCAGGGTAAGATTTGCACCTGGCTTTTGCTGTGAGCATCTCAGTAGAAGTGTACGGCCCATCCGTAACAACTTTGCCCTCCTCATCTGATTTCTACGTAACATATATCCATCGCTTTGGCACTGCTTCGGGTGTGCGTTTTAGGCAGGGAGAACCGAGTGTCTGCCCAGAATTGCTTGTGGTGTGGCCGCTGGAGCCCGTATTGCTCTGAGAAGCCCAGAGGCCGGGAGGATGGGGGGCTCACGAGGCAGAGGAAGATGTGAAATGACTGCCCTCATCCTTGGCACGAGCCTCAGCACCTTCAGAGCCACTCTTTAAGGACACGTCTGCGTCTGTGCTACCTCTCCTCCCCAACCCCACATATTTCACTTGAGCTGCCCAAGAAGGACGTCTCATTCCCTGCCTTTTGTCCTTCTCCCTGCTCCTTTATTCCACACCTCTCTTATGCAAAGCCAGGCTCGTGTGTGAGACCCTCTGAGGAGCGGAGATGAGCCCAAGGAAAGAGTGATGGGCTTTCTCTGCTGCTCCGTTAGCCGGGAGGGCTGGTGGTGGCCGGCTCCTTCCTGTCCTTCCTTGCCCCCAGCCGCTGGCTTTCCCTGGCCACTTGCCCTTTCATGGGTCAGGCGATGCTGGTGGTGTCCCCCAGCGCTTGTTCTCCTGAGCCACCCACGAGGCAGCTGGGCAGAGCTGAGGACAGAGCTTAGATGGTCCTTTCAAACGTCGAAGCAGCTCTGCTTTTTCCTGCTCCAACTGCTCATTAGCAGCTTCCGCCTTTCGGCAATTTCTAGCCGCGCTTTCAGTGATGTGCTGCCAAGATTTTAACAAGGGGCTCCCACAAACCTACCTCCTCCTCCAGCTGCGACAAACCCCACTGCCCCGCAGAGGCCGATGCTCGGGCTGTGGAGGAGTGCAGGGCTGGGGGAAATGTTCCTTTGGGGGGGCTCCTTCCTGTTTAAAGCTTTTTTTTTTTTTTTTTTTTTTTTTTGGTTTAATTTTCTGGCGAGGGAGAGACAACAGCACCTTGGAGCAAACATTACTAACTGCCCGGAGGTTGCTGCAGAGAGGCAGGACGTAACACAGAAACTCTGAGCGTCCCAGCAGCAAAATGCTTCCTTGGAGAGCTCTCGCTTCTCCTCCCTACCCTCGCTTCTCCTCCCTACCCTTGCTTCTCCTCCCTACCCTTGCTTCTCCTCCCTGCCCTTGCTTCTCCCTGCCGTGAGGCCAGCCCCAGGCAACTGATTTTACCTGGGCTAGGACAATCAGCCACAAGCCGAAATGTCAAAGAAGTGGCTTTCTCTAGGTGCTTCGGGGCCCCAAAGGGCAAGTTTTTCCATGGGAAGCTGTTGAGCCCAGAAGTTTCTGGGTGTGATGGAGGCCACCTCGGCTTTCTCGCGTTGGTGGGCACGGGTGAGCTATGCCGATTCGCGTCGGGGCAGGACTGGTTTCCCAGAGGAGCTCTGAGCTTGCAGGTATCTCGCAGGTCCAGGATGGGGCTGCAGCAGCCCTTCAGCTTCTCTCTTTGGTGAGCATCTCTCTCTTCTTCTCAAGTGGAAAGGAACTGAAGCCCCAAGGAAAGCCCAAGAGCTCGGTTATCAGGAGCTAAGGAAAAACCAAGATAAGCTGGAAGAATGGGAAAGCTCATTTTCCACCTTTAAATACGAACTGGGCACAAGAAGGTCAGCCGCATGATAGATACCAGAATAGCCAAGCATGTGGCAGTCAAAAGCAGTCAACTAACTGCTGATTAATATGTTAATAGATAAGCCCATAGATTATAGATTAATAAAGCAGTTTTAAATGCAGGCCATTCTGGTAAACACAGCAGTGTCAACTGCACTGGATCCATGCAAGCAAATGCTGTCATCTCACGCACTTCTAAAATGTCAGTTTTCTACATTTTGTTAATTTTTTTCTTTTTTAATTAAAAAAAAAAAAAATCTGGTGAAAAGGAAAGAAAAACTAAAGTGACAAATAAATTGCAGCATTGTTAAATTGGACTCGAGCGCCTTACAGGTCTGGCAGCTCTTCCAGGACAGCGTGTCCTGACTTCTACTCCATAGATAATGTCTATTTAGATGGGTGGCCACGGGCACCAATGAGCCTTTCTGCAGCAGAGTGAGGAGAAAAGAAAAAAAAAAAAAAAGGATTTAAAGCAAGATGATTCAGTCATTTCAATCAATATTGGCTGCTTG
Organism: Gymnogyps californianus; assembly: GCF_018139145.2. Classification (NCBI taxonomy): domain Eukaryota; kingdom Metazoa; phylum Chordata; class Aves; order Accipitriformes; family Cathartidae; genus Gymnogyps; species Gymnogyps californianus. The sequence continues at coordinate 1,475,688 of NC_059477.1, read as the reverse complement.
CTGACATTAGGCTTATTTTGAAAAAAATTGAATCGGTCCACTTCTCTCTGCTGTGGGTAGTTATTTACGAGAGGAGCACTCACAAGCGCCCTGGATTTATTTCAGCTGTGGGCGAGGAACTGTTTTTGGCAGCCGGTCCGGTCCCCAGCCTCGCGGGTGTGCTCCATCCTGCTCCGCTGGCTGGGATGAGACACAGGCAGGAGGGACCAGGGCCACGGGCTCTCCCATCGGTGTCTTTTTTTTTTTGGCGTTGTCTCTTTAGGATCTTTCATCGCCGCAGTTTTTCCCGGCCGGTGAGGTGTGAGCAAGCCATCGACCTTTCTTGACGGTGCGCAGGATGGGCTGGGGAGACAGAAACAGTCTCAGAGGGAGGAAAAAAGGCTTAAATCTCCGTTTTCTTATGCCACATCCCCATCAAGCAGCTAGTTACGCTCCCGATAACAAAATGGGGAGCCGCCGGACGCAGCGAGGATGTTTTCCCTCGGACCAGCCATGGGCAGATAAATCCCCCAAGGTCTGAAAAGCCTGGGGTAAATTAGATTAGAGACTTTCCTCTAGATGGCAAGGGGTACGTTTGGTGATAGCAGGGGGAGGGCCCTGCGGCTCAGGAATGAACAACTGCGAGGGATATGGTTTTAAATGGTTTCCCAGCTGTAAGATGCACATAATTGTGGCTTTCCTTCATCTGGGAGACTTCAAGAGCGGATGGTTGATAAGGGTTCATACCAGCAAAGGCAGAAAAACACAAGCCAGGGTATCTGGTTTCAGTCTGTCCGTACCCGCAGCGTTAGATCTGATTTTGGCCCTCTCTCCCCCCCCCGCATGTACACAATTATCTGAATTCCTTTCTCTGCTGCTTCCTCCCCTCTGAAGCCTTGCAGACTGGCCCTGCTGCCTTTTCTGCTTGAGGGACGGCCGCGCATTCGGGCTTTCTCCTTTCCTGGCCCATGGAGGGGTCTGTGCCGTGGCTGCAAGGACCAGCACTCCCCAGAGGGCAGAAAGCAACCACGAGGATGGGAATTGATTCCCCATCCCCATCTTTTTAGCCTTTCGTGGTGGGAAACGCCCTAAAAATCAAGGGATTTCTGCTACTTTAAGGTGCCGTTCCTTACGTGCCTCAGTTTCCCCTTCGTGCCTCACCTCTGCTGCTCGCCTCTGGTCGTGTTCAGAAAGAGGTCCCCCAGCGCCTTGCATTGCAGCTGGGTATCCCCAGGGGCTGCTGCACAAGCAAGTACCGGCTGGTTTCCCAGGCAGATGCGTGGGCAGCGAGGCAGACGCGGTGAAGGACACGACTGAAGCGTTGGTGTCCCACCTCACACTGCCGCCGTCCTGTTTTTCCCCACCCAGGCACCCTCTTGCGGTGTGGTCAAGTGGGAAGGGGGACCCTTTCCGAAATGCCGGCGTGTGGAAATGGCTTGCCGAAATATGGCTCTCCATCCTTCTCAGGGGTTGCCACACACTGGCTTTTCCCGCAAGGGAGGGCACGTGCTTCCCTGCTCGCAAAGGTCCCGCTGCTGCTAAGCAATATGCTATTTTTCCTAAAAAGTTGCATTTTTGCGCCATCCAAATCACAAAAGTGTTCTAAATTTCAAAGACACGCTGCTGTCCATTGTGGCTCCGGGGACAGCTGACAACTCCATAAGATAATTTGAGAATATCCCTTTGGTCGAGATCTAGCAGCGAGTGTAGCTTTGTGTACGCCATACGCAGAACAGCATATCCCTTCTTCCTCTGACTTTGCTATAAAAATATTTGAGCATATATTAAACCATGCATAAACACGAGCAAAACGTGCAGATGGAGTTTTCCCATCCTTAAGCAGAACAGAGACCCGTGTTTCCATAATCACACCTAAAGATTTGACGAATTCAGCTGAAATTCCCCGTGTGTTTTAATTTGGCTTTTAGCCTCTTGATACAAGTTACATGTAGAAATTTCAGCACGGGAATTGCAGAACTGAAAAGCCTTTGAAGATTCCTCTGGTGTCACTCAGACTTCGCTTTCTGACATCCAGTTTTGACTGACAGAGCAAGAGCTTCTCTACAATCTCTAGAAACGGGTGGGGCTGCCTTCAGCTACGGAGCAATTGCTCTTGTTTCGGGTGAAGCGGGCAGGGGGAGGACGGCATCAGGCGAAGAGGATCCTTCGTAGGAGGGCTCAGCGGCTTTGTGGGCACGGCAGGAGAGAGGCAAGGCTGCGTGCGCAGCCTGCGCTTGGGCGTACCTTAACTTCAGCTTGCTACGTGACACCGGGTGCTCCTTCGGGCAGGAGGGAGGCAAGAGGCATCCCACCTCCCAGGGTTAAGGAGCCGTGCTGGTTTGCTAAAGTTTGGCCAGGCACTCTGCCGGGAACACATTTCACCTAATCTAGGTAGCAAATACCTGGTTTGCCTGTGTACGTCCCAACCTGCTGGTGGCGAGTCCGGCTCCGAGCCGGCTCCTGGCAGCCACCGCCTCGCCTCCACCCTAGCACATCTCTGCTGCTTCGCGGTGGCTGCAAGCTTAACGGCGCTGCGATAAAAGCCAAGCCAAAAGAACTCCCCGTGCTTCCTGCCTTTAAGTCTGCTTCATATGGCTCGCAGAAACACTCAGCCGTGCATAGTTGGAAGGCGATTTGGGGAGGCTCAGAACTAGGTCAAAACAAACTTAATTTCCTCCGGGTCCAGGTGGGACGCCGCTTTGCAAGCCGGGTGATCTGCACGCTGCCTTTCAGCTTTCCACCCGCTGCCGTCCCAGCCTCCAACACCCAGTCACGGGGAAGCCTTCAGCGTTTTTGGAGGGCGGCTGTTTTCCACTCTCCCTGTGCTCCGAAACAGCTGGACCATTTTTGCCCAGGCTCCAGAAAACAAAAACAATGACAAGAAAGAGGAATCACTGTTGGGCATGGAAAATTTTCAGCTCAAGCAGCGTAAGTTTCAGAAGGTTTTGAGCAGATAAAAAACCACGGGATGCTGGAAGGCAAAGCGTACAAACTTGACTGTGGATATTACAATTGATACTTGCCACATGCTTTTTTAAAGGAGTCGTTCCCATTGCAGCTGGGAACGATGGGCCCTGGTTCACCAAGCTCAGGAATGAGCAAGGTTAAGGGGTGAATTCAGGGCATTTGGCAGCGAGCACCTCGTGTCCCTGCCCATGAAGATGGCAACCTCTGCCAGATCAGGCGATTTCTGCGTCCCCAGCAAGATCCTCCTGGGTATATCTCAGTCCTCTGCACTTCAAGCTGCCACATAGGTCTCAATGGCAGTCACCTTGGCTGGCGAATCTGGGGTTGAGTTGGGTCGCAGAGGTGGGGAGAGAGGAGCACGGGATGCCCGCAGGAGCCCAGGTCGCCTGCCACGCGTTGCATCCAGCCCACTGTCCCGGTAGCCAGGCGAGACAGAGCTCTCGTGGCCAGGAGTAATCCAAATTTCAGACTTTCTGGCCTGAGAGTCAAGACGCTGAGATTCGTCCTCCCCTCCAGCCTGGCGTTTCCTAATCTAAAAAAGAACAACCCGATTTCTGGAGCTGCTTGCTTTGGCATTTCAAAAATCCACGCCAGCCCATGCTGACCTTTTCTCTCCGAAGGCACGGGGGCCGACACATGCGCCCCCAAGTCACGTTTCGCATTGTTCGCTGTTGTTTTTCCCTGTCCCTGTGCCTACGGGGCAGGACGCACGCAGCGCTGGTGCGGCGGGCGGGCGTACCGGGGGTATGACATAATGCAATAACCGAACTAGCCGCATTTATTTATTTTGAAAAAATATTAAGGGCAGCTGCTACTTAGCGCCGACTGAAACATTTTATTGATTTTCTAAAGCAGGAGCGTCCCCTTTTGTGTTGTAACCCAGCATTGCTTGAACCCGGTGGTTGGACTATTCCAGAATAACTCATCTACGTCACATTTTCCTCCTCTTGATAAATATATAGAGGCTCTCCAGCCCTGAAGGTACGCACCTGGGTAACAACCAGAGAGGTCACTGCCTGACATGCTTGCTCTGCCCCATCTTGCTCAGGCATTATCTCCAAGCAGATCCAACTCAACAAGGGACTTCTCCTTCCCCATTCATCCTGTAACATGCCCGTAACATCTTACCAGCTATTGTGCAGCACCCAGCACAATAAAGCCTTAATTAACAACATGGACAAGGACCAGTGATAGCCCGAGTAGGCTTTTGTTGTATGATTCCCTATATTAATCCTTTCTGGTTATTCTAATTTTGGAAGGATGAGTTTCGAGACGGTGGCGATGGGGATCTCCAGCTGCGTTTCTTTGGTGCTTTCTCATGGGCTGGTTTAACATTTGCTTCCTTGGCGCGTGTTTGTTTCCCAGGGAGGAAGATCGCAGAGCTCTTTTGTCGCCCGTGCCCAGCAACGCTGCCTGCTCTGCTTGCGCCCTACCTCCTCACCCCAGGCAGCCCCGCCGCTCGCCAGCCTGCCTCGCAGCGACGCTGCTCCCCGCTCCAAACCTCCGCAGCCTGCAAAAAAGCAGCCCTTGAAGTTAACATCCCACTAAAATGAATGTTGTGGGGGATGCTTAAAGAGCAGGCGCAGTCTGGGGAGGGAGACTTCAAAGGAGGCAAAGCACGGCGGCCGGGACGGTGCCGAAGGGAGCAGAGCTGCCGGGACAACGCGGGCCGGTGGGGAAGGGGGCCGGGACTGCCGGGGCAGCCACACGCGGGGTTGGTGGGGAGCGTGCCCGCTGGTGTCCCTTATAAGAAATTTGTTATTGCAATTCAAACTCCTCTCAGCAAAGATGCTTGGTCAGAAACCGTATCCACTCCGGAGGTGCCTGAAGGCAGCATCGTCGGCCCACGGGCAGCGTGCCCTGCACCGACCCACTGAGCGGGGCTGGGGTCTCGGCTTTGACCCACGCTGTTTTTTACTTCCCCAAGTGGAAGGGGAAGGGGGGAGGAAACAGTCTATAAACTTCTCGGCGACTGCCGAAATCAGTACCAGCTGCCGGTGCTGCACCGCGCCGCCGCTCGCACCCTTCATCCCCCCCCTCACTGCCTGACCCCAGCCCCAGCCCCAAACACAAGGCAAGAAGGTGGGCCAGCACCTTCCTGGTCGGGATTTTGGCTGGCCGAAGCCCACGTGGAGGGAGAGAGGCTGGGCCCCGGGGGCAGAACCATTTTTTTACATTCCCAACTTTAAAAGAAGTTGAAAAAGCATCCTTTAAAAAACAAACAAACAAACAAACCAACAACCAAACAAACAAACTCAAACAGTTTTGCTGCATTTCCTATTTCATTTGCGCTCTTGGTCATGTTATGGAAATGATTTCAATCCCTTTGTAACGAAAACCACCCTAATCCTATATAAGCGAAGACCTCGGGGACCTGTTGCAAAATTTCCTGCAACCAGGGCCGTGCTTTTGCTACCACCTTACATCAAGCCAGCAGTTCTCGGCTCTCGTGGTTTCCACGCTGTGCTCTTGGGCTGGGGAATGCTCCTTATGGGGCTGGGAAATGTTCCTAAAGCAAGGAAAAGACAGAGCAGCAAGCCCTCTATTCACTGTACGGAGGAAACTGCATTGGGTCTGCGATACAGCAGTGCGTAACAGCTGTATTCTGTGTTACATGCTACAGGGTAAGAGAAATGCTTGGAAACTATATGTTCAGCAGGGAGCTTCACCGTATATCATCTCTCAGTCCAGATACTATAATCATGAGTTGTTATAATATAGTATCACGCCTTTCAGCTGTACCTTGGAGAATCGCAAGGTGCCTTAGGGGCACCAGTTGATTAAATCCCACATGCGCTGTAAGAGAGGAAGGGATGTACTGCAATTTCCCAACCAGGGAAACTGAGGCACATGCAGAGAGAGCAAGTACATAGCAAACCTGTGCGTGAGCTGGGATTAAAACTAAGCTCTGCAAGGTCCTGCTGTGCTACTACACTGGCTTAGCAGACAGAGGAAACTCTGCCCCCCTCCCTATGAAATCTGCTATGGGCTTTGCTGCTTCTTTTATAAGTCCCATAGATCCATACCTCGTCATTCAGCTGCCATAGGAAAGCTGCAGCCATTCCTGCAGGAGCACAGTAGGAAACCTCCGTGGGTCCGGCTCGCGGGAGCGGAGCTGAGAAGTGCCACAGAAGTAGCCGCCAGCTGAGTGACTTGGCAGGCTTTGACGAACGCCTCGCCGAGCCCCTCTGGGATTAAAGGATCATAAACATGAAGCACAACCTTAGGAGGGTCCATTAAAGCACAAAATCGTTATGGAAAAGCTCTCTATAATTTAAGAGGGGACGGAGCCAGAAGGGCCCCGTTGAGTCATTTTATAGGTCCTGAAGGCAAGCAGGGCTGTGCTTCCCCTTTTGGTGCATTGTTGGGGGATCAGAGCCAGCCCAGGCACAAGGCACTGGGTTTACTGGGACACTTCAAGATGGGCTCTCCAGAAACAAGGGGCAGGAGGAGGCAGCCACCACGAAGGGTCTGGCTGCAGTGGTGTGGCAGCACTGGGTAGGAGAGGAGGGAAGACCAGCCCGCAGGTTTTTTGGGGTATTATCCCTCTTCCTCAGCCAGGAGCTGATCCTCCTTCCCCCTGCAAGACTCGAACCGCAGCGAGCAAGGGCCAGGTTTCTGACATGAAGATCACAAGCCAGATTCAGAGTATAATTTCTCTAATATACGTAGCACTCTTTTAAGTGAATTGAGAAGCCACTGAAGTCCCCTCACCTTATTAAGCTCCACGTGGGATGCTCCCAGGTTTTTGGCGCAGCACTCCTCTATTTGAGTCACCTGGAGGGAGTAACTGAGGAGGAACAGTGCAGACATGACACCTCTCATCACTCCTCTGCCTGCAGTGGACATGTTTCCACACATCCCACCACCAAAGCGTGTCCCTCATGCAACAAGCAGGTGCCCACCTCCTTCCGTTACCATTTATATGTTTTCAAAATCACTACTTAGAGCCACATTTTCAAAAGCCATCAGCATCCAACATCCCAAAGGTCCAAAGAAGAAGAAAGGGAGAGAGTAGGTCACACAAAAGGGGTTTCTTATCTTGTGCACTTCTTTCCTTCTCTCATGCTGACAGATTGGGTCTGTGAATGAGCGGGTTTTACTCTTTGATGTGGATCTTATATAGAATATGTGGTAAAACGTTACAGGACATGATCTGAAACACAAGTACATGTCAAGATGGGGACAATAACCCAGGTATAGCAGCTTCCTTTGGGTGACCTCTGTATCTGGTCATAATATTGCTCCACCAGCTGATATAGGCTGCTTTAATGTGCAGTGGACACTCACAGAAAACAGCAGTGGATATAGCCTACCAGATCTTCTGGTCCTGCCAGGGCTGATAACCAGGCGTTAGCCAAGCGGTGGCTGAGCAGCAGCCACATCTGCCCACCACCACCCTGGTCCTGGTGCCCTGTGTGGGATGGGAACGGATGGGTTAAGCCCTGGGAGCACGGGAAGGGCACTGGCAGAGCCACGCCAGAGCCCTGGGGCACAGCAGCACTGCTGTCCACAGGGTAGACCGAGCTCATTCACCTCGCCATAACGGGGAAGCCAAAACACCCTGTTAGCACTGAGCTGCTGTGAAATTCCCATTTTTCCAGTTGGCCGGAGCCAAAAGAGCTGCTGGAAACCAGAAAGGACCAGTGGAAACGAGATCCCGCACTGCAGCAGCGGCCAGAGCAGGGCGTCTCACCCGGGGTTAAAGGCTTCGGCTTGCAAATTGCCGGCTTTGCTCTAAGAGCAGCTTTGCGCTGACCTCTCCAGTCTTGGGTGGGATTTAAAAAACCAGTGGAAACAGATCAGCTCGGTATTGCTTTCTACCTGGTTTCACCTTGTTTTACGCGGCAGCCAGGTTCAGAGAAGAGCAGGGCACAGCGATACCTCGCGTAGCTGGCAGCGAGCATCCTCCGCCCCTTCTCCTGCTTGCTGGAGAAAATAATTAAAAAAAAAAAAAAGACCATCAGAGAATCGCTCCATGGTATCTTCCTCCTCCCTGCATTTTATTTTCCTTTCCCGAGTCCCTCCCCAGCTAGGGCTGCGGCAACGGCAGCATTAGGAAAGGGCCAGCCTGTCATCTGTCAGACGTGCGCATACACAAACCACCGCCGCTCGCACACACCAAGCAGTTAAGCTTTCCTAAGTGGTCCTGGGCAGCCTGTCAAGTCCCGAGCTTGTCTGCAGAATGTGGTTGTAATTAGATAATTAATAACTTTGAGAAGGAAAGGAAAGGAAATAAGCTAAATGGAAGCTTTCCTTAGTGGGAGGAAATAATTATATCTGCTTTTTGATATATGAGCTGAGGTGGCTTTCTGAAGGCAGAAACAGCATCTCGCCTGCAAAACCATCCCTCCCCCAAGTTAGCTGGGATCTCCCATGGGCACTGCTGGCTCACAGAGTTTGTCCCACCAGCCCACAAATGAGCGGCAGCAGGTTGCTGCAGATCGGAGCAGACCCCGCAGGTAACAGGGCTCCCCGACGCGTTGCTGCATCTCGTCACATCCCGATAAATGGGGCAGAGGAGAGACGATACGCAGGGTTGGGTCGCCAGGAACCGGCGTGGAAAAGAGGGGTTTAGCACAACATCCCTCGGGGCTGGAGATGCTGCTGTCAGCACATGGACTTTTTGATGGATGCATCGCTCCTGCCTACGGATTTACCATTTCACAGTACAGTGCAAAAAAAGGCTGTGACACTACCAGGCTCCGGGCTTAGGCTACACCTCCAAAAGCCAAAGGAACCGTTTAAGTTTAGGTTGATTGTTTTTGTTGTTCTTGGATGTGCTTAGCTATTGCATAAATGCGTTCCCTCAGGATGGAAAGAAGACGTATTCATTTCCAGCCGGGTTTGCCTGATTTTGCAGGAGGAGCTGAGAGCGGCTGTGGGTGGGGTTTCTAAAGCCCATCTCGGGCGCCTGAGCACCCCATCTCCCCGTTTCGCTCGCTTAAGGGGCGGTGAGGGCTGCTCCTGGTGCATTGGATCTTGCCCAGCTGCTGGATGAACCGTGTGCCTCCACGCTGCTGGGACCAGGAGCAGGTTTCGACGTGCGGTTATGGGTGTTCATGAACCACAGCCTTGATTTGTAGGGGAAAAGAACTTACCAGACCACATATCTCAGAAGGGTGTCCTGTATTCGGTGTATTTATTTTTCTTATTTTTTTTTTTTTTTTCCTTCTCTCCAGACTGTCCAGTGTCTGAGACTGAAGTGGAATTGGGATATATCCAAGTTTGTAGCTTCTGAAACCTTAACAACCTCAAGTAAACTGGTCCAAAAGACCCCTCTTGACCTCCCTCGCTCTGAACTCTTGCGGAGCACTTAGACTGAGCAGAAAGCAGCACCAAAGCTAACGGTCTGAAACTTTGCAACATCTCTCCCCAAGCGACTGACCAAAGAGAAAAGAGAAGCAACATTCCTGGTTGTTCGTTGTTGTTGGGTTTTGTGTCTGTCTGTCTGTGCGTTTGGTTTTATTTCTAATTTTTTTTTTTTTTTCTGAAAAATCTTAATTCAGGAATACATTTATGAGAAATCTTTGGGTTTGGATTTTACTTCCCCTTAGCTGTATTCTTTTTTGGTTTTTTGTTTTTTGTTTTTTTTTGTCTATTTTTTAAAATTCAAAACCTGATTTCTTGTACAGTAATGTCAAAACTGGACCAAGGCTCTCAGAAAAAAAAAGAAGAAAAAAGCCCACCGTGTCCCCAGCTCCCTGCATGATTTGTTTCAAGTACAGCCTGGATTACAGACTGCCCTCCACACTCTACCACCTCTTCCTTATTGCTCCATGATTTGCTACCGCTCACCCCCCCCCCCGCCCTTTTTTTTTTTTTTTTTCATTTTCTGTTCCAGTGTATATGTTGCTTATTTGTTTTATTTATTGAGATATTTTTAACGAGCTAAGAGACTGCAATGTTGCTGTGTATACTGCTTCTCTTGCCAATAAAAATAAAGATGTCATGCAGCTACCGGGGGTATGAGATTTACATTCTTGACTGCACAGCCCCGAGCAGAAGCTGAGCCGTTTCCTTGCACCCCGCAATGTTTCGACACTCACCGATTTGGCTGAAAGCTGTTTCCCAGGTAGTGGGTGATGGGGTGCAGAAGGTATGAGCGTCGCTTCTCCGGGCTGATGTCTGCCTGCGTATACCAGGAGTAGTCGGTTATCTACTCGCACCCTGGCCAAGGAGGTTTGCTCAGGCTGTAGGTGCTGCCGAGGAGGCACGCACCTCTTCAGCCCCGTGGCCTCCAGCGCACCACTCGAGCGGCTTCTGCTCTCAGCAGAGCCCTTTAGTAAGCAAAATGCAATGCTTGCCTTCAGCTAGAGTAACAAGCCGGCCTCCATCACGCTTGCTGGTGGAAACGCTAAGGGCAGGCGTTTCTCAAAGAGAAGAGGGGCTGCACGCTGCCGTGCGAGGTGCTGCACGAACACGCGGCGATGGAAAAGCTGTGCCCCAGACCCAGAGAGGCCTTTGCATACAGTGCCCAGAAGAGACGCATAACCCACAAAAGCCAGTTGCACTACAGAGATGGTCACCCAGAGTCGCTGATCTGCTCCTCCTTCCCGCTTACCTTCCACCCTGCGAGCAAACACTGGTGGGCTTTGCTAGTGCTCGCTAACCTTCCTCCACCACCTTGCAGAGCCCTGTCAGACCCTCGGTCATACACATGCTGAAGCCAGGTTTCAATTTCCAGGCCGTAAATAACATGTATAAAAAGAATTCAGTCTGAAAAAAAAAAAATTTTAAAAAATTCCTTTAACGAACAATGGCGGTGGATCTGGAAACATGGGGCTAAATTATCCCGAATGACCTTTTGTTCTCACACCCTTTCCCTGCTGGATTAACAACAACGCTGGTTAGCTTGAGAGCATCTGGGCTGCAACACCGAGGTGAGAGAGAGAGAGACTGATTAAAGGGCAGGTCTCTGGCAAAGGCAGTTTGGGAGCCTCAGCGTTCGTTGTTAGGATTATCAACTCGGCTTTGCAAAGCAAGAGGCAAAACAGATCTTTGTAAGAAAGATCTGCTCGGAAATTGTCAGGGAGTGATGTATTGGGAGGGGAAAGAAAAGATGGTGAAGGATAATCGACTCTGGGGAAAAAAAAAAAAGCAATGCTGTGGTGTCTAGAGACAGTAAAAAATAAATCATGTCATTCCATCTAAACCAGCTTCAGAGAAAAACATTTTAACATGCCAAATCAAGAACATACATGTGTGTATCAGAGGCATTAATTGCCTGATAGGTTTCAGAGCTTGAATGTCAAATGTTTATTTTAAAACAAGCGCAGATGCATAGAGTAAAATACACCACATCCATTAGAAGCTCTTACTTTCTTAAAAGTACATGACATCTCAGTCTGGGCATTTGGTACCAGCAGAGCCAAAAATACCATTTAAGAAGGTGAATTTAACAGATGTCATGCGATGCAGCATGTCATGCAGCAAACGGAATTATTTTTTTTTCCCAGGGTACGCGTGTTTGTGTGTTACTTTCTGCAACTTTGCGAATCTTTAACGATGCTCCAGATGATTGCGCCAAACTGATTTCACCACAAGGAGCGACGTTTTTCCAAGCATGGGCACCCAAATCCAACTTCAGCCTTACTAATGGCTTGTCTGAAGAGCCCGTTGTGCTGCTCCGCTCTCCCATGACATGACCAGGACCAGGAGGAGACGGTCAGACCTACCCAAGCCACAGGTCAGATGTGTGCAGCCGTAGCAGTGCCACCATAGCTGCCATCTGCCTTCCTTAATGCTACAAAGGGTCAGGGCTGCTGAACCCCGTGCTCCGATACCATGCATTTAAGGACCTGTCATGGTAGATCGAAGCGTTTGATCTCTCTCTCTGCAAAGTGCACTAGCAACGAGTAGCGAATAAATGCTCACAAGCACCCGTTGGTACCTCTTCCATGAATTCTGGGGGTTAGCCAAGGCTCCTGGGGGTGAATGGCCTTGGAGAGGTAAATCTGGAGCCCAGAGATATGACACAACATTTTTTTTCAGGCAGAAAAAGTAGTAACTGTAAAAGCTGGTGAGGCCAGTCAGAAAACAGCCATGCCACGGGGCTTGGATGAGTGGTTTCAGCTCCCGAGGGAAGAACTGAGACTATCAAACGCTTCAGAAAGTCCTGACAATTTGAGAGCTGTAAACTCTCCGGATAACAGATTTTTAACAGAAAACACATTTGAATTGATGAATAGAGAGACACGCGTTTCAATCAGCTGCTGAAAAGGCTTTTCATCTTGTATGAGTTCATCTTGCGTGAGTTCATCTTGCATGAGCTGCAGCCCATAGCTAGCGATGTGGGTCAGTTAGGAAGAAGCCGAAGCAAAGGTAAAACCCAGACCCTAAAACTGCAGCTGTGTTGTCATGTGCAGGACATAACATAGATATATTTACTTTTCTTTTTCATACGTAGGAGTTTTTTTCAACAGCGTTTATCGCACCATTCACCCTGATCCCCAAGACGATTGAATTTGTCCTTCCCCAACGCGCTGTGAGAGACGAAGACATGTGCCCCAGGGCAGGGACAGACTCTCTTGTGCAAAAGAGAGTGAAACCAAAAAATCCCTTAATGCAGCAGGTTCAGCCGCAGGCGATAGCTCCCGACAACGTGGTTGCTCCTCCACGGCAGCACGCACGCACACGCAGAGCCTGGCTAAATATTGGTCCTGGACCCTTTGGTCTCTGCGTACATGAAAGGCTACAGAAAGCACCCAGCGCATGCTATTTTGTGCAGGGGTCCGGCTAGCGACAAAGCAAAATATTCACTGGAAAGGAGCCAAGCACCGAGGTGGTGATGTAAAGCGTACTGATATTTTCTTTCTTTTTTTTTTTTTTTTTCCACTCAATCCCAGCTCAGTTTAGCACCACCAAACCCCTCCATTTTCAAAAGGGGGAAAAAAAGTCTTCGGCTGCCACTCGCATTTTCAGCTAGAGTCCTTGATACAGACCAAATGAAAAAATAATTAAAAAAACCCAACGAACAAATCCAAACCCCAAGTCCCACCCCTTGGGATCGCTTTTCTCCTTGGCCTCCGCCAAGGCCACCCCGTTTTCACACAACCGGGGAATGCTGACAGCAAGGAGGGATCCGGGGAAGGGGGGAGCGCTGACAATTTTTCCCAGGGATGCTTGTAAACTTGGAGTCCTCGCTTGGCTGGGACCACCCAGGCACCGTTTCTGGGACGGCGGTTTCAGCCCCCCTCGAAGGGTGACAGCAAAGAAAGGTCTATGTTGGTTAGCATCGTCTCAGCACTGAGACCTCAGCTGGGGGAGCTTGCACCCCACCCAAACCTGGGAGAGCAGGGAGCCCGTGAGCCTTCGGGGGCACCCATATGCAGTCAGCTGTATGATCAGGACAACGATAAATCTTCTATTTACTGCTGTTATGAAGCGTAGTGACGAAGCGGCCTTTATCAGGGTTAAACACAAAGATAAAAATTGTACCCAGAAATCAGACGTGATGTGAAAGTGCTGTTGCCTGACATTTTTGCTGAAACTAATCTCAACTTGTCACCTGCTCAGACTTGAGGAGCAAAGCGTTGCAAGTGGTCGTCCCCCGTACGGCACGACTCTCGTTCCAGTACGGACGTGGCCTCCATCTGTTCCGCCTAGCTTTGCTCACAGCATTGGCCAGAAATGCCCTCAGGTATTTTGGATGATGGCTCTGTTCATTGCTGGATTCAACCAAACGTGGATCTCAAAAACCACAGATGACTTTCGGATGCTTGGAATTTGGAGATCCCTTTCGAAGTACTCACCGAGAGGAGAGATTAAAATTACAGATATCAAGAAGTAATGCCCACCACCCCAAGAAAGCTTCACCAGTGTTTCCCTGGGAGTCTGTGTTGACCCTCACCTGGCTGGTCAATACGTGCAGTGATCTGGGAGGAGCAGACCCTTCCCTCGGGGCCCTCCTCCATCTTCTTCAGGCAGACAAAAACCTCTTCCAGCAGCTGCTTCAGCAGCAGACGGACTGCTGGAAGCCACACAAAGCAAAAGGAGAGGTCAAGCCGGGCAGAAGACCCTCTTCCACAACCCATCCCTTCATCACTCAGGCATGCTCTCTTCACAATGCATTAAAAATCACGTCTCATCTTTAACCCTTTCTCCCACTTCTAGCACCAAATCAGTAGCCATAAGCTGGCCACCTAAACCCCAGTAAGAAGCAAATGCCATACGTTACCAGCATTTCACCCATGTTTTAACGGAATAATTCAAGCTGATGTAGGTTTTTCAGCTGTGTCTTGATGCTTTTTGTGGTTTTGATGCCATTGCACTCGCCTTTGTAGTCTCAGAATTTGTTTTGAGCGTGGTAAAGTGCACTCAGCCCTTTTATGATTTCCTGTCTTGTTTCAGAGCCCGGCACTGAAAGACTTTAGTTGCCTCCTAAATCTTTTTCCAGAACTCTCCTGTCACTTTAAATATTGGCCAGCATTTTGTTAGCTTCAAGACTTTGAAATAATATCAAAGTAAACCTCAAAGGAAAATAACGCAGTAAAGAGTAAGGTTGGAGCTTAATTCATATTTAAATAAAGATCTTTCACTTCAGCTTGGGTTACTGTGTAAAATGACTGGGAGCAAATGGAGCTTTTAAAGGCCTTATTCCCCCGGGGGTCTATTTTAAAATGCTCGGTGAGCCTACCAGGCAGAGGAATGAAATTGCCTTCCCATGAAAAATTCCCTACTATTGGGAAGAAAAAAAATTTGAAGTTCTCCAGAATCAAGATGGACTTTTTCCTCCCTCCCCTCCTGAACTGTGACCCCGGACAGTGTTTGCAAATGGTGCTCCCTCCCTGCAGGCAGGCAGGAACGTTGTCAAAGCCTTTGCAGAAGGAAAAAAGGAGCTAAGGATTGATTTGCAAGTCAAAACATAGCTTTTTCTGTCTGTCTTTCTTTCTTTCTTTCTTTTTTCTGGGGTGAACCGCACATTTTCTGAAATGTGAACAGGAGATATCCCCCTTTCCCCCTCCCAAAGTGCTAGCTTTCAGGAAAGAAAGAAGGAACTAGGGGCTGGTTTCCAACAAACCTCAGCACCTGACAGGGATTTGTACGAGGCCATAAAGGCAGATTTGCAAGCTGACTGCCCAGCACAGGTACGTTTGCAAGAGCAGCCAAGCACACGGCTCTCCTTGACTTTATCTGGGGATCTCCTTTGAAATTCGCCTTGAAGCTTCATATCCTGCTGCAGCGCAGAGCAGAAGTGGTGATGGATTTAGCCTTCCACGTACCCTCTGCCTTTATTTCTTATTTCCTATTCAAGCCCCAGGAACAGTGGGCGGGAGGGACAGCTTTTGCTAACGCCAGCAACTCCAGATCTGCCAAAACCCGAAACAAAGGCTGTGAGAAAAATATTTCTGCAGGAAGCATTTGCTGAAACATGATTCATTTCTTTAAGATAAGTCATATTTCCTCCGGCCAACGCTTACAAAAGGGTTAGCCTCCCTTATCCGTACTCCAGCCTGGATGATGGATACAGCCGGAGCATGTGCTTCCAGCTGAGCCTTTGCAATGCTGGCGTGCTCGCGCCGCGCTCGACGGCATGGCACACCAGCGTAAATTTGCTCTCATGCAAAGGTAGTTTGAGGCTGGGGACTTGCACGGTTTGCTCTGGGTTTTTCCTTATTGTCAGTGTCGTGCGTCCCTCCCCGGCCTGCGCCAAGTCACACCGCCGAAGGGGACTCTCCCCCCCCCAGCTTCACGCCACCACTTCAAGCAGCATTGTTTTCAACCCGGGTCTGACATCCCTGCCTCAGTCGCTGTGGCTTTTTCACCAGCTACTAGAAACAATGGTCTCCGTGGGTCATTCGCAGTTCATCACGTCTTTGAGTTGTCCGGGTAGTTATTTGAAAAAAACATTCCTGCTTCGCACATGGCCGCAAGATACATAATGAAATTTCCTAACATCCCTTATTTCAGAAACCTCTTTCACGAGCGGCCTGCCAGACTGCAGCTTGCTTTCCCAAATTAGTGATCTGGTGGAAACTCAGCAGGAACTGGGCGAGGGACCAGCTGGCACGGTCCCGGCGATGCGCGAGGCAGCGGCTCGCAGAGCGCCGTGGGAGGTGGGGACTCACGCCATCGTCCCCCGGCCCACCTGGGTCTGGCGCCAGGGCTCGGCTCCGGCACCTGCACCACCGGTTTTTTGACCCTGACCCCTCTCTCCTTCCGACAGCCCTTTGCTTCCTCACGCATGGCATGAGGAGCTGGCTGAGCATCTTCCTCCTCCTCACCCCTCTGGGTGCTCAGCAGAGGCTGGGGGCTGCGCAGGGCTCTCCATCCAAGCGGCAGGTAGGGGAAGTCCTGGTGGGGTGATGGACCCAAAATGCTGGGCAGGGAGCTCCATGGGCACAGCCCCTCTCGCCGCGTTGGTGTGGCTCATGCCGAAGCTGGCAGATCCCATCCATGGGGCCAGCCACACATCTGCCACACCAATGCATGAGCCTCACACGTGGCCAACCTTGGCCGCTCTTTAGCATCCATCCAAGATGAGGCCTCTGACCTCCGTATTTGCTCTGCTGTTTCTCCATCGCTTTCCCCTGGACACCTCTATCCCGCTCCGCTGGTCTCCACCAGACCATGTTTCATCAGAGCTTCCTCTACGCAACAGGGATGATCACAGCCAGCGCCTGCTCAGCCCCATGGCCACCACCCTGCCCCAGCAATGCCACCTTCCCTCCGACGGACACATGGCACCAGGCTGTAGGACCTGGTGGGCACTGATGCTCCTGGGGAGCATGAGGACATCTGACCTCAGACAGCTCCTTGCGGTTCGGTGGGAGTGATGCAAGACAAGGAGTTGGGGTCTCCTGGTGGCCTCATGGCATCCCAAGCACCCCGGGTGGGATGCCACAAGAGATGCTGCTGGGAGAGGGGACAGGCGAGCACAGCAATGTTGTTTGCTGCTCCACCCCAGAAAGGGGTGGATGTGGTTGTGCCTGCACTCAATTTTTAACATCTTGGCCATGAAGGGAAGCCAATTTACTTCCAATTGCTTTTCTTTTTTTTTTTTTTTCCCTTTTTTTTCTCCCTGGGATACATGAAGTCAGAGGAGTTGGCTGGAGAGATGTTTGCATGAGTTATTACCTGGCTTGCTCTCCTCACAGGCAGGTCTCCCTGTGACCCCTCGCTCAGCAGCGACGGGGCTGCATCATCGCCATCAGCTACATCCAGGCATCATGCCCCGTGCCACCACCATGCACCTCTGGGCACACTGAAACAGCTGGAGATTCCTGGTGGTCCATGGCCCACTCGTGCCAGGGTTCGGGCTTGTGCTTCAGTCGCCGGTTGCC
This sequence comes from Gymnogyps californianus, assembly GCF_018139145.2. Taxonomy (NCBI): domain Eukaryota; kingdom Metazoa; phylum Chordata; class Aves; order Accipitriformes; family Cathartidae; genus Gymnogyps; species Gymnogyps californianus. The sequence goes on along the minus strand of NC_059477.1, from coordinate 1,458,457 downwards.
ACCACAGAGCATCCTTGTCTCATCAGGCTGCAAGTGCAAGCTGAGCTACTGGGGGAACTTGCACCACCTAAAAGCCAGCAGAGAAATAAATATCCATCAAATCTTGAGTTCCCAGCCTTCTCACATTATGGCAGTGGGCTGAGGTGGGGTGAGATTTGTCCCTTCTGGAGAAACAACACTGAGCACTACCTTCCACAGCCACAAAAAAGAAACCGCGAGCATGAACGAAGAGAGAGGTGCAGAGGAAGAAGAGGATTAGCATGCAGTACAGAAAGGAAGGTAAGCAAAGACCTGCCTGCTCTTACAGACCACACGTGAATACCTCAGCGTAGAGATGGATGGTTCATTCAGGCTTCAGCTCAAACCCATTTTCCATATATAGAGTGTTGCTCTCAGGCTATAGTTTCATTCATGCTAAACTCTGCTTCTCTACACTGGGATTTCGGCATTGCCTTTGTAAGCCCATACTTGTTAATGCTGACTTACAGCAGAATTAAATCAACAATGCCAACATTTTTGTTGCAAACGCTGCAGGAGCAACGTGTTCCCACTAAAGGAGTGAGAAGACCTTTTACGTTATTAAGAATTGCTCTTTCCTGCTAGTCCTTTGCAAGAAATTCCTCAAAATGTCCATCAGATCTGCAGAGCTCTCACTCCGCACACCTCCGCAACCATCTGGGATGAGTGGGACCGAAGCCCTCGGTGGATGTGTCCCTGCCCTACCCTCCAGCTCCCATCCTGTGTAACATGGTGCACGAGGTCTCCTCCGTCTACATCCCATCCCTCCCCACGATGGATGATGTTAAGGTGTTAGGCAAGAAATAGCACGACACGTAAAGGCAAAAGCTCTCCGACAGGAGGCTGCAGCACACACATCCCCAGCCCTGTTAGGGGCGGCCGCTCGAGGCACGATGGGGGGATTCCGGCCCCAGCACCACAGCACAGCGTGGACTGGGAACGGCTACCTCTGGTAGAGCTCTGCTGGGCTGTAATCAGATCTTACCCCACTGAACCTCATGCTGTGACATGTTTATACGACCAGACCCTTTCCCCTTCATTAGTATTGGGGTCAGGAGAAGCCAAAGGTCAGGCTCGAAGCCGATGATTTCACTTCTAAACAAAACCATCGCCTCCCTCTACCTTCCTCCTCAAAGAGCTTGGCTCATAAATTTTCATTTAGTACCACCAAGCTGACTTTCTCCCCCCCCGTCACGTTCTCTTTAACAAGAGGGATATTTCATTCCCCAAAACCTGAGGGCAGTTCCTTATGATCCTAAGTGCCAAGCTGTTTGGGAAGCTTTGGCCAGTAACCTGCCCCTTGCTTCAGTTTACAAAGTGCCAGCCAGGACTGCTAGAAAACTAAAGGCGGCAGAGATGTGAAAGCTCACGGCTGTCTCTCGCCAGATCGGCAGTCCCACTGCCCGGTTTTAATGGCTCTGCCACCCGCGTTCCCACGGCATCAGCGCCCCGTTTGACATGCTGGGGGTTGGAAAGTGCAAAAGCGAACCCCACTGTCAGAAATGCACGCGCTTGCTTCGCTTTGAAAAGAAAACAAGGGAAAAAAGCAGCAAATGCAGCTGGCTTTCAGGTTTGCTGCTCGCACACATTCATATCCTAGAGTCCGGCTAAAGCTCAGTGCCGAAGAGCAAACCAAGCTGCATGAGCCAAAGTGCAAAGCATCTGTGTTTCTCCTTGGGAAATCGCATGTCCCGGAGAGGAACGGTGCTTGCTACAAAGCCCCTCTGCCCTCCGCTGCCGTGGGCAGCTCTGAGTCTCCCAAAAAGTTCAGCCTAACTGTTGCTTTAGTTAGGCTGCACTCTCTTACCGCGCTTTTTCAGGGGTGGTTCTTGGTGCTTGCTCATCTGACAGCACCCTCCTCTTTCGAGGGAAGTTTCAGAGCTCAGCTGGCATGAGAAAAGAAATCGGCTCCTAGCACGCAAGGAGGAGGTGACTTAGCCAGTTTCAAAAGAGGTTAAGGGACTCGGGTGCTCAAATCCTGCTGAAAGCGAGGGGCTGCTTTTCACAGCTGCTTGTGAAAAGCCCGCTGGGACAACCTGACCCTTCCCGGAGCTGAATGCACTTTCTGCCCTGGAGCTGCAGGTTCACATCCCACAGAGGGGTGACGGTTAAAAACACGTTTAGGGGTTTCAGCTGGGTCTCAGCTCCCATCGACCACACTGAAACGGGACAGTTGAAAACCAGCAGGCGATTTCTGAGCCGCGGGGTTCGACTCCTCCAAAGTCTTACGACAGCTTCGGGCCAGGGGCGCACATCTTCCTGCGTCAACCTGGCCAGGGACCAAACTGTTGTGGATGACCGCTCAGCAGTTGCTGCAACCCCTGCATAGCCCCGTGTTTTTATTTATGCCCTGGTGAGACATAATCAACGTGAACAACTGCCCATCACAACCGATGACGAACTTGCCAACAACAGTACCTATAAATCCCCCTCAACCAGGAGTAAACGCGTGCATCTCCCACCCAACGCAAGTGGTGGGGGTCATACCCAGCTCAGCCGGCTCTGCTTTTCCAGCCCGCTCGGCCAGGGCTGTTAAGGAAAATTTCCCCCGACTAGGTCATCCTCACCGCCCCAGCCTAGCTCAGCGTGAAGGGCCGTGCCTGTGGGTTGGTGCCATCGTGTGGATACAGCTGCAATGAAGAGGAGGAGGAGGAGAGGCGGGAGGAAGATCGCTGGGAAAAGGACAAATTTGGCGTTGTCCAAGTCGGGGTCTAAGCCTAGTTCCCTCCTAGTGATACCGATGGGCTTAAGTGGGACCATGCTGCTTCCTCCAGCAGGTTGAATAAATATAATAACAGCAAAAGCCGGTGCCACCTGCACCGTATCTACCCTACGACATCTCCTGGTGCCAACAGTGACTCTTCAGAGGGAGTTTTCCCAGACGATGCCCTAATGAAAGCAGCAGCAGTCGAGATTAAGATCTCTGCCATGCTCGGAAGGCTCAGAAGCTGAAACGGAGCTGCGAGTGATACTCACTCTACCTTACTCAGGCTTTCACGTTTGGAAACGGGGCTGGAACACACTCATGCGTGTATATCATCCCCTCCAGGATCTCCAGGACTGTCCGGTCTACCAACACAAACATACTCTTGAACCTGAAGGAAAATCAGGCTATGGATTTTGGCTAGTGGCAGAGGGTGGGTTCTTTGCTCTGGGCTTGCATCCTGTCCTGGAAGTCACACAGTCCCCAACCTCCAACTCTCTTGCAACACTGAAAAGCAATCCCAGCCCAGGATAAAAATAAAGGGTCCATGGGGCCCTGTCACTCTGGGGTCAACTGATGCAGTGGACGTGCAATCAAGATCCTTCATGTAATTTTTCCACTGCCTTTTACAGGCTGGATCTGAAACGGAGCCAAATGACGAGCAGGGGGGATAACGAATCATGAGCCTGGGGTTTCCTTTGTACAGTCAAAATCCCAAGCCAAGTCCTGCTGGCTGGGACCTTCCCATTATCTTGCAGAACAGAGCGCTGAACTCCGATGGGCTCCTTCCAAAACCCCATCCGCTGCGATGGAGAGCAACCTGCCCCGACTCAACGCTTCGCTCCTTCTGGGATGAGGAGGGAGGACGAGCTCGGTTCCCACAAGAAGGGGAGGAAGTCTGTGAGGACCCTGTCCAGGCACTGCTCAGCCTCCCTCTCTTCGGAGGAGGCAGTTGTGTCTCCATACCGACCTCTGCACCTCCCACGCACGCTATGCCTGTCCACCCTTGTCACGTTTTTGGCTCCCCCCGCGTTCACGCTGCCAAGGTCTTCGCAGAGCGCTTGTAGCGTTGGAGCGGAGCGACTTCCCACTCGCAGGCGCGCTGCCTCTGCCAGGATGGCTCTGGAGGAGCTCGGGATCTTGGCTCTGGAAGAGCTGGCCGCTGGGGACCTCCTTGGACGAGGGGCGAGGGACACGCAGGTGGTTGGCGCTCAACCCTGAGCGCCTGGACAACCCACGCTTGCACTGCGCTGGTTGTCATGGGTTGGACCACCAGCCTGTAGGTGCAGGTGGGATCTCATTCGGCGATCCATCAGGGCGCATCCATCCTTAGCTAGCTGGCGCCCCGTTCCAGCCGGGTTTTGCAGCATGTGGATGACTGCATCCAAGATTCATTAATGACCCAACCCCACGTTGCTGTTTCAGATTAAATTGTTCCCAAACGCTATGCATTGTTATTTGGGAAATGTATGAATTTTTCCCATATGTCTTTGACCTATAAAACGAACATCCCTCAAAACTGAAAGGTTATTGCCAACTACGACGTGTTTTCATTTCTCGTCTTTAAGCACATTTCATGGTTTGCCAAAACTTTTTAGGAGGTTGAAACTGAAGGCCTTGACTCAGGAAAGCACTTCAAACACGTGCCAAATGGGACTTACGCGCACACTTGCATCTAAGCACATGCTACAGGCCTGTGCTGGACTGAGATGTTTTCCCAAACTGGTGCCAAAAACCATCTTCCTCTTCATTAACTCCTAGACTCTCAGATTCTGTCCTCGGCTTTATTGACATTCACCTACAGGTGAAATTTGGCTTGCAGATGTTCAGCTCCTACATTGCAGAGAGCAGCTAATTATTTGGGGATTGCTGGCTGGGCCTTTGCGAAGCCGTAAAAGGCCAGAGTAAGTAGAGGTGCGTGATAATTTTTTAAATGGATATTTTTAAAAAGACAACAATTTGCAGAAATTTCATGGAGCGGTTGCTTTTAACAATAACAAAATCTGGCAAAAAATCAGGAAGGCATATTTCAAATGTTTCCAAATGAAAACCCTGAAAGGAGTTTGATTCAAAAGTTCTTTTTTTTCATTTTACAATATAAAACGGTCAGTGTCCAAGTAAAATATTTCATTTCAGGCTGACTCAAATATCTCGCTTGACAAAGAATAGATCTTCTTTCTTTTTTTTTTTTTTTTTAATTTTGGTTTGCCAGAGATTTCCAGCATTTCATTTTTCCGTTCATCCCAAATCAGTATTTCAACTTTTCAAAATATTGCTGCCAGAAAAGTCAGTGCTCAGATATCCCTGTACATCCTGAGAACTGAAAACAGAGCTGGGTAAGTGAAGAGGGAATGCAAAAGTCCAACTCTAAAGTTTGTCTTTAAGAACTTGCCAGTCATCTGGGAGGAATTCAAGCTACGGCAGACACCGTGGGTATCAAAAGACAAGGGAATCTGTACTCCGCTTCCAGGAAAGAAACATTTCATCGTTACAAGGAAAAATACCGGATGGAGACCAGCCCCCCCTGAGCTTTCAGCATTCCTACCTGCACTGCTAAATCCCCAAATCAAGCCTCTTCTGCAGCATGCCTTTTATCTCAGCAGCACGACTCTCTGCATGAAAGAAAACTTATATTCTGTTTCAACACATTTCTAACATAGTTACGCCGTTAACCCGCAGAGTGCGGTTCTCACAGGAGATGTCTGAGGTGGGGAATGGATGACTGCAGCTGCCCTCTTGCAAGCCGTCCTTGCTTTTATGAGGTGAGGTCTTCAGTCCAAGACATTGGACAACCATAGCAAGGCTTTGCCTGTCCTTTCCAGCCACACAGAGCAGGCAGAGAAATGGGTTGAGTTAATGAATGACCGTGCGTGACTTGCCCCGCCGTGGGACCTTAGGAAAGGCTGCCACGATGTAAGACGCAGGACCACGTAGTCCGAAGCACATGGCAATCCCCCCCACCACGGGAGCGTGGCACGGCGCACAGACCGAGCAGATAGCAGCTCAGAAGCTGCCTGCGGTGGCTGCTCTCCTGCCCAGGTTAACCAGCCTGTGCAGAGCGGGGAGCATGCACCCATGGGCGCACTCACATTTTCCTCTCCTGGGACCCTTCAGCTCCTGCTCTTCCCCAGTCCCAGCCTCCTGGGCTCTGGTCTTGTCTTTATCCTCTAACCCACCCCACCAAGCCAAAATTCCCATTGCAGAGCCCCCTGGGTTTGCCAAACTACCCCTCTGGTATTTGTTGACACAGAGGACTGGTGATGGCAGGTAGCACAAGAACCACTCTGTGGTGTCTGCTGCTCTGACTCCATCTCCCCGGACAAGCATTGCCCTCAAACGCAAATCGCGGAGCAAAGACGATGCTGGACTTTGTGTGAATTAAACCTAACGTTTTTATCCCAGCAAGACAGGGGTCAAGCAAATTCATTTGGTGAGCCCCACCATCAGATCTGCCTCCCCGCCTTCCCGAGGCCAGTCCGGGCAGACAGCTTCAAGACTGCTCTAAAAGACGCCAGCGCCACGACCACTGAGCATCCCACCTCTGAGCCCAGTCTGAGCAGGCTGGAGAGGGGGCTTCTTCGCCAATGTGCATCCCCAGGCAGTGCTTTGGAGGTGGTCTTCACCATGCACGGAGCTTACATCAGCAAAGCAACCGGAGCTCTTCCACCCATATGGCTATTATAGAACAAGATGGCTAACAGAGAGGGGAAAAAGTGCCCAAATCACATTTTTTTGATCCTTAAAAAGTTTGGTCAGTCCTGAAATCAATTAAAATTGAAGAGGCTTTAACAGGGAGTTGAAAGAAGCAGTAGGGCGGGTCACTTGTTTTTATTCCTATTGTCAAATGGTAAAATTGTTCTCTTATTTAATATGTCAAAAGCCTGTGAAGCAAACAAACAAAGCCCAAAGCGCCAACTTCCCAACACCCGACCACAGTGAGACATTCATGGACGCAAGGAAATGGGCTGCAAAACTTGCACAAAAAAATAAACCTCCCTGAGAAGGGCTCTGCCAAAGTTAAGGGGAAAAGAGGTTACGAGCATTTGTGGGAAACAGTGCTAAAAGGGAAGGATAAAAGAGACCAAAAAAAAAAAAAGAGGAGGAAAGAGCAGAGGGAGAGAGGACTGGGGCTAGGGCTGTGCCAGTCAGGAGGGATTTGGCCGGATGATGGTTTTACTGCATTTAAATGTGTAAGATACACTTTGATTAATTCTAGTAGACTACACCAAAGTCATACTCGCAACTCCCAGCACGCTAATTACGGAGAAGAGGCGGACAGTGACTCATGTTGGAAACTTCCCAGCTTCCAGGGGGAAAAAAAAAAAAAAAAGAGGAATCTCAGTGCTCAGGCAAGCACCACGGTCCCCGGATCCATGCTGGGAGAAAGGTTGGGGCAGGCATGGCTGCGGGGAAGGAGCACTGGCCGGGCTGTTCCCAAGGAGGGCTGGCAGGGGAGCCCTCCGCCAGGAGGATGGGGGGCATGGGGAGAGGTGGGGGTACCCGGCTGTGGGGTGCCTCTTCGGGGCTGGGTTTGCCCCAGCATCTCCCTGGCCATACAGGCAGGGCAGCTGTTTCCCTCAGTGTTAACCCCATCACCTGGAGGCAGGGATGCCGCCATCCCAGCAGAGATGCCCTTGGGAAGACGTCAGTGAGGTCTGCCCCAGGTAGGACATTTCTCTTCCCTGACACCCAAAAAACCTTCTGCCAGGCGGTGAAACGCAAGAGGGCAGGGGCTGGGGGATTGCTACGTGCCCCTGCCTCTACCACCACCCCGTCACCAAGCCTTTCAAAGCCAACCCCAGCTGAAGTGCTGGAGCCACGGTCTTGCAGAGAGGCGGATGGAGCCCACCAGCTCTGGGTTGCGCGAAGGCCAGGTCTGATGGGTCACAGAGGGAAAAACAAAGTCACGGACCCCGTGTTAAGCCTCAGGTGTCCCGCTCAGCTCCTGCACGGTGAGGAGCTCCCTCCCCTCCATTCGTGAAATATTTAGCAAGAAGGAGATGCACACACACACACACACACACACAGAGATGTTTGCTCGGCAATGATTACCTCCAGCTCCGAAACATCTCTCGAGGCGACAGCGGAGAAACTAAGGGGGTCCTTGCCTGATATTTATTATCCCATCTCAGCTCCGTTCTCATCTACTCATTTTTAACTCTCCGAGAAGCTGACAGCATCAGAAACCGAAGCCAGAGCATCAGATTAACAACATCTTTCTTCTCCAGGCTTTTGGCCACATGTTTGAATTGGTTCAGCCCATGAATAAAACCGAAACCCCATAATCTTACAGGCTCGAGACAGAGGTGGGGAGATGGGGGGGCATGGGGACGACAGATTTAATGCCTTGTAGCCAATTGTAGTTTCATTTCTTCAGCTTCTTTCTTTAAGCAGAAAAGATAATTACTATTTTAAAAAAATTATTATGTTTTTTTTTTTAAAGAAAGCTGCAGGGTGTGACCCCCATCTCCATCACCCTGGCTCGCGGCTCAGACTGCAGTTTGGCAATGCCAGGGATGTGTTGCATGGGCGTGCATCTCTCTAGACCTGGGCAGGAACCCGTCTTGTGGCCTTCAGATGGCATTAACGATGAAACGAGGCATTAACAAGCCATTACTCTGCAACCCTGTGCTCCTCTCTGCCTTCCCGACTCCACCACAGACCCAACTGGCTCCATAACCACTAGAGGGGGGTGGAAGGTAACTAGTTGAGGAGATGATTTCCTCCTGTTGTGTCCTCCTGGGAAACAGAGATGGCAGTGGGTTGGGGAAGCTCTGCAGTTCTGGGCAGGGTATGGACATCCACCACACTCCAAGGTCACAGCCTCCACATGAGGAGGTTTTCCCCGTCATCCACGGCACCAGCATGCTGCTGAAGCAACCTTCAAAATGGAGGAGTCACGTGGGACGTCAAGCTTGTTCTCCAGAGAGGGCTGTTGCAATGCTGGTTGGGGGACTAAGCCCCTTGGGGTTGTCCCTTTGGGGAGGGAAAACTAACCAAACCGCAGGCTGGAGAGCTGCAGAAACAGCTACGAAACGCAAAGACGGGACAGTGCAGACAGCATGAGAAGGAGTTAAAGGCGTCCTAATTCAAAATGTATGTGGTCGCCCATGCCTCGGCCCCCTTCCAGAGAGGTTGCAACACCCTGCAAGCAGGCGATCCTACACTGTGAGCCCAGGGCAGGCGTCTTGTGGAGATAAGAATCAAGCTGCTCTGCAAGACTTGTGTTTTCTGAGAGGCCATGGAAGTGGAGCAACCACTGGACGGGAGGAAACATTCCTTCGGGCAAGAGGAACTCGCCACAGCCCCGGGAGAGGATGAAACCTTTGGTCTCCTCCACCCGTCCTCCTCCTAAGTGAAGAATATACAGACAATTTTGCCTGGCGACCTGTGAGATCTTCTAAGGGTGAAATAAACCATTTTCCTTTTGGAAAAATAGAGTTTTAAGAAAACAAGAGCTTGGTAACATCCATTTGGCAGAGCTTTCCACTGGGAAACATCACGGGAGTTGTGCTTTTGGGCTCCCCACATCTTCCTTGCTTTCTGATTCCTGCCACAGGACAGCACCTCCCGTCCCCAGCACACTGCTGGGCTCCGGCGGTCTCTCTCCTTCTTCACCATCCAGGAGACATGGGGCATCGAGGAGGAGGAGGCTCCAGGCCACAGGCTGGCCACCTGCCTAAAGGCAGATGCTGGTGCTGACCCGGAGCATGTCAGCACGGCTTGATCTGCATAACCCACGTCGTCTCTGAAGTTCATTAATGTAAACAAGCGGAAAGCAGATCACTCGCAAACTCCCATAAAGCTCTCCATAGATGGGGTAAGGGGGCTTTCCCTGTGACCAAACCACCCACAAAACCCTTCAGGATGCTCAAAAGCAAATCACAACCCCCTGCAAAGGTCCAGCTGAGCCTTCCTAATTGCCGCAGCAGGGAAAGGGTTACTCAGGAGCTACAGGAGGCCATCTCCACCTTTCCGGGTCCCTTAGCTCACCCTTGCCCAGTGATGTCCAACAGCATCCACAGGGCACAGGCACTGTGGGCTAGAGGCCACCGCCACAACCCCATGTCCTCCTGGTCCCTCTGTTGTCTTGCTGTGGGGTCTCAGTAAGGCCAAGGGCCACTCCTGTCCTGCACATGTTGGTCAGATGTTCTCCTAGACCACGAGCGTGCTGGAGCTTGGACAAAAAGCTGTTGACACCTCGCAGGGCACGGTGACACCTGCGTTGATGTTCTCCTCTCGGCAGCCAGCCACAAGGGAGAAACCTCCAGGCTTTCGGAGACGCCGCTTGCTCTGCCTTCCTTTTTCCTACCCTCTCCAGTTTTCCCTCCTTGCTATCACAGCTGCAGGACAGAGTGCTGATGAGACAGGATTAGGTCCAACCCCAGTTAGTCATTTCCCAGTAATTAGTTTGGGTTACCAGAGAAAGGACACCAATGTTTTCTCAGGTCGCTGTTGAGACTCCCAACCACAAGTATGCCAGGGAAAAGGGGCGATACTGGTATGTGGGGTACTGAGCCACATGAAAGCGGCGCAGTCCTCTGCTCTGGGCTGGGAGACAGTGTCCTGCTGCCTATAGTGCTTCTCTAGCACCCGAAACAGCTTGTTGCATGAGGGAACATCAGAGCCCACGCCTTTGGTGCCTGACCCAATCCCTACCAACGCTCCCATTGCATATTGGGACGTTTTGTCTATGCGTTGCCCGTGATAATACTGCCTGCAGTGATACATGCAGGCACACACACACGGCATCATATCAATCATCACAGAGCTGACGAAAGATCGAAACCATCTGAAGCTGCCGATGTTTTGCTATTTATCATGTGAAGTTCCTTGAGCCTCTGCTGCCTGGGCCCTATAAGCAATATCATCCTATAAACAGTATCGTCCTCTAAGAAATATCATCCTCTAAGAAATATCATCCTCTAACCACCGCCACATAGCATAGCTCAGTTTAACTTCACACCGCGATGTTCCCCGGCTTGGGCTGGTCTGAATGCCCATTTGTCTGGGGAAAACACTGGGCTCTGGGTAGGAACGAGAGTAAGACAAGCAGATGCTCTCCAGAGCACAGCAAAGCACAGAATTTTTGGCATGGGAAGAACAGAAAGCGTGATGTGCAAGAGGTACCCCGTGGCACATTTCAGGTGGCATCCTTCAGCTCCACTGCAGGGATTTGGGCCGCACGGCTGCCCAGGCCTCTGAACATGGGGTTGTGTCTACGCCATTTGTCACACAGCGAACGGAGAGAGGTTGCTTCGTCACAACCTAAGCCTGACCTGACAAATTGCCCTCTGAGGTGCTGGTTTGCTCCCATTGATTCAAGAGGGAACCTGGAGGATGAGTGGAGATAGATGAATACGCAGCTCTATTGGGGTGAAGCCCATCCTGCCCTTCATGCACCTCCATGCTAGCTCCCCACCTGCAAACTGGGGAGGACAGGGCTTACGTTCCCATGCGTTTCTCCTCTCTTTTGAACCCTCTGGAGCATGGGTTGCCTCTCCCCACCTTCCTGGCCTGAACCCTGCGCAATGGGGCTGTGCTCTCAGCTGGGATGCTCCTGTGAGAAATCTCCAGCGGCAGCAAATAAATTCAAACCCAATGCAAAAGCCCATCGCGTAAGAGACTATTGCACCTCGTAGGCCACCCTTGGGTCAGCAGCAATGCCCTGGAGCAGCCTTTGGGGGATGGCGGTAAACATAGCTGGATGATGAAACCCAGACTGGACTTACCTTGCTCGGTAATTACAGGCTCTGAAAAATCAGGGCTGCAAATGTATCACGGGTGGCTGGTTGAAACACTTCCCGGACAGATGCATGGGCTATAACGTATGCTTTGATTAGTTCACTGCAGTCAATCTTGGCTTCACCAGGGTCCTGGGTCTCCGTGGTCCCCCGTCAGAGATGACATAAAGCCACGAGGTCATCCAAGCACTCATCTCACTGCGGGCAAGCAAGGTCTTGCCCTGTGTATTCACCTAGGCAGAGCTGAGGCACTAGGGCTTCTCCTTTTCCTGTTGGCATCATAAAAATAAACGAATTAAAAAAAGTTCAAACGAACCCTAAATAAAAGGCCTGTGTTGACTAGAGCAAATTTCCATGTGGAGAAAACTGGAAGAAAGGGTTGAACCTTTTTTTTTTTCAGTCTGGAAGTGCTTGAGGTGGTTTTTTTTTTTTTCCTCTCCAAATAATTTAGTGTGTGTCTCAGTGTGTCCGAGCCAGCCCAAGCATTCCTCTTGGAGCGCAACACACAAGTCATTGGGAAACGCTGGGGACAGTGGAGATGTACATTATATACAGGCAATTTGGTGCCGGTCCTGTGACACAAAGAATATTTCTGGTTTTGCTATTGGGAAGCTACATTTCACATTTTACTGACTTGAGTCCCCAGCCCACAATGAAGCAGTTATTAATGCAGTAGGACATTAAGATACAAAACAAGTTTAATAGTTCAATTGCAGAAATGGGATGGGGAGGGAGAGCTATCCAATTAATATGGTATTTCTGTGGCGCTGGGAAATGTGGGCGGGGGGGGGGGGGGCTTCTCCTAAGAGCAGCCTCTTTGCACCACCGACACGGCAGAAGGAAAGACACGCTAGCTGGAGGAAGGAACAATGCAGAGCAACTCCTTTTCAGGGCATTTTTTCCAGAAAAAGAATCTTTTGGTTCGGGAGGCCACTTTCCAGAAAGCGCTGTGCTTGTACGTCCCTGTCCTTGCTTCTCTCCCCCAGCACGCTCTCCTTGCTAACACAGGCTTTGAGGAACCACTGGCGGCCCCCCCGGGAAAGACAGCTGCAAGGAAAGGAAGATTTCATGCTTGGCTTTTGCACACAAGCCCTGCCGTGCTCCCCTGCTTGACAAGTCCTGTCCCCCCCCCCGGAGAAAAGCTTTTATCAACAGCCGTGTCAGGAAGCAGAGAGCTCTGCAGCCGAGCAGCGGGTCGCTTGGCTTTAACTCTAGCAAACGGGTCGATATTTTGCTCGTGTGCATGCATCCCCCTCGGGTCATTGAAACGTTATGCCCTACAGCGCAATTCGGCAGGCTCTGAAGAGGTCCAGCTCGGTTATGGTAGCTCAAAGCATTGCCTTTCCGGACTGCAGCATTTATTATCCCCCGCCCCCCCAAAAATTACTCCATATATCTTCTCAAGGTGATCGGCTGGGGCTCCGGTCTAATCAGACAGTTTCCCCCTTTTATCTCTCCCCGATCTGTCCAAGCAGCTCTGGAGTCCGTCAGCCCCGTGATATCATACCTTGGCACAGCCCTCGCCTGTTTGCTTTTTGCCAGGATGAATCTTGTAAACACTCGCAAGAAATCACAGCGGGCCCTGGGGGGAAGCACTGTTTTTTCCTCCTCCCCTCCAGAAAAACGGCCCATCCTTCACGGCTCGCACGGGATGCCGGGGAGGGAGAGGAGGAAACGGAGGCTGAAGGGAAAGCAAGAGGAAGGTCAGGGATGGAGGACCGCGCCGCGGTTTTTTCCTGGAACGATGGAGCAGCGAGGACGACGTCGATAACTACAGAAAATAAACAAACCCGGGGATGAAGGAGCCAGCTGGGTTCTCTGCCAGTCGCTTGATTTTTTTTTAATCTTTTATTTTGCTCTGTTTGTTGACGCGATTGTTGAAAAGGCTTTTCCTTGATGTGTCAGAAGTATTGCAAAGCACGGGGCAGCCAACACCCAGCTGGGACTGACCCTAACCTGGCAGCCTTCGTCTGGTTACTTAAGCAAATGAGGCTTTTGGGATTACCGAGGCATGTATCTGTCTGGTTGTTTCCTTTCCCCTGCCCTCCAGATAATTTCTGAGCCCGTTCCTTGTTTGCAGGCTAACCTAAAGGAGAGCAGTGATCTCGGAAAGATTAAATTTCTGGAAGTTTCTTGAAAATGCTCGGGGCAGATGGATGGGCAGCCCAGCCCAGCTTACCCCAGCATGGCAAAAGCCACCCGATGAGCAAACTGGAGCCCACCAAGGGCTTGCAGGATGCTCAGAGCGGTGTGGGAGGAGGTAGCCCACAGTCATCTCATCCCAGTCACGCTGATGCTGCCGTGTGATGCCACGCCATGCGTTCCTATTAGCGAACAGGGAACCGCAGCCCGATGCCAGTGCAAATTTTAGTCCATAGGATCACAGCCGGTGCCTGTAGCGCCGCTGGGAATTTCCTCACCTCAAGTCTCCCGCGGCTGGAGAGACCTCCGAGATACCTATGGGATAGTTGCTTTGAGCTGCCATCCCTCCCAAGCCTTGCACACAACCATCTTGCAACGTAGAGAGAGAAAGGGAAAAAAAACCCAAACCTCTAAGCACCATAAAGATTTTATTATAAACAAACCTCCGAGAGCACTTTGGGAGCTGGGATGATTAACATTCCTTAACGAAGAAGGTGGGGGTGGAGCAGGAGCTGGGGGAGGGGAGACGCAACACCCTTCTGCGGGTCCCACCTTCCCACCTAATCCCCCCGTTGCCATCTGGCAGATTTACTGACCCCAGTAACGTCGCTCCCACTGATATAATGAGGAATTGCAGGCTGTGCTATATTTCCTCATGAATTTCACTTCCCTGCCAGAAAAGTTCAGGGCTGGGTCAGACTTTTATATATATTTATGCATATAAAAATATATATATATAAAAATATATATATAAAATTTTCTTCTTTCCAGGTGATTTCCACCTTTCCCCATCTAAGGACTCATTCATCCTCATCTTCCCTACTCACCAGTTTTTTTCCTGTTTGCCCGGGTTGGGTTAAAGAAAATAATCGAAGGACCAAACCCCACACCCATCCCCTCCAGGGTGGGGATGCTCAACGGTGCTGCTTTCCGGGGGTGCCAGGGGGGGGTGTGTGTGGGGGGGGGGCTGTGGCGGATGCGCAGCCCCCCGCCCGCACCACAGGACCACCGAGCCTGGCGGCAGCCTGCCCTCGCCCCGCTTCCAGCCAGGGAATGCTAATTTAATCAAGCTCAGCCCCGGCTTAACGGGCTGAAAAGGAGAGGCGGGGGGTTTGGACTTCAAACGGTCCTGTCCCTCCTCCCCCACCGCAGGCAGGGACAGCCTTCACAGGGTCACGATCAGAAAGGGATGTGCACCGGCATCCTAAATCACTGGTCTCCAAGCTTCTACCGCGCTGAGTTCTCTCATGCCGATGTCCACCATCCCAGCTCAAGGCAGGATGCTGAGAAACACCGACGGGAGATTTAGAGGGGTAACCCATCGTCACGTACCTGCCTCTCCTCCCGGGGATGGGCCCGCGTTAGTGCCGCAGAAGGGACAGCCAACAGCCTCCGCGCTGGGGACCGGCAGCGACGGGGACCTCAGGGAAATGAAACTGCAGCAGAAAAACGAGAAGTCGTTCGGTCTGCACCCCACCGCTGCCGCCCGTGCTCGGAGCTGCGCGTGCTTCTGGGAAGAGAGGGGGAGAAACGAGTTTTTCTCTCTCCATTGGGATTACGGGATGGGAACACAGGGCAAGGGAGATCTCGGAGGACACAGCTGCCCCGGGCAGACAACAAGCACTAAAACCCCTGGGCGCAAAGTGACAAAACGCCTTCGAGCAGCTGCCTGTCGCACAACCTGAGCTGTGGCACTGGTGCTCCTTCATCTCCGGCTCAGACGCGTGGCTTTGCAGTCCCATTTCACCCATCTCGTAGGAGAAAGGCAAACACAAACAGGTGGAAAACACCTTTTCCCCTCATCCCACGTCCAAACCATGTACTCCCCCTCCAGCTTTGCTGCACCCACCTCAAATCTTCCTTCCTTTTCAAACGCATTTCCCTTGAAGCTGCGATGGGTTTTGGAGAAGCAACCATCCAGGCCAGGAGTTCAGAAAACAACCACGTCCCACGGATTAAAATTCACCTGAACAGCGGAGCTGCTTTCTCTGGATGGCACCAGGCTGCTAAGCCCAGCGGCGGGCGGCCAGGGATGGATGATCTCAGCTTCGTTGTTCACATCCCTCCCGCACAGAGCGTGGCCATGGCCAAGCCGTCCTGCTGCAGTAAGAGGTGACCAAGCCCCTTCTTTTAGGACAAGAAGCCCTAAAATGTGTTTCTAGGTGAATTTTGTAATAAGTAAAGGCTCCTAGCACTGCCACTTAGGAAGGGCTCTCTTCTCTTGTTTAACTAGAGGTCTGGCAGGAGCCTGGTGGTGCAGGCATGGCTTCCTGCTGCCTAAAGGTTTTAGGATGCTAATTTTGGGCACAGCCTGTAGAGGATCGTGCCACCCCCACCGATTAAGGTGTTCCTGGGTCCCTTCTGTAGGTCACCCTGTTTTATAACCGAGAATTGCTGTTCTGCAAGGAAGGCAGTCAAAATCTGGGAGAAGGTGAAGCCCGTCCGCACACAGGCAGGCACATAAGGCCAGGCGTCCGGGGTAGCTCCCATCCTACCCCAGGGTGCAGGGGGGGTCCAGATGGTCCCACATAGCTCTGTTTCAGATGACCCAGGGGCTCATGGAAAACTTCAGCTATAATACTCATGGGTTTCCTCTCCCCCTGCTCGGAATTAACCATACCTGCCTGCTGGAGGGATGCACGCTTTACCCACAGGACTTTCCCATGGGAGAGCAGGTTATCTGGACACAAATAGGCTTTTGAACCTGGATTTCAGCAGTCTTCCTCTTTTAGCTCTCAAGGAAAAGCAAGGCTGGCATCATTGCCACACGGCAGCGGCTTCATAAGGCGCTGGTTTCCCGTGACTGGCATGAGAGGAACCCTTAACTGGCCGGTATTTTCCAGCTCTGCCTGCAAACTCTTTCCTATCATCAGGGTTACACGAGAGGCGATTTGGAGCCGAACCTTTGTGTCGTCTCCTGTGCCAGGGAGACGACTCGCTTTCCTCGCTTGCAGCTGGGAGACCCGACGGAGCCTGTCTGGAGGGAATCCCTCGCCCAGGGAGAACGGCCACCACCAGCATCCCTGTCCCTCAGCTGAGACAACGCGGCCGGGCCACGTCTGCCTCCTCGTCCTTGAGATACCCCAAACAGCCCGACTCTCCCTGCCAGTCCAAACTGGGAGGAGGACCTCCATCCCATCACCAGTTCAACCTTGAATCCATGAGCAAGGCACACCGCACTGGAGATTTTCAGCATCCCAAGGAGAAGTCCCCAGTCCTGAGCTCTGGTACCAGTGGAAAACTTTCAGGAGGTGACGAAGGATGCCTGTCACGGCTCTTGTAACGCGGGGGAAAGGCAGGAAAGCTGAGGAGCGGGACAGGGACGTGCCCTCTCGGCAGCAGGAGGGGAAATCGGAGACCTGCATTTCTGGCTGATTCCCTGCCATAGCCCGAGCTGTCCCATATTTTCGTGAACACGTTCTCGACCGCGGAAACCTGGATCACACCCTTTAGGAGGGGAAGGAAAGGACTTGCTGTACTCGAGGCACTCCAGCTCCTTCACGAGAGGGGTTGTCAGACTTTTTTTAAGGCACTCGTGTTAAATACAAGGCTGTTGCCCCGAAAGAGCTGCCGGAGCCTTTGCCTCTCCAAACACCATCCCCGAACAAGTCGCACACCTTCTCACCAGAGGCTGGCTCTAAGCTGCCTTTTTCCCACAGTTTCAGAGTTTTACGGTCAGCGTTCCTCATTTTCCATGTCATTAATCTCCGCGGGCCCCGGCTCCCAGCAGGCTGGAAGCCAAGTCCTGCCAGACAGGTTCCAAGTGAAATCCAAGTTGTCTGGAAAAGAAGAAAATTCAACTAAAAATTCGAAAAGCACATGAAACGTACGCTGGCTCTCACCAACCGCCCAGCAGGGCAAGCGCGAGGCCGCTCAAGCCAACAGACGGTTTTGGTGGCAGTCAACGTGCCTCTTCCCGTTCCACTTGACTTTTCCAGCAACCAGCCAAAATATGAAGTGTTCGTTTGAGCTAACATCTTTAATTTTGCCCAAGGCGAAAAAAAAAACAAACCCAAAACACCAAAACAAAACTGGGAGATTATTTTTAAGTTTCTCAAGAAAGATTTTCTTGTGTTGAGAGCTGCCATTGAGCACTGTCAGCCAATGCATTTTTCACAGCATTTTTGCAGTGATTTTTAATTTCCTCTCTTTGGCGTTTGAGCTGCTCTGCCGTGAAACTCCAATTCCCCAAGGTCCCAAAGCTGAGGACGAGACAGGCAAAACCTCTTTCAGACAGGGCAAGGGAAAAGAAGAAACCTGTCCTGCGGTAGGACAAGGGAGAAGGGGGAAGAGCAGAAACTTTCTCACCTGGACATCTCCAGAGGTGTCCTACTGCCTTCAACACCAGCCCTCTCCCCAACTTCTGCAGGTTGCCTACACAGTTTGTCTCTGCTCTGGAGGATGAGGCTCAACGCTGCAGGAATAACACCGATCCTCACCTCTTCTGCAAGCCGCAGGTGACTCGCAGCTTGCCGTTTTGGTTTTGTTTTTTTTTTTTTGCAATTACTCTAAATTTGAGATTTTAGGCAGGAGGTCTGCCTGTCATCGGGAGGTCATTTGCTCTCAGGGACGTCTTTCCGGCATCTCCACGCCGACGGGGTGGCCCTTCAGGGTTTTGGCGTGGGCTTTGCTCAACCTCCACCCGGATCGCACAGCACACGGCAACGCCGCTTCGACCGCCCGGCTGGCAGTGCCGGCTCCCCTTCGGCGAGGGCTGTGCAAGCTGCCGTGCCCTGCCAATGAACTCAGGAAACCAGCTATGTCAGACCCCAAGACAAAAATCAAGGCGCCGTGTTTTTTCGACTACGGGGAGGTTGGGAGCCGTGAAGTTTGCGTGTTTGTGTGTTATTTTCTTCCCTCCAGAAACAAACGCCAGCACGGTTTAACTAGAGGAGCTGTATGGCGCTGCACCAGGAATAAATTGCTAAACAGACCAGCAGCACCAGCACGTTGAACCGGGATCCTTAGGAACAAGGGCTCTGACAGCCCGTGGCGTGATCCATTGTGCCTCCGCGCCAGCTCTCTCATAGAGTGAATCCGAGATGCGCTTCGGAGGAGCCCTAATGAAATCTGCAGATACTTTACTGCTCTGGTTGGATTGCTCTTCCTTCCTCCCCCTCCAAGCCTCTTCAAAACAGAGCTTGGAAGCAGCCTGTGATACTTAAGTCCTAAGTCCTGCCTTTCTCGACTCACAAAGGCAACCAAAAGGAATTGTTTTGAAATAACAGTGCAAATCAAATTACCCGTCGCAGATAAGGGGGAGAGAGGTCAAATATGAAAAGGCTTTAGATGAAAGAAGAATTAGCCTGCAACCCGCAAGGAATAACTCAATTCAAGTCTCATTTTCAGCACCCCCAGAATCTGGCGCAACAAGAGGTCCCTAATGAAGCCCAACAGATAAACCTGGCCAAGACAATTTGTTATACCGCCGAACACAAGAGCCATTTCACCAACCACATGCTAAGCATCAACCGTCCCCTAAAATGGGAAAAGTATATCAACGTATTAGAAGCCATCATCAATCAGCCCAGAGGAAACCAAGCAGCCCTGATCAGGTTCCAGCCAGAGCTATGGGAAGCCACTCTGTGGTTTGAGTTTGCAGATATTTGGCAGCCTCGTGAGCACCTCTTCCTCCTCCTCCTCCTCCTCCTCCTCCTCCTCCCCCCCCCCCAAGCTGCATCCCTCGGAGGTGGGGTTGGGGACCTGGCTGCCCCAGCCTGCAGACATCCCCACGGCACCCGGGCCGAAAAGAGCCGGCGGCGGGGCGTGGGGGGGGGGCTTTGCAGACCCTCTCCTCTTGGCTGCACCGGCGTTCGCCCGGCGCTCCCCAGACTTGGCAGGGTTATTGATGGGCTTGGGACACGCCTGGGGCTCCCAGCGGAGCTTTTCCACTGTCTCCGCTTCAACTTTCCTCCCTTTCACAGAAAAAGTTCTCTCCACCTTTCCCAAAGACATATTTTATCCCTTTTGGTCGCGATCTTCCTCCTCCCGGAGCGCAGCAGAAAACAATTTGATACCAGACCCAAGGCAGCCCTACCAAGGCTAGGCTTGGCTTGGAGGCCAGGCGGGGACCCTCATCAGCGCCGAGACCCACCTCCTGGATAAAAAGGCTCCAGAAATTCCTGTCGCTCACCACCGAGTGAACCCAGCCGGCTAAAAGGCAGTTGCTAAGCTTGCGCTGGCTGTATTATTCACGGGGATTGGGGAGGATTTCAGAAATTGCTCTATGCAGTGGGGAAGGAGGGATTTTTTTTTTTCTTTCTCCTCCTTTTTCTCCTTCAAACTAAAACACGTAATTGAAGAGTGAAATTCTGAAAGCTTTCTCAAGGACTCTGGGTATTTAATCGCCTTTAAAGCACAGGAATTGCTCCCCATTCCCTTCCTGATTTAATGGGAAACAGGTCTCTCGTTCCTGCAGGCCCTCTGAAACTGTTGACCATGTGATAATTGTGCCTTGATAGAACACAAATACAGATATACGATGCTGTCCGTGCCCGCATCCTCCTAAACGCAGTAAAAACCTTTTTTTTTTTTTTTAAATTGCATTGAATTTGCAGATTCCAAACCTTTCCCCCTTGGGGCAGGGGAACGAATTAATGAAGAAAAATAGATGAAAACGACTCCGAAGGCCCATAATAAAGCAGATAAAGGGCACCTGTCTGCGGCTGGTGCACACCGACGCTCTGTCTGTGCGATCAGACCTGTAACAGGAAGAAATGTTTTCCCCACCGCTGCCGCGCATGCAGTGCAGGAGTGAGCTTTTGGGGCGGTTTTGTTTAAAACCCCCCCACGCTCCCTTCAGAGGAGCAGCAGCTTGGCCAGGTAGAGAGGTCCTGCGCAGCAGGGGAGCAACGCGTGCCACCACCTTTTCTCAGGACCTGGCCCATCACATCTTGTTATTGCTACCGAAGCATTTAACGTGCTTTAAACGCAGGGAGGGGAGGGAGCTTCGCTTTTACCTAGTGGACATCCAGAAGACACCTGGCCCATCGCTGCAGTCCCCCCAGGCCTGAACAGCAAGGGTGTTTCTTGCACGGAGGCTTTGTTCCCAGGCTGGAAGATGCAAAGCGCAAGCAATGCCTTAGCCAGGAGGGCAGCTCTGAGCCGCTGCCGGCAGTCGAGACCAGGGCCTCATCGCCGGCACTGCGGGCAGCCCTGCTCCTCCCCGTGCTTGGCCTCCCATCCCCGCTTCATCTCCAGCCCCATCTGTTTTCCTTTCAGAGATAAAAATCTGTTTTAAGCTGGAAGCATGCATGCACCGTGCTGCCCACTCCTCCAGGAGCTGGAACGGTGGGTGGCTGCAGCTGCTGCCCCGTCGCGTCGGGCTGGGGATGCGCAGGATGCTCGGGGACTAGCTCCCCGTGCAGGTGGCCACGATGGAGAGCAGACCCCCGCCATTCCCACCGCCAAAACCCCATGGCTCTCCCAGAGAGGTTCGTGGTCCCTTTCCGAGCTCAGAAAGCAAAGCACACGACGGCAGTGTGCTGCTGCCCAGTGTTAGGGGACCCACGGGGATGATGCCTGCATGGCAGCCCCCCTCCCGGACCACTGCTGCTCTTGCTCCTGTGCCGCCCTCAAGCTGGTCCCAGAGGAGAAGCTGGTCCAGTGTCTGCAGCTGTGGAGGGTTTGAGGGTCTCCTGGCCAAGCACCGGTTGCTTCTGCTCTAGCCCCTGGTTTTCTGGGTGCTCTCAGGTTTGGGTAGCGTAAGAGAGTTCAAGAAACAAATCCAAGCCCTGTGCAATCACCTCCCAGATTTGCACATGCTTACAATCACACAGAAATCCCGCAGTCCAACCCGAAAAACCCCTCAGTGAACACAGAGACGATCCCTTTTTCTCAGAGCCTGTAATTAGTTCTTCTAGATTTGCTTCGTCCCTGCTGAAGCCTTTCATTAGGGCAGCCTGGGAGACACTATTTGCACAGCCGTGAAATATGAATATGCTCTCAGTCCTCAGCAGGAACTGTTTTTGCTAAGTTATGCTGTTG
Organism: Gymnogyps californianus; assembly: GCF_018139145.2. Classification (NCBI taxonomy): domain Eukaryota; kingdom Metazoa; phylum Chordata; class Aves; order Accipitriformes; family Cathartidae; genus Gymnogyps; species Gymnogyps californianus. Next base: position 1,436,863 of record NC_059477.1, on the reverse strand, counting down.
TAAAAAAGGCAGACTGTGACTTCCCCACAGCCTATAGAGTTGTTTTTTTATCACTTTCACAATTATTAACATATATTCTCTGTTATCCTGCGAACAGCATTGCACAGCCCTGCTAAGGAGCCCTGGTTTTCATGCACCTCCAGAGATTTGCTCCCCATTGCTGTTCCCCGAGCAGCTCCTGCAGGAGCAGTTTTCTGTTCAGGGATGGCTCGCCATCGCTTTCCTCGGCTTTTCCTTCCTCCTTCTGCTTTGCGATGCTCTTTAGCCAAGCCTTTGCAGCTCGACCCCCCTGGCCCTTTCACTTATTAAACTGTCTTTATCATGACCCATGAGTTTTCACACTTTTACCCTTCCACTTCTCTCCCATCCTGCCGTGGGGGAGTGAGCGGCTGGGTAGGGGCTTAGCTGACAGCCAAGGTCAACCCACCACAACATGATTTAACACCTGTAGGCCCCTGAACAGGGGACCGGCTGTACTGCCTGCAGGTCGGCGAGCCTAACCTCCCCTCACCGGGCACGTTAGGTTGTTCACGTCTTCATTCAGACCTGCAGCCGTCGGTACATTCCATTGTACAGCCTTAGCAGCAGATGTCATCAACCTTTGGGGTTCCCTTGGAAAATGCCCAGTGTTACTGACTATCTCTATCTATCTAGTGCCTGCCACCGGACAACTTGACTGAGTCTTGTTTGCAGGCACCGTCTGCAAGGCATTTCTTTTCACTTTGAACCTCTCCTCTTCTCCTGGCAACAGGCATCTTCATTCAAACACACGTGTTGTTACAGCCATACCCCACGGCAGACCGGGAGGGCAACTGCTATCTAATTCATACACAAAATGGCTCCATCCCATTGCTCTGCGGCCACACCATGTACTCATTTGGCCAGCACCAGGCTTTCCAGAGTCTCTGAACTGATTTTCTGCACGCTGTCTGCATTTGCTCCACCTGGGAGCAAACACTTACCAGCATTTAAAAGTCTCTGTCTTGGTAGAGTTATTGTGGGATCTCTGGGTATTGTCCTTCAATGCTTTATCTTGTGTTCCTACAGCCCATTGATTCAGCTTTTAGGATCTCTTGAGTTAAATTCCTTTCACACGTGACGTTTCTTCGGAGTTGGGTTTGCTGTTGACAGATCTCGCATGGGTCACTGCTGTCTGCAGGCAGGACAAAAGAGCATCGGCTTCAAGCGCCAGCCACCCGTGCTGGCTGGCCCTGCTTGGGTTTGCTTGGTTTTATTGAAATCTACCACTCTCTTCCTCCCGCTATTTACCTGGGCGGCCTGAAGCGCATCCTCTTGCTAAAATACCACCCATCTGGGGACGAGACTCTTGAAAAAGGCAATTCATGCCCTCCCACTTACGCGTTACTGTGATTATACCAACGTAGGATGTGAGATGATTGTTGCTTTTCCCTAATGTTGAGGAAATCAGGGCAGTCGCACCCACGGGAGCAGATTTCTGCCGCCTTGGCCAGGCTTTAGCCTTTCCTCCCATACTCAGGCAGAAAGCTCTTAAATCCCCGGACATGACCAGGCTATTGCACCTTTTCACCAGGTATCACAACATTTTGCTCCAGGGGAAACAGTGTGAAACACCTCCCAGCCTCTCCCCGCCGGGAACTCGAGCTCAGCTCCCAGTCCCCTGGTCTGCAACATCCCGGAGCACCCGGTCCCGTCCCCTTGCTGCGAGGGCACCGACGTCCCCCGAGCACCCGGCTTTTAGCACACATGCTATTTTTTTCCAGCACCGTTATCGCCAAATCTAGGTTTTCCCTAAAGCCGTTACTACTTAAAGGCAAGTGCATTTCAATTCCCACTCACTCAGTTTCGTTAATAATTCTTCCTTGCTTAGCAACAGTTGCTTTTGCAGTGGAAAGCCCTAAGCTGAACTTTACCTGGATTCTTGGAAAAGGACCAGGAGAGAGAGAAAACAGCTTTTGGAGCCAGCCCCATCGCGCAGCCCCCAGGGGAGCCCTGGCCACCGCAGCTCACCCACCAGGACCTCTGCCCGGAGCTGGGGAGCCCGGGGAAGGCAGCGGCAGCCTCGTGCTTACAGCTACCTGCCCTCCCGCGAGCAGCCAAACCACTCCTGCCTCCCCTGGAGAAAAGCAAATGACGCTCCAGGGCAGCTTTGCAGATTACACCGACATTTTTGCCTGTAAGATCCAGGCAAGGGGAACAAATGAGTTCCCAACTCCCTCAGTGATCTTCAGAGCGGCCCGTAAGAGATGAACCACGCACCAGCCCTAGGAGCAAGTTTCCACTCAGCACAGATCCAAATCCCGTCGTAAAAGCAGGATGTTTTGCTGGCACAGGCTGAACTCTTGCAACCTGTGCGCTCAGGCTGTATATTTAATACCGGACCCTGTTCTTGCGTCTGCAGCGCTCCCATTGCTACGGAGACATTCATTGAAAGCACAAAGCCTTGACTCGTTGCCCGGAGTGAGAAACAGCCTCTTTCTCCTTTAAAAAAAAAATTTAAAGAAATAAATGGAAAAGACCCGTCTAACCCTGGAAGAGCCTTGGGAAGGGTGTGGAGCAGCACCCACCCCGGTGCCCGGCTAGGCATCCATCCCCCGCACCCAGCCATGGGCACCCATCGGAGGAGCTAGGAGGGAACCACCTCAAAGGGGTTGGGGCACATTCATTGCAGCGCACCGTTATTTTCTTTAGGATTAACAGATTTTTGGCTATAAAAATTTCCATGGCTGAAGCAGCAGCGATTGAAATACGCTATTTCACGCCGAGACCCCCGGCGCGGGTGCCACGCCGTTGAGTTTAACCCTCCCCGCTGCCTTGCGTCAGGTTTACGTCCACGTGCTCACGGCGAGCAGCGAGCCCAGAGCGTTTCAGGCGAGATTAAGGCAGCTCTGGATCGCAGATGCATTCGCAGGCCTGACACGTCAACACTCACGGACCAGGTCCCGCTCCCCAGCAAGCTGCACGCCTGGGGGCTGGACCAGCAGGTTTTAACCGGTGGATTTGGAGAAGGAAAAAGTATTGTTGCAGATGCGGATAATCAGATGCCGCCGGTCCCGGGGACGCCAAAGGAAGCCCTGTCACAGGCTGCCCTTCAAAACATCCAGCCCAGCACTTTTAAACAGCCTCCCTCCATCATCCTAATCTGCAGGGTCTCAAAACCACCACTCAGCAATGAATATTTATCAGAGCCCAAAGTGCACATTTGGCTTCGCAGAGCGAGACCTGGGGCTTCTTAAAGGATTAGCAGCCTCTGACAAATGCACTGCGCGGAGACCGAAATCGTATTTGAAACGACCCCCACTCCCCCCTGAAACAAGCCCCCTGCCTCGAGGCTGTAAGAGCCGGGCTGGATCGCCCGGCGGTGGCATTTCACACCAGCGGATGAACTCCCCCAGCTCCTAGAAGACCCTTCCCAACCTTCTGCCCAGAAGAGCCCCCATGCCTCCTCTCGAAGGAGCTGCGGCTGCCCTCCCAGCCGTGCCGGCACACATTACAGCCAGCTGCCACCCCCACGTCGCTCGTGGTCCCAAAGCGAGCCCCATCCCGGGGCCGTCACCCTGCCTACAAATACGGCCTCTGCCCGCTCCGACCTTCCCAGGCTACAGCTGGAGCAACAGGCGATGCTCGCTGTCCCGCGGGGCGGTGACACCGTTGCTGCCGTGGGCAGGGTATGGGGGCTCACACACGTGAGGGGGACATCGCACAGGATCACTGCTCCGGTCCTCTTGCCATCTTTAAGCGCAACGGCTTAGGCGGGCTTTGGCCGTGAGCAACTTCGCCTCTTTCCCCGAAGTGGAGAGGCGCGGGCATCTGGAAAGCCTCGTCCCTGCATGCCACGGACCCGTCGTGGGTTTGCACCCTCACCCTGGCCATCCTGCCCCAGAGCCTGAGCCTCCGCTTCTCAGAGCACCTCAGCGGACGATGCTCCGCGCGAAGGGCTGCGGCTAGCAGCGATGCTTCGCCGACGAGGGAATCGCGATGCTCCCCAGACAACAAGTTTTTCCTGCGTGCTCTCCACTTACACCTTCCACGAGGTGCCCTTGCAGAGACCGCCAACGTCCGCCTGCTATTTCTACCGTCGGTCCGTGCGGCCCAGCAGACTCCCCAGCTCCTCGCACCGCCGTGCCGAGCGGACGGGCTAACGCCAGCGTCCGTGGAGATAATCCCCGCGCACGGCAGGCTCGTTCCCACACGAGCAAGAAGCGAGCATCCAGGCTTGTAGAAGGAAAGGTGATTTTTTTTTTTCCTTGGCTGATTGCTTAGGTTTTGCCAACGGCGTAACAGACACTGAAGCCATGAGCGGGTCCCCAGACTACTCTTCCCTGCTTCATAAACTACTCACAGGCTGGGACACTTAAGCTGAAGGCTGCTCTCCAGGGCGGATGGCATCAGGCTTGTTCCCTTTCATGCCAGCGTTGCTCTGCAGCCGTTCCCGTATGCTGGGTAAGTCCGCTCTGCAGAGGTACACGAGCCTTAGCTTAAATGTGAAGCCCCAAGGACTTGTCTTCTCCATCCAGGAGGGAGACGGTGAAAGGATATCAGAACTGAGGCGCAGCCGGTTGCCTTGTAATCAGAGGACACTTCCAGTTGGCACAGACGGAGAAGCTTGATTTTAGATGGTTTTAGTGGGCTCCAGGGACAAGCAGGATGATAGACAGGCTAAATAGAGGGAAACCACGTCTGAATGAGACCACGGAAGAAAAAGGGTGGATCTGCTTCACCCATCTGAACTCGAGGCGAACACCGAGAACCTCTCCTGAGCCACGGACAACGTGGGGGAAGCGTGGAGGATCTGCTCAGACGGGGCACAGACACGACCCGTGGGTTTGCGGGAGAGCCTCCCACCCAGCCTGCACAACTGGGCAGAGCAGAACCGGACAATCAGGCACGGAAACGGGACTTACCCTGGAGGTGAAGGAGACGTCTGCCGGAGCGGGGACATGCCACAGCCCTGCGGATAGAGGCACCGTGTGAAATGGCGACAGGGATCTCTGGGACTCACGTCTCGCTCCCTAGAGAACCAGCTTGAGAGCAGGCAGGTCCGTACCCAGCTCTCTTCAAAGCGCTCCGGCTACAGCGCAGTAAAGCCCTAACAACTCCCCGAGGCAGAACACAGCCAGACACCAAATGTCAGTTTTTCCCTCCGTTGATTTTCCTGGTGGCTTTTGGGGGAAATCCAGCCGCTCTCACGGACTTCTTGCGGGAAATTCAATTTCAGTGGGATTTTTTTTATTGTTCTACAATCCCTACACGCAGGCAACTTGTCAACACGCATCTCGGAGCAGCAAGGAAACCGGGCGGAAGCTCTAGCAATTTTTCTACCACGGACACCCCAACATACGCGTGGGTATCTTTTGACCAAAGAGCCGCTTCGGCGCCGAGGCCCTCTTCCGTGACACCAAGAAACCTTTTTTTTTTAAAGCAGATGAAATATCACATCACACCGAAGGCACCGGATGAAAAGAAGATCAGCAACAGAAACCAAGGTGGTACTATAATTAACTTTTTCTTTTTATTTACACCACAAGAATAACAAGTTGTCATAATGTGGTACAAAATACTGGACTCCTAATAAAGTTGAAATTGAAGTCGGTACTGTCAGAGAAAAGACACCATTGGCCAGTAAAAAAAAAAAAAAAAAAAAAAAAAAAAGAAGGTAAAAGAGAAAAAAAAACCAAAACAAAAAACCCCAAACAAAAACAAGAATGAGAAAAATATTCCAACTCCACCAAGTAAAAGAAAGGACCATCAGAAAATTTAGCACAAAGAATGCTACCATCACTTAAAGTAGGGTCCATACAATAAGAGTGAAATTGTGTCTAAATTACAGCGTAAACCGGTAGCTGCTACCAATGGTGACGTCATACTGAGCATGTATAGGTATAAAGTAGAATATAATATAGTTACAACTTTTTGATACTACATATCTGTAATAAGCTCTTGGGTGAATAATGTTTCAACCCCTCCCCCCCCCACTTTTATATATATATTATATATATAAGTTTGTCATCCTCATAAACTGGAAAATAGCGCCTCCACTATGGAGCACAGAAAAGTGTTAATTTATTTTCTTTCAATAGGATACTTTTTCATCAATATCAAAGACAAAGTGAAGATGAGCTGAGAACGAGCTCAACTTCATGACAATGAAGAAACATGTTTTCCTTTTGATGTAAAGTCTCGTTTTAAACCACAGTGTTGCACAGTACACGACTGTTTAAAGTGAAACCTAGCAATAATACATCATGTAAAAGTAATTTTAAAAAAGTTAACGCAGCTGTGCTGAAGAGTTAACTCTTTAAAGTCCTCGTCATTCATCTCCTTAGAATTAATGACTACGTGTGTTGACAAAAGGGTTGCATCCAACCTCCCCACCCAGCCGAGAAATCAAAACAGAATACCAACCCAAATTAAAAGGAAAAAAAAAAGAGAATAATAATGACACAGGCAGTTTACTTCGTGTGTTCTGCGTAGTTTCCCTAAAAACACTGTTTCCACATAAATACAATAAACTCTATTATTGGTAAGTCACAAGTGCTAGATAAACGTCTTTTTTTTTTTTTTCTTCTTAAAATGAGAAATGTTTAAGTAGTCCTTTTTTACTTACTCTTTTTTTTAAACAATAAAAAGCACAATTTCTTATTAAGTTCAGTAAGACGCAAAAAATGTTCCCACTCTCCTTCCTTCGTGTGTAGCTGTGTGGGTGCGTGCGTGGGTGCGTGCGTGTGTGTGACAACATCATCCCAACCTTTAGTCTCCGCAAATGCCACGAGAGGAAAAAAAACAAAAACCAAAAACAAAACCAAAACCAACCCAAAAAAACCCAAAACCACAATTTTTTTTTTTTTTTTTTTTTTTTTTTTCATTTTCAAAGCTGCCAAGTTTGGCGTGCAAAATCTGTATACAATATAAAGACATGCCAACCTTACAGACCATGCAACCTCAAGGTGTAGGAAACTTAAAAAAATATATTCATATATATTTTTATATATATTTATATATAACAATGCCCATAAAAGACGTGGGCCCAAAAAAGTTTACAAAAGGAAGAATGGAATGAATACATGACTGCGACTAATAAAAAAAGGAATGTTTTGTATCGAAAGTAAAAAAAAAAAAAAAAAAAGAAACAAAAACCACCAAAACAACCAACAAAAAAACCCCAATGATTACTTGTGTACTGCAAACTGGGCCTCGCTTCTCTGTAAAGAGGATTTAAAGATGCTCCTTTCTTTCCAAGCAGGTACAAAGGATGCCCTGGGCAGCACCGCGCTGGGATGCAGGAGCATCCTGGGCTCCCGCCCCGCCGGCTCAGCCGCCCTACGGCAAAGTCATCTGAAATGAAGAAGCTAACGGCTCAAAAGGTGAAAAAACCCCGGCGAGCCTCAAAACGAGGGCTCTTTCCCCCTTCTCCGCGCCTGCACCGGCCCCGAAAAGCATCCCCACCTCGCCTGGGGAGCGGGAGCCACTGCGAAACGAAATCCACGTCGCCGGGCGTTTGGAGGAGACGAGCTCTGACGTCTCGGGGGGGGAAAAAAAAAAATCTTTCCGTCCCTGGCAAAAAGCTGAGCGAAACGATGGAAAGAAACGAAGGTGGCATCCTGACAAGCTCCTCCGATTTTTATAAAGAAACCGGCTCAGCACGGCCGGCCGGCGGCTCTCAGGAACGCAAAAAAGAAAAGAAAAAGCTTTGCCGCGACCGAGAGGAGAGATTACAAAAAACCCCCCAGGGAAGAGCTGACAACAGAAACGATCGTGTAAACATGGTTACTGCCCACAGCGTGTACACGGCGAAAGGAAAATTTAAAGTCAGTCACCAGATTTGGCAGCCAGATTAATTGTAGATCACAGCAGCAAAGTGGTCGGTTGAAGAAAACCAAACCACAACATCTCCAGGTACGTCGTGTTTTCACACGGGAAGATTATTTTCAGAATACGCTGAGGATGGTCCTACGCGACCGAAGCTATTCATAATTTTAACACGTACTTGGGTTTGCAAAACTCAAATACAGTAGTGTCTGGTTTTTCAACTGCATTATAAACTGAGGAATAAAACAAAACGCCTCTTGCATTTGCTCACGCGTATGATTACGCTTCAAATTCCTCCTGCGAGCGAGTCCTGAATGGAATGAAAACGGCCGCTTCGAGAACTGGAAAAAAATAAGTTACTGGAAGCGACCCCGTCAGTCCTCATCGTAACAGAATAAAATAATAAGGAAAAAAAAAAAAAAAAGAGCTACCCTTGGTTGTTCGGACGAGGGGGTGTGTGCTATCCTACACTGCTGTAAGAAGGCACGCGTGTCAATCCGGTCTCCTCTAAGCTGCTCAAACTCTTCGCGGCAGGGCTTCGCTGCTTCTCCGACCCATCGTTTGCAGGAGGCGACAGCCGAGGCTGGCGCAGGGCAACGACCTCCTCGGGGAGGGCGAGGGGGGGGGCGCGTAAAAATACCTTCGGGAAAAGTTCTCCAACCCTACCAGTGACGGGAAGAAGAAGAGGAGAGAAAGAGAGAGAGAGAGAGAGAAAGAGGACGTGGGGAGGCGCGCACGCGCGCGTGTCTGCGTGTCCGTCTGTCCGGCGGAGAGAAAATGCCAGCTGCCCCACGAGTGTCCGACAAGCCTTCCCAATGGTCGGCGGCTAGTGAAGCCGCCCGGAATCCTCGCTACGATCCGCGCGGAGGACAAAGACATCGCCCATTGGAATACTACTACGTCGAAGGTAAGAAAACTCCTTATTTTCTTTACATAGCTACTATAACAGAACTGAGGAAATATACAGTCGGCGGTATCGTTATACAAAAGAGCCCATCGCGTTCCCTCCTCCTCGGTAAAACGCACCCTTTCCGAAAAATAAACTCTGACAATCTGCCACAGTTCCTTACGCCTGCAGAAAGCTGCTCACTGTACAAAAGACTTAAGAAGAAGGAAAAAATTTAAAAAAAAAAAAAAAAAAAAAGAAAAAGAAAAGAAAAAGGAAAATAATGTACAAGCAAGAGAAGTGGGAGGAAAAAAGGTTTAGACGCTATTGCCGTTCGGAAACGAAACCTGCCAAATAGAAAATAAATGTCAGAGTCACACAAACAAGGCTTCTTTAGGGTTCTGTGAAATATCGATATAAAAATTAACAGCAAATTCATAGTCTTTGCTATAAAAAACTCATTTTTTTTTTTTTTGTTAGAAAAGGATCACAACTAAAAACCTTAAATTAAAATACAAATGTTTAGGGTAGTTGCCCAGTGGCTAATGTGTTGGCTTTCTGAAAAACTTTCCAACCTGTCGTCTGAAAGTCCTCGAGTTTCAACCTGGATCCTTTTCCAAAAGCACCTTTTACGTTCCAATTCACAAATCTGTCCCTAGGGAGCTTCCAATGGCTACTGTTATAGTATGCATTTATTACATATATTTTTCTATAAATGCATCATAAATATTTTTATCAATAATTCATAGGAATCCGGTTTCTAAGCTTGGAATACATTTGGAATATACATTATACACATATATATATTTATACCTAACAATTTAAGCAATATCTCATGCTAGTTGCTTTTAATAAAAAGCATTCCAGTCTTAAACCTGCATTTGTGTCTAATACATGCTTCAACAACCAAATTGGTAAGTTCAATTACTAGATAATGTAGAAGAGAGAAAACATTTGAAAACTTCTTTTTAAAAATGGTTGAATTTCAAAGACCCAACAGTATTTGCCACTTTCTTGGCAACTACCTTAATTTCTTTTTTTTCCTTTTTTTTTTTCTTTTTTTTTCCTTTTTTTTTTTTTGAAACAGCAATGAAAGAAAACAAAACAAATCCAAACTTGTAGACAGTTTTTGGAGACGCTCTGTTCAGCTGATGCCTGCTTCCCACCATCATGCCAGCACAAGCCAAAAAGTCTTCCTTCCTGATGGCAGTTCTTGGCTTTCCCAACCAGAGGAAAAATATTCACGAACTGCTGTGTTCTTTGTGGTTTTTTTTTTTTGTTTTGTTTTGTTTTGTTTTTTTTACTTAAGGCATTGTTCCTCAAACTTCAGAAAATCCAGCTGCACCAAATCCATCAATTAAAAAAAAAGGCACAAACTCATCTTCAGATGGCTTTGGAGACAATAAAGCCGACTCCATCTGGGCTACTGTTTCCCCCCTTCTCTTTCCCTTTCCTTTAGATCTAAGACGAGTCCCTCTTTCCCTGTCCCTCCCCGTTAAAAATACACCATCTCCCATTGTTCTGGTTTCGACAACAACGTCGTTGACTCACAGGCAGGCAAGAGCCATTTAAAAAATCCAAGAAATGAAACTACAAGATGGGTCGAGTGGTTCAAGCGGAGATTGCTGAATTGTGGGTAGTCAAATTGTAAGCACCAGTTTTACGTTAAGGTTTGTTTGTTTTATTTTCGTATGTGTTGTTGAATCTTTGATTTTTTTTTTTATTTTTGTTTTTTTTTTTTTTTGGCAACTCTGCCAAAGACTTCACGGGCGTCGTTCCCCTTTCCGCTCCCAGTGAGGACCAGAGGAAGAGTGCCCAGCGTGTCAGTCCTTTACTGCTCTTCACCGGCATTTTTCTTTTTCGGCAAATATATACTGTAGACGCATATAGATACGGACAGATTTTTTTCGGTTGCTTTGTTTTACGCCTGGTTGTCCTTCCGTATTCTGGAAAAAACCGTGACAGGACGCAGGAGTAACAAGAGAAAGCTTCTTGGCAGAGCTTCAAGACGAAGACGAACAAACAGGAGAACTCCAGCTCGAAGGTGAATGCTACAGAGGAGGTTCCTCTTCCATGGGTTCATCATCGGGTCTGAGCGATTTCATAGCCAGGCAAGATGGGAAGGGAGGGAAGAGAGAAAAGAGGGTTGAGCACGACAGAGTTGGACAATTTGTGGTGCTGAGTCTCATGCCTTACATCCCCATCACCTTCCCATTCAGGCAGTCGTGCTCAGCTGGCTCACCTGGAATTCAAACTTGCCACCAAGAAGGGTTTTTAGACAATCTGTTTTCACTTGTGCAAGGTTAACGTTTTTTGCAGCAAAATCAATTTCCTCCCACGGTCCAAAACCACGTTCAGCTCCGGTTGGAGCAGAAAGGGTCGGGCACAGCGTGCACCGTACTAAGGTCACACACAGAGTTCATGGCGTTGCTGTTCTCCTGCAGCCCAGGAGGTCTTTAGAGAACCCGTGGGGGACAGGAGATGCAAGGAACGCACGTGCAATGGTTAGAAGGAGAGGATTAACCCAGAAGGCTGCCCACCACAGCTCCTCCCGCCCGGGCGGACTCCGAGACGTTGATGATAAACGGGAAGGAAAGCAACTCACCTCTTCTCAGCTGGCTTCACGCCCACTGACAGAGACGCCATGGCTGTTACCGTCTCCGCCTCCTCGTTCTCGCACTTCTGGGCCTCAACCAGGGAGTACCCCACCGTGGAGGCGTAACGCTGGAGTGAATGCCAATACTTGCCTGGGGTAGAGGCGAGAAGAGAGGCAGTCAGGGCACCCGCACCGTGACGGGCCCAGCACCGCGCTCCCGCTTTCCCAGGCCCAACAGACGGCTGAGAACTGCCCGAGGAAGACTCATCGCGCCTATGCAAAATGCAACCTTGATGCGCGCTCGCTCTCACTTCAAGGACCGTCTTGAGGTCCCGGGAAGCTGCAGGCGGAAGCGGGTTCCCGGGAATGTGTGCCAAGGGAGCCCTGGCTTGCGTGGCGAAGCCAGAGAGACCCCTGCGAGCTACAGGCCATGCTACCGTACTAAACAGAGGAGCTGCTACGCTGCTGTGTCGTGAAAAGCTAGGTTTTAAATCCAAAAGGTGTTGAGAGCACTGATAAACGTGCACCTGCGCATCCCTTAAGGATGCCCAGGAGGTCAAAGCGGGGCTGAATCACTGCCTGGCAATGAAAGACGCTCTTTTCCTTTGGCTAGGGAAGAAAGGCGGGAGGCGGAGACGGGATTTTCAAAAGCACAAGTGTGCGAGGAGCGCCGGAGGCGAGGATCCAAGCTGCACAGAGGTGTACGGCATCCCTCTGCCTTGACAAAAGGGAGCACTTCGGTGCTCAAAAAATAGCGACATCTCCTTTTTCGCTTCAAAACCCTCAGAAACTTTTAGACCTAAGGAAAAATAAGTGAGAGGGAAGGATGTAGTCCAGATTTGGACTGGACACCTGCACTCAGTTCCTAACTGCCACGTTCTTTTTGTGGGCAAATCACCTAAGACGGAAGAAATCTAAGGTGTATTTGTTTTTTATGTCGGCAGTCTGCCACCCTTTATCAGTGGAAAGAGTACAAGGAAGGCTTCGGAGGGAGAGAATAAAGGACGTTCTCTTGGCCCCCAGGCAGGACACACCAAATTCGCTGGTGCCCAAGAAGCAAAAAGCCTGAAAGCAAGAACCTGAACAGTGAGGCCAGCAGATGGGGAGGAAGGACTTGTTTTCAAACGCCTTTGCTTCTCCTGTGTTGGGAAGCAGATCTGAGGGGCTCACTCAAAGCCCCTTTTAATTTGCTGTGCTCATTTAAAAAAACAAACCCAAACTCATTGGCTGGCTCAAGGCGCTGCTGAGGTGTCCCGTCGGTGCTGAGCACTCACTCTGCGGAGCAGCTTCTGGAAATGGAGTTCAAATTTCGAAAGCCACCGGGTATTTTTCAGGGGTGGGGCGTGTGTGCGGAAATAATGCTTTGGTGTCTTTTAAGCTCCATTTTTGCCCTATAAAAGGGAGACTAGCCCCCTCCAGTTTTAGATCGCAAACGTCTGAAGTGGGAAGATGTCAGGACATAGCGGTGGGATTCCCATGTTCCTCAGGCTCTTTCACTCCATCCCCCAAGAACGTCCCCAGGAAAGCTTCAACTACAATGATTTTAACCTCTCCAGCTAAATAAACCTCAAATATTAGCAACTTTTTGCAATACTCTGTTTAACTTTCATCCCCATCCATTCTTAATTGATGGATGCCACCACACCCAACGAGATTTATCTTAATCGGAGATACTTGAACTGCTTTTGAAGAGATAAGGGCACACTCTAAGTGCAGGACAGCCTGTCCTTTACAGAAATTTTAGAGGTCTTAATACTAAGTCCGCCTCAAGCGCCAAAGCATTTCCCTGAATCGACCTCTCCCCGTGCATCGCTCGATCCACTGCGGCACGCACAGTAAGACCAGCTTGTGGCTGCACAAATCCAGTTCACCGTGCAGCCACCACCCGTAAACTAGGACGAGGGAACGTGGAGTTGCCAGGATGATGGAGAAATCAACAGACATCCCACAGGGCAACCCAACAAGGACCCAGCTGGGTGAATGGGGCTCTACTCACTGTGTATCTCGATTACTTTCTCCATTGAATGCACCGCATTAGCATTGGCTCGCTGCTGGAAAACCTTTTCTGGAAGAGGGTCAAGCTGGAAAGAGAGAGGAACACCGAAGAAATGTTATCTCAAGTTAGAGAGCAGGTATTAAGGGCAATTTAGCAAACGGCTCTGCCGTATCAAGCCTCCAAGTCCGCTCCCCTGGTTCCTATTATCCGCCTTTAGTTAAATCCCCCAAATACACAGACTTTCCAAGTGCTCTTGTGATACTGAGTGCAGCCTCCTCCACCCCGATGCTCCTCCACGCACAAAATGCTGCGGCTTCGCCGGGCTCGGCAGCCGCGCAGCACAAGGGGCTGTTCCTAAAGAACCTGCTGCAGCCACTTACGTAGACTGTACGAGGAGGCACTATTACACAGACCAGAAAAAATAAGGCTGCTTTTACAATGGATCTTTATAAACGATTTCTCGGATCTACCTTTTTGCAAAGTTTTCACTATTGAAACAAAACGATGTGCAAATAAAAGGGACTTAAACCAGCCACACTTCTGGTTTTCCTCGAAAGAAATAAAAGGGGCAGCTTTTTAATTCTTCTAAATACCTAATCCAGTGTATTTATTAACTCTTAACTGAAAAAATCTGTACCCTAAGAGTAAATAGCCTAATTTTGGTACCGAGAAAATGCAAAACACTGCTTTAAAGCCACACTCAGCATGACTATAACTTCAGTCACCATCGATGCCTCTTACCAGCTGCTGGGCTAGTCTTGCCAGGGCAGAGCAGCATTAGACCTGTATGTTAATATTTAAAAAAAAAATTGCCTTGAAGTTACCGGTAAAGCTCATAATTGGGTATTAAAATTTAGGCTTTTCGATGCTGGCTTCTTTCCTTTGCTCTTTATACAAAAAGGTGACAATAAGAACATGCTGCCGGTATCGAGATTTTTCAGTTGAAAGATGACACAGGCGGCCTCCAAAAAACATTCAATGTAAATGCACATAACAAGCAGGGATCTTTCTGGGCTTGGCTGCTCGCACGCTGTAAATGCAAACGGCACGTAGACGATTTCTGGTTTGCTCTGACATACATCCCAGCCTCCCAACGGCAGCGCTGCCTTTGTTACCCACTGTTAACAACAATAAAATATCAAAGCGCTAATAAGAATTTATTTAACAAGGAACACGGGACAGTAAGAGTATCTTCATTTTGCTAGAGAGAGATGAATTAGGAAATGCCACTCTAAAGAAGCTCCTCTAAGTCCTTCTCCGGTTATTCCTCAAAGTCCATCTCCAGTTACACCGGAGCAAAGCTCCGCGGTGCGGATCTACCTGTAAACGCCTGTATATGAAACCCATCCGGGTGGCACGACGCTGATGGAGTTGCCTTGCAGGACTGTAATGGCCAAGCGCTGGTTTGGATGCAGTTCCCACCGGCAAACCCGCACTGCCGCCGCCAGGATAGACTACTCCGGCCCGCAGGCGCGAAATAAGCCGTCCCGGCAAGGAGGTGGTTTTGCCACCGGAGCTACGTCTCCGTTAGAGGTCTCGGCCATCCCAGCTGGATCAGTCAGGGAGCACACACCTCTGCCGACCGAGCGGTGCTGGCTAACAGCGGTAGCGTAGATCACTGAGACCACGCTTTGATCGGCACAGTTGTTTTAAAGAAAGAAATAAAAAAGTTCCTCAGCACTCCAGAGCAAAAAGCTTCTGCAGATCCCACACTTGCTATATAGAAAACTAACGTCCGAACTAGATGCACGCACGTATCGCTTGTTTTCGGATGCAAGCTCTCCTACCACCCAGGAGAGAGTTGCTCTTTCAGTCTGCAGTCTGGAGGTTACAAAACTACCAGAGGATCCGGTTCACCTTGGCATCTGCATGGACAAATGCACCTATGGTGACCGACTGACAGTAACTCCAGAGCTCCCTTCAGCAATGAAGGACGTCGCTTTTCCCATTTCTTTTTAGAGGCACGAAAGTGCTCCGGCAGCCAGGGCAGGGGAAAGGAGTGAGAATGAGAGAAGGGGGAGAGCAAGAGAAATGCCCTCTCCTTGCTTGACAGCCTTTCCTCCTGTTTTCTAGGAGATATTTTCCTCTCGCCTGATAAGAGAGCTCTGCCCGTATCCATCCCAGCCCCGGCAGCCTTCGGTCAGTACAGAAAAAGAGAAATTAGATCAACAGCCTGAAAACCACCTCCTTCTTCATGGTGTTTTTTACCCTGCTCGTTCGGGAGGTGGGTGCCGCAGAGCAGCAAGCCAGGGCTCTTCTGGTGACAGAAAACATCAGTAAAGACAATGAGCCTCGAACATCCTCCTCCGTCAAGACCACAGGGTCACATCCCTGGCAAAGTCTGTTCTGCAGCGGGAGCACGCATGTCCTCTCCCGGAGGAATGCCCCCGACAGCACTGCTGGAAGGTTGTTTTAGTTTTTATTTGCTTTCCTTTAAAAAATAAACCCAAGAAGAGGAGAACACCTTCTTCGATTGGGTTACTTCTCTCGCCTTGAGACGACTGTCCTCTGAAAAGCTAAAACTGTCCCCTTTGCCCTTTATGAAGTTATTAAACCTTTTATTGTTGTAGCTACGATGCTTGCTTCGATTCCCACTGGGTAAGAAACCTGGGCTCAAATAAAACTAACCCACAGCTATTATTAGTTTTTTGGTTTTTTTGGTTTTTTTTTTCATGAAGAGCCAGCGAAGACCCCAAGATACATTCGTGTGGCTCCTGCCACCCTTTGGAAACGGCAGCAGCACAATAATACCGCGCAGGCATGGCTCCGACAGCAGGCAGGAGTTAGGGCTGCCTCCCGCTGCGCCACCAGCACGCCCGCCCAGGAAAGGAGCCGGATCCGCAGCGCGGAACTTCCAATTTATTAAAAATAATAATAAAAAAATAAGGCAAAATTAGAAAAAGGTCTTCCGAGAGAAGGAGATGGGGTTATTTGCTTTCAACAGATGACACTGGGGACAATACTGGTTTCTTCTGGCATAGCAGGAGCATCTGCTCCGTAGGTAAGGATGCCGCAGCAGAGCAGCTCTACTTGGCTCACGTACATGGCCAATGGCTTGGATTAGACTCACAAGAGCTCAAGACATCTCACAACCAACTAGATACTCAGGAAAAAAACTTTCAGCAGATCTGATGCTCTCCAAGCCCGTCTTTTTTTCTTTCTTCTTTCCCCGCCGCCCCTGGTTCTTCACTAAGAACACGAATTTGTCACAGACCTCCAAGGTTGGGTATCCAAAATGAGACGTCCACAGCTGTTAATTGTGTCTGAAAATAGCGGTCAAGGCCCAACCAGGGATATTCCCCAGGGATATTCTCCAGCAAAAAATGCAGCCACAGTTTAATAGTTAAGAAAAAAAAAAAAATCTACGGCAAAGTTTAACTGCAACTTCTGTTCAAAGCCAAGAGAAGCTCCAGCCAAGAGATCTGCTCTTGCGACCACATGGCAGCCATTCGATAGGTACTTCATGAGGACTAGGAATTGCTCCATTCCAGATTTAATCATTACGGATTGCGCTTTTTATAAATTCTCCACTCTAAAAATAATTCTGGTCCAAACTGGCTTCTGTATGACATTAAGTGAAGGCAAAAGCAATTCCTGGACAAATCTTTAAGTAAGAGCTTTCTAACGCCTCTCGGTTGATATTGATATAAAGCACGCAACATCAGGCAGCCCGGCCACACGTGTGAATCGTTTCCATAGCACGCTCCTCCTCCTGAAATAACGCTCACAGACAACAGCCTGACCCATTGCTCTCCTGGAAAAGGAAGGAAATACCTCTGGGTGTTAGGCAAAGGTTTTAAGCAACTGCTGATTATCACCTTCCTGTTTATTTGGGATGTCCGGACTCTGACACCAGACACACTTCTGCTCCTTCTGCGTGAAAAATGACAAAGCATTTGTAGCAACGACAGGTAGCACTGCAAGCGCTGCTGAGCTCCAGGACCACGTCCCCCAGCACGCGTCTCCCACCCTCTCTCCCCACCGCTGGCAGCTCCCACGACACAGGAGCTCCGCACCCTGCTCCCGGCGCGGTGCCGGCACGGGTCCTAGCCTGGGGCAGCGAATGCTACGGATGCCCCGGAGCTTAAACAGCAGCATTGCTCCCTGGGAACAGACAAACAGCGTTTGCCACGGAGCAGAAGTTGGTTTGAAGGGTAAAGGCTGGTGATGCCCACGACGGGGCGAGCAGCTCTGCGCGGTTGCTGCCTCCTCTGCCCTCCGGCGCTGCTGGCACGCTGCTGTCAGAGGCCGCTTTGAGTAATGGAAGAGGCACGGTGGCTTACTGGTCTAAATGACCGTCAGCGGATCTTCCCTGCATCATGCCCGCCTTTGATTTTTCAGCTGAAGTCGTGTTAGTTTTGCACAACTAAATTTGTAACTAAAGCAATATACGCACATTTTCAAGCAACCTCGCCCGGCACTAACTCATTTCACCTTAAAATAATCTGCTGCAAAGCTAAAGCTCTGTTTTAATTTCCTGGACAGTTGGGAACAAGCCGGCTCTTGCCTTTGCACAACGCTTTTTCCGACGCGGGAGTTTTGATCTCCGCCGGTGAACGCAGACGCTTTGGGGACTGGCACCGTTCCCCTCATTTCCTACCATTTCCCCGTGTAACTCCGGCACCGCTCCGCAGCCAGCAAACCTCCTTGCAGCCCGTTGCCGGCCGCAGCTGGCTGTCCATGTGCACGCATGCAAAAATCATCTAACACGCTGTATATCAAACTTCATCAAAGGGCTGCGGGACAAAGCAACAGCAGTTCCCTCCAACTTCCTTGCATTAAAAAGATTTTATAAAAGACCTTGATAAAACTAGTGTTTCCTGCTTTTTGATGTGCGGGTAAGTCAGAGAACATTAGCATGATATCTGCGCAGCCTTACAGCCCACCTAGGAAAAGTGAGAACAGGTCCATCTTTAAGTATTTTAAAGCGCCTTATAGCTGTCCTGATTCAGTGATTAAAAAAAAAATAATGGTTTTTTACCTTTAAGGATCAATATTCACTCTGCTAAATGAAACCACTCAGGCAGTTGACAACATCCAAGCTATCGTGAGTGCTGACATCTCCCCAAAGCCTCGCACTTCCAAACACGTTCGTGGCTTGGATCAAGCGCTTATTTATTGCACGCAGATCCTCACACCACATTGCAGTCACCTGCCTGCATCGCAGGAGCACGTGAAGCAAGAGGAATGACGCCCTTCACACGTTATTTCCTCTGTCTCCCCTTCAAAGTGCGTCCTGCCATTAGAGCCAGCTGCACCCAAAGGTGGATGGAGCTAGAGGAATGGTCTGTGGTGACAACAGTGCCATCAGCCGTCAGCGTCAGAGAGATGGGTGCTGCAAGAAAAACTCCATTGCTTCCATGCTGATGTAGCGGCTGGCTCCCGAGTTTTCAGCTGTCCCGAGGGCTGAGCACAGGCTGGCGTGCTGAGAGCCTTATCAGAACTGCCCGGCCAAGCACAAGGAGCGGATGCTCTCTGGATGCTTGGAGATGGGATGCTGGATGATTGAAGCAGACGCTTTTGATGAATCCCAGCTGTTTTATCTCTTGGACTGGTTAGTGAGGTTTCCCCAGGCACCGTCGTCCTTCACGCGGAGTGTGGATACTACAAGACAGAGCACTTCTACAACAGGCTGGGAGTCAAACATAGCTGACCCGCACCTCTGCGCAGGTCCAAGCTCGCTGCTCCAACTTCCCAGACCTGAGAAAGGCTGATGGTCGCTGAACGGCAACTGTGAGTCCGAGCAAGTCTGCTCATGGTGGCTCACCACCCTCCCCAGAAGTCAGCTCCCACTGGAGGCAGACCCAGAGCTGAAATACTGCTTGGCTTCTCCCCTCTGCGGTGCTGTACCTTCAGGCGTTGACCCCACGTCCTCCCTCAGCTCCTGTCCCAAGGGGTTCTTCAGCAAAGGGTGGTGACGAGAGACCCTGGTTGTGCTCTCCAAGGCAGGTGAAAGCTTTAGGAGGAACCTCCTGCTTTCACCATCTGACAGGCAGGCAGATGTCTTGCGGAAGAGACCACTGCCTTCAGAAGTCATCTCAGCAGCCTCCTCGTGTCCTCTTGCTCTTGCCGTGGCCTTTTGAGATTTGCTCGTTTCCACAGGGTACTGAGGGCAACCTCTTAATTAAAAGAGGCAGCCTAAAAAAAAATTCAAACACACTAGCCAAGCCATCAATGCTGCCTGAGGTTTCACAGCCATCCCCAACTTCAAATCGCTGTGGTTGCTCTTCCCCAAGGCTGAAATTTTTAGCTATACGTAGCCTAAGGAATCACACTGCGCTGCTGTTTTAATTCGTGCTATCAATCCTCAATGATTGTTTTGAACAGCTCCAGAGCCCCTGCTCTACCAGGACACCCGCAGCAGATACCGAGCGGGCACCGAGCCCGGGGCTACAGGCTGAGCAAGCACTCGCTTCTCTGAGCGAGGTGGAAAATCGATGCAAGGCACTTCTGCAGTCTACTGTGCCCGTCCAAGACTCAACCATTTGGACAGTATGTGGAGAACAAGTGTCCAAAAAAGACCAATGAACCAGGAGGAGGGAGGCTTGACCCAAACCAACCAGTCACTCATACTCAAAAGCCCACAAATTATACAGAAATACGCTTCTTGAACAGAAGTGTACGCAAAGCTACAGACAGAGCAGATGCACAAGAGCCCCAGTCTGGGATTTCGCTGCCGATAACTGATTTCTGTACTTCCTCGCTGCCAGATTTCTGCGGCAGACGACCCCGAACTCCCCGAGCCCAAAGACGTATCAAATGCCACCACGCCGAACTTTTTAATTATCCACCGCATTGGAAGAAATGGAGGCGTGAGCTGCTCATTCGGTGCCAGCTGCGGTGGATGCTGATAGCCAGGCGGCACCAAGGAGGACGGGCACGGGGACTCTGAACCGTTTCTTCCTTAATCCCACTGACACTAGAAGTCGGAGCGGGGGGAAAAGGCAGAAAAGCTAAAGTATCTAAAGTTTCCTCTGTAGGAAAATACCCTGACCTCCCCAGAACCCACAAACTAGATTTCCTTGGTGTACTTCTCTGTCTTGCTCTTATCTTGCAATCACACACCCTGGCCGTACCAGCCAACTTCTGTGACACAGCTGAGGCTTTTCCAACACAGCAATACGCAGAAGATAGAAAAATATAACATCGAGGGAAAAATACAATTGAAAACAATGTCAAGCAAGCTGCCGAACGCAGCAGGCACAAGCTGTAGTACTAGAAAGGGGGTCTGCAAAGAGAAGGGAAGGCTTGGACAACGGCTTCAGCAAGAAATTAAACTAATTAGTTATTTTCCAAAGAGCACAAAGCAAACTATTTGGATAAAGAATAAACCCAAGTTCAATTCTTAGCTATTTTAATCCTGATAACACGGATTGCCAAACACGGGTAGTTTTTAAACAGATCAAGCATGCACCCTTTAAAATCAACACGTGTGAAAAGGACCCAAGACAATGACAAAAATTTGGCGGATTGACTCTTTTGGAGGACGAGATGCCCCAAATTCAAGGGGCGCGGAGGTCGCAGCCCCCGCTTTTGCCTGTCTCTGTACCTCGTTTCCCAGCAAAGCAGAAACACAGGCTTCCGAGGCATCACAAATGGCGGTCAGGTCGTGGCCTCCTTCGAGGGCCAGGACGACGCGACCCCCGGCCAGGCCCATCAGCTGCTTCGTCAGGTACCCGAAGCCTGTAAGGAGGGAAAAGAAGAAATGCAGGAGAAGGGCAAAGGTTGCGGGCTGGAATCAGGCTCCTGGCGAAGGATCAAAGAATTCTAGAAAGGAATTACATCATATTAAAAAACCACAAAGGGATCTGAAAGGACTCAACGCGTAATATAAGCCAGGTTGGATTTTAATACGCTCGTTGCAGAATTCCAGCCGCGGTTCCCCGCTGGACCGGCTCAGCCGTGTGCGCCGTGGGACGCATCCGTATCTCCCTTACGAGCGCTACGCTGGAGTTTATCCCAGGTGAGAGGCACCGCCACCCTCCCTACCACCCTTCAGCGCCCTGAATTAAATATAACAGCGAATATCTCCTTTGGAAGGAAGGAAAGAAGGTGGAAGGAGGCGGCTTTTTGCCCTGCTTTGGAAGATGCAAAGTCAGAGTGGTCATGGAGGGGGAGGCACGGGGGGAGGGAGGAGGAGAAGGGGAAATCAGTAAAATTGCCGCCGGTGCTTTCAGTTGCGATAGCAGCATCGCAGTGCCCCAGAGATATTTGACATCTAGTTCTTAACAGACGTTTCTTCCCGTGTATAAGATGCTATAAAAATTCCTGGGGCACCCGAGACTTTGATCATATGACACACAATACATTTCTACCCTTTAAACAAAACAGAACCAAGCTGCGAGGATTTAAAAAACGTGTCCTCAAAGCAACCTTCCCCCTCCAAAAAAAAAAAAAAAAAAAAAATCCAAACAAAAGAAAATCCAGGGCTTTTCTACCCTCCATCCACGCTCCCTGCTTTCTGCTTTGCAGTGACCCCTGTGAGCCCCTTTGCAAATTGGCAAATTAACAGCCAGATAAAAAGATTCACGGCTGAGCCCATAACTGTTTTGCGAGAGTAGCAGAGCATTGGGAAATTCAATAAGCAGGTAAACAAGACCTTCTCATTACAAAGTGTTTCTGGATATCTTAAATAACTTGTCTCTTGTAAATCTATTTCACTTTATTCTTATATAAAGTTTATAGGTTCAGCTACCTTACAAGGTTCTGAAGTTCACTGTAGAGAAAAAGTTTCCTGGCTGAAACAAACTCTTAAAAAATAATAATAAAATCCTTTCACAAGAAAAACTGTCTTCTCGATTGACTTGAATGAAACGGTGCCGGATAAACCCAGCATAACCAAGGAGGGGGGACACGGGGATTTCAGTGCATCTTCTCTGTAACGCAAAACATCACGGATCCAAAGCAAAAAGGAGGTTCTTGTGGGCCCGTCTAATTGCTTCAAAGGTGGGGAACAAAAATATGCAGCTCGAATTTTTAATAACGTATCCTGAAGGAAGAAATGGACTTCTACTAGCCTTCAGAGCAAGGTACGCTGTTTACATCTGGCATTGCCTCTTTCTGCAATTTTGCATTAAAACAAGCATAACTCTCTAATTCAACAGCCATCTTCCGCAGAGATGTGACTACAAACGAATTGGTAACTTCCTTCCATAATTTATTTGCCCTTGAAATTGAAATATGCAGTGCTTCAAGAAAATGAAGGCTTCGGCCAGACCAAAATATATACGGTGCAGTGACAAAACACATGAAAATTCCAAGAAAAAGGCTGAAAAGCTTGCCATTGAAATGAAAGATCTGAAGATAGACTCCAAAATGTAAAACCTGCAAACACTGTACTTTAATCCCCAGGACAGCAGCAATTTACACCAGTTTCGGATCTCTGCTCTTGCAAATCCGCAACTTACATTTTGCTGATAGGTTATATCCTCCGAGAGGTGTGGGATGGCCTTCCACCGCGTCGAAGCCAGATGACACCAGCACAACATCTGGGGCAAATTCATTGGCAATGGGCATTACTACCGTTCTGCAACACAAATTTAACAATGGCAGACACGTTACTTTGGCTCTTGAACAAACGCAGGAACACTTAAGCCATCTTGAACAAACCCGTTATAAAACCTTGGACCATTATTCCACGGTGGCGAAGCCCATCTCCTGTTTTCTTACAAGGTGAGAGCCTGGCTGGCAGAACACCTTGCACCGCCGCGCAGTACAGTTTTAAAGTCAATCTCATGTTATTTTTTTTTCCAGTGAGGTCTATTAATTCCTCCCATTTTGACCAGGGAAATAAGTCGCCGTACGTCGCGTTTCCCATTTGTGATCAGATCTTGCTTTACACCCAGGGCACGAGGGGATAAGGAGGAAAACCACCTGGAAAACCTGTCTGATGGCAACCTCGGTTCGTGGCACTTGTCTCCAGGTACTCCTTCGAAATATCTCCTTTA
Source organism: Gymnogyps californianus (assembly GCF_018139145.2). NCBI lineage: Eukaryota > Metazoa > Chordata > Aves > Accipitriformes > Cathartidae > Gymnogyps > Gymnogyps californianus. The sequence goes on along the minus strand of NC_059477.1, from coordinate 1,413,650 downwards.
GCCTTCGGAGCATCTGCAAAGCTATTTATTTTTTCCCCTGCTGCACTTCTCATTTACCATAATGAAAGGCTGGGGACATCATATGGGACAAAAAGCTTTACTATGCAAATATCCCACCCAAATACACCTCTCCGAACTCCGGTTCCCCATCCTCTGACATTTTGTTCGCTAGAAAATGGACTGAATTGCTTAGCATCCGTAAACTACTGCCTGTTAAGGCCTGTATTTAAATAAAATAAGAGGTCCGTGGCTGTGGTTCTTCGGCAAAAGGCATTTTCCCTCTGTTTTCTCTCTTCAATCTACTCAATTTCTGTTCAAAACCTACACGAGGTTGCAAACACGCCATTTCCCACACCAAGATGCCAATTAAGCAAAACTGGAAAGTTGAGCAGAGAGCAAGTAGTTGCTTCTCCGTCTAACAGCTCCAGCACAAACATGGCAGAACTGAAATTCGAGCAAGGAAAAAAGTCGAAGCAACGGAGCTTCTTAATAACCACGACGCAGACGCCCACAACCTTTTCTGATTGAGCAAGCCCCGTCGCAAGCACTCTTGGATGAACACCTTCTCGTGCCTTCAGTTCGCGCCGGGGTACCCACGTTCACGGGCTTGAAAGTTGTGGAAATGGTGGAAAAGCAAGGATGTGCACAGAGGGTGGCCCTTTATAGAGAGTAATATTTTCTAAATTACGTTCTTTTTTCCATAATAAATGTACACACTGAATCTTGGATGTATCCCTAGGGCAACCTGACCAATGCCGTCCCTTGCTGGTACCAAAGATGACAGTATTTCCCTGTTTCCCCATCCTAGGAACAGCTACTGGCAAGGTTAACTTTCTAAATCATGAACTGAAGTTATTCATATACCAAGCATGAACCGCGTATGCATCTTTGCATACATGAGAACTTCACTTTTATTGAGTATGTCATGCTCCAAAAAAACCAGAAAGAGCCCAGAAAGGTCTGTTTAGTGCCGAGATCGCTCAAGTACTATCAAGACACCCATAAAAATTCACATCTCATGCTACAATGACGTTGAACAGCCACAAGACACCTTCTAGTGTCAGCAACTCGTATTAGCCCCAACACCGATCTGAGCTCGTGCCATTTTGCCCTCCGCAGGCTTTATTTTTAATGGAGTATTACCATCTACCACGCAATGAGATACTTCCAGTGTCGGTCAAAGCCATCAAGCACTTTTCATTGCCACCGCTGAGCCGAGTCCCTGCAAGCAGGGCCGCCGGGCACATCGCAGGTCCGGTCAAGGCACTCAGACGCCATGTGGTCCAAAAAATAAACCTTTTACCTTTCATTTTTTGCCAACTCATTGCCGCAGTAACCTAACAGCCTCCTGCAATCTTCCCGCCTGCCAGTCTCTGCACGCAGACGTGGACGCCTACGCAAAAAGGATCTTCTTTTCTTTTAGTTCTTACAAAATCCGAAAGAGGCATTTTAGTTTTTTCCTCAAACGACACGATTGCCATATACATTTTGTCCTCAGGGGGATTATTACATAAGGAAGACAAAATAGCACAGTTTTTGCTGATGACTTTACAGTCGACAAAAATCTGTTCAGTGAAACCCACAGACGTTTTAAGTAGAAACCACCTCCTTCACAAACGACTAAAGCAGCAGTTTTGAAGCAAGTGCACGTGGCAGAGGGTTTTTTCTCTTTTTTTTTTTTTTCCCCTTGAGCTTTGAAGTACTGCTGAGCTCTTTAATTTCTAACTGAAGGAAAACTGCTAAAATCATCAGATTTCCCCCCCCCCCCCCCCCCAAAAGTTATGATACCACGGGAGCTGCTAGTACCTCAACTGATATGCGGGATCACCATGAGCTGGTTTGCAGAGCAAGCCCAAAACCCGCACCCTCAAGCCGTGGGCACGGTCTGTCCGCACCCACGCAACCCCGAATCGGTCGTGATTTCTCGGCCGTGGGACAGCTCATCCGCTGATGCCCGAGCGCGAACGCACCCGAGGAAGAGGGACAGCCGGCGAGCAGCGCGACGGTGCCGGTGATGCTCGGCTGAAGGTCCCCGCGCGGTGACAGCGGTTCGAAGGTACCCTCTAGCGGCACAGCCAACGCACAGGCAGCACCGAGAGTTAACCGTGAACCCCGGCTGTATAAATTTTTTAGGAGAGAAAAAGCAACGGTTGCGGGTTAAAAGTAAATCAATCGGTATTTGACAAGGGTTAGAAGAAGCCGTTTTGAGGATGTCCAGAGTTTTCTCTGGTGCGGGACGGGATGACCTTACAGCCACAACTGGTTACCCCAGCAAGTACCTTCAACTTTGAGCAATTATTAGTGGTGCTCTGCATGCACAGTACATTTTTTTATCAGGTCCCTCAGAGTTTTAAGAAACGTGTGTCGCAGGTCCCCTGGTTCCCCCGTCCAAGAGGAGCCAGGAGGACAGACAGACAGGCTTGTGCCCGTGGGACGGGTGCTGCATGCCCGTCCCGGACAGAGGCCGCCCGGGAACCATGCGTGTTCAGGGGCAAGCAGAGGAGAAGTGCAAGATGACAGGGTGTCAGAATAAATAACCTGATGATGCTTTCAGGACCTTGACCATCACAACCTCATCCAATCTCAAGAGCACTCTCAAATCCAGACTTGAATCCCTTCCTTCGCCGTGACCCCTACCCAAACTCTCAAGGGCTGCTCTTGCTTCTTTCTCCTAATTCCAGTATTACGCCAGTACTCCAAAGCCTCAGTCCCAGCTCTATTTGATGCTCACCACGTACGTAAGCAGCTATATCTTTGGCCATAAAACTTGACCCAGGAGGACCAAAGCCCTCCTGCCTCTCAGCACTCCCTCCCTTGTTTTTCCTTTTTAATTGTAAAAAAAAAAAACCCCAAACAACCAATAAATCAAGAGACTTGTGAAAATGTAAGACCCAAGCAAATGAACCGCTTTCAAATGATGTATTTCTGAGATGTCATCTGCGGGCAGCGTTTCAGGCACATCTGACCCAGACTTCTGGTTTTTAATTTTTCTTGTGCACAGATGAAAACGGCCCCTGCGCTCAGATCCATCACGGTAAAGCTAAGTCCCCAAGAGAAAGCAACAATTAAACTGCAAACAAACCTATGGCTTTGCCCTGGTGACGATACTATAAAAAAAGCCAGAAATTTAAATTACTATCAAGAAGGTGAGCAGTTTTGTCTGGAACTGGGTCTTTTGACTAATGGCTAAGGTGGCTGTAGAGTTATTCACCGAGGAATGAAAGGGTTCGTAACACTGAATATTCATTCAAGCCATGTAGAATTTTTTAAAATACAAGGGTTACCTTTAAATTTCCTCAGTTTTAGCGGGTTGTTTTGCTTGCTTAAAAGAAACTAAATCCTTTCATTTGACTTTGATTACAGCTAAGCTGAACAGCTATGCATTAGTCAATGCTGACGGCTGCAAACAGTAAAAACTACTGATCGTGTTCTGCAATCGTTTGGGGGCAGGGGGAAAAAAAAAAAAAAAGACAATTTTATATCTATTTGCCAGAAGACTGAATAATTTTTAGTCTGTTACTAGCCAATTCACCAATTAAACGCCTAATAAATGACAGGCAGATTAAACAATCCTACAGAGGGTTTTTTTTTAAATGCTCAATTGCAGCGAGCAAATCGGTGAAACTTAGAAGGCTGAGCACTTTTTTCAGAGACTCTTTCTCCCACTGTTGGCCATATATATATATATATATGTATATCTATCTATATATATCTCTCTAGCAAAACGTTATCCGCTGCTCCTGAGGCTAATCAGCCTCCTGAAGACTCCGGTCTTTGTTTCTCCAAGCAGCCATCTCCATGGTCATTTACTGTGTCAAAAGGGATTAGGAGTTTGAGGACGAAATCAGCGTCGGGAGAGCATGAAATCTAAAATACAGAAACAACCGTTCCAGGCAAAACATCATCAACTTCCCCCCTTCCTTCTTACTCACTCCTGAGATGGTTTATGGATGGAAGGAAAAAACAAAATCCCCCCCAAATTGGCTTCTGAACTCATTTAACGCTTTCTGAGAAAGGCAGGAGGAGGGACCTTTCACATACAGGCCCGGCTTTTGCTTCTGGTTTAGGTGTTTTAAATAAAAATAAAACTAACATGGAATCAAGCTGTATATGGAACTGTAATTGTGGAGGAGACCTCAGGGTGGGGTGGGGGGGGGGGGAAATCGTATGAGACAACACAACTGCTAGAATCATCAGGAAAACTTTCTTACAGTAAATTCAGAGGAAAACTCCTGTGGCTAATACAATTTAATTCCACTAAGTAATTGCTGTTCTCGTGTAATACGGAACTAGCCGCAGTCTTCGCCTTTTTTCTGCAGGTCTCTTAGCCGGGTTTGCGCACGCTGCTTTTGAAAACGTCATGAGGGTTTATAGAAGCAAACACGATTTCTGCTTGTGTAACAAGTTAGGGAACAACAGATCCTGGTAAAAAAAAAAACAACCCCAAACCCTTGAATTTTACAACTGTTTGTTTCTATAACTACGGAATAACAGCGACGAATACCAATAACATTTTGATGAGTTAAGGACTCTTAAAATTATATGCCCTGCATTTTTCGCATTCGAATTTAATACATTTCTGCCTAATCTGTGAAATCTGTATTGCCCACATACTTTGGCGGTGAGTTCAGCTGTGGGACCTTCGCCCAGCGAACGGTCAGCTAAATTATAATGTCATGCTGTCTCGGGCAGGCAGAGCCGCCGCTACGATGGGGTGGAGGAACGCCAAGCTCGCAGCAAACTCCCCAAAGCCCTTCTGCACATCTTATTAGTAACCGGGGTGACTCCACCCTGTGCGTGTGTGTGTGTGTGTGTGTCCCCTTCAAAAAAATACAGCACTCATGATATCACCCCAACCTCGAAGACGGGGCAGCCGGTGATTTCAGCCCTCGGTTATGAAGGCAGTGAGCGAGAAAGCGCAGGGCAAGGTTGCTCTCCGCTTCGCATTTTTTAAACTCTTGTTCTCGCTTTTGAAACGGCTCGGCCGGTATTAATAAACATTAAGAGGTCGTTCAGGCTATCGTGTCCAACCCAACGCGGCGCTGCAAGCAGGGGGAAGCCAATATTTGTAGAAGAAATTCTCGGCCGAAAAAATCACGGACGGAAGTTACCGTCCTTTCTTCAGAAAGAGTAAAACGACACTGAAACAGGTTTTCAGTGCCGGGATGATAAGTTTCATTGGGATTTATTTATTCACTCATCAGAAGACTAATTTATGAGGACAATTGTCTCAGTTATTATTTCATTAGAGCACATGCTTTTATCAAATCCATACACCAGCTCATCCTGAAATAGAACAACAACAAAAAAAAAAACAACCCATGAAAAGCATGTTGCTTATTTTTCTTCTGCTTATTTTATGTAGAAAGAGGGCTTTCTTCCCTAAAAGCAGACAAGCATTTGAAGAGTTAAGGCTTAAAAAAAAAAAAAGAAAAAAAAAAAGGGGAAAAAAAAAAAGAAGAAAAAGTATATCAGTATCTTTGCCTAGCTCAAAGGATTTCCACTGATTCCTCTACAGACTTCAAAGCCTCACAGTTTGGCATTTGGACTGGTTTGAATTAAAGCTCAGTTCTGCACTGTGAGTTTCCAAGTTCATGGTGAAAATGCCTGCTGCTTCTGGAGTTCATTATGGCCAATTTTCTTATCTTTTCTTCATCTTAGGTTTGATCCCCAGCAAATGCAACGTGGCATTCGATGGGGTGGAATAACAAGGTGCTGCCTTGAAGGCATGCATTGTCTCAAGGGGCTAACGCAAGAAAAGAAGAAAAAAAAAAAGAAAGGATATATGACCCATTGCCTTCACTTTCTAACTCTCGGGGGACTATAAATTGCAAACTTCAAAGCGTTATTTTACATTAAAATCAATAGAAAGATTCAAGGGGGGGGGGGGGCGGGAAAAAAAGTTTTTCAAAGAAGCTGGTTAAGATTTAAAAAGGTCACTTGATAATGTATTATCATGACCAAACTTGGCATAAGATTAAAAAAAAGCTTCCAATTTAACTTATTGACTGAAGGTGTGCACATGGGGCAGACTACGGGAGGTGCTACCTAGGAGGACGAGTCACGACGTCCCTCGGCTTCCCAAAAGCCCGGCAAAACAAGGGCTGTGACTAGCTCCAAAATCTGTTCCCCAAATAGCTGCAGTCTCCGGGCAAAAATACACCAGTGCCTATTAAGGAATGGCTGGCAAAGGTCTTACTGTGCAGACTGAGCAATTTTCCAGGAGCCTTGAAACTCAATTAATATTTAATAGCAAGTATGTCACTCCGTCACGAGCTACGGGTTCTCTTTATAATGAAGAGATCAGTCTTGTTGACTGCTGGGATAAACAGACTTCCACTTTGGAGGAAAGTGCTGCTTTCCTGTAACAGGAATAAAACATCGAGGCAAATGACAGTTATTTGACTAGATGTTATTTTAAATTGTATACATTCTTTGAAGGCTTTTTAATGGCAGCCTGAAGAGTAAAAGCTCTTTTTGCTCAGTACAACGGAATACAAACACACGCACAGGGCAGCACAGAAAATAACGCTCCCAGATTTAATGCTATTCCATGAAGGCGATATTCCATCTGCCTGTCGCCAGAAATTCGCAGCCCGTGTTTTGGCAAGCGCGTGTCTCCCTGAATTTACGCGGGGTGGTCGCCAGAAGCGCGCTAAATCTGGTTTGAGGACAGAAAACCACTTCAACCCGTAACTGTTCCAAAAAAAATGCCAGTTGGAGAGGCAGGGGGTAGAACAGGACAGTCTCTAAGAAAAATAAAGCCTATATAGCTGGCAGGTCAGAGAATTGTATTCGTTCTCCTGGAAAGAGTATCTAGAAAGGAAAGTGTGGTCTCGCACTGGCCTCTATTCACTCCTGCATTACTTACAAGTTCTCCTCTACCCAAAGATCCGCCTTCGTTTCATCTTGCTATTCTGTTGCTTCCATAGTTAATTTTAATACCTGCCTTTTCCCGTTCCTCTGCAGCTCTGGGAGGCAAACGCATCACCCCAGGCTTGCAGCAAGTCCCCAAAACGCCGACGCCGTACAATCGCCCTGTTGGGGTATTTTGCCCGTTAGCCGCTCAGAGCAGCAAGATGATGTTCAACCCACACTCTTGCAGTGCTCCCGTAGTGACACTGCTCAGAGAGACCACCGCCTGGGCGTGCGTGACCGTAGAGGAGCTAATGTGTGTTTTGCTTCACGCACCTCTTCATATGATGCTGATATGAGGAGGAAAGTAAGGATCAGATCAAACGATTCCCTGCAGATACCTCCCCTGTGATCCTGAGGTATCATATGCTTCTGTGAGCAGGACAGTAAGACCAGCAGGACATGAACAAATGAGTCAACAAGTGGCTTCGTCCCCTGCTCCATTTGGAGACTCAAATGATGCCAGTTTTTTGGAGCACGCTTGAATATGCTTGTACAACCCAGCACAGTGGTTTATATCAGGCTTCAGTATTACCGCTAATCAAGGAGGATATCCCAGCAACTCATTAATTCAGCTCCACAGCTTTGTTTACCTTCATTCACACTCTGAGAGCGAGTGATGAGTAACACTTATTTAAGAGATGGTTGTATTTTTATTCATAACACACAACATGCTGCTTCTGAGGAGAAACCAGAACCCCGTAAGAAAGGCACAAACCCAACAAGTTCAGTCGTTTCCATTTCCAGCTGGTTGGAACAGGCATATTCGATATCTTGGGTGAAGAAGAATAAAATCTAAAGCTTATCAAAACGAGCCCAGGTCCCTTTGCTAGGTACACTTGGGAGTGAGCTGTGGTGTGAGTCGTGGGCAGAGCTCTTGCAGGGGAGGGACTGCATGGCCAGCTCGCCCAGAAGTCGGGTACCATCGTCCGCAGCACAGTAACGATGTCTCAAGCCTTGGGGCAGCTGCGCTCCCAAGTTTCAACTCACGATGACTTGTTAAAAAGTTTTCCTGGGTTCCCCTTCCCATCCAGGTGGGTTTATCCATAGAAATACTCACCCCAAAGAGGGAAAAAGATTTTTAGCCAAAACCAGAAGAGCTTATTCCTCTCGGTTGACATTTGACGTTCGTGCATCGATCACTGCTGAGCAGCGAGTAGGTCAATCCCCTAATGTCACAGGCACACTTCGTATGGCCAGAAATATCCTATTTACTTAATTCAGCTTTGTTTTTATTATGGTACTCAAAAAGTAACTGCAACTAGATGTAAATCTTGTCTTTCCAAACTTAGCAAGACAGAAACTCAAGATTAAGGAGGACTGCACGAGGAAAAAAAAACCCAGCTTAGGTGAAAAATATGTTTGTATGAGGAAAACGTCAATATTACCTGAAAGCAGTTAAGTATTCTGTGTCTCCCATCGGTGGATCAAGGCCACCAGTAAAGGCCATGTTAACGTTGAAACCGACCCCTGCTCCTGTGCCAACCTGAAAAAGGGAGATGGTACTTTTAATTACACACACGGAAACGGCGAACTCTGGCAACACATCTCTGCTGTCTTAATATTCTTCCAGTTGAATATGGATTTTGATTCAATAGCTTGGTGGTAGTGAGGTTAATTCTTCCCTCTAAAGCGACTCGGTCCTCAAAACAAGAGTGAAAATAAAGCTCCTCCATGCTCTGATCTTTATGGGAGCTGTGGACCAGGGGTATCTGACTGCTGCTCACCCAAAAACCACCTCATCATCAACTGGATCCTCTTCCTCTTTTGCAGGAGAGCGTGTTACATGCAATACCTTCCCTTAATTCGTTTTCAGCTTTATTCAGAAGCATATTTTATATCTCATTACAGTTGCAACTGGGGGGAAAACCCCACACTTTTAATCAGAGCGAGCTCCCCCTCTGCTGGGGAAAAATATGATTCGCAGAGAAGAGATTTTCGCTGCTTGAGAGACACGTGGGTGGTAAATATAAGTACCTCCCCATCCTTGCATGTACTGCAAACGTCCCCATCTGCACTGACTGCAGAGACCCGAGAAAGGGGAAAACTGAAAAAATAAACCAGGGGTTTCTAGTAATTCGTACGCCAAGAAGCAGGGCCGTGTTTTCCCCACCCGTATCGAAAGCCAAAAGCCTGTGTTCAGTCCCTTCATCAAGCGGGGACCTCGTAGCTGCCTGAGCGCGGCGGCCGTGAGCACGGGCTGCGGGTCCCCGGGGACAGCAAGGGAACCGGGCAGTATCTGCTGCCACCGGCCGTCGGCAGCTCCGCACAGGGCTCTGAGCTCCTATCAAATAGGAGGCTGTGGCTTTAATTGAATTTATTTTGTATTCTTTGTGTTATTCAGTCTGGAATGACACAGCTAAAAACTCCTATAAATGGTTAAATACGGAGTGGATGGTATCGTCTAGCGTTTCCTTCCAATACTAGAGATTTTGTAAGCCAGACTACTAGATTATTAAAAGGTCAGCAAAAAAAGTAGGTCTGAGACCTTTGCGTATCCTGAAGCAGAAATTAAACCCGATGCAAAGGGTTGCTGTTTGTTCACTACAATAGTAGTGCACAAACAGGGTAATGAAGCAGGATCCCGTTACGTTTAAGTCTCTTTAGAAATCAAAATGGAAACATCGATGCGTGCTGAATGGGAAAATGTAAAATTGACAGGGTAAGAACTCTAGGAGTTTTTCAGATGTCATCTGGAGTGCCTCAGAGTACACAAAACTAAGCATTTCATATAACTGCCCTTTGATAAATCACTCTGGAAGGACAGTATTTCCTGCCAACCCAGAGGGAAAGGAAGGACGCATCCATCCGGAGTTCAGGGAGAAAGGTCTCCCAACTCCACTGGCCCAGCCCTTCTGCTGCAGGCTCTGAGGACACCACCAGGAACCGGTAGATTTGGTCCAGCAGCATCAGCGACCGGTGCTCAAATCCCACCGTCGGGTCCAGGCAACGTGAACGCAGCGGTGGCGGCGAGCGATGCCTCGGCAGGGCCAGGAGAATGGGAGACGGACGGGCTTCCAAGGCTGTGCCAGGAAACCCGAGTGCTGGCGGCACAGCCACGGACAACCTGTTCCTCCTGCACCTAAGAAACAGCTTATAGCTCTAAGGGAGAAATCCTGAAAAGTACATGGAGTGCCGGGACAGCTGGCAAAGGGCTCCGCTGGAACAGGTTGTCCCGTAAGGGCTGGAGAGCCTAATTGCATCGACTCATTTTCTGCTCGTTAGCCACGGGTGCGCGCTTTCCTGCCAGCAAGGGGGTCAGGACACAACGCCCACGGCTGTTAGGACTTGGATGAGAAGGCACCAAACGCAAAACCCCAGGCGATGCGTTCCCAAAGGGGCACTAACAAGCACGAGCGTGGGAGAGGTGGCAGGAGCTTCTCTCCCAAGCCTCGCCTGGCAGATTTTGGGGACACCTGAATCACAGCCCCGAGCAGGTCCTATCGGACACGGACGGATGCGATGCCGAGCCATGCTCTTACCTCGTCGGGAGCACCACTGCCTGGAAAGAAGTTCCCGTCATCATAGCGATGTAGTGAAATATAAAGAACATTAGGATCATTGTAGAAAGCTTGCTGAGTACCATTCCCGTGGTGAACATCCTTTGGGGACAGAGATTGCATTATATGAGGGAGGTTAGTACCTTAGTGAAAAGGCAGATTAAAGCCATCAACTTGGGATTCGGAGGGGTTTTCTTTGCTGTTGCGCTTCGTTTTCTGTGCTTCTCTGATCTAGCTGAAGCAGTTTGTCGCAAATGAGAGTAACCTGCTTTGCACAGCTGGCTTCAGGTTACGCTCCTTGTTTAACACACAGGATAAACGGGGGTAAACACGATCTCAAGCGTCTATCAAAACTGAGGACAGGATCAATTTCCTTGGATGGAGAGAACTGGATTCATACCCAGTCTTGGGGGATGGAGAGACTATATTAGTTACCCCAAATTTGCCTCTTTAATCGGTCTGTGGGGTGACCGCTGATACAAGCGCCCAGCAAAGTTGCGCTGGACCCAACGAGGTTAAACGACACAAACCCATTCCCCGGATCCCCTATTGCATTGCTACTTGGTGTAGAAACGCAGTCTGTAACAGGACGAGTATTCAAAATGGCCCTTCCTGACATGAAAAACAGTTGGTGGGAAGCGAGGAAAAGGATGTCCATCCAGGAGGTCAAAAGGATAAATACATCCATTTTAACTTGTGGGTCTATAGCTACGGGAGATTTGCGGCAATATAATCAAAACTCTTGGCCAATACCCAGCAACTCAAATGCCTTCACAGCCACATAAATACATTTTTAAATCTACTAAAAAAACCCAAACAGATCTATCAGCCACATTTTTAAATCTATACATCGCCGCAGCAGAATCCCAAACAAGCTCTTTCTCAACTCCGCTGCGCTGTCGGCAGAGTATTTCACTTGTCTTGTTCCAATTTAGAGATCGCTTTTGACCGCCTGCACACTCGCCCGGAGGCTGCGCTGGCCCGGGGGCAGGACGCTGAGACCATCCGGACCAACAGCCAAGCCGTGCCGGACAGCCTGTCCCTCTCAGGAACCGGTCCTCACATCTTGGAAAGAAAGCTGGGATGGATCATAACAGTTAAGGTCAAAAACTTCAGAGAAAACTAACCAAAACCCAGCACGGTTTGCAGTTACCCATCCTTGAGACTGTGTTATGGGCTTGTTTTAGAAAGCAACTACTTATTAATTATAATTTTATTCTGAAAACTATGGTCCCTTTAAGAAATTTTTCTTTTATTAAAACACTGCAATGAAAAAAACCCAAACTTTAAAAAAACAAATTTTGGCTTGCAGACCACAGGCAACATTTTTTTCACTGACTTACAAAGCCAGGGTTGCCCTTGCAAGAAAAAAAACAACCCGAAAAATTTCCACCTGCTCTGCTGAAGGGGAAGAACCGGCATTTACTCACCCAGTCCACTATAAGGATTTTGCTAACGTTCAGCCGTTGCTGGAGCAGCTTGGCTGCGATTGCCACGGAGTTAAAATAGCAAAAACCCCTGGAGGTGAAGAGAAGGGGGGGAGAAGAGAGGAAAAGGTGTGAATTATAGGTTTCCTTGGTCCCGATGCATCTATCGTCTAGATACAACACAGTAGGAAGAAATTTCTTCTGCGCTCGCTCTTCCTTTCCTCCCTGGAAGACGCACGTGCGCTCGATCAGAAACACAAAATAGCCACGCAGCAGCGGGTGCCCGGCGATTTCTCCGGAAAAGGGGAACGTTTCACGCTCGCCCAAACCCGCTGCAACGAGATGCTGCTCGGCGCCAGCTGCCCACGGGACCTCCAGCGCCGCGGGCGAGGGAAGGGGACAGGAGCGGAGGAGGAGAGAACGCGGCGAGGAGGAAAGGGAAAGGGAAGGAGCCAGGGCCGGAGCACTACGGTGCGACGGCTGGGAGGGAGCGGCCGTGCTCAGAGAGGCCTCAAAAACGCTGGGTCGAGGGGAACGCAACAGCAAGCACCCATCTCCCATCGAAGAGTGCTGAAGCACCCAAGACAAGCAACTTCAGCACACGTTAAGCCAGATACACAAAGCCAACGTGATTTACGCACGGGACCCTGATTTGAAAACAGTCCGACGGCAAAGCCCCTGCCATGTTAAACACATGTAAGATGCCCGACTTCAGCTTTTGCTTTGCGAAGCCTTCCCACTCTGACGCTCTCCTAACTCAGTGCTGTGACCCCAGGACACAGTTACGTTTGCTATTACTACTATTAGTTGCGTACCCTTGCTTTCCTCACGTTGGACGAGCCATCAACATTTAATTTAAAACAATTTGCAAGAGTAAAGCAAATAAAAGAATCGGTGCTTTTTCAAAGCAGGACCGTAATGCTGATTCTTGCTAAAAAAATACCCACCCAAAACCACTAAGCAGGACCTTGCCCTTTTCCAGAGAATTCCTGGGAGCTTTGAATATAATACTGTCTTGCACATCAATAAGCAAGAAGTTCTGTAATAATAACCTAACAAACTACCTTTCTAACTTCCAAGCTGCAGATCGCACAACAGACAAACACTGAAGCAAGCTGATAAAGCACATACGCATACTTACATGGGTGTGCTCTCTTCTGCGTGGTGACCTGGAGGCCGAACAACAGCGAATCCATTCTACACACAAAAAAGAAGAAAATGCAGAAGTGAGACAGAAAGGAAGGTTTATTGCACAAAGACGGAGGCAGAGGTTGCAGCCAGAAGCGTTAATTCTGCTTTGGAACTATGTAGTTGTTCTCGATGGTTTTCTCACAAGACCATAGCAGTGGATGATGCTCGCCGTCATTTTGGCAGGGGGAAAAAGTCCACATGAATTTTATGGAAACTGGTTGGTACAGCATTTCCTTCCATTCAGGGGGGAAAAAAAATAATAAAAAAAAAAAAGAAATATTCTGCCTGAGGTCACTGAAACGGCACCGGGCTGGCCCAGCTGAAGGCAACAGCGAGACCCTCAGATAACACTGGAATAGCGATTTCATTTGCTGCTCTGGTTTCTTTCTTCCTTTTAATCGGTGCGTAAGAACATTCACCAGGAGTCTGTTGTTCAACTTGCTGATATCCTCAAAGATTTTTATGACTAAAGCCAGATGGTGCCATTAAAACGAAGCTAACTGGACCTCCTGCATCACACAACCCTGAGCCGAGTCCTGCACAGAGCCCATATCGAAGCCAAGCGTTATTTTCATACCAACCTTCAGTTCTCCCGTGGCCACTTTGAAAACGAGCTCAATGACACAGCCCACGGCCAGGCGAGCGGCACCGGACGAGTGAACTTCATTCCAAATTGTGTCGCTGTCAACCTAACGGAGACACACAGGAACCACGTTTAGGAGCAACGAGGACAGCCAGGAAACAGAGATCCATGTTTTATAAGTAAGTTATTCATGTGTCTTAAATGCATAATTGCATTACATGCATTAAACTGAAATGCATTAATTTTAAACGCATTAAATTGCAGAACTGATCTTGGCAGTGCCAGGGCGGGGATCCCACCGATGACTGTAACATCACCACTACCGAGTGTCCATCCAACCAAACGACACTCAAGAGACGACCATTCGCAACGCCTCTGCAATGCTAAAGGGTCAGCGCCCTAACAGAGGAGCAAATTCAGCCTCTCAAGCGCTGCAAATTTGCAGGTGCCTCCTACCAATACCCCTACCAACACCATGGTATCAGTATTTCTCTTTAATTGCCGGAGGAAACTGATCCCAGATGAAATAAAAAGGTTTACGGAATCATTCAATGATTTTATAAAATAAAAAAAAAAAACAACAAAACAAAGCATGTTTAATAATGGACATTTAAAAGATGCCTGCCCAGGACTGCCAGGGTAAGGTTACACTGACAGCAGCTTCCCTGGGGAACCATAAGATCAACCCTGCCTCATCAAAGCTAACAACAGACCTTCAACATCTAACTGCTGACTACAGACATCTACTTCAATGCTAAATATTTGACAGGACCACCATCCTGTGTATTTCCCCCCCCTGAAAACGTGCAAAATGGCCAAAGGCAAGGCAAGGCATTCTGCAGACATCCCCATGCCGTTATTATAGATCACGTCCTAATTTAAACAAAAAGCGAGAAGCCTTGGCTTTTACCACATTCATCCCACCAACCGTATGAACACAAGATTAGTTTGCAGAGACGTGATGAAATGCCTGTTCTTTTTTTTTTTTTTTTACTGCCATTCAGCCGCGACTCTGCGGAGAGCAGAGGGGGGACGGACGGCTCCCGGGGGGGCTGTTTCCAGGCCGAAGCTCTGGATCTCCTCCGCTGCACCCCCGGCCGTCTTGCACGCCGTGATGAAAGCGAAGCTCGTTTGCTTCTTGCCAGTCACAGCCTTTGCAAAAGCCAGGCTGCTGGGACTGTCCCATGTCAGGACAGCTCGGCTGCCCGGGAACATCATCGGGTAAATGTAACATTTCTCCATGCGAAGGATCACCAGCTATTTTTCCCATTTTATACTCTGTGTTGAGCGTATTTATGGAAACAACGGCAAAGGAGAAGGAAAGAAAGAGATTATTTGTTTTGTCTGGCATCCAGTCTGCTCACAGAGCTACGGGGAGATGCAAGCGGCCCCATCGGAGATTGATCCGCTTCCTTCACGGCTGCGCTAAAGCCAGTGGAAATGGTCCCAGGTCTGTTATCAGGGACAGCTTCTGGCAGCATCTGCCCTGAGGATGCTTTTGAAGTCACAGTAAACCAAGAAAGCATTTGGAGAACATCAAAAAGTCATGTCCACGCGGGTAATGCTGCCAATACGTGCGCTGTCTCAGACTCTGGGGAAAGACACCGCATCGGTGGAAAAACCCTGCAGTGATTACTTGTGGTATGAGGGCTCCCCTGGACCCCCCTAAATTTGGGCAGCAACACGGGAACAGAAATTCGATGGGGTCTGAGTTATGCACGACACCTCCAGGAGTCCTGGATCAGTACTGCACACGTGCAGGAGATGGGACTGATCTGCCCACATCCCTCCAAAAGCCCCTAGGAAGGCAGAAAGAAGACCAAGCTGCTTCTCCTCCCCACCGACCAGCGCGTTAGCGCTCTGCCGGCGTCCGTCTTTGGGCTCCTCATCAGCAGTCCTGTAAAAACGTTATGGGATGGTCAAGCTGCTTTGCAATCAGGATGACACTGCTACATTCCCTCGGGGGATCCAGCAGTCTTCATGCTCAGCTCCTCTCCCCCCAGTAGCTGTCAGTGGGAGACACTCATGGTTTATACAACAGAGAACATCTACTTGCCTTTTGCTAAGAGCTGACCCACCTCAGTGCCCTCGGTCTCACTGCTCAAGTGAGATACAGCTGCACCGTGCAGTCTGGACCGAGCATATCTAACCCATCTTTGAGCATATCTAACCCATCTTTGAGCATATCTAACCCATCTTTCTTGGTCTTGAAAGCAAATGCTGCAGGACACCAGCAGCCAAGAACTTCCCTCTCTTCCCGGCCACAGCAAGTACCAGGCTCCTTCCACGGACGCAGAATTGCAGAGGGCCATCTTCGCTCACCGTGAGGCACCAGGGGAATGGAAATACAAACCCCCCAAATTCGCATGTCCTAAGCATGGCTTTACCTAAGGGACCAACAGACCCTCGGATCTCCTCAGACGTCTGTTCGTGCCAGCTTTCCCCATAAAGCACGCAGAAGTCACCAGTGCCCGAGCCAAGCACCGCCGCTTTCAGGCCCTTTGATGCCTGCAGAACCCAGGCTCGCGTTGGCAGCGTTTCAAGAAGAACGAGGAGGGCAAGACAGAGAGGTTTTAAAGAGCTACTATTTCTGCAGAAGGAAATTAAGTACTTAGAAAAAAAGTATTCCCCCTGTGATTTAGAAGCCAATTTCAAGGACTCTGCCCCCACACTCAGCTCCCCAGCAGGAGGAGGACTGGATGCAGAGATGTCCGCTGCCACCCGCAAGCTCTCCGCTGCCCCATCCCGCCTACAAACGTCTCCAAGATAAGGATTTAACACCCAGCCACCTTCCTCGGAACGGATGTCTGGAGACCACTGGGCCCTACTCCAAGGCAGCACTTCATCATCTGTGTGACTGTAAGTGTTTGAGCAGTCCCACTGAAGTCATCAGCGCTCTGCAGCAGGCGGGCGTAGATTCTGCCATGGTGGAAAATGTTATTAATGTGGCCCTGAGCTGGACTGCTCTCCGGCTCTGAAGCTGCTGCTGTTTGGTGCACGGGCTGCTGTTGACCCCTCCATCATTCCTGAATTCTGAAGTTCATTACAGGGGAGACGCTATTTGGCTTTCCCTGCCTATGAGCTCTTTGATGTAGCTGCCATCACAGGAGTTGTTGCTGGGACAGCACATCAAGCCTTACCATCTGGAAGGACTTTACGGAGAGAGGAAGCATATTTCTTGCCTTTTGTTGATCCAACAGCGTATATTTCTTTTTTCTTCCGAGCTGGAGGATACAACTGCGTCAGAGATACTGAGTTTTCCACATCTGCCGCTGTTGGATGAGGAGCGGTTGTCCTGGTCAGCACACTCGTCTTCTTGAGAACAATATTAATGCCATGCTCATTCTAATAAAGAAGCTGCCGTTTCTGCTAGGTGAGCCCGTAGGAGAGGGCTCCTTCAGAGGTGGGGAGAGGGAATTCAGCGCCCGGGACCTGCTGCAGGCCCTTAACCTTCGCAGCGTGTACCATTATTAGAAAATGATGAGGGAATGCAGAAGAGGAAGGGTCAACAGCTCAACGCAGGCTCTCTTCTATGAGGAATGTCTAAGAAGTTTCAGGGTGAAACCCAAAAGGGTTTTTCCTTCCTTATAAACCTGAAGTCTTTATTAATACACACGATGAGGTTCCTACTCACTCTGTATACTCTACTATACACTAATGTGCAGCTATTTCAAAAGGAAATGAGCGTCTTAGAAAAGCTTTCATTATTCTAATCTTTTATTTAGCTGAAGAGCTATGCAGATAAGAAATTAAGCACAGGGACACCGCAGCTCCAGCCTCTGCAAAGCGAAGGGGAGCGAAGGAGTTCTGCTCTTCCCTCATCACTGCTCATCATCACGCTCAGGCGACAGCAGCACACACCGTCTGTGCTGCCGGCGAGTTGTCTTTACCTGACCGCGTCTCCTACTGCTCTAAAGCACTGATTAAATACCCGTGCTCACATTTTGTTCTTCTAAGACTTGCTAATTAGTTTCTTCTCATTTCCATTCCACGGAAGTCGTTTTCGTTGTCTCCGCTCTGCGATAATGTACTTTGCTTGCGCAGGTAAGGATTTTTATACACTCTAATCAAGACCTTACAACCAAAAATAGAGTAACTTATTCTGGAAGAGATCAAAAACATTAAGAACACTTTTTAAGGACCTAGATCTTTAGATATTTTTAGAACGCGCACAGAAAAAGAAAATACTACACACGAAAGAAAACAAAGTTATTAGCTATCATAAGATCAAGTCTTTGAGTGTTTTGAAGAATTTGGATGCAAGTATGCTGGAACTATTTTGCAGATTTTCAAAGCTTGAACTCCTTTCTCCAAAATCTTCTTCTAATTATCCTGGATTAGGTAACGCTCTGGTGTATGTAAGTCATACATTAAGAAAAGAGCGCGTGCTGCAGAGAAGTGAAGGTAACGTCCTAAGTAAAAATACCGCATACTGCGCTTGCAGATGCTGCTGAAGATCAGCAGGAATAAATTACTGTTGTTTAAATTAGAGCTCACATCTGTTGATGTAAGTGCTTCTGTGCTTTCTTCCTTTCCCGCTACGATCAGACGTCTGCAGATGGGAGGAGGTTTGTTAGTGTCAGCTACAAGTGAAGTGAAGGCTTCCTCGCGTAAAACAAACCAACGGGGGGGGGAGGAATCCACATGAGTTTCCAAGCACCGGGGAACAAATTACCCTTTTTCTCATTGATTTTGAGACACTGCGACTTCAGTTTTTAAAGAGAGAGGTTGAAAGGTGTTATGTGATGAAGCTAGTTGCTCTAAACTTTTTCCTGCTCCTACACTCTCTTTAGCTTCCTTCGTCTCGCTCGCTGGTAAGAAGAACTCATGGTTGCCCAAGCTCCAGACTTCATCCTTCATCCTGGCGCTTAACAGCTCTTCATGGGCTTCTCCCCCATAAATCGCTCTACGTCGCCTTTCAGATCCATCTATTCTTTTAATCTACGTAACATCCCCTACGGAAGAGAACTGCCTTCTTTAATTGTTTGCAGAAGAAGGACTTGGTTTCAAGCTTTCCAGCCCATAACTTCATCTGACACCCTCAGCCCTGAATTATAAGGAACAGCAATCGTTCAGCTTTCACCTGCTCCGGGCCAGTCCCCCTCCAAGCCCACAGGCATTATTTTGCATCCAACACTGAATTTAATGTGCTACATTACTATTTAGTTTCTCGTTATCGCGACACCATTCATATTTCTTTGCAGGCAGCTTTCGCTTTGAAGACCCCAAATAAATTTCATACCATCAGCGAAGGACACTTGCTTATGACCCATCCCCTGCATCGCAACGTTTCAGTGAATACACAGATTTCTCAAGGATTGTAATTCTGACCGCTATTTCCTGTCTTCTAACTAGTAATAAACCCAAAAGAGGACTGGTCCCACCTTATTCTACTAATTTTTGAAAATTCTTTTTTTTCCTTTTCTTTTTTCTTTATGGCATCATGTTTGCCCCCTGGAAAGCATTTGGCAGACCAGCATCAAGCTCTCTAGGGAAAATCCTCCTTCCGAAGCCGTCAGCCGGCTGGAAAGCTGTCTAGCGTCGCGGTGAGCTGAATGCAAAGACCCACGAAGCATCCCCTAGACTGCACTTATCATTAAGTGACATGGTCGGAGAAAACGCAACCTCTGCTGAAATAAATCCCTTCTCCTTCAAACCTGGGCTACAAAGCATTGGGAGGCAAGGTGATGTCCTACAGGTGCTCTGATCATCTCCTGCACCTCACGTTCCTTCACCATCAGGAAATATTCACCAGTACGAAGTGACTGGAGCCCACACAAACTTCTTACAGCACCAGGGCTGACTCTCCACAACCTTCTCAACTTGTAAGAAAAAGATAAAACAGAGACTGATTACGGCTCAGCCACGAGTAATGTTCTGCCAACCTGGCAATCTCGAACAAGGGAGAGTCTAAACAAAATTCCATCGCTCAAAAAAAGCTATATGGCCACCTCGCAGGCTGCAAAGGGCCTGCCAAGCAACAGCAGAAAAACACCCCTTAAGCTCTCTTGCTAGAATGATTTGAAATAATTTCATTATACCATAACAAGCACTCGATCTCCCAGCAGTATTCACATGCCGAAACTTCTCAGATTTACGTTACACCTCCTCTCGCACTAAAATTCTTCCTAACTGATGTTTTACCCTGGGCTCTGATTTTTTTAAATTACTTTTTTTTTCTCATTTCCTTGGGGGAAAAAAAAAAAAAAAAAAAAAAATTACACGCATCTCAAAAAAATGTCTTGTCATCCTCTTTGGTGCAGAAAATAATTTGGGTTTCATCTGCTACTGAAAGGCATGCTCTGTGGCCCCAGCTCAGATCCCACTATAGGGCTTCTTCCAACAGTTTCCCATAGCAAATCAAATCAAGAGCAACTTGTCTCGCAGAACTGGCACGCTAACAAAGACTACAGTTTCCCCTCTATTTCTTCAATAAACATACCGCGCTGCTCCGCCAGCTTTCTTGACAAATCTCACGCTTCGAAAGACAGTAGAAAAAGGGGGTTGAACGAACCTCGTGAGATCACCGTACGTCTCTCCTACCCCGAAGGAGACGGTCTACGCTTAAACCCATCCAGGGCACACACCAGTGCAAAGCACTTAATACGCTACAGCCCGTTGTTCTGTACCGCGGCCTCGTTTTTCCCTACAAATATATGGCTGGGGTGTGTATACTAACTAAAAATGCATCCCAAAAGCAACGAAGACCATGTTTTCCTGCACCAGCCAGGAAAGCAGCAGCTTTACAGTCGGCATTGTATCCCGAGGTCGCTGGGGAAGGAAAACCAAGCAAAAGCCGTTTTTACGAAAAATCTTACTAGTGATCAACTATGTGATAGTCAATTACTGGTTTTAAAAAGCTTCTCCTAGCAAACATGAAAATTATCTGTTAGGATCGCTAAAACACTGTACAAAAGTCCCCAAATGTTTCATTTAATATTTAAGGGTCTGCGGAGACAAGCGACCAGCAAGTTAACTGCAAATGCTATCTTTATTAGGAGCGTATCGATAATACCAGCACTGTGGCGTTTCCTGCCTCGATTTAGGATTTAATGCAAGACTTCTGGGACCGCGCTAGGCTCAGGCACTGTCTCTGCTTGTTACCATTCAGTCTTCATTTGCAAATGATAATTTTTGCTTTGAATGGCATGCCTGACTGCAGGGCAGAGTAAATCCAAACCTTTTAAACTCTAGCCAAAAATTTGCCATGAATTAGGAGACTGCAGCATATTTACAATACAAAATAAAATATCTCTACGAGTGCTCAGCAGTGGCGGTATGAATAAACGCCGATTATTCTCTTTTTTTTTTTTTTTCTTTTTTTTTTTTTGACGGGATAATTTTCAAAGCAGCGATTTTGCAAAGACTCAGGAAGAAAACAATTTTGTTTCATTTCCATAACAGAATCCAGACCTCTAAATTCAACCTCACGAGCTACAATTATGCATAAGAACTACCACTGTGAATTTTCAAACACAGTGCCTTTTATTGTCTCTTGTCATTCTTTTCCCTTCCTGTTCTCCGAGATTTTCTGTACTGTCACCCTCCACAGAAACTTTAGAGCAGAAAGTCTGACTTGAAAGGAAAACTTTCAAGTTTTCAGGCTTCAAAGGAAAACAACAACGCAAACCTTCCACACAAGGTATGGGGATGGTATTTGGGGGTTTTTTTGCCAGCCTTATGGGAACAAACAACAACAAAAAGAAGTCGTCTTATTATATGGAATCTTGACAGATGAAAACTAATGTTCAGCTTCTCCATGACGGACGGAGGATTATTTTAGTCACCTCCTTCAGAATCCATGCGTGACTGTCCTGGAGCTCGAGCAACGAAAGATGCCAAATACCGAAGACTGCAATTCCCTAGTGCTGCATAACCTGCGAGACATTTCATTCGAGGACAGTAATGTAGCCCAGACACAAAAGCAGCAACTTACTATTTACAGGACCTTCCCAAATATTGTTCTTCGATATCACTATTTTATTAATATATTTTCCACCTGCGCTAGGAGGCAGGCAGCTCTGAAGTACAAATACCGAAGATGAAACACCTACGCAGCACGAGCAGCATGAAAAGCACATCTTGCTTTCTATGGAGAAAGCATTTTTGGATGCAAGCGTTGCTTTCAAATGTAGTAACCTCTAAGCCGTTAAATATCACTGCCTGGGAAATGAGGTTTCTCCTCCTAAAAGCCAGAGACGAAACACGCCTATGAATGTCACACGCACTTCGGCTCTCCAAAACAGTTTAAAAATCTTCACGCTGCTTTTGAAGAAAGGCACGTGAGGCTGTCGCTGCAACCCCGCACCCCAGGCAGACCCTGTTTATGGGTAACATCTGGTTGCAATTACCCACTTGATGGAATGCAAAGCAACAATTTTTGTTACCAATGGGACCGGGAGAACAAACAGGACATTATTTACACGTTAAAGAGAGTACTCACCCCGACACCACCGCAAGGAAGCCTGACGAACATCGACGTTAGAGAACCTGTAGGGAGAAAAAAAAAAAAAACAAAACAGAAAACACAAAAAACAACGGACCCTGTAAGTCAAAAAGTCAAAGTTCACCAGATTTTGGTCCAATTTTATGGCAACGCTGCAATCTTTCCGAACACAGTAAGAGACCGGGGTTTTCTTGCAATTTGCAGAAAACACACAGCCAACCCTGCTATATTACAACGCGTACATACGCAATGTACACACTTGGGCTTGTTCGAACGCCTTTCCAATATAAAAGCCTTCTATAAATCACTTATTTTTATGCAAGGTTTGGGTGCTGTCCTACATTTCAAGCAGTCACGCTGACTATAAATGACTGAGATGCTACCAACAACTGCTCAGCGTGTCTTCTCAGATGAACATTTTAACCCCTTTCAACTGAAGGAGGATAGGAAATCATAAAAACACCCTAATTATCAGTCATCTGCAGTTACTAGAAGACTTTGGAGCGCATGAGCTTCATAAAAGAGGAAGACAAAAAATAAACCGGTGGCAAGCAAAGAAAACATGTGTTTCGACTGAAAGAGCAAACCCGACATTAAGAATTTGAGAAAAATGCAGAAAACCATCTGCAGGGCTAATTTTGCATCTGTACGAATTGTAACATCACTTTCTGGGCTTGCATACGAGCAAATTATCCTCCATTCAAAATTCTGCAGGTTTATAAACCCTATACTGAAACAAGAACACGCCGTCTCATACCCATCACCACCCTACGTGTACGGCTCGTACACGTGTCTACGCGCCACAGGCAAAGGGAGAAGGAAATATGTGCGTGCAGACACTGTAGAAGATCTGGAGTACGTTGCCTGAGACTCATTTGCTTGAGACCTATTTAAAGTTAACGAAAGCTAACGGTGAAATAAACTGGGTTGAGGGTTTTTTCCCCCCCCCACCAAACCAGGTTCTTGTTCTGGTCATGTCTATATTGAAAGAATAAATTCCCTTAAATGCTAACTAACACCTTTGTAGAGCGTGAATTAGGCATGACAGCAGACAGAAGTTACTGAGGACCATGCTGGTGTCAAACGCATCGCAGACACATACGTTATCCCTGTGACTGAAAGCGGAGTTAATGCATCTGTATTATTAATCTGAGTGCACAGCGAGATTCGCTCTTTGATTAGATCCACATGGAAGTTCTTAGATCATCCTGCCTCGGACCTCCTGTCACATCTTTCACTGCTAATCCACCCATTATTTCGATATTTATCTTCTTGACAATAATTGATGATTGCTCTCCACAAATTAAAAGCAGCCTTATTTGCCTAAGTTTAAACTTGTTCAACAGGTTCCAAAGGTACACACTGTCAAACGAGAGACGGATTCGTATTTTTCATCCGCAGACTTTCAAGGGCTTTAGCAACGCTTCCAGGGGTAGAGTTGTGCAACCTGCCTTGAAGGCCACCACCTTCAAACCCGCCTGATAAAACACAGCAAAGCAAATCCTTGTGATGCTCAGGGTCCTCTGGGGAAAGTCACTTCGACATCAGCGGTGGGCTTCTGTTGCAAGTCTCTTCTACACGTGTAAAGAAGGGCACTCTTTGAGAAAGGAGTAAGACTCAGAAGTAAGGAGCTACGGGACAACCGCAGAAGTAAAAGTAATCAGCAGAGCCACAATGACGCCTGCTTACAATTCGGAAAAACCTGAACTATTTATCCCCTTCCCGCCTTCTCCTAAAGAACTGCCAGATGAAGGGACATCCCCCTTATCATTTGCAGAAGCTTAAAAAGAAACATCCCGTGTTTTCATCCCCCGGCTTTACAAGCTCTTCCTTTTAGGCTGAGGTTTCTCATGCTTTTTCTTCCTCATAGACATATCAAAGGCAAAGAGTTTACACGGAGTCAGCCACCGGAGTCGTACACGTGTCAAGACACTCAGGTCTAACAAACTTACATTTGCATATGTGAGCCTCACACAAAGCTTTGGTCTCCAACTTCAAACCTGCCACACATTTACGCTCTAACATATTTAAAAGAACCCCACAAAGCTGTTTTGTAAATTTAAAAGCCTTTTAAACTCGCAACAGGAGAGCACGGCCGAACAAGGGGCTGCTTACAGGCTTGTTCACCCCTAGACACAAACGCGCACTCCGAGGTTTTTCGGGGAGGTCTTCCCAACACATCAGTGGCTCAGATCCCTTGCTCAGGTCCAGCACTGTGGAAGCCATCAAGTTAAGAAACTGGTTTTAGGGCTAGCGTGGCCCTTCCTGCCCCGTTCCAAAGGAGAACTTCTCCCCGGGTGCTTTGCAGACATCCCAGCCAGGCTCACTCCTCTTCTCATTTTGGCTCGTCGTGCTGTCCCTCCGGATCCCTGGCTGTCAAGCCACCCACTTATTTTCTCCTGCCTGGTGGGATGACTGGCAGCCACGCTGAACAGCGAAGCTGTTTGCTCTTCCTCCAAACTGGGTGCTCGGCGCGAGGGTCGGTGCCAGCTGGGGCCCATGCACGGGATGGCGTGCAACGGGAGGACAACCGGGCAGCGGGAAGAGGCGGTCCACTGCTGTCTGGGCAAAGATGGTCATGCGAGCTGGCAGCGAGTCCCACCGCTAGCAGCTCAAGGCTAAAATGGTGCCAAGCGGGTTTAGGAAACAAGGTCTAAGCTCAGCTAAGAGCTACTGGAAAGCCCTTCCTACTGGAGATCCTGAGGACCTGACCTTCTGCCTAGGGCTGCAGCTCTGTGACAACTTGGGTCTTCTTTGCAAATTACACCCAAAGAGGGAACATTTTGTACTGGAATACCCTCAGGTATTAGAATTATTTCTCTTCACTACAGGGATCTCTTGATCTTGATCAAGATCAAGATCTTGATCTCTACAGAGATTTTAAAACAAGTGATTAAAGACATGGGGGACACACAGCAAAACTACAGAAGTACTCACAGGCAGAGCAAGAGTTTCTCCTCCCTCAGGCTCTCTAAACAAACCATCAGGAATGGTTCAGCAAAACCTGGGTATCCCCAGATCCAATACTAACCAAGTAAACTGTTTGTATCTCCAAATGTATCTGCAGAACTACTGACACAGATTGTGCCAAGAGTCAAAGAGGGAGTGGAAAAGTTTCTCAAGAGGATCTGACATTCGAATGAGCAGGAGAACACTCAGCGTTATCACAGTCCACCCTATAAAACGTTATCTTGCAAGGGGTATCTCCGAAAGGAGAGGGGTTAGGGTGACCCACTGCCCGCTCAGCCCCTCCATGCAGATGATGACCACTGCCAGAGGCCGGGTGCTAAACCTGCCCGCTCCAGGCTGGTGAAGCCAACTGGTCGGATGCTGGAGGACCGCCTGGATCCCACGGCAGCAGCCGGTCGGGACACACGTCCTCACACACCTTCAGCGCTACGGCTCAAGAATTTGCAGAGAAATCAGTCAGCGTGAAGGTGGTGCAAACTGCAAACCAGGAGCCTTCTCAGATCTACCGGGGAAGATTTACGTGCCGTTTCTTTGGACTGGTGGATACGCCTTACGCAAGGCGAGAGTTTTACACTACCAAGGATATGACATCATAAATTCTTTAAACTTTACGTACTAATTGTGCTATCATTCAGCCAGAGGTGTCTACCTTTCGTTTCTCTGGGTTTTAAAGAGGTGGTAAGTTAGCTATAAATACAGTGCTAATTGCATGTTTAAACAACTGGCTAATAGCTTTCCTCTTTGGGGATCTAATGTACATACTGAGTACGTTGCAAAATCTTTCCAGCTCTTTTGCTGCGACTACTACATCATGCAGGCCATCAAGTTAATCCTCTTTTTATATCATCCAAAGTCAAGCTAATCCCAAAATAAACTTTCTCGGCTTCTAGGTTCCAGAACTGTCTTTTTGCTGATCCCCACCTGAGAACTTGCCAAACTTGCCCCTCCAGCCTATCACCTACTGCTGCAAAAAGGCACAAAGTAAAGGGAGAAGATGATGTCTCCACGGAGGTAAGGCGCTAAAATCAATGTGGTTTGGTTGCTAGGGGGGGTTGGTTATCTGAACAACCGTCCCCTAGATTTTTTGCAGGGAAAACGTCTATATTTTACGACAGATGCAGCCCCGTTTCGGGAAGATCCAGTCGCCAGTGAAAGGGATAAACAATCTTACTCCAAATTAAACAAATGTAAGACTATCTAAGAGGCCCCTGCATCTCTCTTGCGGATTATCCATACAAAACCGACGGCTATTTGTTGATGTCTACGCAGCTGGTTGGTGCTGCAGATCCAGGTCCTCAGCAGGGTGTTCCAGTTCCTACCTAGCGATGGATAACTTTCTAACATGCAGAGAGGAGTGACCAGGGATAAAATAGAC
This sequence comes from Gymnogyps californianus, assembly GCF_018139145.2. NCBI lineage: Eukaryota > Metazoa > Chordata > Aves > Accipitriformes > Cathartidae > Gymnogyps > Gymnogyps californianus. Next base: position 1,387,243 of record NC_059477.1, on the reverse strand, counting down.
TCTGAATTAACCTTCCTCCTCACAGGAGGTTTGAAGACATTGAAGATGTCCTTTTAGGTTCTGAAGACATCAAAGAAAGGAAGTTTTAGCTATCTAGGGTTGAGGGATCTAGCTGAAGAAAGGAAGATATACCTCGTACCACTCTCAAGCAGACATTGCACAGAGGTGGGAAGAATCCTCTTGGGAATTGCCCAGAGCTGAGGATGGAGGGAGCCCCACGTTCCACCCTTCATACCGCTACTGCTAACTGTTTGCCCGAGTCAGGGCTGAGGACAGTAGCGGGAGCGTTGGGAGGTCAGAAAGGGACCCCCCTGCTCCCACCCAGGGAACGATACCTAGAAGTTTCTTGCTGTCCAGTTTCTGTCTGTTCAGAGGGTTTGTGCCGTACAGCAGCGTATGGGCTTCCGAGTGAACTGTCTGCAGCTCTTCTAGAGTTGCTTTTCTTCCACGAATGCACTGAAAGAGGAAAGAAAAGGAGTGATGAAATCACTGATTAACTGCTTAACTCTCATTAAAGAACTTCTCTTTTTCCTTAGCAAATCATAAATACAGTAAGCAAAAAACTAAAATGGGTTCTTATGTGGAAAAATTCATCGTAAGACAGATTGTGGTTTAATCTCTTATTCAAAATATTAGCTTGACATATAAAGTCATCTTTAGATTTTTTTGTGTTTTTAAAAATATTACTGCAGAGCATTTGCTAAATCACACAGGTATTGCTCAACTACTTAATATTCAGGATTTCAGTTATAAGCCATTATGAAGTGATTCACTGTTGAAAATGCATCCCCCCAAACCACCGCCGACACATCCCCACCACGATTATTAAGCTAACCTAAAAAATCCTCCTAAACACACCGCTTCCCGAACTGAACCTTCGAGCGCTTAAGGGTCAGTTACAAACTTTCTGCTCTAAAACTCATCTTGGAAATCCCACAAGTTTCACTCTGTTGCAAACTGTTTTCTTTTCTAATGAGGCAAGTTGAGCTGGAAGTACTGTAGCAAATACGCTCATCCCTGCTTTTCTTGCCAGCTGAAACCCAGAAGGGCAGATGCGCACCGAAGTCAAAACCCTGGCGCTTCACTGAAGATCATGGCAAAGCTTTTACGGATGTCAGCAGGACCCAACTTCACATTTTACAAATTTGGGATCTCCTCCCTTTTTCTGTCATAGGGGTCCAGCACGCCTTTGGCCGTTATCTTTTGTTGCCACCACCCATTTGCGATGGAAAATACGTTTGTAAGAACAAAGTGCTAGTTGGAGATGCTAAATCTTGGGCATACAAGGACCATGCCGTGGTCTCTTGCACAGGAGGGAGTGCTCCCCAGCAGGCAGACGGCGCCGGGGGGATATCAGGTATACCAGAGAAGGCAACCAACTCCCAGCAGCGGAAAAAACACTTCACCTTTTTAACTGGGAGCTTGCGACTGCCTCCGAAATGTTGGCAGGGGAAATACGCAGCGAGTCGAGAAAGCGCTGAGGGTCGGGGGTAAGTTGAGAGGTGGCCATGAGAGAGGGGAAGGAGTTATTTAGAAATGAGGATTGCTTTGCTTCAGAAACGTGCGTGCATTCCCCCCACCTCCAAAAAAAAGAAAAAAAAAAAAAAAAGGAGTATTTTATATGGCTTAGGATTACTTCACGATTTTTTTGTCGTGATTTGGACTAAAACACTTTAAAAGGAGTTCTCACTTTGGGGGGTTGTTTCCTACAGAAGGAATGACAGGCTTATTCCCCTCTGCAACAGTAATACTAAAATATAAATAGTTAACGGCAAAATGTTGGAAGGCTCCGAAAGCCTCTTGTAGAGGTCCCAGGGTCACCCAAAATGCGAGCCTCAGCAACGAGCATCCCGCTGGGCAGCCCACGCAGGATCGCATGCACCTCCTGCACAGCCTTCGCCCTGGCTTCATCGAAGCCAGTTGCTTTTTTAAGACTTCCATGTTCCTGGAGAAGCAGAGTTTCTAATGAGAACAAGAGAAAAAAAAAAAAAAAAAAGGATAGCTTCAAGGAAAAAAAGGGAGAAAAAAAAGAAATCACGCTCCTAAAAAGAACAGACCTTCAAATGGAAAATCTGTTCTGAAGAGAAGGTCAAACTGCGCCTCTCGCTCCTGAGAGCTGCTGCCGCCGTTCAGAAAGCGCTGCCGTGTGCCGCTTACTTTGCAGGAGAGGAGTGCTAGAGACAAGATGCTTCAAAGGCATCGGCACTTCCAGCCAAGCAGTGCCTGCTTTCCCACCGCGCCGCCATCTCGGGCTGCAGCCTGGCCCAGCCAGAGCATCCTCAGGCGGAGCGCGCCGGGGGCACGGGGGCTCCAGGACCTCCGCCTCTGAAGCACGGTCCGCAGAACAAACTCGAGGGATTTTTTTTTTGGTCTCAAACCTTCAGCCTAAGCCTCCATCACGTGTTGCAAAGCGCACAGGAAATCACTTTGTCAAACCGTTCGAGGCATAAGGCAGCAGAAATCAAAGCACGGCAGGAGCGCTTGCGCGCTCTGCCCTCTCCTAATTTTGGCATTTCTGCTCTCCGGTTCCTCTTTCATTTTCTCCGTGCTCTGCTCCACCACCTAGGTTTCCTGAGGTTAATGATGAGGCAAAAATACAGCAGCCCATTAAAGAGGCAATAATCACAAAAATGCTAGACCCAGAAGGGATGGAAATATCTGGCAAATCCCCCTTGAACTTTTATCCTGTCTTTCTTTTTTGTTCCTGGTAAGCCTGCCTCAGTCCCCCCTTAAAGGCTTTTACAGCTTGCCTCTAACCCATATGCCAACTCTTTTCCTTTGAACAAGGCGTACTGACCCATTTTCAGCAGCTACATTTAGGGGACGTACAGAAATAGCATCTTGTATTTCTTGGCGTTACGTGAAGCCACCAGGAGAAGGGCAGCCTGTCGCAGTAACGCTCCAGCTCCTCCGGGGATGCAAACGCCTTCAGCTCCCCAGGATGGGGAAGGGCTCCTCCCGTTTAAAGTAGGCGACCCTACCAAGACATCCAAGCTCCGTGCTCTTTAGGAAGGTGTCAACGCCACCCTCCCCTTCCACGTGACACCCATAACTGACACCATAACCCAACACCATAAACCTCGCAGCAAACATTGCCTGGTTAGAAAGGATTATGCTCAAGAGGCTTTTGCACCTTTCTCATCTCCCAACTCACGCGCCGCAAGCTTTGCCCTTGGCTCTAACACAAAGACAGCAAGAAAATGAATTCCATCTCCGCAAAATAAAGTTAAGAGAACACAACACATCCCTCGCTCCTCTTACCAGACCCATCACAACTTGTATCTCAATCTATGGCTCAGCCTGCCGTCCAGGCTCCTAATTTGAGCTGTTCTTCACTTTCTAAGAGCTCGTAAGTCATCATACTCTTATCTTTGAGGCTTCGCGTTGCCTATGGAGCTTGCCCACTCCATATTACCCCCCTCTTGTCTAACCTCCTTCCTGGCTGCTAAAGCCTGGCTTTTCAGCTCAGAAGTTGGCTTCTTAACCCTGATGAACTAGTTGGCTCTTTACTCTGTTTCCTTCGTGCCTCCCTCTGCACAAAACACGACCTTCGTATCACCACACCACCTCTCTCCTCTCCCACTGCTTTATATACATCCTTCTGCACTCTTCATCCATTTTCTTTGGAGCCAGCTTTTCCTTTGCATTTTGAACAAAAAAAAAAAAACCAACCCACTAGTCTCTTGGTTTGCATTTTATTCACCTTTTCACCCCACAATGCTGCAAAAGGACAGGGTACGAATCTTCAGAGACCGCAAGCCAGATCTTGTTCCGACTGTGGCCCCAAAAAAAGCCACAAAAAGCCATGAAAGTAGCTATAAAGTTTCTCTCCAGAGACTGACTTCCCAGGCACCACCGCCACCACCTCCCACGTGCCCTCGGCGCTTTGCGATGGGAAACCTTGGGCACGGAGCGGCTCTCCGAAGGCTTCACCGCCCGGACTCATCCTGCGCTCCAACCTGACGCCCGCCCGACGCTGTTGCCAGGAACGCCGCGGACAAGGCTCTGCTCTTACAGATGGCCCAGCCCCGGGTCTGGTTTTTCATGTCAGTCCTCCGTAGCTGCAATTAACCTTCAGCTAACAGTCCTCATGCTTTAAACAACGCGGGATCGCTGCCAAGATATGCTTGGAGACGGACCCTGCTTGAGGAACTCATTCATCCCCATCCTGGTCGAGCAGCCCGAGGATTTGATTACCTCCGAAACGCACAACAAAACCTATTGATTTCCTCAAGCTCTTGATGAAGGCTGGGAGGATTACTCTATACCGTGATTGTGGGTTTTCATTTGGGGGGGGGGGGCAGAGTCTTTTATTGCGATTGCCTCAATTAGGATAATTGTTGCTTTTAAATTCTGAACGTACAGCAGAGTAATTGCCGTATTTTATAAAGCTAACTTAATTAAACAAGCAATACTCTAAACCGCAGCTGTCGTTAAGTTTGGACAAATGCTTTCACTCCGAAGGGTCATCTTTAAATTTCTGCGATTCTGCCAGACTCTTACCTATCACACCGCAAATCTGGCGCGCATTTTCCCCTCAGCTGGAGGTAAAACCGTTTTTGGACAACTTTAGCAAATACATATCTGTTTCACTGCTGAAAAATGAGAGGCGGGGGGAGAAGCGATGTGGTTTTTTCCTGTTCTAAAAATATTTGCGCCCCTTCTGGATCACTTCTATTGCCTCCGAGAGAAATGGTAGGAACTTAGCACTTGGCAGGTTGTCTAGGAGCCTCTCGGCTGCCTGATGAAAACAGGTTTTCACTTAGTGCATTTCTGAAATTTCAAAGCAAGTATTTGTTTGCATGCATGACGAAAATATTTATCTGCGAGCCCTTTTCTGGCTTGGGGCATGTGTGCAACAGAAACACCAAAAGAACATTTCCAGGAGACAGACACCGAGAATTGTTTGAGCTTGCATGAGAAAGCAGAGCTGGGATTTATTTGCAGTGTGCAGTCGTGGGGGAGAAGGAGAGCTGTTAAACTCCTTCTGGAAGAGGACAGGGATCCAGCGGAGTCTCGTCTGATCCCCCACCGTGTGTACGGGATTATTTACTACGCAGGGCGCTGTGGTTTTAATCCGTGTCAACCAACTACTTGCAACCAACAGGATCAAACTGTACCCACACCCTGACCACAGCAAAGGGCTGTTAAGGAAGGAAGGGGAAACGTGAGGATACGGAAATGTCGAAGTTCAAACCGTCCTTTTACAAATACGAGTTGTAAGAAATGGATTAAACTACCTAATCACAAACAATTTTCACATCAGGCCCTTGGGCTTACTGAACTGGCTCACAATGTCTCAGGCACAGGACAAGAGACCTGCAACCGTGAAGATAAAAATGAGCGCGCCCAGATGTGTCCGTCAGCAAGACCAGCTAAAAAAAAATAACACAGAATAAAACAGGAGCTCAGCAAAAAATAAAGTGTACAGCCTGGCAAATTTCTGAGTGCTAATAATCCAGGTGTTGCTGCTGACTCGCTGCAGACCTAGTAGTAATTCTGAAAATATTCACCTCCTTCTTCCGAGTACCTGTAGGGCTGCTACGCAGATGGAGCAGTTATAATCCATTAAAAAAATAAAAAAATGTAGATACATAACAGGCTGCATCATCATCCTCATATAAACAGCTCTGCTACAGTTTTGCACATCACACGGACGCTACTGCGGGTGGGGAGAGAAGGCACAGCTCACGCTGTCCTGCATGGAGCTTCAACATCATAGAATCACAGAACGGTTTGGGTTGGAAGGGACCTTTAAAGGTCATCTAGTCCAACCCCCACGCAATGAGCAGGGACATCTTCAACTAGATCAGGTTGCTCAGAGCCCCGTCCGACCTGACCTTGAATGTTTCCAGGGATGGGACATCTACAACCTCTCTGGGCAACCTGTGCCAGTGCCTCACCACTCTCATTGTAAAAAATTTCTTCCTTATACCTAGTCTGAATCTCCCCTCTTTTAGTTTAAAACCATTCCCCCTTGTCCTATCACTGCAGGCCCTACTAAAAACTTTGTCCCCCATCTTTCTTATAAGCCCCCCTTTAAGTACTGAAAGGCCGCAATAAGGTCTCCCCGGAGCCTTCTCTTCTCCAGGCTGAACAACCCCAACTCTCTCAGCTTTTCTTCATCGCAGAGGGGTTCCAGCCCTCTGACCATTTTTGTGGCCTCCTCTGGACCCGCTCCAACAGGTCCATGGCTGTCCTGTGCTGAGGACTCCAGAGCTGGATGCAGTACTCCAGGTTGGGCCTCACCAGAGTGGAGTAGAGGGGCAGAATCCCCTCCCTCGACCTGCTGGCCACGCTTCTTTTGACGCAGCCCAGGATACGGTTGGCTTTCTGGGCTGCGAGCGCACATTGCCAGCTCACGTCCAGCTTTTCATCCCCCAGTACCTCCAAGCCCTTCTCGGCAGGGCTGCTCTCAATCCCTTCATCCCCCAGCCTGTACTGATCCCGGGGGTTGCCCCGACCCATGTGCAGGACCTTGCACTTGGCCTTGTTGAACCTCACGAGGTTCACGTGGGCCCACTTCTCGAGCTTGTCCAGGTCCCTCTGAATGGCATCCTGTCCCTCAGGCGTGTCAACCGCACCACTCAGCTTGGTGTCATCAAAAGGCAACAGGGATTTGAAAAAGTAATATAATTATTAAAAGTAAGCGTAATTACTAGGCCAGACTCCAAACTTCCTTCTAAATCAGTCCTATCATGGAATATGTCCCACAAAATGAAGCTTTCGACATGTTAAGTCTAGCATTCCTGTCTTTGTGGTAAGGAGACAAGTCCATCATCCCAGGCAATGCCAACAGCTCATGCCCATGCTCCAACGTAGCAGCAGAGACCACTCGTGTCTAAAAAGCTATCCCCTTGCCATGCAAGTGTACCTGATGTGAAGGTAATCTTCACTGAAGGAAACCCCTATATTGATTGCTCTCCAGTCTGCTCAGTGATAGACAGGTTCCAACTGAGGAGCTTCAGAAAGACTCTGAAGGGCAGGGAAGTGATCAAATGGCTTTGCAACGCGGAAAAGAATTACATCGGTCAAGGACAACGGAAAGGGAATGAGTGGCTCCAGAAAACACCCTATCAAGAACAGAAGAGTGAAGTGAGGATGTGGGAAGGAGATGCAGAAACAGGGAAAGGTCGTGCCCATCAAGCCCATGAGAAAAGTTAAGATAAAGGAGGAAACTTTAATGCAGGTCTGGGCAGGACTAGTAGACAGTGGGGGTAAAGGAACAGGAAAGCTAACCAGAGAGAGAAGCAAGTGCAATTAGAGCTGCTGGTTATCCTGAAATGGCGTAAGAAAGCCATCAGAGAAGAAAACACCAGAATTGAGGCAGGAAGCTAACAACACATATTTATCGTTTTCAGAAAAAGGAATAGTCAAGATGAGGTTGAATTTCACCAATGGTCAGAAGGGAAACAGAGGTGGAAAGCAGGGGAACATCAAGAACAACTCCAATTGTGAGAGCAACCGAAAAGACCAAATTAAGGAAAACAACAGTTGCCTGGGATCATACAGTGAAGCATTTACACATTAAGAGAACACATCTGTAACACAAATTTAGGAGACAAGGCAACTAGCACTGCAGAATTTAACTCCTGCTTCTACACAGAGGAGCTAGACAGCAGTGAGGTACTTGTTTTGGGGGTTTGGGTTTTTTTTTTTGGTCCCAAATAATAATCCCAAAATTCAATTACATGGGTCTCCACAGATGGAAACAGGTTTGAAGTTCTTCCTTGCTCCCTACAGGGATAAATAAGGGTACGACGGGGACCTTCAGCCAACGGCAATGCTGCCACCACGTGGATGTCTTTTCCGATTGCTCGGAAAATATTTCTAGCCAGATGCTGACCTAACTCAAATACGCCGTGTGATTCAGTCCCCTCAGATGCTCAAAGAATTGACGAACGCACACTGCCATTAATTTCTCACCACTGCTATTAGTTATGAATAATTATTATTATTAATCACTATTATTAATCATTAGTCTTTGTATTTTAGTATCTAGGCTTTTCTCTTAGTTTGCTTTGCTCTTAAAATACGCATGTCCAATAAAGTTAATTTAACCTCTTGTGATGGAACAGCGCTTAGTTACATCCTCCTACCCTCATTCTTTTTACAGTATCTTCACTACAGGTTGACCATTACTTATCATTATCATGACTCTTATGATCAAAGAGTATTAAAAAAGCTATTAAACCACAGAAATACAAACTTGTTGCTCCACAGCTTTTGTTGTTATGATTGGAGTGATAACAAGTAACATGGTTACTTCATATCTTGCTCTTATCTTTGGCCGCTTCAAGATCCAACGCTTGGTAGGGACTTCCAGTTTACAGGGAATAGGATGGAAAATTAGAGAAGCAGCTTCACTGCAACATCGGGCAAGAGCATCCTCCAACGTTTCACGACATTTCTAACAGCCATTGCAATGCAATGAAATCAGATCGCTAGAAAAATACTCCTGACAGACGCGCACACACAAGCATAAGCAGTCATCTAGGAATGGATTAAATTTAGGCCACATATGGCAAAACATTGCCAACAGCTGGAGCTATAAAAATTTCAAGCCAGAATGCAGTATAAAGTTTGCACATCCAGGTAGCAGTCAACAGCCCGAGCTGCGGGTTCGGTACATATGCTATCATCCAGACCAGAAATCGGCCCCCAAAACCACTCGTAATCCAGCAGTTGAATCAGCCAGACAAATCCAAAGTCTCCCTTTCTCCCAGGTCCACCACCTCATCTCCCCCTTCGCTGGTATTTTTATTACCTCACACTTGCCACGGAGACCCGTCTCCTGGAGCCGGGACCAGATGCTCTGGATCCTCCCCGCGTGCTCTGGGTGGCTGTTTGTGTTTCCACAGGTACACTGGTGTTTCAGCATCAAGGTGTCATATACAAGGCCTGCAGCAGAGGTTACAAAATTGCTCTCGGTTAAAAGAAAAAAAATAAAATAAAATTTGCCAGATATATGGAAAAAAAACTTGTTTTTTTTTTTTTTTTTTTTACTGTAGCACTTCATATTCAACTGAACACTTCTAGACAAAGCGTGTGTGTTTTACCAGGAGCCACAGAGCTCTAAGAAATTAAAATCCAAGACGCTGCTTTGAGACGGCACCAAACCTGCAACGATCGCTTCCTCTGGAAATCCTCAACAGATACGGAAAAGAAATTAGTTACCAACAACTCTGCAGGCTGAAGCCGTGAGAGTGACAGGAGGAGGTGACAACTGAAAACATCAGTGTGAGTACAGAGGTGCTGGCGTAGGAACGTGATCTAGGAGCGGACTGACTTGCAACTTTTCCGCCGGGTAGTTTTATAATTGCTGCTAAAATGACTCTAGGGCTTGGGATTAAAAACCAGGAGGAGTAAGTCGTTAGCAAGCACTACGTTTCATAAAATAGTTTGTGCTGAAGTCTTTGCATCAACATTATTTGACAACATGCTAATTAAGGCTATTAGCACACACTTGGGCATAATTATTCAGCACGATATGTAGGTATTTAGCAGTGTTGTTTCATTTGAACGTGGGAGTCAGGCAGCTAAATCCCCTTGCATTACCAAGTATTTATGGCATGACAACAGCGTAGGAGACTTTGATTCATGCTCCAGAGTTGCCCGGGTACGTTTTTGGAAGGGGAGTTATGATTTCATAGCCAATGTTCCACTGGAGGAAAATAGCAGGTCCTCCACAGCTATGCAGTCCCGGTGACAAAAGACCTTTTTTTTTTTTTCACTCAAGCAAAAGAGACATAGTTAAATATTTAAATCTACCCTTCCCTTCAGCCAGAAGCTCCAGAAAACAGAACAAAAGGGGTTGGTTTTTTTTTTTTCCCCCCAAGGAGTAAGGTTTCTTGCAAGAAATATCTGTCTGAAAGCACAGTATAAAGTTGCAAATCAAAGGTCCTGACGAGAATCCAAAGCCTTTGAATTAGGAGCGAAGGCAGGAGCTGTTCCCAGATCCCGACGTTGAAGGGTCTGCGCTCCAACCGATACCGCTCCTCCGAAATCCCAGACGAGCGCAGCTATGCTGCGGCGGGCGGCGTGAACGCCGCTCACGGAGCTCACCGGAGCTGGCTTTCATGTTGCCAGTTCAAGCACCGATAAACAGCACGATTTGCAACTGCATGGAGTTCAAAGGGGCTTGCAAGAAACCAGACTCTGAGAACATCCATGGACACACAGCCTGGAGCTGAGCGCCGTGCCGCTGCATGCACCCGAGCTTGGCTCGAGCTGCCATCACACCTTTTGACCGAGTGTAGGCATGTTCCGCCACTGAAAAATTTGGCTTTCCCCTCTGAGGCGAACCCTGGCACTGACACTTTCAGGTATTCAGCCTTAGGGGAGGTATCTGGCAGTTCCTCGCTTTGCTGTAGGTGAGTGCAAAGAAAAAAAGAAAAAAAAAAAAAAAACCCCAACAAAACCCAAACCACATTCAGTTCTAGGAAGAGAACAGAGCACCGGTTAATTGACTGCCTTTGGGTTAGCCAAAGTTCAGTTAAATAAGATCGTGCTGCAAAGCTCTGTAGAGGTCTCCCACGTTTGATTCCCAGCATCAAACTTCATTAGGAGCTGCTGGGCAAAGGCAAGCGCTGTAAATGTCACCCGAGAAGAAGCTGTAGCCCAGCGGTAAGGCTGGCTGTCCATGAGAACTCGCCAGTCTGAGTTCATTCAAACTAGCGCAAGGTCTGCGGTAACCTCGCCTCAGGTTGATTCATTTTGGAAGGAAACTCATCTTCAGGGGACATCATGCCTTTTGACGAAGTATTTGTTACCCAAAAGAACCCTATGTAGATGTCCTCCTACACCGTATGGGACTAGGTTTGGCTAAATCATTCGTATTAAAGAAAGGAAAGCGGTTCTGCCTTCTCTGACTTCCAGACATATCTACAGGGACTACAACTAGGCTTTCTAGATTTAAAGTCAAAAGCTGCCTGCGTATCTATTCGACATACGTATTCACAGTCAACAACTAGCCTTGAATGTTAACAAAAAGAAGTACAAGCAGCAAGTCATTCATCAGATGGCTGCTGACCCGGCTGGGTGCAAGCCTGGCTCCCTTCACACCGTGGGCACTCTGCCGTCGGCGTCAGCGGGGCCGGGACTGCAACCTCTGAGGGACACTGACCTTAGAGACCAAGGACTAAAAGATGGTGCCATTGAGGCCTTTTGGCGATGGCCGAAGAGAAGGGCAACGGGAAAGCACGCCGCACGGAGCACAGGCAGGAGAGCGCGTCAGAGAATTCACTAACGGAAATGGGAGAAGTACAATACAATATAGGAAAGCTATGAACAAGAAAGCTGCACCTCATTTGCAAAGGACGCTCCAACCTGGAGATAAATCTGAGGCTAGCTCATGCCATGCCTTCGTATGTTTGTGGGGGGGAAAAAAAAAAAATCAAGCATTTTCAAGGCGTGTTTTTTAAGCAGCCTTTTCTTGCTCGCCTCCTGGATTCGCAGACGATGCTTAACGCTGTCGCTCTAACAAATCTTTTCGCTACTTGGGAGCCGGGCACAACCTGACAGTGAATTATACTGATCGCACTGCAATGTTGGAAGGGCTCTAAGACCATTTAAATAGTTGATATGTGAATCTGTGTTGCAAGTTTCTTTTTAAAAGGTGTTCTCCCCAAGTCTTTAAGCTTTAAATAGCTTAGTCCTGAAAAACTATCACGATGCAACTCTAGGTACCTAGGTAAAGCAATGCCTAGCCAGATTAAAAGTCTCCGTCTTGTTCTCTATTTTGTACCTGGGTAACCCTAGAGCCTGGCAGGGCAGAAGCCAACACAGATCAAATCAAAGATAAATGCAAATGAAAAAACAGCTTTTTGCATTGACCTTATGTTCTTCTGTTCTTCCTTTGTCTTCCTACAGTGCAGCAGATCTGCCAGGTATCTCCCAGGTTTTTTGGAGAAAGTTTGGTGTCAGCTCACAAGTAGGCGGTGGTATTTATCAGCTCGTCCTCGTCGGTGCCAGCTAAGAGAGCCGCACCGCTGAGAGCCAACCCAGGTAGCTGTGGGCGAGATCCCCGGCCACACGAAGCAGCACCTCTTCATCTGCATCCGCAAGCGCCGGAAAGCTACACGTGTTTAAAATAACATGCGTACATCTAAACTGGGTTTTGGTAACCGAGCCTATTCAACGTAGGTAAGGCGAAGGGGTTAAAGAAAAGGTTTTCAGAAAAGGGGGTGGTAGGACGTCTACTCCATTTGTTAACAGAGACTACAGTGGAGTTTATAGAATTTGGTCGATCTATAAAGCTTCTCCTTTCCCAATGATTCAATGATAACGGTAGAGTCTCAATGAAGTTCTTCCATACTGTAATCACACGTCACTCAATATTTCTCTTTTTTTAAAAACTAAACCACTGGAAAGAAGGGAACTGTTCCAAGTTCCTTCCTGTGGTTGGGGACACTCGGATGAAGACACACACACACAAAGGAAAGCTTGGCAATTTAAGCTTAAAATACGAAACTCCATTGGCCATTACAAGTTAAATTAAGTGGTGCTGGAAGCAATACTCTTTAAGACATGAGAACAATCATTTTTAAAGGTCAGCACTAAAGCATAACCAACTCGCTTTTCTTGGCAGAACAAACATATGATTTGAGGTTCAGATAATTATATTGCTCTGCGCAGGAGAGAATAAATGCCTTCATCAGAAATGAAAAATACTTTAATGCAGAACACCAGAATAATTTGTGGAACCATTTTTACGGGAGATCAGAGACTGGATAATTGGAGCTATGCAAATTAATGGCCTAACCTGAGAAGTCTTATTCAAGTGCGTAGAACAGTGCATGCAGAAGTATTCATTAAAGTCAAGGGGGCTACTTGTGCTAGCGAGGGCAAGTTCAAGGACTAGCTTTCTTTTATATGCTAGTAGGAAGGAAAATTAAATGTCATGCTTCGGGACATAAAACCGATTGCTCGAAGAAGTCAGGAAGGGCACTGTTTTCACTTTCATGTGGAGTAACGCACATCATGTTTGAGAGGTGCATTATGTTGTTCTTTCCCTATACCTTTGAAGTCTCAGGTATCGGTCACTGACAGAGACAGGAAAATAAATTACACATAAACCCCAGAATTTTAAGCTGTCTGGTCCTAACTCTGTCCAGAGAAAACATGAGCGTTTTCTATATAATACCCCGAACATGAAAGCGATGAACAATTCCTTTGTCTGTTGGACAATAACCGATCTCTTAAGAGCCACATTCATGTCTCGAGTGATCACGGTTGGCTTCATTAGGGCCATCGAATGAGGTTTGGTTTTTCCAGCCCTCTCACAAAATGATCACAACAATTCCGATCTTAATTTCTCTGAAATCCAAAGCGCATAATCGTGTTGGGATCAGTCTCCAAAGCAGCCACTTATCAAACAGACGGATTTTCCTAGCGAAAAAGAAGCCTGATGCACTTCAGCACTGCTTGCTTTGAAAAATACCCACGACTTTAATTTCCTGCCTTTCAAAGAATAGTTCAATCCTAGCGATTAAGCTTTAGTATCCACCTCCAAAAACACAATTTCCGACACACCGTGGACAACTTCAAGAAAACGTTAGCAACCTAACTCGCACACACATGCTCAGCAGCTGAAATGCCTGCCTTTCCTCTCTGCGCTTGCATGCCCATAGCAGTAGGCTCTTTTTTCCTGCCACTGTTAAGCAGATCGTGATGGTTAATTAAACCAGTCCTTCGCCTTTTAGGCGAGGTGAAGGACTAGTTATAGGGCTAGTATAAAGGTCTCACCTTTTAGGCTTTGCACCTTTATTAGTGCCAGGGAATGCCCAACACCCCCTCCCTTGACAGCATTTTATTGTGTTTTTCCTCCTCCTTTCACCTAGCATAAATGTAGAGAACTGCACGAGATAGAAAGCAATGGAAAAACCAAGCCCTTGAAGTCTTAACACGGATAAATGCCGTGAAAAGGATATTTTACAGGTGAACTACACTAAGCTTTCTTCATATCGTTGCGCTGGATCGTGCAGTGCTATATAAAAGCAGTGTGATATTCCACCTCTTATTTTAAGCCGCCTTCTTGTTTTTTAAACCCTGCCTCCAAGGAAAATAAATCACAACATTGTAACAGTGCCTTTTCAAAGCAGCACAGTTCTCAAAAATCTGCATTCTTACCGTTACCTGTAATTTTAAATGAAATTTAGAGGCACAGATCTGAGTCAAACCTATATCCTCTAGTAGGAAATGTTCCTGTATGTTCAAAGTCTTGTGTATGATTGACAAGGCAACTTAAATACCGGAGGAGGAGAAGGGAAGAAAGAGAAGGAAAGGATAATCTCTTAAAGCAGGGCCAGGCTTCCTTGTTTTTAAAGCGCCAAGGTTTGGGTCTAAGTGTATTAGATGCTCAAGTTTCGTCTGGTTTGACAGTGAGCCAGGGGACTACCCTTCTTTGCATCCCTGGCAAAAGCCAAAATCTAGAATAATCTTGCTATAACTGGTTGCATTAGAAATGTAGTTTTGCTGAAATTCAAGGTTTCAATATTAACAACAAATAGAGACTTAAAGGGCTGATTTGCAAAAATGAGATACTGCTCGGGCTTTTACAGAGCTGATCGCACATGCTTCCCACCCTGCAGCCAGCAGCTGAAGAACAAAGTCATATTTAACGTATCACTATTACTGTACCATCAGTGTCTGAAAATAAACCCGATTCACAGTGCTGATTTTAATGATGCAAAAAGTGTGGGTTAAATAAGACTAAACGGGTAAGTGAAAGAGAAACAAAATCACGAGTTGCTCTTATTTGGGCGTTCTGGTTTTTTTTTTTCCCCTTCCCAGGGCACACATCACATTGCAAAACGTTCATTCACAAAATAGAGCTTGACATTTGGGGAAGGCGGCGGACTTCAAAATAAGTCCGCCTAATCACCCAACGTAGGACTTGAAAAGTTGCACATAAATTAACTTTCATCTGTTACTAAGGCTACTGAATAGACAGAAAGGATTTTGGTGGAAAAAAAGCTGGTTGTCAGGATTCAGGAAGAACAATTATTTTTTGCCTTTAATCTTTGTGGGGAGATTAACACCTTTTTTGCACTTCTGGTTTTCACTAGAAAAATGCATAATTTTCCTTCGAGGTGAAGACTGAACAGGTAAGAAAACACTCTTCAGTCTGTTTGTCCGTTCAAGACAACTTGAAATAATCAACTCACCTCATTTTTCCCAACCTACGGGCACAGACTCCTGGGCAGAGATTGTGTTACAGAAGGAGGGGTAGGCTGGCACAGAGCCCGGAGTGGATAACTTATGGCATGAGATTGCACAGGGACCGGAGAAGGTGCAGAAAATACAGCCGACAGATACCGCATTTGGCATGCTGTCCTTTTTCAATAACATCGCCTCTCTCCGCCTTGCATCTCAATCAGCTTTGTCACAGCGTATGACTCGTCCTTTTTTTTTTTTTCCGGACGTACATAATTAAAGTACTGTGCTATGCGCTTCTATTGATTTTTGCAGGTTATTTTCTGTCTGGACTGTAGGGTGTCTGTCCCTCTGGGGAAGGGACGTGCAGGACAAGAGGGTGTAAGACGACTGAATCTTATCCTTGAAGAAGACAGGATGTTATGGAATCCCCAAAGGCAGCCGAGACGCAGACCCCAAAGGGATAGCTTTGCAGGGACAGGGCAGAAAAGCACAACGTAAGGCAAAACGGTAACCACAGCCCCACCGCTTCAGCCTCCAGCGCCCCAAAACGTTACCTGTTGTGAACCTTGGCTTAGTGGGTGGCTCCTGTACGGACATCGGGAAGGTGGCCGAGGCAGGCGAGGACTGTGCACGGGACAGAGGTCGATGCCCTCCGAAAGAGACGGGCATGCCAGCTGCCTCCAGCGACGCCTGGTAGTTTCTCAGCTGGTGAATGCGTTGCTGCTCCAACAGAAGGGCTTGCTGCGGGGAAAAGAAGCGGGTAGTTGCTGAAAGTCTGTGTGGCGCCTTCATAAAAGGGTTTTTAAGAGTTTTTAAAGTTCGCAGGCTTGGACTCCTTTCCCTGATAAACGAGCGCGCGCACACGCGTGCAGCAAATGACGACATGCGCGTTTCTAGAGCGAAGTCAGGCAAGGGCAGCGTGTTCAAACCACAGCCCTGAAGCTGGTGCACGCTGGCAAGGTCATTAGCAGAAGCAGCTCCATCCTCCCCTCGGGTCTGGCCGTGTCTTCCTCCCCCCTGTGCCTCTCCACCGCTGCAGCGGTGTATTTAACAGTGCGATGCCCCAGACCAGGGAACGGATCCAGCTCAACCGGACTCCCAGGCAGGAGAGGGAGTTTTCAACCGAGCTGGTTCTCTGCGCAGCCGCACCATCAGCTGGACAGGCTCTTGGTCAGAAGGGATGGCTGTTCCAGCTTGCCACGCTGCAACCGCAGCCTAACCACCTTCCCATTTCCTCTATTTACTCCCTCTCCTCTTTGAGGCAAAATAATTGCAGAGGATATAATATTTTTAAGACTCCTCAGGTGTGACCATGCATCCAGGACTAGGGCAGGGGGGGGCTGCACCTTCAGAGGAAGGGTATCGCCGTGGTCCATCATTAGCAGCACATCACATTTAATTTATTTATTTATTCACTAAGGCAATGAGGCTCAGATGCGACTGTATAAATCAAATAACACTCTGTACAAGCACGGTTGGCGACGGCATTGATCTTTCAAGGTAGCGCTGTTATGAAGATAACGCCGCTCAATAAGGAACCGAAAACGTAGTCGCTGAGCAACAGCCAGCGCCATTCGTGCGAGACAGGCGAGCGAGCTCCGCGGCGCTGGGAAGACGGCAGCGAGCGGCAAGATGCAAATGACTACAGGGAGCGACCGATTCGCACCCGATTCACAGACGCTGCAACTGCAAACCTGGCACAGGTCCGCTTTCCCTAGCCAAGGGTTGTGGATTTACTCAGAGAACTACTCCCTGGTACGGCTAAAGCAATCCGCTCTCGGCTGCAGATCCCGTGTCGGGGGTTACGCACGGCTGTAGGTACAGACGCTGAGTGCTAAGGGCTGTCAAGGTGAGCAGAGCACTGACGCCCTAAGAGAATCGTAACCTTCTCACCTTCATTACTGCTACCACAACAGGCAGCCTTTGGGAGACTGCCATGTAATCGGGAAGATTACGCTATGCTACGTTGTTATTGGATTTATCACTTGCAATCCACAAGCCTCCGGTGTTTATCCTCAAAAGCGAGCAACAGCTGGGGTCTCTGGGATCTCTAGTTCTGAAGAAGGAACCCCCTCCAATGAACCTCGTCCCCTGTTCCCTTATCCAGGCCTTCTCTGGGGCAGTCAATTTGTTTTAAAACATAAAACTAAAATATAATCCTCTGCTAGTATTCAGCGCTCCAAAACGTTAAGACACACTTTTGTCTTCCCAAAGAAACAAACAGAAAGTGGTTCAGTGGCTGCAAACGCACTGACTGCGTTTCGTGCAGGTGATCCAGATTCTCCTCCCTGGGCCTTCTGAGTCGACACGGTGACTCCAGGGAAGGATGGCACTGATTTTACCTGCAGGTTTCTTTACGTAGCAGATCCCCAAGAGCTGGTTCCCCCTACCTTCTCCCCCTTAGAGTAGTATAAGGTGACTACCAAGAACCAAACAATCTTCTACAAAGAACCAAGTCCCAACCTTGGTATTTTGCAAGCTTACCTGACGGAAGAGCAGCTCCTGCTCGGCCTGCCTCTGCCCAGACTCCAGCTCCTGCTGTGGCTCTGCTTCCTCTTCATCGCTCTCGATGGGTTCTTGCTTCACTTGCACCATGTTGGCCAGCCCCGGGGCCTCCTTTTGGCTTGCGGCTCTGTCGCCGTATGGCTCCTCCAAAAGGGCTTGGTGTTCCCGTAACTCTTCTTCTGTCTCCTCAGGGTGGCTTTCATGCTGGCGAGCTGGTTCGTTGGGTTTTGATATAATCTGAAAACAACCCAGAGGTTAACCGATAAATAAAATGTAACTCATCACAGGTAAAGTTCGCTCTGCTCTCCTCAAAGAACCAGCTTCGTGACAAGAGCAATTGTGAATTATAGTTTTTACCTTACAAACTAGGTCCAAAACAACCACTCAAGGGAAAGGTCAGCTCAACCTTGGCATTAAGCACTATGAAATCCCGTGTCCCAAGTCATGACGGCCCCTTCGTTTTGCGCTTGATTTTCCCTCTGAAGAAATAAGAGCCTCTTGCGCCTGCACACCTATGGATGCTTCTCCGCTCACAAACCCACACAGGAGAAGCGTAACAACCACCAACACATTTGGCAATTAAATTCTGAAGAAAAGGAAGAGAGACGCAAATCCTCTAAGAGGGTTTCTGCTACCTTGTTTGCCCAGCTCCTTCTTGAATCACCCCTTGAATTCTATCTGTAAAGCGAGAGGCCGTCTTAGATTCCTCCGAAACTTCCACTCTTATGAAGTTAGTTGGGAGGAAACTGAGGACACTCAACTTACAGCAGCTGTACAGAAGCAAACTGCAAGAGCAGCAGCATTCTAACCAGAGGTAGCGAACTTCTCTGAAAGCGGCCGCTAAAACAAAGGGAACAATATAATTTTCACTGTAATTCACACAGGCTCAGACTTTTCGAAAGTTCATCGGTGAGATAAAATTCACAGGTCTCCGTCTCAGACTGCTTATGATTTTTATTTGGAAGGGGAAAAAAAAAAAAAAAGGAGAAAAAAAAAAAAAGGTGAACTGTTTTTAAATCCAGCATAGGTAAATAAATCAATTTCCTTTCTTTAAAAGAACTCAGGCTGTACCCGTTTCACAGGCTTATAAAGAAACTGCTGAACTTTGAAAGTTGTCAGGGCAGAGCTTTAATAAGGATTAGGTCATTGGTATGAAAAGCAATATTGATTTTAAATCTAATAAAGCTAAATCAAAACACGGTTATTGAACACATGCAGAAGGAGTGACTACTTGTAAGTCACTTGCTCTTTGAAGAACAGTGGCTCAAACCTGAAACTAAGCCTTTTCCCCTAAATGTAGGAAGAAAGGCTCTGCCACATAACTTAAGCAAACCTATACAAAGCAGATTTAAGCAGGCAAAGGTAATATAAAGGATTAATCGCCTGCAAGTATCACAGCAAGGACAGCAAGAGGTTGCTCACAGCTACAGCAGAGGATCTCAAATAACTGGGGCTCAAAGCTTTTAAAAATGGGAGCGTTGCAAGGACCGGGACGCAGGGCCACGGCTTTCCAGCACTTTGTGGATTACTGCGTTTCGGATGTCTTGACTCCCGCGAGGAGCAGGACATGCAGAAGGGCATTATTTTGCCTAGACGCTTAAGGCAAGAAGACCCTCTGGGGTTCACGCGGCCCCCCAGTACAGCACAGCCCATCCCTCTTAGCGACAAGAGCCGATATTTGTGTACTGATGAACAACTGGCTGCTCTTGGCAAGAGGGTTTTGGTTTCTACAACTGTGGAACCGTCTTTGAGAGTCAAGTTTCTTGGAAGAGATGGGATCCACCTGACTGAACAGGGAAAAAGTACCTTTGCCAACAGGCTGGCCAAGCCGGTAGTCAGAGCTTTAAACCAGAAACAACAGGGGAGGGAGCGGGTCCTCAAAAAGCAGCTAAGGAAGCTGGGGACAGGGTAGGCAGGCCAAGGGCCTGGGGCGGTGTGAGTAGAAAGGACATGGCGATGAACAAAAAAGAGCTGAAGTGGCGTCCCTTTGAGCGCAGGCATGTAAAGAAGGAGGTGCCGGCAGAAGGGGAAGGCCTCAAGCCTGTCCTGGGGAATCGGCACGCTTGGGTGCCTCTCTGAAACGCCTCTACACTAGCACACGCAGCATGGGGACCAAACGGGAGGATCAGAAGTCTGCGTGGAGTTACAGGGCTACGACGTCCCTGGGATCATGGAGATGTGGTGGGATAGCTCACATGACCGGAGTGCTGTGATGGAGGGATACAGGCTTTTTAGGAAGGACGGGCTGGGAAGGTGAGGAGGGGAAGTTGCCCTTTATGTGAGGGAGGAGCAGGAATGCACGGAGCTCTGTGCCTTGGTATGGATCTGGAGTCAGTCAAGAACTTAAATGTCAAGATGAGTGAACAGACCAAGATGAGCGCTCTCGTAGTGGGTAGACTGCTGTAGACCTCCTGATCAGGTAGAAGTAGATGCGGCCTTCTTCAAACACCCAAAAGAAGCTTCACTTTCACAGGTCCTGGTCTTCATGGGGGCCTTTAACCACCCTACTATCTGCTGGAAGGACAAGACAGCAGGGCTCAAGCAATCTAGGAGATGTGAGTGCATTGATGATGAATTCCTGACACAGGTGATCAAGATGCCAACAAGGAAGGTGCTCTCCTGGACCTGACACTTACAAACAAGGAAGGACTATTCAAGGATGTGGAAGTCAGAGGCAGCACTGGCTGCAGTGACCATGAGACAGTGGAGTTGAAGATCCGAAGAGGAGGGAACAGGGCAAAAAGCAGGACCACAGCCCTGGATTTCAGGAGAGCAGAGTTTGGCCTCTTCAGGGATCTGCTTGGAAGAGTCCCATGGGATACAGCCCTGGAGATGAGAGGGGTCCAGCATAGCTGGCTGATACTCAAGGATTCTACAAGCTCAAGACATCCCAACCAGAAAGAAATCAAGCACAGGCTGCAGAAGGCCTGCATGGATGAGCAAGGAGCTCCTACCTGAACTCAAGATATAAATAGGCGGTGTACAAGAGTTGGAAGCACGACAGCTGACCCAAGAGGAGTAGCGTTGCTATCTGATCTTGTATGTACGGTGTGAAGAAAGTCAAAGCCAACCTGGAGTCGAATCTGGCAAGGGACGTGAAGGGCATCGAGAAAGAAAAGAGGAAGACTACGGAAACCATGGGCCCATTGCTGAATGAGGGAAGGGACCTGGTGACAAATGACATAGAAAAGGCCATGGCACTTAATGCCTTCTTTACTAGTAAGACCGTCCTTCAAGAATCCCAGGCCCCTGACACCAGAGGGAAAGTCTGGAGCAAGGAAGACTTACTCTTGGTGGAGGATCACCAGGTTTAGGGAGCGCTTAAAAAAACCTGGACATACATAAGTCCATGGGGCCTGATGGGTTGCACTCACAGGTGACGGGATAAGAGGCAATGGGCACAAATTAAAACACATGAAATTCCTTCTGAACACAAGAAAACATATTGTTTACTGTGAGGGCGGTCAAACACTTGAACAGGTTGCCCACAGAGGTTGTGGAGTCTCCATCCTTGGAGATATCCAAAACCCAGTTGCGTATGGTCTTGGGCAACCTGCTCTTGCTGACTCTGCTGGAGCAGGGACATTGGACTAAACGATCTCATGAGGTTCCTGCCAACCTAAAAAAGATTCAGTGATCAAAACTTCTCAAGGATTTTTGTGAGGTACCTCCCCCCCATCCCACCACCTCCCCACTTTCATTACTTGTAATACACATTGGATAACTAAACCATGTTAAACTAAAGGTAGTTCTTCCATCAATTTTCTTTAAGCTCTCTTAGGCTTGATGAATATAAACTGTTTTAAAGATAATTAAATCATCATAAACCATCTTCTGCTACTTTTTTTCTGCTTGGCTTGAAGGTCTCAAGCTTTGAACTTAATACCTTTTGAACTTATGAACTACGCAAGGTAATTGCTGGGAAAATAACTTACAATGTCATTGTGAAATCTAATGGAAATGAGAAGCAGTGTAATTCCCTAGAAGTTTTAAATTATTCCAACTCCATAAAAACGTAAGAATTAAATGAAAAACACAATGAAGGTTGAAAGATCAAGTGGTCAATGACAAGGACATTGCAATCTTTCAGTTTGCTCTCCTAATACAAAGTAAACCTCTTGGTGTGTCATTTGTTCTAGCTGCTGCAACCCTCTTCTTCTTAAAGGACAATTTTTGCAAAGAAAGCACTTTGTTACGAACATATTCCATATAATACATGAGCATGTGCATCCGACGCCCATTAAAACTCCCTAAAAATCTTCCATTTTTGCAATTTTATGAATACGTGTTCGTGTAATTTAAGAAAATTTAAGGTAATAAAAGTGCAAGGGAATGAATGTAAAGTTAAGATAGCATTGAAAATGCTTACAAAGGTATCTGAAATAGTAAACAATTACACAATGCACCATAAATAACGTCTCCTTCCCTTAATTAGCTCTCTAGCTTCCTTTGCAATGAGGTTACTCCTCTATTTTCAAACACAGTCGCCTCTGGCTATCACATACTGCCACGATAAAATATTGTTAAAGGCACTGCCTCTCTAGCCTCGGATAGCTAACTACTTCAGTAAGGAATAAACTCTACATCTCTAGTCACGAGCATTTTTAAAAGACTCGATGCAGCTGGCAAGATTTCTTATCTACATCTTTGAAATACAAAGAACAGAAAGAAAAAAAAATCATAGCAACGTCAGGCCACAATACAAGGAAAACCAACAAATTCATCATTTTTCTGCAGAATGCTTCATAAGGACAAAAAAAGCTGCACTTCTTTGCTAGTAAAATTTCAGGTCAACTGGCATCTGATTTGTCTACTAGATACGATATATCTACTTCTTCATGATGCCTTCTCTGTAGTGGTAAGTTCTTAGAACACTGAAGACTTTGAAGATACTACTGAACAGGCTAGAAACATCTGTTTACTCATCACAGACTAATGAAGAGTCCTCAACAGAAAAATGCTTGAGAAGGATATAACTAATGCACTTTTTCTTTAGGCAACAAGTGTCACAGGGACCTGTCTGTGGCTGTGGCTGAAGAGCTCCTTGGGAAGCAGAAGCAGAGCTGGAGAACTTCCACAGGACTGCATAGCAAAGCTTCCTATCTGGACAGACCAACCCTGATGAAGCTGTGCACCTCTGAATCTTTCTCCTAAGACGACAAGCAGTTACAGAAGAAATTTCTGGTCCTGCACAATCAAAAGGACAAGGCTCCTTCAACACTGAGCATGACAGATCACCTCAGTTATCAAAGACCGACAGAGATGAAAGTTGGGCATGACTAAGTAAAACTTGAGATAGATCTAGTCTCAAGATCTTTTCCAGTTTAGGAGTCCAACACAGGAACTGTGTGGCATTTCTCCAGTGTTGCTCATCATGGTAATGCTTACTGAAAGTAGAGAACGAGTTTGAATCACTGAGGGGACTGCTTTCAGAGATGAGATTAGTAACAGTGTTGTGGAAAAGGGCATCTCTGCTGGAGGGAATACCTCAGTCTTGCCCTTCAGAGACTTCAGTGTTGCTGGACAGACTGGTGTGCATCAAAGGATACAGGTCGGAGGCTGAAAACAACCACACACACCTTCGAAGTTTAGGATAAATCACCACATTTCCATGCAACTCATCCAGGGTTATCTACAGGTAGTAGAAGCTCACAGACCTCCTACTTGACAACACACCAAAACCCCATTCCACTTTGCCAGATACGTACAGCTGGTCAAAACTTTGTGCAGACAGGGATACGCTGGAAGGCGGTCGAGACAGCGCTGCCGTTGCTAACTATCCAGTTTATATCCTGGGAAGCGCAGAGCATGCCCAGCGGGGCGGAGCGACTTCGCTGTTTTGGGAACAGGGTGGAGTAGCAGAAGGTACCAGCCAGGACCCAGGCAGCCTCAGCCTCTTCTGTGCTGGTACCATCAACCACGCAGAGTCCTCCTCCCCCTTGAACAGCATCATGGGGGACACAGGCGTTGGCGGGGTGACACAGCATGTCCCACCGACCAGAGGAAGGGAGAAGCCAGGAAGCAAGGGAGGACGACAGACTGGCTCAGCCCTGACCGTGCCGTGCTGTGCAGAAGCCAGCAGAAACCCCCCTTTCTTCCCCCTGGAGATGAAGGACAAACTCAGGGAAGAAAGAGAACAACTCTGGATAGCTGGAGACACAGCTTTGATGAAAACGAGGGGAAAAAATAGAGGGAAAAAAGATGAAAAGGGAAAATAGAGGGAAAAAAGGCTCAGTTCAAAAGCATCCTGAGACAGATGGCCAAAAAAGTGTTGGTCTTGAGTCAAGGATGTGGCTAGGAATTGAGAGGTGGGAGGTAGGCGGCGTGGAGCGGATACGCCGGCTGGGATGCTCAAGAGAAAGAAGAGCACTACTAGCAGAGAGGCATTAAGGCAAGAACGCATTCGCAGGGGAGCGTGCACGCGGACAAGCGCTCGGAGAAGGCAACATATTGCTGGGGGCTTGGATTAATTACTTGGAAATGGTAACACAAGGCTTGCTCTTCTGGCTATCGATATGACTCTTCCCACGTGAGGTACCCCTTGGATTCTAATTTTTAACTTTTATAGACTGAGGAGAAACAAGAGATGATAAGGGATGATGGGGAGAGGCCAAGTTGGGCATAGGCCATGTAGGGAGCTGGCAGAGCCTGCTGCAGCAGCCGAAGCCTAGAAAAATCTCTTGTTTTTTTTTTTTTTTCCCTGAAGCGATGAGACAGCAGGAAAAATTTAACTGTCTGAGGCAGCCTACCTGCTGGAAGGACCACGATACTGCTGGCCTCTGTGCCTAGACGAGAGGGAACGACCCAACTGTAATGAATCAAAGAACAGGGACTGCCCGGAGGGGAGAAGGAGAAGGAGCGAGAAGAAAACACCTCGCCACCAGCAGAAGCTGTTTCCTTTCTCCCCTCTCCCAAATAATTGGAGTTACGGGCTTGATTGTATCAAGCACGCATCTACAGATCGCCAGACCTGCAGCAACAGACACCCCGCAGAACAACGGCTCCTGGCAAAACCACTTAACGGCGTTTACGCAGTAATAGGTGTGACGATGCACAAGCACGTGAATGCCAAGCGTCTCACGTCCTGCTGAACGGCATTTCGTATTCAACCGACTGAGACACTTCGCAGGAACGCTGAAGGAGGTTTTCCGGAGATCTTTTTCAATACTTGTTACATCCAAAGTTATGTCTGGGTGCTTCAAAAACAGGCTTCCCTTAAACTGTTCAAAGGGTAACAGCCCTGCCTGAATGCTGTGCAATACAACCTAATACACTGCATTTTTCTAATATTACAAATTAAACTTTACACATGAAAAGCTACTCCAGGAGTCACTTGAGGCTAAACGGTTAACGCCTTCCAAAAAAGAAAAAAAAAAAAAAAAATCAGGAAATAGCAAGGTTAAATTCTAGGTGTTAATAAAAACGTATCCACCCAACGCTGCTGCACCAGACAAGCTGAGGCACTGTAGTCTGGCATATATACGTTGCCATATATATATGCCACAGCAGGAGAAACACCTCACTTTCCAGAGTGTGCTAAAAATGGGGTTTACTCAGAAGAACCATAATTTGACCACAGAAGCTCAGTGTTGATCTGCTTAACAGTACAACCCAGGGCTAAAAGGGAGATTATCTGTTCTAGTAAGGCTTCATGAATTATACATCCAGGGGACTAAAGCCAAAACACTCATCTTTGCTACGGAAAGGTAAAAAGTTGAGTTTTCTGGCGCAGAACTTACAGAAATCTCACTTGCATGTTTCTCTTTAGAAAGGGAATTGCTGCTTCAAGACCCATCACGCTGAAAAGCTAACACTTTTAACTCAAAATACCTGGAGTCTGCTCAGAACAGCGTCCTACTTTACCTGGTTCGCTGACACGACAAAAATACCCCCCCAAACGCCGACCTCCAAACGCCACAGAGAACCATGAGCACATCACGGCTTCTCTCTCTCGTATATAAAAGACTAAAATTTGCATCTTAAAAGAGACTGAAGTCTGCAGAGAAATTGTAATTGCTGAAGATGAAACGATGTCGGGATTGCTGCATATATTTATCGTATGGCAAAACAAGCCCCCTCGCCCAGCAAAGCTCCTCCGACCATGGGGAAAAACCATTCCCGAGGTTTGAACGTTAAACACGCAAAAAGGTGGGAAACAGGAGTGCACGTTGCCTGTGTAATTTCAGGTCGGTGCTCCCGTGCGTTAATGTATAGCTTTTATTTTCAGGACTGTTTAGTATTTACTGTTTTCGGGCACATGCCTCATTCCGATCAAAGGTTGCACAGAGCTCAATTAGGAAGAAGTGATTCAGTATCTTATCCAGAATCTCATTTAACGCCTCAAACCCTGGTTCTGAAGAAAGAGTTGTTAATTTCTACGTACTGTTTTGCAGTGCGATCACTAGAGCACACTAACACTCTGCAAATATGAGCACGTCTGTGTTCACGACGACTTGACGGCAGAGCTGCTCCACGCCGTCAAACGCACAGCCGGGGCAGAGATTACGAAACCCCACTGCGTGGGGGTTTCAATATGATAGGGTTGATTTTAAGATTACATGTTTTAGGTGTGCAAGCACACCTCTGCAGCTAGCAGCTCCATTTCCCTCTCCTGCAAACGGCACGGAGAAGATGAGCGTGTCGCTGCAAGCTGCCCGCTGGCTGGATCCGCTCAGCGGGACACGGCTCTGGGGCAGAGAGGAGAAGCCAATTCCCTGCCACGGCGTCAAGCTGCCTTAGCCCTAAGGCCCCTTCTTTCCCTCTTCCACTCTTTATACGTCCTCCGATTTCTGCAACAAACAAGGCAGCATGCCACCGGAGAGCAGCCTCGCTCTTACCCTTCTCTGTACTACGTTCAGAGTCCTGTAAACGAGATACCACTTGATTATCAAAAATCGGATCAAAAAGATGCGAAAAAAGAAAGAGCGAGCAAGACTCGCACGGGAAACTTAACTACTCCCATGTCCTAGCTTGAGGGCTCAGCGTGGCAACTTCGATAATGCTCTTTTTACTCACGCATGTCTTTTTCGTCCCTATTTTTGGGGGGCGTTGTATGGGTTTTGTGTGCATGGTTTTTTTCCCCTCCTTAAAGCAAATGCAAATGTCACCAGCAGGTGACAACACGAACACCAGATGAGCAGGGTTGGGACCCTCATTTTCCATACAGAGCCTTGCGGTGAGCCAGGGGAGTCACTCTCAGCGAGCCGGCTCCCGAACGGGATGAACCGTGTGCTTCGCTACGCTCAAGCGATCCCCAATTTGCTGCCGACAGCAGTAGACCAAGGACTTCAGAGCCTATGCTGGAAGGGATCGCACCCCGGGGGAGCACACTCCCCTCCGGTCACCCCAAGGAGCCCTGTCCCTCCTTCGGACCCATCCCATCCGACCCATCCCTCTGCACTCTCCTTCCCTACCCAGCCACCCGTCCTGTCCTCGTTTGTCCAACTCCAAGTTACTGCTCCAAAGTCTCGGGCCCCAAGGCTTCACAGCCGACTTCCTTAGGTGATTATTCTTTTTCTTTTTAATCAGGAGCAAAACAACATATTTTTCCTTAGCCGCCTTCTTGGAAACAGCAAGACTTGTTTTGGTTGCAATCTTTTCAAAAATTTCATCTGATGTAGACACCTAACAGGGAAAGTTTAAGGCCAAAAATCTTAAAAGTTTGGAAAAATCACAAGCAATTGAAAACAGCCTCGTATTATTTACAGGAAATCCAACACAACGTTAACAGACAGTGCTGTCACTTCTGCTAATAATTAAAAGGCAGCAATCTATTACATTATTTTTAGTCGTGCCCTAACTCTCCTACACACGAGGGTCTTAAAATATCCGCGCATCTGGGAAAAGTCTTTTTCCATGTCAGCACTTGGATGCTATCCCACGGGATAAATTTGCCACATGCATAGAGCGCTAGCACCAAAACCATTTTAACTCATTACTTCTATAAATCAAACACAGGGAAATTGCCCCTGTGCAATCAGTTTAATTACACTCCCCCCCCCCCCCCCCGCCACCCCCCTGCCTGCCTCCGCTATGGATGCGATAGATCA
The DNA here is from genome assembly GCF_018139145.2 of Gymnogyps californianus. Taxonomy (NCBI): domain Eukaryota; kingdom Metazoa; phylum Chordata; class Aves; order Accipitriformes; family Cathartidae; genus Gymnogyps; species Gymnogyps californianus. The sequence goes on along the minus strand of NC_059477.1, from coordinate 1,359,530 downwards.
CAGCTCTAACAAGGCTGAAATTCAGAGCGCTGCGGGAGGACTTGCTCGGCTCCGGTCGCACACGCTTTCCAGCTCCCGGGAGGTCCAAGCGAAAGTCTGAATGAGTTCAGCGGGTACGTCAAGGCGAAATCTTTGGACGCTTACAAGCACTGGCAAAGGAAAAGCCTTAAAAAAAAAAAATCTCAAACAAACAAACCGCCGAGCTGACATTTATTTCCGAACAAAGAAACCCTACCTAGCGCCCCGCGTCCGACAATCCTGGTCACGAAGTGTGTTTGGAGAGGGGGGGGGTAAGGGAAATTTCTATGGTAGGAGCAGCTCCTCACCACCCCGGTGTGCGGGGCTGAATGAGGTCCAGGGCTGGCACAGGCGGTGCGCGGTGGCAGCTCTCCAGAAGTACATGATTGACGTCAGTAACTTGTGTAATCATCCTGCCTTAGCTCGAGTCTATAAACAAAGTTTTGGAGGGGTTGTGTGGTTTTGTTTTGGGTTTTTTTTTTTAATTTTTTTTTTATTTTTTTTTAAATCCAGCTCTCGGTAGTTGTATTTTCTCATAGGAGTGGAACAGGGAAAATATTTGGAGAAACTTCCACCATAAATTAAACTGCAGCAACCTGAAAAGTCTGCCTGCCATCGAACTTGTCCTCTCGAGCCTGAAACCTACTACTGGATTTGCCTGTTTCTTAAAGAAAGCCACCACTGGAACTCCTTGAGAAACCTCTTTAGAAAGCCTCAAAACAGTACAAATCAGAGTCAGAAAAATATCACACTGATGATGATCGATTTCCCCCTTCCCCAACAGCCTTTTGATATTGCAAGTCTAGCAACAAACTGTGCTTTCTGAAATCCTGGGAGAAAACCTCAGCTGAGGTAAAACATCACAGCTCCATCCATACCACTCGCGCATGAAAGGTGAGTTTTACCTTCCCATAGGCTAAAACATCAGGAGAGATTTTGTCTTTTTTAATGCATACTCAAGGCAATCACCTCAAAACAGCTTCGTTTCAGCTTCCGTTGTAATATTGGGATGCCCCGACAGATGATTTTGGCTACGCAGCAATTGCAAAATCCGTGCACTGAGGAACGGCGCTCTGCAACGTTCACCTGCTGTTCTCCCAGTGATTTACAGAAAGCGAGATAATAAACATAGGGCTTGCGTTCCTCAAAGCAATTTTGGAATCACACCTAATTGATCTTCAAAACAACCTCCGCAGGATGCACAGCACTACTGTCCTCGTTTTCAGAAGAAATGCACAGGACACTGTAGTGCTTTACACAGGGCCGTAGTTAAGAGAATCTGGACTGGAGATGGGAACAGCTTTTCTCTTTCCAAAGGTAATTCCAGTGAAAAATGCTTCGGTAAATCTGAATATCTTCACTTGCAATTATTTTCTGGTGTTGTCATGTCTGAAATCCCTCACTTTTTATTTTTTTTTCCTCAAATCCATGTTACCGCTCCTTCTCCCTTTCAAACTGAATATATACACGGTAGGTATTTGCCCCATATTCCTTGACAGCATTTTATGTTTTCTGCTACAAAACTGCCAAAAGATCCTGATGTGGACGAACGGCAGCAATGACAACTTTATTACCGGAAAGCCAGAAGTTTGAACTCTACTGCCTGTTTGAACTCTACTGCCTACTCTACTCTGTTTGCAACAGAGGTATTGATCCTCGCCTCGGTGATGGATGTCCACATCCTTGTTGATGTATTTCTCAAAATCGTGAAAAAGAGGTTCAAGGATGAAGGCCAGTTGGTTATGGAGGTCGAGACCACATACATTACCCCCCACGAAACTCCGAAATAGCGTCGCCTAAAGTTGGTATTGACGCTGTACGAGGAAGGAAGACTTTAAAAGCGTCGTGCCTACCTTGTTGATGTGCAGTTGCTGTTGCTGGAATTGCTGTTTGTGTTTCTCCAAGAACTGCTGGTGCTGCTGCTGGATCACTAACTGCTGGAGGGCCTGGGCGTTCTGGGGAAGGGGAGCAGACTGCGTGCGCCCCAGCGGGCGATGCTGCCGGAGTTTGTGTATTGAAGGGGAGACCCGTTCTCCACCAACCAGAGACTGTGCATGGAGGGGCAGTCCTGAAAGATACCAGTCTGAAGATAATATGGAGGAAAAAACAGCAGAGAAGAAAAAAAAAAGGAAGAAGAAAGGAAGGGAGAAAACGGCTGTTGAGTAACGCTGATGGTGACAATGATATATAACGTTAAAACCAGCCACCTCGCCATTTACAGCTGAAGCATCCTTAAAAGAGAACAGATAACAATTAATTACCATTGGACGGAGTAACACTTTGCTTTCTTTTGAATTCTTTGTCTGCTTGTTTACTCAGAGACCCTAGGGAAACGTTTCATTTCTTACAATCAGCAATACCTTACGGACCCTTCCATCGCTCGGTGGGTGACACGAATCAAAATCACAGTGGTAGTTTGGAGAAGTTTAAGTCTTACAGCTTGCCTTGCTATAGGGAGTAATCCCAGGTTCATTTCTAAGAAAGCACCAAGCCAAGCTGCCACCCCGCAGCATCCAGCAATCACACCTTACGGGGGGGGCTCACTGGATATGCTGAAGGCTGACGGACGACGATGAAACTGCTTCTTCCTCCAGACCACGTAGAGCATGGCTGCCTTTGGCTGCGCTACACCCCACCCCGTAGAAATGACCAGGGATGACAACTTCCATGTGATAAACCCCTGACCAGGTTTGCGTTGGAAAAAGGTACTGCCTTGAAGCATTTTGGGAATATGGGAGCCGTCGGGCTTCATCATTTCCGTAGAAAGAAGGTAAGTTAGAGGCCAAGACGACAAATAGCTAGAATTGTTTCCACCACTGTCCTGTGTATACATGCTAGTAACTCAATGAAAACTTAAGGTTATTCTGGGATAACTTGCGTTACTCACATGCCCGTGGCAATTTGGGTGTCTCTGATGACTACAATGTGAAATACCTATCTGAGCTCCGGTAAGGGCATGTCTTTAGGAAGAGTCTTGTCTTTTTAGGTGTTCTTAGGGTCAGTCAGTTCTTGCTCTGCTCTCCGAAAACATACCTTCACATACTTCTTAGAAAGCTAGGACGTGAAGGCACTCCCAACACAAAGCCCAACCCAAGGGTGGAGGAGCTGAGGATAAGCATTTATTTTTGCTCGTTACACCTCGGGATAGAAAGGCATCACTGGTGTGAACTGCTGTCTCCCTAATGTGGATAAGGCTGCACACACACTTCTAGGAAAGAAGCACTCTTTTGCTTTACCTCATTGTATAAAACAAAGTAAAGACTGTGCAAGTGCTTCGTAACGTTCAGAAACCCTGCCCAGTTCAAGGGCCAGCGAAGTTGTACCTTCTCTCTTTCTTCAGCCTTTGGTTTAGAAGAGAGAGAAGCTGCCCAGAAGTCTGCAGCCAGCTGAACAAAACGGTTTAGAAACACCTTGACGTTTCCGTCCCAGGACATTACCTCCTTTTCCCACTGATTGACAGAACTGCCCTACGTGGAAGAATCTGACTCATTTAAAAGCCTCTCTTCTCGGGGAAAGATTTTCTGAGTTTCTCCCACCCTTTGTTTTTCTGAAAAGAATCACATAAAAGGATAACTTATTTTATAAATGCATGTCTCTATAAATGTGTGTGTATATACACACACACACACACGTGTCTGTGTGTGTATGAATACATGAACAATTTGGAAAGATGTGGTCCGTTTCCCTTATAGCACAGTTCCTCTTACTAAAAGTTCAAATGAGACAGCAGAGGAAGGGATCCTATACAGTTTGCATAGGATACCTTGGAAGACTACCTTCCTCCAAGTGAATGACCAAGGTCGCCCTGTGAAAGCTTTCCAGGGAGACACCTTGTTCCTACTCAGGACATCCGTGTCAATGTGAAGGATATTATCCAGAGTAACCTGTCACAAGAGGAACAGGAGACCTAAGGAATTCTGCTCTAGTTTCCCCAAACCCCCATGTCTACCTTCCTGCCCAGAAAGAGCATGCCATCACGCTGGATCATTCTGCGGCCGTCAGGAGCCTGTCTCCAGAGCTGAAGGCTATCAGCAGAATACTAATAAACTCCACTTTGCTTCCAAGGAAGTTCGAAGTACTAACTGTAGTTTGGCAGCCAGTCCACGTAGGGCTTTTGAGACCATGTGTTAGCTTGCTCTCTTTCAGTTGCTGCATCTGGAACGTGTGTTTCTTCTTGTTGCTCTGTTGTATTGTGAATATTTCTCCTAAGTGTGGGTTTATAACACGTACTCACTCTGAAAACACCGCACGTAGCAGGTGGACTAGAAGGAATACACTTGGAAGCAAACGCAGCACACGGGAAACTGAGGGAAGCTTTGAGAGAGGTCGAATAGGAAACAGAACAGCGCTTCTTCCGACGTGTGCTTTAAAGCAAACGCCAGCGCGAACAGAGAAGAAAGTTTTGGTGATAGGGTAAGGGGGGGAAGTCGTCTCCAACGGCTCTTCATCGCCAGACCTTGGGCAAAGGGCAACTGGTGAAGAGCCATGTCATGACTCCGGGTAACCTCGTCATGCCACAGCAACCGCGGCAGGAGGAGGCAACAGAAAGTGACGTAAAGTTTCAAGGAATCTGCACACACCGCTCTCACGGCTCTGAGAGTGCAGGCTAAATACCACGCTTCAGCTTCCCCATACGTACATGCTTATAAGCTTATCACAACCCCACGTATATTCCTGGGATTTGAATGTAAAACCAGACACGAGCCAAACCAGAGAGCCGTGCTGTAATGCTTCAGTGATTGACGTCTCTCAAGAATTCCCATTAGAAATGGAATGAAAAATAAAAATCAACACGTCTATAACTTACGCAGAACATCCTTTGTCCCAACATTACACGCTGTAAAACAGAAATGCATCCTACTGGGGATTATTGCTTTGAATCAACTCTATTTATAGAAATATGCCTTCCCACAGGTACTTAATCCTGAAAATATGACACAGGGAGTGATTCAAAGCAATTAGCATACTGAAAATGTAACGTATACAAACAAATACAATCTGTCTCAACGCAGTTGATTTTGCCATGGTTTTGCCATTTATAATAATGACGAAAAGCAAGTATTTTAACCTGTGTTTTTGTAAATGCGTGCCTTTCCTATACGGAATAGGAACCATCCGTGATAAACAGGAAAGGTAATCATCAGACACAACGTTCCAAATTTTTACCTACAAACTTACGCTTCACTTAACGAAAGTAAACACTATTCATTTTCATTTCACCCAAATGACAAGGCGGCTTCCTCCTACCTCTGGATGAGGTGGGCAACCTCTGATTTTGCAAACGTCGCCGCCATCCAACGTATCAACGAACGCATCCTAAAGGTTGTACGTTAAACCTCCAGAACGTACAGATGATGCATTCTCTCTTTTGTACAAGGGAGAGACTTTACCAAAAAACCACCACATGTCACTTGCTCGCTTTCCCCAGCTGGGATTGAGTTTTGCAGGTTATCTACGGAGCGCTCACCTGTAACTAAGGGAGTTTGTGCAGTTGGCTGTTCCAGTAAGACCATGTGTTGCAGGAGAGGGTTATGTGCAGTTCCCCCATCTCTTTCCAACGTCGTAGTGCTCAAGTAGGGAGTGAGGTGAGTGCCAGGAAATAAAGAGATCCGCTGCTGTAAGGTTGGGATAGTAAGTCTCTCCGCATCCTGCTGCGCCGATCCTCCCTGCAAACGCACAGTTGATGGCACAGCGGGTTAAGGGATAAATCGGTGCGAGCAACGTTTCAAAGGCTGCGTCCCCCCCCACCCACTTACGCTGGAAGGGCCGGTTGCAGGCAGTCCTAGCGTGATGTTGGGCAAAGAAGGAGATGTGTAGAGTGGAAGCTGTGTTACCGAGCCTTCACGATTCACAAGTCTGTGAGCCAGGCTGGTCTGGAAATAAAAAAAAAAAAATCAAAGAACATCGGCCTGGTGAGAGAGCATCCACAGATCGGCTCAAGGACGGAGTACGCTTGCTGTGAGAACGCAGCAGAAACGTACAGAGTGTGTAACTTCACCGCTGACATTGGTAATACCGAACGGGGGAGCTAAGCTGTGCTTCAGATCCAGCCTAAACAAGCACAGACTAGGTGCGCGCCCTGAACGCCGCTGCCGTGGCCACGCAGGGGGGACGAGACGGGGATAACCAACGCAGGGACGATCTCGCTCTGCAACTGCTGCCAACCTCGCTGCCCTACAGAGAGACCTTTTACAGATTATTTGATCTTTCTTGGAGAGTAAAGATCACCCCGGCATCCTGACTCTGCTTCTGCTCACTCTTCACGCAGTGCCGCTGCAAAAAGCTTTTGCAAAGAAGATTTAACAGCTTACTTCTTCACAAGTATTCGCCCTTTTAAAGCTAAAACAGATTACCTTAAAAAAAAAAAAAAAAAAGGCATTACAGTGGCTGTTGTTCTCTTCAGCAAATCACAGACAATTTATGCTATTTACTAGTGTGCTTTAGCTTAAATCAGACTTCAAAATTTCATCAAAAAGCCTTAAGGTGGCATTTATGTAGCTATTTCCTGATTTTCAGGGTGAAATGCAAGATTTACTGAATTATCTTACGGCCATTTAAAGCAGGAACACTTAAGTAAAAATACCTTTAATTTCAAAACAAGATTGATTTGAAATACGCGCTACAAAATCCATTATAAAAATTACAATAAACTGCCCAATTTTCCTGTTAGGAAACAAGTGTTCTGATCACCCTGAATTCTCTGCAGGTGATTTTCCAACTTAAATAAAATAGAGTTTAGATTTCAAAAAGACTTGCTATAGAATTTCTACGGTTTAACTCAGGCGCTATTGTGAAAAAAGGGATTATCATTAACTTAATATTATACTATGGAACAATCTATACCGATGTAACGGAGATCTGAAGAATGGCTTTATACATGTTAGACTTAAATTCATAGTCTTGCAAGTCAATGAGACTTTGCAGGTTATTTCCTTGGTTGCAGGGCTAGGCCAGCTCTGGATGATAAAAACCTATTTTTCTCCCTCAAAGACTCGAAGGTGAGACTTAAAAAAAACTTGCAGCCACCCTTTTAGGGGAAAAAAAGAAAAAAAAAAAAAGGGGCACTTAAGAACTACCATTGAAAACCAAACATTTTCTATAGAACGATCAATCTTCGAAAGCAATCCTGCCTCCTTGATTTACGGAAATTTAACCGGACCAGCTGACAGCTTTAACAGGACACCCCACCGCCGCACCCGAGGTTCGTGCCGCCTGCGCAAGAAGGACGGGAGGAGCAAAGCCTTCCCAGGGCTGCGTGTTCTCACCGTTATCAGACACTGGGCTGCCTTTCAAAGGCGCTCTTCGATGTGCCGCTAACTCGCCGGTCGCTCTCCCCGCGTCCAACCGCGTCGAAATGCCAAGCGTTCAACAAAGTCACCTAGTTTTCACGCGACCCTGTGCAAAATTTCATCTGCGAAGCGCATATTTTTTTTTTTTTCTTATTTCCTTTCGCCTTCTCGTGCTTTCGTTAATGTCATTCAAGCTTACTGAAAACATACTACAGATCAGTCCTCCCGTAAAAAGAGTAAATCTGTTTTTAAGCCTTCAGTTGACAATTTGCTGCCCCAAAGAAGGAAATTTGCAGGGAGCATTTTGCTGCTGAGCGGTACCTGGTAAGGACAGGTGATTGTGCATACGCACACACTTCTTCTTCCAAGTAATTTTGAGCACTACCGGCAATTTTGCTTTAATTTAAATTACATAATGTTAGCATGCCACATGGAGAATAAGATAGTTATTTTCAGCAGAGTACTGAAATATTTTACTGATACCATAAATGAAACAAAACTACATCCATTTTCTCTTTGAACAATCAATACTCTGTAGTTGTGCCTCAAACTATCTCCTGGGGATTTGTTTTAAAAACAGCGGAGAGAAAAACGCAGCAGCTTGACGCTATCAGCATATGGTATTTAGCAGCATTATCATCACTTTAAACATACAGATCCCACCTACGGGTTGTACACAACATTTTTTGAATTGCACAGAAGAGAACAATTTCAGCACGTACAATTTTCGTCTGCAGTCAAGTACTTTTTATAGTCTTGTATCAACTGCAATGGCAATGAATATCCTGTACCTTTCCAGAGATGGAAAAACCTTTAGATTTAAACCCAGTATTTAAAAATAGATATCGTCTATTTTAAAAGGAGGCAGAGAGCTGTAGTCCTTCCACACTGAAGGCAAGCATTGAAACTTCAAGAATGAACTCAGATACCATCTTCCAACATATCCGAAATGGTTCAAAAGGTGACGCAGCAAACTAAGAAGCAGAGAGACATAGTTCTCATTTAAAATAAAACACGAAGGTAAGCATGAAACACTTCAAGTTGGCAACATTATTTTTTCAGAAATATTTAAATATTTCTAAATATTTAAAAGTGGGAACATGAGAAAGCCTGGTCAACTGGTATTAAAGAAATCTCCAACACTTGGGCTACCAGTTAACTCTACTTCTACTGAAGAAGAAGATTTTAAAGAAACCGAAACCCTACCTTGCCTAGTTATTTTTTCCCCATTGAACCTACACAGACAGATCGATCAGCTACTATCACACAACGTGAAATGCTGGAACCAAGTGCAGAGTTATTTTTCCCCCAAAAACAAATGCAAAGGACTAGGACATTTAGCTAAGCCATCCGAGTACGCCTGAAATGCTGGGAGGAGAACAGTTTGTGCAACAGGTTATCGATGTTCTGTTTGCCATCACACAGTGATTTATGTTTCATTCTGTTCTGTGATGGCAACAATCCAATATACTTAACACAGTCCTGGGCAGTTTTAAAATTGGAACTGCACAATCATCTGTATGTTATATTTTTCCTATTTTCCAAAAATTATAAAAAGGTGAAAAAAAAACCTCTAGACATTATTTGCAGGGAAATGAAAACTAGGTTTTCTTCCTCCTTTATGCATAGGTTGTTTGGAGATGGTGCGTCAAGTGCCGCTCTTGTTAAAATTCTAGATGAACACGCTTCTTTTCTCGCATGCAGCGGCATCGCCGTGAATTACCCGCTGCGGTACAGTTGCAAAAGAGGCAAAGACGACTCCCAGGGAAAGGCTTTGGCAGTACAGGGATTTTTTTCCAAATTGCCTGCACCGCTCATGCCTCAGCCTCAAGTTACAAAATTGCTGCATTACAAGCAGTTGATGAAAAGAGTTTTTCTTATAGTCTGTGTCCATTTTATTAGGTATTGGTGGTCTAGTCACAGACGATAAGCTCAAATTATTTAGTTGAAAAATAAAATGGTTAAGGAGAATATTACAACTTCCCATTCACCTGCGTGAGCTAACATTGAGTTGCGGGAAGCTGCCTGCTCTGTTTATATCACAAGAAATCGTCGAATCTGCTAGTTTTTCCATCAGCAGTAATTGGGGATTTGCAGTTTGCTAAGTATAGACAAGATTGACAGCTCCTGGATCAGCAAAACTGGTAACTCGGCGCTAGTCTTCCTGAGGATAACACAAACGTACCTAAGATGTGCCCTCAGCTCAGCCGGTCTTCAGTTCTGCAAACCCGATAAATAACCCTGTACGTAAGATAGCTTCTTCCAGGTCTGCTCCAAACTACTAAATGGTCGGCAGGCATCTCAAAAGCCACGTCTACTTTAGAGCTGCTTCGGCTCCCAGTGTCAAGTGAAGACTCCACCTTACACCGTCTTAATCTTTACAATAATTGTCTAAATCTTGTAAGGTCTACAACAGACTAGAGTGGATGTAGATATGCGTCGGATAATTTGGCAGCGGAGAGGGTGGAGTAGAAGGCATATTGCCTACATTAAATGCTGTTACACTACATCAGAAATAAAGTGAAAATCTGTACAAAACTAGAAAGCAATAAGGGCTTACATTTATACTCTAAGAAGTCCTTCCCACCTCTAAACGACTATTTGGGAAGAACAAGCCCAAGCCAGTTTTTACAGTCCTGACGTTCAGACAGACGTTATATTCATGGCGAGCACCGCTAACGGTAAGCTCGATAAAAAGAAACGCACCAGCGACACGACACAACCACACTGGTTTTCTACGTGTAAGGCTTACGGCGGGAGCCAGTTAACGTGGCCCACGCCCCAATATCTGCCTTTAGAAACCGGTGGCTTTCCGTAACCCTGAACACAGGAGCTGCCGTGTTGAATTAAACTCCGGTTTACCCAGCCCAACACCCTGCCCTTGACATCCGTTAGCAGATGCCTCAAGTGATGGTGAAAGCTTATGGGATTATAAACTAGCACATGGCATCAGGCGCCAAGCTTTCAAATCCCGAAGCGGGGAGGAAAAGGTTAAATCCGTTCCCTTTAATCCAGTTCCGGTTTGGCCATATTTAGGCTAACCTACTGCACACGATAAATTCACCCTATACATAATATACGAGAACAGATTCCCCAAGTTTTAAACTACTTGCGTTTGACCAGGAAACGCTCTTCGTGCTTTACTTTGCTAAATCACTTTATTTTTACTCTCTCCTCACAACAAAACCACTACAAGTTACCACAAGCAGCTTGTGAGCTGGCTCAAACTAGATTTAATAAACAGATAATGCATCCTGTCAGCCCAGATTGAGAGGTAATTCCCAAAGTCTGCTCCAAGCCACGATCTGGGTGTTTTTTTTCCCCCTAGCGTGGTGCGCGCCGCTTTGTACGCTCAAATTCCTAAAACTCTGCAAAAACTGATCAGAAACCCAAGCGTTAAAAATCAGAGTGAGGAAGGGCTCCGTACCTCTGCTTGAATACTCGTGACTGATCCTGCAATTCCGTTCTCGGCGCTTATGTTATTGGAGCTGTTGTTTGGAGAGCTGGGACCAGATCCAGGAGCACTGTTGCATGCAGAATCTAAAAACACATCCAAAACCAACTTTTAGCATTACAAACAATCTCCGTGATGGTATTTAGACAGATAACAACCCCTCGAGTTTTGTTTTGGAGGAAAGCAACCCTCCTCCTCCCCATCTCCCCCCTGAATCTTCCCAGGGCTCTTAAAATACTGACAAACACTTTCAAACGGTCTGTCCGAGTACCTACTTACCATATTTATGTCCTCTCCTCATGGGGATTGCTCTTATAGTGTATTAATAACTTTAGATACGATTGGAAGATAATAAAAGACATGGAAGGCTTGAAGAGGCCAAACTGGAGGATGTCAGATCGTCCTGCTTTGTTTTTCTAGAAGTGCTTCTCTCACCCTCTTTAGCCTGTAACCCTAAGGACACCCGCTCGCCACGTATTGCATCAGCCATCACACTGGAACAACCAGGGAACCATCTCAGAGTTGACATCTTCCCATGCAGGCTTCTGGTGCATCTGGATTTACTGGAAATACGCCGCCAGCACCGAGCCCTCACGTTGATCGCGCAACGAGGGCTGACCTCTGTTTTTATAAAGAAGCACCGAGATTTGGCGGCGCAGGCGAGCGGGCACGTGGAACGTCCCCGTCACCCGCAAGTGCCCACACCGTGCCGGGTCCTCGGAGAAAGACGACCCGCCTTGGGCTGCCCTTCACCCAGCGCAACAGCTCCCACAGCACTGAGCTCCCCAAAACTGCCTGGGGATTGACTCCCAAGGATGATATTCTGCCAGGATGGCAAATTCGATCATGTGAAGAGATTTTTTTTTTTTTGGTAAGTCTTCTTCACTCAGGGAGTAAAACACTTTCTCGTTGGAAAGACCCGTGACAGAGTTAATCTCCCCAAATAATTGTGTTATCAACTGAACGCTCAGAAAATCCCCTCAGTTTTGTATATTTTATCAACGCGTTCCCTGTGAACTCACTAACCAGAACCACGGAGATGACCAGCCTGAAATCAAAGCCTCCCCGTTAATGATACAGAAACAATAACAAACACAAACAGCGCATAAAATTGCAACAGCCAGAACACTTCCCTCAGAAGGTCTCTCACCTGGCGTATGGCACAGCTTCCAGTGTTTCTCTTTTTATTTTGGAAGGTAAATAACATTAAAGCTTTTTTCCTGAACTTTCCTCCTCCCCAAGCACAGGATTTGCCCAACGCCAGAAGAATCTCCCAGCGGCTGCAATGGTTCAGGCTGCACCAGTCTCATAATTGCTCTAGGATGCCCCAGTAGAAATAAAAGCCAATTGTTACAGTTTGGGGGATTTTAAAAAATGATTTCTTTTGCGGCACTATTTTGTACATACTATTTTGCTATTTTGATCCTTGCAAGTACCTCCTGCAAAGTAGCAAAGAGTGTTTTGTTTTGTTTTTTTTAAAAAAAAAAAAGAAGCCTTGCTGCTTTTTGTTGGCTGTGCATTTGGGGAGGCATCTCGCTATCAAGAAAACTCAGCACTGAGTAACACCCAGCTGAGCACCTAACATTGAACTTCTCCATGGAAAGCAACTTCGGAGAGTCTAGGTGTTTTGAAAAAAACATTCTGATTGCGTGGAAAAGACGTGCTTTTTCTGGGACCATGTCATTAACCACGACATATCAGATCTCGTGCACGCTACCTAGACACAGGAAAAGTACCTGGCACATTCAAACTGTGACTCTATGAAGATGTATTCTTCAAGGAGTAAATGTAACTTCTATTCCCTGAAGCGGGACTTCTTTTAGAAGTTATTTTCCATTCAAAAGTCCCCTCTCACTGTAACGACTCAGATAGTTTTCTAGCCAGGCTCCAGGCTGGCTTCTTGAACCAGGTCCGTGCTCGGTGAGAAGCGGGAGCTTCCACTGCTATTTCTGAAGGGATTACTGGGATCAAACGGGCAGCCAGTAGAGCCTGATTTATCCTCAAAGTCATGTGACACATAGCAATATATGAGGGAGGTAAATTCGATTTTCAGATCCGCTATAAATTATGAAATCATCTATTCCCTCTGCAAACACAGAGGTTCTGACACAGAGCGGTGCATAGCTACCCCGGGGTCTCCCAAAACCCCCGGGCTCTCTAAAGAGAGCTCACTTTGAGTTTGTTCGAATGATGACAGTGTGCCTTAAAGTGTGACAAGTCTGGAAAAGCCGTCCCACAGCGGTACTTACACAGAGGCATCCCTAGATGGTGCTAAGAATTAACTTTATGGTAATCTAGACAAACTACTTTACTCTGATCCCTCTTTACAAACTTTACTCCCAGAAGAATATTATTTTTGAACAAGCAACTGTCAAATAAGTAGTCAAAAATATCAGCTATGTATAAAAAAAAAAAAAATGCCTTACATGTTTCAAAACTTTGGCGTAATTAGTTAACAAGGAACTATGGCAGCCTGCCCAAACGCTAAAACAAACCGGGGTTGTAAAGCATTTACTGCTGGAGGACGACAGCCGTGAATTATGGCCTCCCCATGGATATTAATAGGATCACCTTTGAGAAATTTTATTTCTCAACAACCTGTTGCTGAAGATCATAGAAATGCTTGGGGGAAAAAAAAAAACCCAGAGCACTCTGGTGGCATATTTACATCTGTCTATGCACGTCTTAAACTACCAAAAAAGCTCACTGAGTTGATAATGCTGTCTCAATAGATGGGTGCCCTAACGGAACAACGCTGCTGATGCCCGCCTGCATCACCCACTGCTGAACTCTGCCAACTTCATCCAGGTTTCGCCAACATTGAGAGGCACACGAGAGATCCAGGCTGCACAATTAACTGGATGCAGGAATTAATTTTGGGAAGGGACATCTCCTTGAGTATGTGGCCGCCGGCGCAGATTTGTTGCTTACCCGACGTACCTGTGACATCCAGCGGGCGCTTCTTCAGAGCAGTAACCACCGGACCATCTTTTCTGCGCAAGAGGGGGCTGCTCCGTCTTTCAGCCACTTTTTGCTTTAGTCTGGATCGTAACTTCAGATTGGGTTCAGACGCTGAACAGAAAAAGAGAAAAGCAAACAGTGTTTTGCTTCATATTATTTCAGTAGGTTTTTTTGCTCAACACAAAGGCTGGGCCGCAGTTCAGCGTTTGCAGAAGCCTGAACGAAATTAGGCATTTGATTGCATGTATTTGGAACAAAGACTTCTTAATATAATGAACAGGTCCCAGCCTATACGATATCTGAATTCACTGGCAATGAAAGTCAACAGCATTTTAAATGAAAAATAACAACCATCCTGCAATGTCTTCTCTCAAATGAAGACACAGACTTACAATCTGCTGTGAACTCATTTGGACTACTGCAGAGAGCATCATTCACATTCCCTAGTTTCCCACCTCTGCCCAACTTGCTTCCAAGCCAGCGGTAAACCTAACTTACGGGATCAAAAAAAAAAAAATATCAATACAGGAATTGGGGAGACAACTGAGATGTTGCTGTCTGGTCAGCGCGGAGCATCACCGTGGAGCTGAGACGCTATCTGCGATGTGTTGCTGAAACGGGCAGCTCCACACCCTTGGAGTCATCCGACCCCAGGGTGAGCTGGCTTGGGGAGGGACGTCAGAGGAGGGGGAAAGAAAATATGAAAATCAAACCCCACAACCAAAACAGGTGAATGTTTTCCTGCTGGTTCACCTCCCTGAAGCAACTCACCTTGGAGTCAGATGAGCCTGCGTCAACTGGAGCCAGTGTCAACTCAAGCAAAAGGGCATGAGAGTGTGGCGAAGGCCAAAGCCAACGCCAGGGAGGAGAAGGGTTGTTTATTTGGGGAGCAACTTGGTTACATCATCACAGCCACGAAGTTAAACCGTATCTAAAAACACATCAAATACTTTGAAAATTCAGGGCTGCCAAGGGTAGGCGTGCATGTATTTCCCGAGACCACAGTCTGACTTGCTTTGTGTACATCGTACTTTTGAGAGACTCTCTTAAAAAACTTCTGCTGTACCCAAATCCTGAGATTTTATTTCTCCAAAAGTCTAAGCAGAGCTCCTGGGAACCCCTAACGCCTCTGGGTTAATGACAGCTGGAAACACCAAACACGTTTGCACGGCACAGCTTATCAAGTTTTTATAAAGGTAATGAAGCCTTAAGTCAAGATTCCTCCTGCAAGATGATTTTCTCTGTAAACTTTCTGATCTCTTGAGTATACATGAAATATCTGCTTTGGCTCTTGAAGGCTCCTGACAGTTACGAGATTTGTGAACTGCCCCAATCTTTTCCCTTCCTCAACCTCTTAACAACTCCGCGGCTTAATCCCTTTGAACCGGCAAATCCTGTGCTCTCACCATTAACTACCGATACACTCGGCTCCCTACACTCCAGGGCCAATAATCTACGTTTCTTTAGAAGAATTAAAATAGGTTTTACAGACTGATTTGAATTAACGAAGTCTGGCTACAGATATATTTCCCTACAGTTAGCTTTGACCACTGGGTCACGTAAAAGATCAAGCCTGACAATGTTAATTGCAGGGCTTAAAAAGCAGAAGGTTGATGAATTCAAGATCAAATGCTTGAAGTTAAGGCCATCAAAACAGTTCTTTGATGAAAATTTTGGGAGGAAAAGGAAAAAAAAAAAAAAAAAAAAGAGCTTTTCATGAATGTTTTGGACAGAAAAATGCCAGCAAGAGATAAAGGGAGCACTAAAAAAAAAGTGTCAGACTCCTCAAGATGATGCTTAAAATGCAGCATGAAGTGCATTAGCAAAGGGGGAATCATCTTATAGGGCATTTGCATATAAAAATGGCAGGGGACCGAATGCAAATCTGTCATTTGCTCGGAGGGCAATATTAGAAGAGTGGACTAGTTAAAATACAAGCGTATGCTCTAACTAGCTACTTTATAAAGTTCTCTTCAAAACAGAAGTTGACTTACTATTTTAAAAGTAGCCTTTGGGTACGGGAACATTCGGTACCTCATCCCACATCCTTTAATTCACAGCTTTAATTTGTTCCAAATATTGAGTATTAGTAACTGCCTAGATGCTCCGGTCAAGACTTTAAAGAACAAATGGGAACGTGTCACAGCTAGATGCCGATACATCCATTTTAGATACGTTTGCCCTGCCAACCAGCAAATGAAATATAAGCCTATGCCACAGCTGTTGAAAGGATCTGTCTTCTGACAAAGAAAACCATGACAATAAAAACTGTACTTCAGTGCAAATTTTATTCATACGCAATTTATACCCTGCATGGTGTTCATCTGAAGTGTGTTTTCTGTTGGGAACAGGCAAGTAATTGTGCGGCTTTCGAGTACAGAGAATGAATTGCTTAGAAACACCTTAAAAATAGGCAGGGAAACAAAAGATCTGGGGTCACAGATTACCCAACACGACCAGATACGTCCCATACGTAAAGCCACAATAAAAACATCCTTCCATGTAACAGGAAGGGAATGAAGATAGAAAATTACAGCCTTAAAAGAGAAAACACCTCAAGACTAAGTTATAGTGAAAGCGGCGTATTATAATTTGTCAGACAAACCTATTTTCAGGCAAAACTATTCCATGTACTTCTCCTTTGCTTCCTCAGCTGAAAGATCAAGTTTTGAAGCACCAAAAAGTCTATTTAAAGAACTGCATTTATTTAGTTCGCTCTGATTTTGTTCTATTTATCCCCCAGATCTAATCCCAAATCTAACATGTCATCAGGACATCAGAGAGCATAATCCCTACTTGCATTTAGTTGGATGCTATATAGACCAAAGGAGGTGAATTAAAATTCAGCACAAATTCAGTCTCAAATTCAAATTATTTACACATAGCATATTTTTATAATAAAAGACGTAGCTTTCAGCAGGGGCATTTCCAAAACTCAAACCAATAATTTAAGCTTATTCAGATGGTTTTAAAACTACCATAAAATAAAAAATATTTTTAAACTGAAGAGACCTGTCCTTCAAAAGTATGAAATATTAATTTAAGCAACACATAACTATCAATACCAGACAGTCAACACAGGTTCAGTGTTGTCTCGGGAACACCAGTTCCACTGAAAGTCTCCCAATATTCACCTGTCAGGCAACATGCCCAAAGCCTTGCTCCCCATCACTGCTAACCAGCGTAAACTTAAGACAACTGGAGACTAAATTACAAAACTTACTGGTCTTCTACATCTTAAGGTGAAATCTTTTAAACAAATGCCGTGAAGTTATCAAAAAATCAGTCTGATTCCTGTTTAGCAAACAAACGAAGCCTATGCCCAAGTCTGAGTCAGCTTCCACAAAGCCAGTGGGATTTCTTAAGCAGTGACATACTTAATTTGGCCTATAATAAGGATTTATACAAAGAATATTTTGTTTTCCTCCGAGTAAATTAATAACTAGAACATAAGCCAAAAGCTTCCCTAGTTTGCACAGGCTCAAACCCAAGTTACCCCTCGTATACGTCATTTATTGCAGCAGGACCCATGTAATCCAATTCTTCAACATTTATGTCACTCATTGTTTTCTTCCTAGAATTGCATCCCCTAAGCTGCTGAACTAATCTGACATTAAGTCTGTGCAAGTCAAAAAACACAAAGTCCTGGGCAGAGTTTGCCCTGTTCCCGTTTCCCATCCACATTTATGAAAAAAAGCAAACAATGCACCATGAAAACCCCGATCCCAGTCCTTGCACATCTTAATTTTGGCAGCTGACGACTGAGAAGGGCTGTTATTCCTTTATTATTCTTTTTAAGCTCCGTACTAAGCCTCACCAGCCAGGCAAAGGCCAACACAATCACCTTGTCGCTCTTCTAACGTCCAGGTCACCCCATGGGTAAACATAGGAGAGGGAGAGAGAGAGCTGTCTGAAACCAGCCTTTCGCACAACCCAGAATTTTAATAAAGATAAATTATCTTCTGCTTCAGCAGGAGAGACCACACATTCTGCAACTGAGCATTCGCTCCCCACTCTGCGGCTTCTTTGCTCCCCGGCTGGCTCTATCCCAGACCTTCATTACTGCTCCTCCGTGTGCACGGCGTGGTCTCTCCTCTCCAAAAATAGTGGATCGTGACCTAGCTAGTCAGGAGGACTTGGTAAAGGCGGACACGGCAAAGTTCACCCATGGTCAAACGCAAAGACTGAAAATCCTTTCACCGTTATCCCTCTGGAGTCGATGTTCTTGATTTTCAATACTTGTAGGCATCAGCATAGAGGGGGACAAGAAGAAAAGGGTCCCACAAATGTACCTAGGGGAGACAGGTACCACAGGGCAAAAGTGGCAGCAGCGAATTCCCAAACTAGAAAGAAAAACAAGACTAAAAACAAGACAGCCTGTTCTTCTGCAGAAACAAACTGTTTTTTACGATCTTGGTACCATGTCGGATGGCATCACCTGAAATAATACGTCTAGGAACACAGGTACACGATTAGAAAGGGCTAGATAAAGAGATTTGCTGGTTTTTCCTCCTTTTCTCCTCACCCTGTGTTGGCACAAGCACTGTGTAAGAGCTCTGTAGAAGGGCTATTTATGGAAGACCGCGTCCTTAAAATGAAAATTTACTAAAGGCCAATATTTGACACTTTTCATGCTGAAGTTTAGTCGTCGCAACATCTCGGCAGTAGAAAGAAGGCTTTAACACCCATTTAACTGAGCACACAATGTTGACACTTTTTACAGCTTCACTATCATTTGCTTGCCTGACTACAAAACCACGCAAGATCGCAGCGTAACGGAGCACCACAAAGGTTTCCGCTGTGAATAGCCAAAACTAGACCAGAAAAACAAACACGTGGAAATGCCGCATCTCGCCTCTGTCCTTCCCTTTCCAAAGTCTAAATAAAGACAGCAGCTTTGCACAGTTCAAAAGTATTATCTGAGAGGAAAGATAAGAGACACGTGGAAGGGAATAAGGAATAGAAAGGAGAGAATGAGGTCCTCCAAGCGAGTTTCTCCAATAAAGTGTTTAAAACAGCACTGAGCTCTGCAGAAGGTAGGAGAAAAACATGCAATTCCTGTACAGCAACCCAAAAGCTGCGGTGCCTGTAGCAGAGGGAGCTACCGGCTGCCTGAACGCGAGGGCAGGGAGCAGCTACAAAACCAGGGAGACCCCAGCGAGTGACCCACGGTGGCCACAACTTTCGGGGACAAGCTCCTTACATCAAAATGAGCTTCTCCCAAAAAATCCCACAGGCATTTTAAACTCAAGAACTGCCCTCAGTTTTACTGAAATGTAACTTGTAAATATATAGACGTCCAAGGTGGGTCAAAACATGCATGGTGATGTTCCCTCCGCCCTTCGGCAGAGTCTCATGGAGCAACCAAGCACTTGTTTTTGAGCTGCAATCTGTTCTGTACCTAGAAACCTTCCTGCCACGGCCGCGATGACCGAGTCCATGCCCTGCCCTGCCAGCTCTGTGCAGTTTGCCTTATTCCCCCCCCTCCTCCTCGCCCTGTCCCACAAGCATCTCCCCCTCCCTTTGCCTGACGCTGGGTTGCTCCTATGGGAAGGAGCGACCGACCCTACCTCCAGCCTCCTCCTGCCCTGGATGCTCTTCCAAGGAACCGTAACAGAGTAACATAAAACCAGTAAAATCAATCTCATGCTGTCACACACGGCTGCGACCTGCTGAGGGTCAGGAGGGAAATGATGCACTGAGAAGGCAGCAGGACATGCCTCAAATTTCCTTAGAGCTCGGCTGTTTTGTTTCAGTTTGGAGAAATCACTCCAAGTTACCACTCTGGATGCCGTTCACGTGGTGCTCGTGGTCAAAGCCGTCCCACAGAGGACAGGCACGTATCCATCACGCTCTCCTAGCTCAGACTTGATTCTCTTTTCTGCTAGATGCAGTGGCCCAAAGGCCAAGTGTCTCAGCTCCAGCCAGAACAAACCCGGGCATGTATATATACGCACACACAGAGGTGAAACCATGCACGCTCCTGGCAGTCCCTGTGAAGCAGAGACGGAGCTGAGAGGACCAAGAAGGATAAGGGTGGGTTCACTGAACGATTGAGGGCTAGGTCCTCAGCCTCCCAGAGCCCCTGCTCCCCAAAGGTGACACTAAACCAGAAGACTTTGTTTGGTCGTCTACTGGAAGAGGTTTCTCCTTCGATGCACCGTTGACAGCACTCCTCAAGAAGTGCTTTGATGGGAAGAGCCGGCTTTCCCCCCATGGATCCCCAAGCTCTCATGTCAAAAGCGCACCCGCTTTATCAGAGCCCTGAGCAAGGAAAGGGGGTGTCCCCTCCTTTTGCCTCTAGGCAAACCTCAACACTGGAGAGGAGCGCCCATGGAACACAGTTCATAGCCGCTGGCGCTGAAGAAAAACGTGGGAGCGAAGAATTCCCTAGCGTGCATTTAGACGTGATTGTCAGAAGAAATGGAGGGACTAAAGCAAGCATTTGCTGGTCCTCCAACTGCACTTCGGTTTGTTGCCGCTCTCTGAAATGTCAACGGGGCCGGTCTGAAGAGCTATTCTGTAGCATCGCAGTAATAAAGTAATTTTTGTCTTTAATAAGTTATTTTTGGATTAGAGAGACTGACGTCCTCCACTTGGAGCAGGAAAGGGTATTTACAACAATAGGGATTTCTCATGCAGGTCAGTGCCTCCTCTCAGCAGAGCGCACCCCGAGGCAGTGCGTGGGTCCCTGGGACACAGCGAGCCGCCCAGGAAAGCCAGACCTCTGACCACGTCAGCTGGAAGGACAACGTGGGTGGGAAAGCAAAGATGCTCTCGAACTTGAGTGACACTCCATGCCGTACAAAGCTCAAAGATTTTCTCTAAATTATACTCCCACGCTACACCAGGATTTCAGCCTACTCTATTTTCCTCTAAACAACCTTTGTGATAAAACAAACCACTTAAAACATTCCAATAATCAGAACTAACTCAGAGAGGTATTATGCCTTTCTTGACAAACGCAGCGTTTTAATTATTGACAAATCCTTTCATTTCCCTTTTCTTTCTTTTACATTCAAGAAGTTCAGAACAATTTCACCTGCTTAGCTGCAAATAATACTCAAACAACTCTGTGCTTCCGCAATACTGCGAGGAAACCAACAACATCACGGGATGCTGGAGGCTTTTCCTCTCTCAGGCTCCTCTCCTTTGCACAGAAAAAGAAGAATATTAGCAAACAGGAGACGGTTAGTGCCAGCCCGTGGGCTCCCCATCGTGAACCAGTGAGCATACACCGTGCACAAGCGCTGATTTGTGGTGCCCGGCAGGGACGTGCAGGCAGGGAAGGACCGCGCTGCCCGTTTCATGGCCAGTTCCGGATGGGCAGCAAGCGATCGGACCCTGCAGCCTAGGTACATCTCACCATCACCCATCTAAGTGCAAGTCGGGGCTTCGAAGAAGTCATCGTTCCCAATCTGCTCATGCTTGATTCAGCCAGAAGAACAACATCGACCTTTTCCTATTTCTTTTAGGAGGTTGGTGGGCTGGAAGCTGTACCGGTTGCCAGGACCATCAGCACGGGCGACGTATTTGTCAGACTCCTTCTGCAGTAGGGCCCAAATGGCGGTGAAATTCAGGAAAACCACTGGCCAGGGCAGCCCTCCAAGCGGCGGATGGGCCGGATTCTGCCCGTTTGTACCACATACGGGCAAGTACGAGGAGAGGTCTCCTTTTCGTTGCATTCCTTTACTCCTTGAGGGAAGTCACCACAGCAAAGGGGTGCGTAAGCCATGGGCTGACAACGTCGAGCTAAAAACTTCTCCTCGGACCTTTCCTGCCAGTTCTTAACTGTGTGGGCTGTGAAGATTGAGGACAGCTTTTTTTTTTTCCTTTATCCCAAGCCCTAAGACACAGTACTTGACCTATAACCGGTTCTCCTTCTGTCATGACTTGTGCAGAAGGCAAGAGACATTGCTGGGACGGGAGGTTTTTGGGTAGGATACTTGTTCTTCCCTGGTCCCCAGAGAAAAGGAGCTGAAAGAGGCGTCTGTGACACTTTCTACTTGTCATTTCTCCCCAAGTACATACCACATGCACGCACACGCTCGTTTACTATCTAGGCAGGAAATTCAGAGACATATACTGGCCAAAGATGTCTTTGTAAGCTCCCAGTCTGGCATTCAATTCAGTCTAGCTTTGGAACTAGTGGAAACTCACACCCTGAGACGCTATCCCACAGCTCTGCAGTGAAAACATATTTGGGACCACAGGAATCCTTCGCCTCCTTAAAATCTTCATGCCTATCAACGTCCTTCTGATCTTCACCTCCCCAGCGCAGCCAGCTGTGATACTGGAGGTAAAGGAAAAGCCAGGACCCAGAGCTTCAGCGATGCTTCGCAAAACAGTGACCGTGGCTGCAGCAGCCATGGGCCAAGCAGCCCCAGGAACCGAGCCAAAGACACCAAAAAAGAGCCACCCATCGCTCTTGATGGACATAGGAGGACTTCTTGCGTGCAACGAACCACAGCGGTTTGGCAAACACCAGAGGGTTGAGAAGCACAAATAAAAAAAAAAGGAGAAAATGAAACAATACTGCATTTTTGATAACATCAGCTTTGTCAAAAATCCCACCTCCGCTGACAGATCTGTCAGGAGAAAGGTTTAAAGACCAGCAGCCAGCCCAGGGCAGGGGAATTAAGCAGCAGCAAAGGCACAAATCCCTCCCGCGCGGGCACGAGGAGGGTCGAAGGAGGGCAGCTGTCTTGGGAAAGCTTTGCTTTATCCAACAGCAGGAGCAAAACCACGAGGAGATCTGAGCCTGCTTCACAACCCGCACGGGTCCTACGGACGCAGCCATTTTTACGCTTATGATTTCGGAGAACATCTTTCGCGAGTACTTCAAAAGAAATGAGCTGTTTTTCGCACTTCGGGGTCACGTTTAAATATAGATACAGGGAAATGTTCATGCATCCCAGCGAGCTGAATGCGTGTTGGCCAGGCAACTCTAGCAGGTGCCGAGTTTGGCAAAACTTCTCCTGATTTTAACGACAACTAATTGAAATGCTGTGGCTTTCATTAGAAATCCTGATTAGCTGTCAAGTCCCAACGAACACGAGGAATCCTTACCCTACCTCTACGCAGGAGTAAGTGGGAAGGCTAGTGTCCGACAGGACACGGTCCGGCCCTGCACAGCATGTGGGGAAAAAAAAAAGCAAAACCCCCAAACAAAACCAAACAAAAACCCCTAAGTAAGCAAGAGGAAAAGCATGTTAAAAAGTTAAATAATTCTCTTCAGTCTTTTACAAATCTCAGCGACGGTGCTTGTCTTGGCTTTCTAATTAAGAGCGTGTTTTAATACGTCCACTGCTCACATTCCACAAAGCAGGGAACACCATGAACAACCTTGCTCCTGGGGAGAAAATGAGGACTTCATATTCCTTAGAAACACAAAACTGAAGAGCTACATTAAAAATAACTTCAGCAGCTCCAAGAAAGCTGTTGACAAACAACTCTTAGGGTTATCAAAACAGGCTACAAAAGACTGCCCCAACCCAGACTCTAAAATCAGTCTGAAAGGATTCTCCAGAGATTTTCTTACAGAGTCCCAGTACAGCACATAATGAAGCTTCGTTAAATTTGGAAGGCACCAACCTTGATCCGGGGGCAGAAAAGGTCACTTATATTTTCCCCCTCTCAACAGCTGTCAACAAAATGCGTAGACTAAAGGAAACGTATATATAATAAAGGAAACTACACAAAAGGGGAAATAAAAATCCTTGTGTTCATCCAGTTATTTAACAGCAAAAGCATGAGCAGCACCAACCGAACTGTTCTTAGTTCAGTTAAAAAAAAAAAAAGCAAGAGCCCCAAAGTGTTTAGACAGAGGGAACCGAGTGAAATGCATCCCCCAGCCAGGCTAAGAACAGGATTCAAGCAATTAGTAGCTGCACCAGCCAGCAGCCTGACAGGAAAACAATTTCATGCAGAAACCAAATGGCCAAGGAACTGGAACATAATTTAGTAAAACAAATCAGACGGGGTAGGATTTCAGAGGACAGGATGCATTAGGAGCGCGTTGCAAGCGTTGACTGTTTCCCATGCTGAACGTTTTCAAGCACTCTCAAGACATCGTTCATGCACGCATCTCCTTCTACCAAAGCGAGCGCGGCCAGTTCACCGCGTCTCCCTCACAACGTTCACACGCGGGTTTTTAGACTAGCAGGTTCTCTCCAAGCGTGCACAGAGGGATAACCTGTGACCACATCGTCATGCTTTAAATAAGAGTAAAGAATGCTTTAAATAAGAGTAAAGAAAGGCAGTATTTTTAAAACCCAGCGCAATGACATATTTATTCTTCCTAAAAATTTCTCAACGTGCAGGACACGCTGCCGGCTCTGCAAACGGACCCTAGAAGAAGTGATCATTCAAGCTGCCTTCCCGCAGCCCCCTAAGTCACCCTATCCCTACCGATGATGTTGGTTGGATTCCAGCCCTGGTAATCAGAACTGTATTGTGATGGACTCTTTTTTGAACTGCAAATATTTTATCAAATTTAATAAAATTGGACTACATGATATGGCGGTTTTAAATTACGAACACAAAGCCAGAGTTTTTCCTGGTGCCAAAAATCTGAAAAGCTCACCCGTAATAAAGAACTTTATTTAGGATGGGCTCCAGCCTTCCCTGCCTTTTGTTTACACCAGACTGTTCAGGAGCCTTTCTTCTCCAAGCAACTTAACATTCTTGGCAATGGGATTTCTGCAGGATATCGCTGTGCCAGAGACTGAAGTGCTGTCGCGTTGAAAGGAAAATAAAAGAAAACAACAACAAAAAAAAAATTCTCCCCTGAACCTTGCAAGCGAACTCGTTTGTATCACAGACCAGTCCCCAAAAGATTAATGCTGGTGCCCCAAAAGAACAAGCATCAGTGTTCTGGAAAAACAAAATCAGCTCAACATCTTCCTGTTTTAAACAACAATGATTTTGGTTGCTTCCATTTTTAATAATGTGATTAGATACTTTTGTCATCCTTAATTCACCCTGTCTGACAGGGCTTTTATTCAGCCAGAGTCTTACTGAGAACTCAGTTTGGGAAGCAGCAAAGGGGCGAGATGTGCAGACGCTTTCCTTCTCCTGCAGAAATCCCCTTCCGTAACACAGGGAGCAAGAAGGGCGACCGATCCCCAAACCCAATCTGACAAGTAAGGTCCCCTGAAGTGATGAGCAAGGGAGGTTTTGAAGCATGTCAAAGCCCGTTTACACTGTGGGAATGCTAACACACCAGAAACAGATCACCTGGCTCCACAAAGTATAAGAAAGAGCTAAAAATCTCTCGGAATCACGCTGTCCACAGGCCCTAAGCGATAGGTGTGGTGCCAAGGGATGCTTCCCTGCGTGGAAATGCTGTGATTTCCCAGAGGAGCCTGAAAGCCTTCAGGAGAAGAGAAGCGAACGGCAGTAAGGGCTGCTAGCAGCCCGGGCTTGCGTTCCTCCTCCCAGGCAGACACGTACGCCAAGCACATCTTTGTGCTTCATCGGCTTTAGAGCTGAAGGAAGACTCCTTTGAGGGCAGTCCTCCACCAGCGCTCACCTTCCCTACGAAAGGCAAAGTCCCGAAGCCCAGAAAGCGTCACTTCGGCTGTCCCGGGCACTGACGACGCAGCAGCATCTACCGCACCTAATGGGGTGTTTGGTCTTTTATTATCTACAAGCGGAGATTAGAAGATGCCCTACCCTTCAGCAAATCCAGTTTTCTAAGCTCTGCTTTTGGAGTCCTCCAGAAAGGGCACAGTCAAAACTACCATCACCAAAGGTACAAGGTGTATCCAGGAAAAAAAACCATATCCTGGAGAGGGCTTGCCAATTTTCGATTGACTTCTCGTGCAGCTGAGGTGTTTGGCACTTGTCACCCAACCCATCGTGCCCAGCGAGGGAGAAGACAGTCTACTGCGCAGCAGATGGGAATCCATCCACAGATCCATCCAGCAGGCCAGGTGCTGTTCTCCAGAATGAGAAGTTCCCAAAAAGGTCTTTTAATGCGCAGAACTGGAAGGCCGGAGGCATAAGGCATCAGTGTGGAGGTGTATTTTTTCCTCCTCAGATGGTGAAAGAAGAAAAAAACCCCAAGTTTACAAAGGTAACAAGAACTGTATTAAACCATTCACTGTACCTAAGACCTGCTCTACTTTTAACTATGAGGAGAAGAAGTGCCACGAGAACACCTATACCCTTCCCAGAAGGAAAAGGAGGGGCTGCCACCTCTTGGGAACTGATTTAGGGCAGCCGATTTGAGTAAAGACTGTAGTAAATCCACACACACCGTCATCATTCCTTATCGCAAGGACGACACTCTTTTTGCCTACTGGTGCTCACCCCTCCATGTCTGACGATCCGCAAAGCATACCTGAGAAATAGCTAGGCAGCACCTGCAGAAAGTGTGAAGTTCAATCATACCCCTGCTTTCCTCTTACCTCCACCTCCATCTTTTCAGAAAGGATTTTTTTTCTATTTTGAAGCGATTCCCAACACACAGCACTGTCTGCACCATCCACGCGAGCAGCATCGCTCCCCAAATCGGGACGAGCTCGTAGAAGCTGAGCTATTCCCCGAAGGAAGCAGCCGAGGATCACGAGCTGGCCAGGTTAGAAGCTGAAGCTGTGTTGGCTTAGGCATGCGATATGGAGCTGAGGACCAGAGCCAACCAAAACAACCTGGTTTACATAATATATAGTTGAGAAATAACTGACCTGCTTAGCCACCGTGCAGGGAAAAACCTAACTGAGAAATAACTGTCTAGGTGTGAACCAAAACCCTTGCAGGAAGTCCCGACGCTTTGACTGGCAGAAACATTTTTATTTATTTTAAGTATAAACTTGTATATAAAATGCAAATCCCAGAAGAAATGAACTTTTCTTGGTACTTTTCTCACTCAGCAAAACATACTTCGACTTCAGACACCCAGATCTCTGTATTAGCTTTGACTTTGTGAAAACATCTCTCAAAACTTTGACACCCAACTCCGCTGTCTCCTGCCTGCAGCTTTGCAAGTTCGCAGACCCAAAGCAACTCCAGCCTCCCTCTAACACTGCGCGTACAGTGACAGATGAAGGGGGAGCAGGATGGAGCGGGTGCTTGTTAAATAAGTCACCCCCTGAAATACAGCTTTTCGGTAACGTACCTTTTTAAAAAAAAAATAAAAATAAAAAGAGGATCAAGCGTCACAGCAAAGACAGTAGGCAACACAGAAAATCAACGTGAGTGCTACCTGTTTTTCTGAGTGGGAAGTCATCTTTGGAATCATACATCCCCAGTACAGGGTGATTGTAGGTGCCGGATACGCCGCTTTGGGGTGGGGAGCTCTGGTCCAGAGAGCTGTGCTGTGTCTTCCTGCACAGGAGGAAAGAGAAAGAGAAGGGAGAAGCTTTACACCAGTGACACACAAAGGGAACGAGTGCAGCTTCACCTTGTCTGTTATCTTAGTTAATGGGGAACGGTGCAAAGGAAAAGATCTTGGTACTAGCTTTCTCCTTCTAGGTACTCACACCAAAAAAAAGACACTCTAATATACAGGAGGTAACTAAACATATGCTTCGTTTTCAGTGTAAGAATTACCCTGTTGAGCACGGCTCAACTCATGAAGGTATTTAACCATGAGTATCATTTTAAGCGTGTACTTGGGTTGGGTTTTGCTAAGCCATGTTCTTGAAGCTAAGCATAGGTGGCGTTACTCCCCTCAACCGTAGCACGAACGAACAATCTCCCTTCGCTGACTAAAACCCAGACACAGTAGATAAAGCCGACGGATGAAACAAAACCGAAGGATGAGCACGTTAAGCGCCACACGTTTAAACTGGCTAACAGCAGCCATGCCGCATAGGTGGTCTTCTGCCTTTTGCTTCGCTGCCTCCTGACCCAAGTACTTAGCAGAGATAGGGCCAAAGTACTCAACACCTTTCCAGATTAACTTCTCGAAGCCGATAATTTATAGCTTTGTTTGAGCAGGCTGCTGGAAGTAAATTACAGTCTGTTTGCTATGGATATTAAATAATGAATGAGTTTTCTAAGCCTCCTACCAGTTTGTTGGCTGCATCTTTCCTACTTAATGACTTGTGCCCAGCTTTGCCATTTCTCAGGAGCTCTACCAACCCCGATCAGGCCAGACTTCGGGAAATCTCCAGACTGTGCATGTTAGCAGAGTAGCTACATCAACAGAATGACTGATTTAGCCATACGGGTGACAGCCATACGGCTATCAAGCAATCTTACATTTTAAGTTTAAATAAACCAGCATTTAAACCGTGTATTACTTCTTCAAAATACAAAAGAATATGAGACAACAGAAAGTGAGCACTTTGTCAGAAGAAGCGAATATTTGAAATTTTACATTGCCTAATAACCAGGCACTCTTGGAGACCTCGGTTAAAAATACTCTCCTACAAAAGGTTCTTTAGGGAATCAAAATGAGCCATTCCCAGTTGAAAATTACACCAATTTATCCAATTCCTTGAGCAGTACGTTTTGAAAGCTCAAATCAGAAGTAGGCTGTTTGGTGAGATACATAGCATCAATTCCACTACAAGTTAGACCCTTCAAAAAAAAAAAAAGGGGGCTAATGAAACGTTAGGAAAATGCATCGAATTTTCTACGTGATTTTGTTACGAAAAAAACCTCTGAGAAGTTTATTTGAACATCTACACCAAAACGTTCTATACCCACAGTTCCTACCAAGCAGTATGATTCACTGTGGTTTCCTAATCCTCCCCCCTTTATATTCCAAACTTCTCCGTACATGCAGGCAGAATAATTTTTCGGGCTCTTACACAGTTGTATTTTTCATTAGCATTCGCGCACATGGTGTACTCTTTTACATTCGCACCAATAAATGCCCGCATGCACGCACAGTTTAATCATCACCTGAAATCAAAACAGAACCAAACTGAAAAATATTTGAATCCCTCCCGAAAACAGAAGTCGCTTTCTCTGCCCGGATCTGCTCATACCATGGGAAGGCGGCACAGAGAGATGTTTCACAAACAGGAAGCCTGGACGCTGCAAGCCAAGAGCCCTCAAACCCATCATGTCACATAATGACATTTTTTTGCTCTTGCCTATACAAGCAATAGACTTTTCTTTCTCCCCCCCCCTTTTTTTTTTTTAATCGTGACTTAAGCTGCACAATCACGTACATTGAAGCTATTTTCATCGCTTTGTTAGGGAACGCGCAGGAACTCAAAGGGCCTGTTTAGATGTGCTTCGGGGTTGCTGAATGACAGATATTTAACTCTGCAAACAGGAATACATTATATGGCTCGAGGACTGGGATCCAACACCCTACGCTGCTCCGAGCAAAATGCACTGGTCTGCATGCCCGTTCAAGAATTTCAGAGGTCTTGAAAGAGATGAAATTGTATACTAAATCGAGTTTGCAGGCATTCCTGAAAGCACAAACCTTCACATAACGCATCCTCTGTTCTTTGAGCTCTGAGGTCCTTCAAAAACCCATGCGCACAGCAAAGCATGCATCATACTTCACACATATTCAAGCAACGTAAACCGAATATATATTCAAACATATGCATCTGTGCTAGAATGTTTTGTGTACAGACACTGTAGACACCTATGTACATTGGAATAATTTAATGTGTAATTATATCTCTCTACCTCCTTACCATGCAAATACTCAGTTAAACTCCCTTTCATGATTGCTACCGCATTGAGTGGCTACTTCCCAAGCGCATTTCTGACGACTTCCTAGGGAAATAATAGCCCTGTTTGCTAAGCCCGAGGTGCTCCGTCTGTGTTCCTGCTAAGCCACTCTTACTTATGTTAAGTATCTTGAAGAGCAAAACCTCCTGGGAGCAGGGCTGTCCAGTGGGTTCAGAATCCCCGGGAGGGACAGTCTGACAATGAAATTCAAAAGAACCTCTTCTGTTGTTGCCTATCATCGACGTATTCTGAAAATTATAGTCCACAAAGCTATTTTAAACTATTACATATAGGCTGGAGCTGTATATATTAAACAGAGTTTACAACGTGACTTGAATACCATAGAGCTGAAGGCTGAGCAAGATCTCTGTGAAAGCCCCCAAGAAACATTACTGAGCATTGCCAAGTTCCTTTCTTACGTTTAGTAGATCCTTTGGACTACGACTATATTTTGCAAAACCTCCAAAACCGGTCCCTTTTCATCTCAACGGTTGAGCCGCACGTGCGACAATGCCCTTGAACATCAGTGATTAATTAGAAAATATTCACTAACTATAAACACTCCATGTTGCACCAGCAACCGACAGTGTTGAATGAAGTTCAAACAGACACAAGACACTGAAGGCAAAAGCATCTGGACATCTCAGTGGACAACCGAAGCCTGGCCCAAAGGGCCAGGGGAACGACAGCTATTTCACATGTCAACGGAACATATTTCATGTCACAGCCATTGACGTAGAACCATTGTGGTGTTCAATACCCTTAGGAGATCTGTTTTTTCCAAGTAATGCTTTCAAATTTTTTTGAAAAGGAATTCACAAACCTTAATAAGACCAAAGGAAGTGCTTAAAAGCAGGCGTGTCATTTAAAAGACTATTTCAGCATCTGTTACCACTTAATTGGCTTGCCTGCTCACAGTAGGAGCGTCAAGTCTATCTTCTGCAAGCCTCATTTGCGTGCGTTAAATCCAAACACCACCCAACTGAATCACATTAGAAGTATGCGCGTACATAAATATCTCTATAACTGAATTGGTAACCTATGAGATGCCATATACATAAATACTAATATGTAATTAATTTAAAGGTTTTCTCTTTTTTTAAAACAGTATTTTTTAAATAGAATGGAAACGAAAAATCTTCAACTTTTGCCTTAACAACCGAAGGGTGCATTTAAACATCCTCCACCGCAAGATAAGACACTACAGTCGTGCAGCCCTGCTGCCATCTGCCCTCCTCAAAGGCTGAGCAGAACGAGCTCATGCCTGCCTGCAACTTATCACCGACACAGAGCCTTAGAAAGATTTGTGGGGCCTCTGAGGTTCTTTCTTCCCTCTTCACATCTTGTGTTAGAAACCGGAATGCTGATCCTCTCCCCATCTCACAACAGATGGGGGGAAGATGAGGGGATGGCAAGCCCGTTAAATCCCTAAGGAAAAGGATGGCCCCTTGTGCAACAGTTCGTGCGTTGTCTCTACCTGTTGGCATCCCTGGAGCATCATAGGAAAGGGATGTTTTGATTAACGTATGCCACAATAAACCCTAAACAATATATTGGTACTTGGGAAGTTCTCAACATTAGCTTAAAACAAGGCCGGGAACGTATTAAAACCTTAAACACGTCTTGGCTAAATAACCTCCTGCATCACCCCCGGCCCTGTAACGTAGAGGGGTATTACAGACCGCTGCTCTTCGATTCATCTCCGAATGCTGGATTCTCGGTGAAAAAGCAGTTAATTGAAAACGTAAGGAAATCAGACCACTCCCAATTTTTTTTTTCTCTTTTCTAAATTCACCTGTGATGGCAAATCTACGCCAGGCTTCTCTAGGGCCAAAGGATCAAAGGGTTTGGAAGAAAGCACTTATTTACTATCCTTAATTCTAATGGACTTTATACCACTGTTGCATTAGCAGGCATTTTAACCAACTGGAAAAAAAAAATTGGAGAACTCAGAGTCTTCAACCGCCTTTAACAAAATCCTCAAATTCTTGGCGAGTCTCAATTAAGAACAGTGGAAAATCAGTTATCTAAAAAAAGATATTTATGTTGCCTTGACTGAAATTCAATTTCTCCTATTTCTTCTGCTATCCTTCATACCAACCTAGTGGGCCTTAAATATTATCTTTGCATAAACTAACAACATTCCACTACTTTAACCAGTGCCATAACCATACAATTTTCAAATCTCATTAGATTTTTCAGAGATGTGTTAAAACTGCTCAATCTCACCCTACTGGAAATAAGGTTTGAATTTTTTCTGCCAACTATACTTCAGCATTTCTGTACTGGCTCATAGCTGGGATATCTTTCAAATTTAATTTCAGCTTAGTTTCTTGAATTTGGAAACATCTTCTGGCTATGACCTCATCATCCCCGTATACATGATAATTTCTTAAGACTTAAAAAATACCGTCAGACACTCAGCTTCAACATAAATTTCACGGCAAAATTTCCTTGACTTTTGTCATTTAAAATTTCATGAATTTTATGGTCACTAAAGACAACATCCGAAACAACATCCAAAACACTCTTTTTCTTTTTTTTTTTTTTTTTAAAATATAGATATTCACAATGTTATAGTAGTGGAAGTTTTCAAATCATCTCAAATTTTCTGATTTTCTTTTATACAACGAAGAAGTGAATTTCTGGAACTGACACTTGTACAGTGTTAATAATGCCATCGTTTATATTTGCTACGTGGTGCATTTAAACTAATGGAAGAAGTCACTCCTTGTTCCCATGTCATTATAACATCAGCTGTTACCTTCTCAGCCGCTGTGACATTTGGGTTTTCTCGGAAACAGTTGAAAATTTTCAGCTGAAAACGTAGATGTTGGGGCAATTGTGACTACAAGTGCAGACAGGATGCACTTGATGTTTCTAGCAGCTTACAGAGAAGAGCCAAGTAAACAAAAACTTCCAACTTTGAGAGATTAAGACGAGCAGGAAGCATTAAAGGCTTTAAAAATGTAATGCTAGCTCAACTATCCTGAGTTGCAATCCACTAAACATAAAAAGTAATTTCCCCGTTTTACTAAAGTTCAAGTTTTATAACACCTGGCAGGACGAGATCCCGAGTGAAAAGCTAGAGAACTTATAAAGGTTAATCTTGATGGCAGAACTTGCGAGTTTGAATAATCATGGATTAAAGCTGACAGCAAAGACCTCTACTCACAAAAATACTGTGACCATCACAGAAGATATGAAAATTATTCACATTGAAACCCTCTGAAAAATGCATTTTGGTAACGTACAGCAAAGCCAAATCCTGGTTCTATCGCTGTTCTGCTTCATCCAGTAAACACATCAGGTCTACTCCCCACATCTCCAGCAATTGTGAAAAAAGGTGGCACCGGCTGAATCGTAAAGATAAGCCCAGTACCACTTACCCATACCAGAAGCGAGGATCACTGGATATACAGTGGTTGAGATTCCGGTGTGCCAATGCCTTCTTCTTATTTAAGACAAATTCTTGCAATTTCATCTTTACTTCCGTGCTTGCCACTGCACCTGAAATGTCAAAAATAAAAAAGGTTATTTAATCAATTCACATACCTTCAAGAATTTCAATTTCTAAAAAGATTCAGAATTAAATCTTTGATTCCCAGTCCAAAAGAAGAACTTTTCTTTCAAAGAGAAAAGAACAAAGCGCCTCCAGTAAGGAGCTCTCCTTTATTTATTTTTTTTTTTGCCTTTAGCTTTGCATATGATCACAACTTATGTTTGAAAACAGAGATTTAATCAGAGATTTATCATTTCACTATAAAAGATTTCTGAAGAGGATTTTTACACTTGCATAAAAGTACACTTAGAATAAAGCACTTGTACGAGGTATTCCAGCTTTCTTTTAATCAAAGGTATTTAAGAAAAAGGGTCTTGTGTACACTCAAGTTTTTAAATGTCACATCTGCAAGCAGAAGGGGAATGAGATGAATGTCTCATGTAGATTTTGTCTTGAAAACTCTTGTAAATAGGGACCTCTTTGTTCAAAAGTATCTGTGTACAATAAGACCTACATAATATTCCGATTCATTTACAAGTGTGCAATCTATTTCTTCAAATAGAAAATCTAACATTTAAAGAAGAAAGTCAGTAATTTTGTAGCGTAGAGTTAAAATGTCAACTGTATAATTTCTAATCATTATTTCCTCCACAATAGAGACCAGTCTGTTTTACTGCGATGATGGATTAAAATTATCATTCGGTTGACAGAACAGATTCGCAGGCAGAGTTTCTGATGGAGTAATGCATAGAAAGTTTGGCAAGCAGAACATGTGGAAAATGATGGTTCATCTATACCGTGGCGTAAAGCAAGAATTCCAAAGGAAAATAGCTGGGCTACAAGAAAATGAAAAGGCCAGGAAAACTGTCTGCTCTACTGGGAATAAAAACGTAAAATACGACAGGGTGATCTTTTGTCTCCTGGATCCTACTCAACAATGACATTTGACAGGCGAGGGAAACAATTTTTTTGTGTCTCCACAAGAGAAGCAAACTGCAATATTTCTATAAAGCACTGCCTGAAGATGTAATATTGTTCAACCACCGAAGCCGCGTTGAAAAGCTTGAAAATTCACCTTTTTGGAGCCCTGCGTTTCTCACTAGCTCTACAAACGTCGGTTTGGCGTGTAGCCCAGCGGGAAGTTCAACTGAGGAGCTGGAGATAAATTCACATGAGCGTAGCAAGCCACATGGCTAGACCAGAATAGGTGACAAATTCATGCCTAAAGGCCTTCTCTCTCCAAAAAGTGTCGTCTTTAATCTATTAGCATCTTTAAAATAATCAAACATGGCTGCGTTCTGTCAGTTTTGCATAAATCTGACATTATTTAGAACATTTGAAGCTAAACGTTTTTGGATCCTGAGGTTTACAAAAGCTCCCCTGGCACGTCTTCCTCCTTAATTAGAAGCTGAAAGGCCCCATATACGCTTAACAAGATAAAAATGTATAGGCTTCCCCTTCCCTGGGCAACGTCAGAGCCATGGACCAAGCTGTCCTGTAAGACCTTCTGACCATTACTCAGCTCTTGACCCTTGAGTTGAAAGATCAAAAGAAAAAAAAAACAATCTAACTCACTTTTAATATACTATACTGGGTTATTTTGGACCCAGTCACATTGTTACAGGCAGAAGTACTGTGCAATATCCAGTAAAGATGTCAAAGAGGACTCCAAAGGCAGAAAGGGACAACCTGTCACATACGCGATAGCCTACACCATGCAGGGGTAGAAGCAAAGAGGACAAGAGCAGGAGTCAGACATCAGAAGCCCATACGTATGGAATAAGTCCATAGGCAGGAAGCAAGACACTCGACCCCAACTGGAAGCAAAAGGCACGGCAGAATAAAAGGAGGATGAGAGAGAAGGAACGGGAGAGCAAGAGCCCACGCAGCAGCCCTGGTTGGGGGAGCAGCCGTGCACGGTGGGGAAAACCAAGCTGTGAAGCTGGCCTCTTCGTTTCGGAGGGCTTGAGTGTTTAAGAGGAGCAGGGAGCAAAGAGCAGATCAACCGATAAGACTGCAAACAGGAGAGAGCCACAGTGAGCAAAGTACTGCAGACAGGATGGCTCTAAAGAGCTAAAAGACTGAGCCAGGTTACTATCGCAGAGACAAAAACAAGTTACACATTGTCCCAGGATCAAACAGTATCCGAACAGAGGATAAGGCAAGGGTAGCGGGAAGAGAATAAGGGAGGGCAGAAGCAGGACCAGGCTCTTGCGGAAGGAGGAGATTGCACAACGCAAGAGCAGAGGAGCAGAACAAATGGAAATCAACGGGAGAAAGCCCTTAACGATAGCGTGGGCTGATCGCAGCTGGCCAACTTGTAGGAGAAAATCCAAGACAAGCCACGGTCCAAGGCTGCCTGAGCAGCAAGGGATTGAACGGTCCATGCCCAGAAGCGTCTGGAAACACCGACGCACAGGACCGGTTCTAGGTTCCATCCGAACAGTGGAAAGACAGGACGACCGACTATCGCTCCTTATCCTGCGCAAAAAACCACCTTTACTTTCATATACATTTTCCTTCCTTTCGTGGAAGCCATGCTTTTGATCAAAAGCTTTATGATAGCAGATACCAGTTCATGAGGGACAGGTTAAGGCTGCCGAGACGAGAACGCAAGGAGCTGATATTATGTTAATCTAAACCGATTTGTGATTTGCCTTCTAAACGGTACGAAACAATATATTTTAGCTTACAGTGATGGAGGAAGAAGGCAGAATAAACTATACATCTATTACGCACTCTTCCTATTTCAGATCGGGACAATTTTAGCTGTGTTGCACTTAGCGAAATTTTCTGATGTGAGAAAAATAACTTAAGTATTCTTAAGAGCTGAGGTGCTATAACGATTATACACCATAGTAATTCTTAAATAAAAAGTAATTTAAAAATAAAACTGTAGCCATGGGAACAGGATCTTCAACTTAACATCCCCAAATTCTGTTTTTTCCTCTACACCTATGCGTTTCATCCAAAAGGTGCTTCGATGCTTTTGCCATTTTACAGAGATTCAGGCATTTTTATTTATCTCCAAATTACTTTAATGAGAATAGCCAGATACCAATTTTGCAGAGAGGCCCAGCAGAACACTGATAGAATATCAACAGCTGATGAGAACAGCAGGGTGAAGTGGAAATGCTTATAGTTTTCATCCATGTCGAACCGACCGCCTTTACTTCGGAAAACAACACAAAGCAGCCAGAGGAAAATGGAAAGCATCGCACCCGGCAGCCAACCGGGCACCAGAGGAGCAAACCTGCATTATCATCACCTTTACTCGCTCCTGAATGTTAAACTGCTTCTTTTAAGTCAATTCTGATCCTTTGGTCTTTCTAGCATTTAAAACGCACGAAACCCAAACCAAACACACACAGACACGTTGGACCTCCTATGAACGGCGTTGCGAACATATTGGGGTAAGTCTGTGCGTGCCCTCATTTTGGCTGCAGCTTAAAGTCTGCCGTTGCAAGATGCACGTGCAGGGAGCGGGGAATTCAACCTTCAGATAATTTTTTTCTAGTCTCCTAGACCCCAGTCCTTTCCTACTAGAAAAAATTCTTCTTGGAGCTTTATCTTGTTCCTGCTCCCCAGACAGCATCCCATTTTCCTGGTACCCTTCAACCCTCTCCGCTTCTTCCATCACAGGCTTCTTTATTTCATTTGAAATGAAGACCTAACGAGTTGATAGTACAACTTGGCGAGGTATTTTTCCTCCCATTCACTTCTAAAAGAAAACCGAACAAGCAACCAAAGTGTCTTTGATAAGGGAAATTGTGAGGCCATAATCATTTCACTGAATCTCATGAAGCGCATAATGA
This sequence comes from Gymnogyps californianus, assembly GCF_018139145.2. NCBI lineage: Eukaryota > Metazoa > Chordata > Aves > Accipitriformes > Cathartidae > Gymnogyps > Gymnogyps californianus. The sequence goes on along the minus strand of NC_059477.1, from coordinate 1,322,843 downwards.
CACGTGGGAAAGCCAACCACAATCTGTAACCTCATGAAAGAAGTACTTTCTGAATGAAAACACTTTAAAGCTAAGAACTGAGAACTCGGCTACATCTTAAAAGAGTGAAATTAAGAAAAGTAAAAGAAAAAGAAATGCAGTGTGCATCTGGTGTATTTTATGGGCTTAATATTCTGCCTCCATTAGGAATGCTGCCAAAAATACTTCAAAAAATGTTAAATCAAGTAAAGAGACGATACGCTTCCTTTTGAAAAATGCTAAAATGGCATTTAGTTAGACAAAAATGAAGATAAAGCATAGAAATACATTTCTCTCTTACCCTCAAATACCTCCTAACAGTTTACATAAGCTCCCTGGGCAGCCGAGCTCTGTAGAGAGGCTATCATGAAGGTTTCTCCAGCTTTATAAAGCTGCTTTATGGCTTCCATTCATCTGCTCTACCTGTCATCACGGAAACAAGTGAGCTTTTGCTACTTACTCTCTTTTCCTTTCTCTTTGTTTTTTAGCTGCTGAAGTTTCTGCTCTCGGTGCTGCTTCTCCAGCTCCTGCTCCTGTCGGTGCTGCTCCAGCTTCCTCTGGTGCTCCAACAGCTCCTGCTGATGCTTCATGGCCAGCATCTCCTGCTGCTGCTGCGGAGAAGGGACGAGGGGGAAAAGAGCAAATTAACGCCGTCAGACTTCCCAGAGCTAAACCAGAAGCTGCTATCAGGTGACAATAACTTTGCTTAATTCATAGAAACAGGAAAAATGGCATTTTCCTCGTCTAGAGGCTCCTGCATCACCACTCACTTCATTGTAGCCCCATTTCTAGTTCAGGACAGCACTTATGCTAAACCATAGGCACTATATGCTCCGGGCTTCAGGGCACGGTCTGTTTACAAGCACAAGCATCCTGTTCAGAAAGCACCTAATTTGAGAAAGCGACAAAAAGCTTTTGCCCAAATAGGTGCTTCCCCAACCACTTTGCTGATGCCAAAGGGTGCGGCTGGGTCCCCACGTCTGCTGTCATCGCTGCCCTGCTGGTGCCCGGATCCTGCGCTGAGCCAGTGCAAAACCACTAGTCCGGTTGGATCTTTATTTTTCTCTCCATCGTCTGTTTTAAGTAAAACCCCATTAGGACGTTTTAATTACAAATACTCGTACGTTCACCGTGTACAAACACTACGCCGAAGGAATATTGTTGAGCTCACCAAGTCAGGCACTCGCAGCAAAATACGCCATCGTCAACGCGGGCTTTGCAAGACCAGTTCAGTTCCCTTGCGCATATGGTTTTTTGAATAAGCCTTTAATTATATGACTTTGCACTCCTATTTCTCCAGCTGTCCTTCTCTCTCTCTGTGTATATAGAGGAGTTCCCGTGGACTGGGACAACTATAACTTTTTAACTTCATCTAACGCTGATCACTTCCCGGCTGCCGTGCAAACCTCACACCCCAGGCTAAATGCAAAAGCACGAGCTGCCTTGTGGGCACGATCACCACCCATTTCTGAGCCTAATTATAAAAGAATTCACCACCCATTTCTGAGCCTAATTATAAAAGAATTGATTCATTATAAAAAAAAAAATTCCAATAATCTCTCAAGGAAGGATTTACCCCACCCCTCTCGACTCGCACACATTCACGGGAAGAACCGAGAGACAGGCTGCTGCCTAATTCAGGTCAAGATTTGCAAAGCTTTCATCAAATGGGATGTTCAAGACTTGAAGCACCAAAGGTTCCTGCCCTCATCCACTGTGCAAGTCCCTCCTTGGGTCTCCAAATCCCAGCGCCTGGAAGATGTGCATGGACACACCAACCTCCTGGGAAATTTGGGGTGGATCTCCCCAGCCCAGAGCACCCTTTTTGGGGCCGGGGATGATTCCCCCCAGGGATCGGAGGCGGGGGTTCGATCCATTGGGCCCTGGGGCGATACCTGTAAGCGCTCAGAGAACACCCCGCATCTTGACAGCTGGCCAGGAGCAAGCCGGGCTGGGGAAAAGCAGATGATAAATGACAAGTCTCAGCAGCTTGCAGCTTGGCTAGGTGTGAATGGATCTCCACGGGGCTTGCAAAAGGCGCTTCCCCTGGCACAGGGCTTCTTCCCTTGAGTTCCACTGAAAATTGCTTTGTCTTAAAAAAAAAAAAAAAAAAAGCTCAAACTAAGATTTACCACCTCTCAATTTCATTTGCACCCTCTCCAGCAAGATACGTGCTAAAGCCGACGACGTGGGCTGCTCTGATTACTCTTGCAAACTCCCCTGAATGCAGGAGCACGCCGGCTCCCCGCCGCCCCGCTCGCCTTACACCCGCCCCACACTCTTTACGTTGGCAGCTTATAAACTAGCAGATTGATTTTAAGCTGGCAACCTTAACCTTCAAAACCCTTACCGCTCTGGCGATAGATGAGACTTCTCCGAGGCTGGACTTAATGGGTGCCTGTGCTCAGATACCACCCACTGCTCCAGGTTCACAAAATCCTGTATGTGGAAAGGGCTCAGGGCGAGCCGTGGCTATAAAGGCAGGGAACCTGCTCCCTCCGAGAACGTGTCTCACCCCATCCTTCTCCAAACCCTGACAGCGTGCGCGTACGCAAGACTCCCACCCCACGCACGCTGATTTCTCCTTTTGCACATTTTTCTATTTATGCTTTTGACAGCAATTTCTTATTTTAATTTGTGGCATTGTACATTTGTACTATCCAATGCTTCAGCCGCGGATACGCTAGAGACGATACACGTAAAATTATACCATTCTATATAAAGATGCAAAAAAATAACGTAAGGGGTACTTTACAATCTGCCTGGCTATCTGCTGGAAACTCTTGATGGAGGAGTCCCTGCTGCTGCCAGTTCCAAGCAGGCAGGCTGTTGTAAAACCACCGAACCCCAGTTAGCAGAATTTGCGGTGATGGCACCTATGTTTCCCGTCCTAATTCTAATGAATTTTATGTAAACAACAAAAAACCCAGACTCTAAAAACCTACAAAAGGAAAAAAAAAAACCCAAAAAAACAAAAAACCCTAGAGAAAACTAGTTATTTTTGTTTTATAATTAAGCAGCAGCTTCCACTAACACATCTCCATTTGGAGAAAGAGTATCTTTTCAGACTTCCAACAAGTCCACCACATGGTGGGCTTTTAGAACCTAGCCATAGAAAGTATGCAAATGAACAATATTTAATGCACAATATGTTAAAACAGGTTTTGTTATTTTTATGAAATCAGGAGCCTTTTCTCTCCATCTGCAGTCTCCTAGGCTTTGCGTGCTATGCTTCCTGCAATGGTTTACATACATTAGGATGCTTTAGAAGGAACTGTGCTTTCATTGACATCTGTAGTGAAATGTAAATGAAAAGACCAATTTGTATCTGGATGGCTTATAGAAGTTTCATTAGAGATGTATTGTTTCCGCTGATTTTGGCCTCAGTTTCCACAAAGCCTATTCTTAATATAGTTTTCGAATCTTTTCAAAGTTGAAGAAATAAAAATAATAGGAAAAAAAAAAAATAACGAAGCAACCTCTCAAATCGTATCCATGAAAAGCGAAAAGAAATCACTTTGTTGGTGTCTGCTGTAGCCTCAGAAAATGCCTGAAGAAAACCCATTCGAGTGCTCCGTCTGAACTGCGATGCCTTCTTACGGCATGAATATTTCTCCACGCTTCGGGCTGAAAACAAACTACACAGACAGTATTTGACAGGAAATATAGGGTGCAGGCTCAGCAAAACGCAGGGGCGCTGGCGACGCAGCGCCTTTCCCAGCTCACCAGCTCGGGCGATCCCGCGGCACAGACTGCATCCAGGTTTCACAGCCGCTCCGAGGACCTCGGATAAGGATTTGGGGTGCTGACCCATTGCTCGTCCTTGCTGCTACCGATACCCACCTTGTTATAACAGAGCCAGAGGGAATATAACTATCACAATAAATCACAGTTTTCTGTGCCAAAAGGCCCTTCTTAGCTTTAAAATCATAAGCTTCAAAACTTGCTTGATGCCAGACTGTGCCCTGATTTTATATTTCAGGGGGTTTACAATTTAATTTTCTTATTTGAAAACGGGTTTTTCTGCTGATGCTTTGTGAAAAAAGACCCATAAGCAGCAAGGGAACCCACCACCGACTGACTAACAGGAGAAGCACGAAATCTCCTAACGTACAAAAAGCTGTGCACAAAATAAACTGAAACTTCAGCAAAAATACAAGCTTCTGCTTCAGTTAAAGCAATCGAGGCAAATTTTAACAGGTAGCGAGCATTCAGACCCGTGTGTGGTCAGCTGCAGCCAGGTCTCACCCGCCTCCCGTGCCACGCACTAAACTTCTTCTGCCAAGGTAATACCCACACATTGTGGGCTTGGTCTGGCATTTAACCTTCCCTTGACTATCTCAGTGGGGAAAAAAAAAGCCTACCGATGTCTAAAGGCAAAATGTTTCAGAGCTGCATTTGAGTGGGACGCAATTTCCCATGCTCGGGTCTTTTGGAAAGTGCCCGAGTTAGGAATTCATAAGCATCTCTTGAACTGCAATTCACGGCGTACCAAGAGACGCTTAGGTGGCTCTGATAAGGATTATTAATTACCGAGCGAGATTGTGCTCATGTACCATATAATACATGAGATCTCTCTTGCGGGCAAATGAATCAACGCCGACTCCCCAACACCCGTGTGTTAACTGCGAGTAGCTGGAGCAGTGTGGTTTTTTCCCCAACTATAATGAAATTTAAATATTTGAGAAATACGAAGTGATACGCCAAGGGAAATCCCTCGCATTCAGACTAATTCAACTATCAATTTGAGGAGCATATCGTGTGACAAACATGCACACTGTATTAGGGAGTGCAGCTAGGAACATCTGAATTAGGTGCTCTTGCCAAAATAAATATTTGTAAATATTTATAACTATGGGGATTCCTGCATATGTTTAATGTCACTGCTTCCACTATTGATGAAAACTGCACAAATGTTCAACTGTACCTGTAGTTAGCGTTGCTGGTGCTCCTTTAGCATATATTAATATATTAATAAATGTAATAAGGAGAACGTAGAGCATTTCCAGGTATTTATCAACTGTCAGCTAGCCGCGAGGACTCAGCGGTGCAGTGGATTTTGCCACCACATTCCTCAATTGTCTTCAGTTCTCGAGCATATCTACCTAGAACAGGGACTGACACCTTACCAGTGAGCACGCTGTCGACTTCCACTGCACAAAGAAACCTCTTTTTAAGCAAAGCGGAGCTAAAACCGTTTCCTCTAGCCGTTACAACAGCAGTGGAAAGGTAGCGCTCCGAAATCTTCCAGCAGCCTCAGCCCAGAAGCCAGCCAGTGCTCTCCCGGGAAGCTCATGGGTGCTGATAGCAAAGATCCCATTGAGCAGAGAGAACGAGGACGTATTTCATGGAGACGTGTTGCATTAAGACTTCCATAACCACTCCTCAATTTGCTAAATGAGTAGCAAGAATGCGGGTCCTTCCTGCATCCCGGTACCTTGCAGACACTACCTTATTCTTCCCCCAGAAGCCAGGCACGGCTCTCTGCCCACGCTCCTCCGCTTCTTCCTTCCCGTACAACCCTCACTTTAAAGGTGCTTCTCTCATTTACTTCACACGCCGCAGTAAAACTGATTAAAATCTGCAAAGCAGGAGAGGTTTTGAAGCTTAGACTATGGCTCCTAGGTTTTTATAATATATATTTTGAATAGCTTACTGCAATTAGTGGAAGGCAGTGTAAAACTATCTGTACCCAGACAGCTCACCCTTACTCATGCAGATAATCACACATGCAAGTCTGGGTGAACAACAGTTGGCATACTTATTGCCAATAAACGTTTCCTGGGTTCCAAAGCAGCTTAGCGTTGTGTCCAACTCCTAACTTGCACCTCGATCTACGCCTGAGATCATCGACTGAAGGTGCTCCAGCGTGGCGGGACGTCACCCTGAGCACTTCTGCTGCTCTTTGTATTTGCAGGCGATTCCTACTTCCTCCCAGCACAAGGCAGCTAGGGTACGACGAAACGCAGAGGGAAAGGTAGCCTGATCCTCCACCTACGGGTCAGCATTCCTCCTCACACGTACACACGGTTTCCACCTCAGACCAAGGTCGTGCTCGCGCGGTCCAGCCTAAGATTGCAGTCTGAGGACTTCTTTCAGGCAAGCTCAGAAACTTTGTACGAAACTACTTCACCTGCCACCCCTGAACAAGAGGGTGGCCTTCTGATGGAGGCGATAGCTTCAAAGAAGCTGTGAGGATGCATAAGTTAAATACTAGCTTCAAAACTCACAACTTAATGCTAGACAAGACCAAAAAAAAACCCCAAAGCGGATCTTCTCAGCACCCCCTGAACTTGTACTCTTAAAGGCTGAGTTAAGGCATGAACACAGTAAACGGTTTCAGAAGTTTCACATAATTGTCCTCCCACCCAGCAGGCAACGAGGCTGGGGTTTTGGTGCAAATAGTGTTTTTAAGGCAAATCCTCTACCACCCTCTTTGGCATAATTCTACAGTTTTGGTGGGTGAAATCAGGTATTTACGAGGATCCGGAGCTCAGATTATGTGAAAATAAAGGAAAATCGTAGGTGATGATCAATAAAGAACTCACCAAAACATGTACGCATCAAATCACCCCCCGAAAAACCATTGGCTACAGGTGGAAGCAAAGCACAGATGTCAACAGATTTCTGGGAGAACTGTTGTATTGGGTTATTTTAGAGCAATCTCAATGCTGGCCTTTCCTTTGGCCGGACTCTCTGCTTCATGTTCTCCCCATCCTGTTTACTGAAGTCTCAGGCTGTGGCTCCAGTTTCAGGATTCGCTCTCTTGGCTCCGTCACGGCGTGTTTCAGATATCTCCTGGAGCACCGGAGGCTAGTCAGAATTAATCAGTTGTACTGGGAGACGGAGGGGGGGGGAAAAAAAGTTGTGGTTTTCAGCAGAAGCCAAGACACAAAAATTCGAAAGCACAGCTCACAAGAACGAACGTCTATCATCTCTTTTCTTGGACACAGCAGCAGCTGAACATATATTCGGCGTGCCCCCTTCCAGCTATCAGGCAGGCTGACAGCAGGCAGTCCCGTGCCAGAAGTTCCCCCGGGCAGCATCTCTTCGCTACGCAGGGAAACGATCCTTCCCAGCTGACAGCTTCCTGGGCAAGAGACTGATCTTGGTTAGACATATCCTACTGAGAATGTCTGGTGTTCAAGTTTATGAGGTTCAAATGTCTCCAGGAAAGGGAACGATGCTTATGTTCCCTGATGGCCAGCTCTAGGTGAAAAGATCCCACGTTATTAGTTTGGCAGCTTATAGATGGATATATAATTTTGTATCCCGGTTTCCTTCCCATCCCATTACGGCTCACCTCTCCTAAAAGGCTCAAAGCTTGCACAGCAGCTTCGTCCCTCTAAGCCCTGAATATCTGCAAAGGTATAGCGCCGGGAATGCATTTGTATGTGCCTTTTGCTCCCCGACTGCCACTCCAGTCTAGTTTTTACCCTTTCTCCAGAAGCAGAGTATCTGAGAGCCTTTCTAGAAAGCAGTGGGCTCCGTTTGTAGTATCCAGCATGTTCAGGTCCTTCTCCCACCTTCCCCTCTAAAGGTGAGGAAAACTCCTTTGCATTTGCCTCTGCTGTGCTTTACACGGTTATTATTGAAGGGGAGGACAAATCCGTATACCTTGCACCAGGAGCAGGGAACATCCATCTGACCACGGGTAGCAATAAGGAATCTCTGTAAATCAAAGAACCATCTAAATTGTCCAGTAAAGGAAGGAGTCCCGGACGTTTAATGCTAAATGAGATTTTATCGTGCCGTAAGTGATCAGACCTCAGTCCTCGGCAGAGTAATTATATCCTCTGTGAACTGTTTTGGGGTGCAGGGAGCAGAGGAGCTGGAATGGGAATGTTAGACTAAAATCAGTATCAGGAGCGGAGATGTAGGACAAAGAGATCCTGTCATGGGAGCAACTAGAGGAGCCACCACTGGGTTTTGGTCATTTCAAAGAAGGAAATATGAATAAAGAAAAGGAGGAGCTTGGCTGTATCCACTGATCCACCGTTCCTGGTCACCTGCGTGAAGGCAGACCGAACCAGAAAGCCGGCAGGGATGGGAGAACTCACCGGAGTGCTCCTGCCGAGCTTCTCAACCGAGGAAAAAATAAAAAAAAGGAGGGGGGCAGAGGGAAGAAAAGCAGCGAGGACAGAGTACTTGCATCCACGGCACCGCTGGCAGCGTGGCCGCCGGCACACGGCGTCAGCCGCCGTTGCCATGCGATTTTGGGTTCAGTTCCATTTGACGGAGGGTGGGCATGGGGGTGAAGCGGACTGCAAAAGCGCTGCTCTTCGTCTGACACGAGGCAGGGATAGCCCCAGCACCTGCGGTGCCCGGAGGAAGGCTGCGTGCTAAAAATGAATGTTCAACATCATCTGACGCTCGTGCGAGCGCAGCAGAAGCGTTGTGTTTAAAGGTAACGTGCCACCAACGTAAATACCAAATATTTATCATTTTTACACGCCGCCACCAGTTAAACAGGAAACTAAACACAGAGATTAATCCAACAACGTTGTTCATATTGTGCGTACGTGAGGGTAGTTATTCACAACGTGATTTATGTATTAAATGCAACTTCATTCTCCCATACACCAGCTCAATGCTGTTAAGAGACCGTAAGCAGGAACAGGAATTACAAGTTTATGAATGTTAATTTATCAGCGATGGCGTATATTAACAGGTCAATATTCCTGGCATAATAGCAGGATCCACTTGGGTATTTCTTTACTCCTACCCTGATTCAGTACGTGTTCTCTTTGACTACTTCCAATCTATTTTAGCTAGTTCAAAAATAAGCTAAAATTGGAGTTGAAAATTCAGATGTGTGAACTGCAAAATATTCCTTCTTCTGCTATTTATTTTGAAATTCCAAATTGAATAGAGACCATAAGGCTTCTAGCTTTTTAAAAAAAAAAAAAAAAAAAAAACCACTGTGCCCCACACACATTTTACTGGGAGACAAACTCATGCTCTAAAGGATGAAAGAACAGAAATTTGACCACTTCAAAAGCTGTTTTGGACTCCACAGAAAAAGTGAGCATGTGCTACCAAAAAAAAAAGATCCTGTATCTGTTTGTCAGCCAGTGAACTCTGCCATTTACGTCAGACATTCAGCCTTCAGAACACCCAAAAGTCAGCCCAATTAAAGTCCAACTTGAGGAGATTAATTAACAAGAAAATGCACTGGGTGAGTGTCTCTTCTTTGGCTTCATGAAAGGAACGTGGAGCGGCCGAGCTCAGGGAGCAACAGGCTTTTCATCTCCCGCTGCGGATGGATCGGAAAACCTCCATATTCTGCTGGAAAGCTGTGAACCCCAAAGCAAAGAGACCGAGTAATGGTGGAAGGAGGACAAGGCTGGCTGGCTGTTACCAGCAGACTCCACGGTACAGGGATTCACAGGGTGAAAGCCACCGCGTCCACTGACTGCAGTGAGATCCCCCGACTTCACTTTTGACTGAGGTTTTTGCATCTCAAACGCTGGTTTACGCATCTCAAAGCTGGAAAAATCTGGAGTTCTCATTCTGCTCCTTCCAGCCAACAAACCGTGGCCCATCTCAGAAGAAGCCAAAAGGAACCGTGCTTCTTTTACCAGTTTTAAAGTAGGTTTGTAAGGACCAGTGCAGACAACCCTCCTGGCTGAGCAACCCAGCTTCAGTCCAGAAACCACCAACGCTAGGTAAGAAGATGCCCAAATTAACCCAGACTGTTGCATGACGACTTCTTCAACCCAGAGGAGGGGCTGACGGGCGTCCGCGCTGCTGTATGAATTTGTTGACACTACCCACCCCTCTGTGTGCAGATTTGTGCTCACCGTTCTCGGAAAAGGTCTTGACTTTGAGCACGAGGAAAGTCACCCCCACCCTTCCAAGAGAGCAAACGCTCTGATCTTGCAAAAAGCTTTCCCCAGGGTTACTTCCATCAGAAGCTAAGTTTTGCAGGATCCAGGGCTAAGTCTTGGGGTCAGCTCTGTGTACCAGAAAAATGAGGCAAGGTCACCGAAAAAGAACAGGAAGCCGCCTAGAAATAGCAAGAGAGCACGGTACAACGCATTGAAGTAGTAACAAGGCACAAAATGTTCAGTCTTGGTTTTTTACCACTGACTGTACCCAGCTGCAGTTCTCTAAGATGAATAATCCTATCATGTCAGAATACAGACAGAGGTGGACACCTGGTATCTCCAGGCTTTTCAAGTTTTTCTTGAAAACGATGCAGGCTGTGAGGAACAGGCCCTCTGCAGAAGAGAGGCACAAAACTGAGGAGAGGGAGTCCCTCCGTGCTGGCTGCTACAGGTGGGAAGGATGGAGCAGACACACTCAGCAACGGGAGTCGGGGCACGGGGTGGGGGTAAAATGGAAGTTTGCCCTTCCAGAGTCCAACGTGAGGAGCAGGACACAGGGGGAAGGGGCATGCTTTGCAGGAACCAAGGTGTCACCTTCAGCGTCCCTGGCCTGGGGGCACGGGGAAGGTGTCACCCAGTACAGCTGCAAGGGAGAAGCAGATGACACCGACCCCATCAGCAAATTTGAAACAAGCACTTTTTTTTTTCCTGTTAAGTAGGAATCGAGACGGAGAGGCCACCAAAAAGAGGGTCTAGGCACTGTCAGGGCTACACTGAAAGCAGCCACACTAGAAGACGATGTGATTTGTGCCCGCGGAGGTATCCTGCATGCAAACCTGCCATTCCAAGGGCAGGTGGCTCCAAATGAAAGCGAAAGAGCAGTTTCCCACCTTAGCATCAACCTGACACCTATTAAGTCCAGCTATCTTGGGGAAGAAAAAAAAAAAAAAAAAAAAAGACATTTTCTTTACAGCATTGCAAAATCTGTCTGGAAGATTCCCTGAAAGACTTCTGCTCTCCAAAACAAAAATAAGGAATGGCCAGAGAGTTTCACCCCATGTCTCCAAACAAGGGGCTAACACCTCAGATGCGTTACCACCTCTCAATCAGGGCTCGGAAGCTAAGCTGATAAGAAAACGTCATCTGAAACCAGCAAAAACTAACAAAACCATCTCCTCAGGCTTTATCTGAATGTTGCTATATATATAAAGCCAACGTCTGAAAACATTCCACGTATTTTTATTTATTGGCATAAAGCCATTAAGCAGCATAGCATACCGTTAAACGAAGGAAATCGCTGCGTTAATAAAAAGAGAACTATTTCAGAATCGCTCCTCAGCGAACATCGTTACAAAGCTCCTTTCGCTGTTGCCGCTTACGTGCAAACCCGTGACTTCTGTGACCATCCTGTATACGTTGCACGTACAGCCTAGCGCTCCCTCCGCTACTGATGCGCACAAATACTCTTGTCTCGGATGACGGGAAAACCGGGAATAGCATCGCATGACAGAATTAACATCTTTGCATGCCTGATCTCCGTACCTCCTGGAGAGGTTAGGATTTCAGGTCCACGAGGAGCTGTGAGGCTCAGCCGCTTGCCTGTGTTGCTATCCCATCGGCATCAGGACTCTTCTGGTGTCTGCTGTCATGTGCTAACACTGACGTGCGTCAGCATCCTGAATAAGTTTCCGGCTTTAGCTATAAAACACCCAGAGCTGGGAAGAGCCCTGCTCCGAGGTCGGGCAGCCCAGGGACGGAAGAGATTAACCGCATTACCCACCACGTCCTTCCCTTCTCTGCTGAGTTCACACCGGCCAAGGTGGCTCTCGCCCTGCCAAAGTGTGGATCCTGCCCCTCTTCAATCATCTCGCTCCGGCCCTTGACCAGAAGGCAAATGGAAAAGCTTTTGGTAACTTCCAGCTGATCTTGGCCGGGAATGAGTGACTCACAAAGGAAAAAATTCACTGCCGATTCCTTCGCAATCAAAGGTCAAGCAAAACTCACACTGGGACCTGCGGAGAGGCTTTCCACCGTCTCACCGGCAACAGCCCGGGCGCCAGGCTCCTTATTCCATCCTTGTTTTTGTTTAGGAAGGCGGATTTGAAGGCTATAAATATTGTTACGCATCTGGCGAGGCACGCCTGAGTGGAAAATCCGTCTCGCTGAAGGTAAGCGGCTACAGGAGAGAGGAGCCGTCGCCTCTGCCTCCAGCCAGCCCGCAGCAGCCTCCGGCGCTCACCAGCTCCGGCGTCCTTTCCCACGCCGCTTTCGGATGTCAAGCCTCGGCAATCTGCAAAGCTGCGCTGTAGTTGTGAAAGACAGTTTTCCCTATTTCCGTATGGTGTGAAGTCTTCATAAGGCTCGGCTTATTTTCCCTAAACATGTCAGGGTTTTCTCGTTACTCCCCGCATGCAACGATCCCGCTCCCTCCGTGTGCCGAGCTCTAACTGCGTCCATTATAATTCCCTTCCACAAATATTATTTCACTCGTAGCCTGGCTCTCCAAATTGCACGATCTTCTGGAATTTGCCACCTTTACGTGGAGGCAATTTCCTCCAAAATACAATGTCTATAAAAGCAAGGACTGCTCGGGGGGGGACAAGGGAAGGGATCGCACGTGCAGGCAGAAGGACTGTGACCATCCCGTCGTCTTCTCCTCTTGCACTAGGTCAGACAATTAACACTGGGCTGCTGGAATAAAACCAAGTTCTGGAAAATGCCAAAACTTCAGATTTCAATAGGAAAAAGTTATCTACTTGAATAGAAAAACAAGAAAGACACGCCAGCTTTTCTCAAGCCAAATTTCATTTACTTAAGATGACCTTAAGATGTTTCTTACACCAGTGCTTTGTTTGGGAGAGGTGTCCCCCCCCTTCTTAGTTCACATCGAGTCAGAACAGTTCCTCCGTTCACACCGACAGCGCAGTAATAAAAGAAAGAAAACAAACACAAAACGTGATTCCTCCTGTACTAGCTAAGGGTTTAACATTTAAAACGAGTAAGCTCTTTAAAATCTTCATAGTGCTGCTTGCTGTAACTTAGCAATGCTGGCTGTACGTACGTCTGTCCAAAATACAGAAGAGCTGCTTAAGAAATGCATCAAAACTATTTTTTACTTTTAGCAGCAGATGCCCAGCCACTGAATTCCTGTCGACAAAACTATTCAACGTCTCCAAGTGGAAGAGTGCAAAGGTACTTGAACCTGAACGTCTTGCTAAAAGAGGGATCCAATGCAACGTTTGCTCTGCATATCTAACTGTAGCCAGACGCCGGTCTGCTATATCCAAAATATGCTTACAATCCAGGAATTGTAAGCAAAAGGATTTAGAAACAGGCGTTAAGACTGGGTAAAGCACGGAAACTGCTGCTCCAGTACACAAACAGACGAACAAATAAATGCTTTGCACTTGTTGATTAAAATGGTGGATGCTAGGCTGTAATGAAAAAAGCCAAATTAATTGATTCTAGATAGTGCTAGATATGCAAAACATAGTAAGACGCAGAAATTCTCCCCCCTGCGCTGAAAGAGTTTACAAAGTAAGTCAGGATTTAATATTACGATTAACGAAGGCCCTGATCACCTCCAAGGAAACCAGTGCCAGGCAGAAAGTCAAAGAACTGCCATTTTGTTTGACATCAGAGTAAGTTTAGAGCTTTGATGTTTGCATTTTTAATTTTTGGTTTGTTTCATTAGATTTTGAGGTCCTTCTGACGCTGAAAATTCTAACAAAGCTGCAGGAGCCCCGAATTTTTGGAAAGGAAGTAAGTTTGCGAGATGCACAATCACCTTGCAATAGCTGCTGAAACTTTGCTTTCTAAATAAAAACCAAACAAACAAAAAAAAACCAACCCCAATGGCAGGGAAGACACTGAAGATGTCCAAGAACCAAACCTGGTGCAGCAGTGAGGTGCACTGCAAGATCACTCTAGTCATCAGTCATTACGTACAGTCTTAATCCACAGAAATGTGGGCAGGTTTAGGTTCCCAAGCCTTTTCTTACCCAAAGTGAGACTTCATCTCCACCTGAAGAAGAAACTTGGGAATATATGTTTGTAAAAGCGATGGACGCACGACACCTTCATTACAATACCGTAAACTCAGGCTACAAAACACTTTCAGCTGAAGAATCTCACAACTACATCGCTCTGTCTAAACGATTTCTGCATATTGACCAGTTTGCTTTGGAGACCGGAGACTAATGAAATTCTTAATCTCGTCCGTGACGCCGTAAGCCAACCATCAAACGAAGCTAACTTATTCTGAGCTCCCAAAGAGGATGTCAAGAATTTGCTGTTGCCTTCACGTATTTAGTCTAAAGGTTCCGTGTTTGAGTAAGCAGACAAGATGATAGACCGTATCCCCACTCCTGCTCCTCCCCACGCCAGAGACATGCCCAGCAGTAGCACGCTTGCTCAGACCTTTCACAAAACAGGCAGGCTGGCGTGCTGCGCGCTCCCCGCCCACGGCATTAAAAGTCAAGATGAGGAAAGAAGCGGTAGGAAGCATTTCCTTGATCCCACGTACGTGCAGAGCAAGCCCCTCTCTTGCACGCTCGGAGCAGCGCAGCGTCCATGCCTGCACATGGCACATGTACTACGCACCCTGAGCAGGTGATTTTTAAAAAACACCTGAATTCCTCCAAAAAGAACTCTGCATCTTCCTTCAGGACTATTTCTATACCAAATTTCACAGTTCAAACCCTAGTGCTTCACTTCCACAGGATAAAAGTTTTTTATTTGCTTTAATATCCCCCCTGCTTTTTTCATGTGCCATAAAGGAACTGGACAGCTCAAAGTTCAAAGTCTAAATAGGAGGTTGTAAGTTCTAGTTCTCTGGGCAAAATAATAGCTTCCCTGCACCTACAGTCACTGGACTTAACACAGTTGCCAGCTTCTGAAAGTCAGTTTAATCTCAGAGTCATCTAAATGTGGGCTGACTTATGAATGCAAAAAGTATGTTTTCCCAAAGAAAGTGCATCGTAGTTACACAACGGTATACAGTTTGGGGTTTATTTTATTTGTGAGATATCATGAGGTTTATTTCAATAATGTGCTGTTTTATTTTTAAAGTAATTCTGGGCATGATGACACACGTACTACTATGGGAGACCACCTTGCAGGTCATCCTTTTTCATACGGGATTATATCATTCCTATTTTAAGTTTTTCATCTAGCCAAGCTTACACATTAGAGGAAGAACTTCATTACCTAATGGTCTAGATATACTGTGCTAACTGGCTTCTCGAAATTAGATCTCGACTTCCTTCTAATGCAGACTTCTGGCAGAATCAGCCAGAGCTTTAACATAAATGAGAGTAAATATGTTCCTATCACCAGTGCTTAGAGCTTGCCCATTAAATCTGAAAGACCCTTTCTTATTTTTAATAGACAAATATCTAAAGGCACATGCAATTACAAGGAAGTAAGGGAAATATTTGTCACAGGTATCTCCCACCCTTTCCTCTTGAATGTACTACGTGAACCACAGACGCTGTAACTGTTCTTGTGCTATTCATGCACAAACGCGTACATACAGACGCATGTCTATACATACATAACTACATATATATACACACTTATTATGCATACATATGAGCGTATATATAAATGTATTTACATGCATGCACACACACCCCCACCTTTGTCCTGAAGAGAACACAGAGGACCCACTAAGGACAGAGGCATTTGCTGTTAATCAGTCTTCAAACAGCAACTGCTCTTACAAACCCAGGCTCATATCCGTGTTTGAGAAGTCTGTAAATAATACACCATTAACTTTTAATCCTATCTTCCCCGCTCTGACATGTATTTTGTATTAAAATGAAAGTTATATAAGGTTGAATTGAGGTTGCTTTTTAATATTACATTAACGCTATTTACCATGTGCAGCGCTAATCCCCCTTTGAAAAGAGAGCATATTAGCAATTCTGAAAGCTTATGTTACCATAGCAATAGTCTATCACTGTGAAATATTTATATAACTTCTAATGTTTTCACTATGCAACAGCCATCTTCTAAACTGTACTTCCTACTTATCCTGTGCGCTACGTTTCCTCTCTGTCCCGTGCGACAGAGCAGCACACAGCACCCGGCCGGCGCCTAACTTGCACCGTGCAACTCCGAAAAATCTCGCGGTGTGCGGACCTACTCGCACCCGCTGCATCTGCGTCTCCTAGTGCTGCAGAGACGCTAAGGTCCACACGTTCGGTTTGCACCTTGCGCCGACGGCGTACGTCCAGCGAGCAGTTCATATGCCATTCTACTCCCAAATATGTGATATTAGTAACAGGTAACCTAAAAGCCCTCCTGGTGGGTTAAATTCTACCGAAATTTCCCAAATCCAGGGAAAGCAAGCCACCTGTTGGCAGCGGGGCACAGGATTTCTGAATACACGCAGACGGGTGGCTAACGTTTAACACGACACCAGCTTACCTTGCTTCCTCTCCTCCACCCTATCTCCCTTTTTTAAATCTTGGTCCTCGCATCCCTTTACAAAAGATCATTCTCTAAACGGGGGTTACCAAGTCCAGCAAAGTATTTCCAACCCTCAAAATAAATTAGTTGGCGCATCTCCTCCTGGTGAGGGGATGCTTTCGCACGCCGCCCAACGCAGGGCTGCCCGTTACTTACTTTGATGTGCTCGTGCAGCTGGGCCTCGTGCTGCCGGGAGAGCTGCTCGTGCTGCCGCTGGAACTCGGCGATGAGGATCTGTCTCTGGATCTGCTGTTTCTGCTTGAGCGCCAGGAGCTCCTGCTGGAGCTGCTGTTCCCGCAGCGTCGGCTCCGTCACGGGCATGGAAAACTGGTGGTCCAAGCGCAGATCCATCGGGACTGAAGTCGGTGCAACTTGCAAGGGCAGTGCTGTGGTCACATCAACTACAACGTGAAAACACAAGAGGAGAGATGAGTGCATTCCCCAATTCACACAGGGATCTAGTCCTCATCCTGTGTCCAGCCGAGGCTTTGAGGAACCATGGATTGAATCAAGAACAGCACCATTAAACTTGCACCACTTTTTAAATGGTAAAAAAGCACTACAGGAATTCAGAGTTCAAGAAGTTTTCCTTCAGCCACCACCTGCTACAAATATGTGCGTTTTCTAAAAGCAAAGGACTTCGACGCATCGTGCGTGACCCTTCTTGATACCATCCTGCATCTGTGTATCCAAAACACATACCTCCGTTCCACTCTTCTAGCGTCACTTGAAATAAGAAGGATAAAGATTAATCTAAGACTTCACAGAAAGCATCAGTCTTGATTTACGACGGATCAACTGAGGGACTCCTATCGTCAGGAACACGAGGGTCCCGCTTTAAGCAACTTATGCAGAAAAACACTACGTGCTGTATCCTTTACAACCAGTTTTGGAAAGGAGCTTAGCCAAAAACAAACGGGTAATTGAAGCATCTAGGAAAAAATTGTTCAGTGCTTCGGTGACAGACCAGACTTCCTCACTGCAACCACCAGAAAGGGGCAAACGCGTCTCGCAGGCGGCGCGGGGATGCTGCAGAGCAGGCAGCGATAGGAAGCAGGAGTGCAAATGGTGACTATGCAAAGACTTGCCTCTGTCGTTCAAACTCCGAGTGGGACAAACCTGAAGGACAACTAAGACTACGGTAGAGAACAGTAATGTGCACCAAGAGGACCTGTAACTCAGCTCCATCGTAAGAGACGTATGCTAAGAGAAGAAAAAAAGGGAAAACTATCACCCTGATTATCTGTGTAGTAAAGATCAGTTCTTTGCTTACACAAAAAGCATCTCCCTGAAGACAAGGGGCCTGTCATAAAAAAGGGCAGCAACAGGTATCTACAAAAATACCTTCGCAATAACTGAACTCAGCTTGTTTCTGCTAAAAAAAAAATTACTGCCATCCCATGAATGACTAAACGTTTCTGACTTCCACCTGAATGACACACCTGCATTTCACGTGTACTCCGTACACTTGCCATGTTTAATGCCTCACTCTACAGGGCACTCACTCAATAACTCTTCTGATACCTTTGAATGAACATCACCTGCAGAATACAAGAGGCTCACCCTTCAAAAACACTGAGCTTCAACAAAAATAGAAGATTAAGGGGTTTTGGTTTTTTTTTTTTTTCCCCCTTGGTTGGTTGGGGTTTTTATTTTATCTAGTGCTTTCTTTTTTAATATTTAAGATGTGTTTGTGCATGGTTGGGAGGGAGCATCAGCAGCATCACTGATGCTGGCTCAGCCACGCATCTGCTAAGACACCTACTCCACGTGAAAGGGTTACTCAGGGTTTGCCCAGGAGTCTGCGGGCCTCCCGCACGTGCCCGGGGAAGGCTACGAGATCTCACGGGGGCAGAGATGCCACCCTACCACAAAACCATCGGTACAAGCCACCACGAGGCCAGCCCCAGCAGGACAGACATCCTTCCAAAGCAAAAGTAAAGGCAGTTTTACTATGCGAAAGCTGACTTCTCCCTGCCTACAAATGAACTAGCTGGTGAAATAAACTCCGATTCAAAAGGAAAAAGCATGGAAAAACGTTTAGGAACTGCAAAAGGCTTAAGGAAAAGTTTTACTAAGACGGACCGCCGGCTTTCACCACTTGTATGTCGCCCATGAAAACAGTACTTGAGGACGAACTTTCATTTGATACAAAATTAAACTCGTATTTCACTTCAAGCCTGATCATTAAATCCTAGGTCTGATTTCAGCCACCTCCTCAAGGATGTGAGACAGGAGCGCAGAACAAGCTGACTCCGTCCTGCCACGCAGCGTGTCCTCAGAAGTCACCTGAAATCAACTGTAAATTGTTAGAAATAAATGAGGACCCTGTGCCGAATGCGGCACGCAGCCCTGGACACGCGAGCCACTTCACTGTCACCCTTCTGTGCCATCCCCCCGAGAGAGCCAGAGCAAATGCCCACAGATAACCTCTATCAGGACATTAGTATCATCAATCCCAGAGAAAGAGTTTTAATAGGGTTTTCCCCAAATGCGACCCATTTATTTATTTTTGCCTGCAATTGAGAAATGAGTAAGAAGTTGATGCTGGTAAAATCTGAAGGTAAAATGAAGCACAGAGGCACAGAAAAATAAAACAAAAAAAAAAAACCAGTGGAGTAATTCAGAAAAATCTGGGGTGTTTTGTAAGGTGGCCTCGTGTAAACCAAAACGCATTGCCCCGCTGCCAAGGGCAAGGCCACAATGCAGGGACAGGGACCACCGGAAAGGCAACTCCATCCGAGACGGCAGCTCCTTGGAAAGGGGGACGTTGAGCAAAGTGGTGGGGTTTTAAAAAGCACAGCCAGGCGAATGCTGCTGGAGCTGAAGGCGGAAAACAAACAAACAAACAAATCACCTACCAAGAGATGAAGGTAGAAATTTTGCTCGGTCTACACAAGACCAATTTCAGGGAGAACATCGTCGCTTCTTCAAAAGCAGAGAAATATAGTTTAGTAGAGAAATATGGCTTACTGTAGGAAATGGAATGCACAGTAAAAAAAAAAACCCAACACTGCTTTTATTTGAAAATAAAGATGCAAAGAGGAGGGAGGAGGGTGTTACAGAGACAAAATTATCCGAGTTGAGTTTCTTAACATTTCTGGAGAAGAGGGGCCGTGGTTTCACGTACCCCGCAGTTGGTCGTTCTTCTGGAAACCCCAGGCGCCCAGGCACTCCTCCGAGGTTGGGAAAGCAACAGCTACCCACCCGCCCACCGAGCCCAGGGCCGCAGCAGACACCCGGTCCCCTGCCACGCCATCCCTCCTGCCCAACACCCTGCGGGCAGGTCCTGTGGGTGCAGGGGCCACCTCCTGCTCCCCATCGCCGGCTCCGTCACATACGACCCCCCCCCAAAGCAGGCAGCAGGGCTGCAGGAGCGCAGTACGTGTGCAAGAGCAGCGTGCTTCCCCCTCCCTACGCTCAGCTTGTGCTGGGGAGGAGGAGACTTTTTTTTTTTGGATGGAAACATTTTCTGCAAAAGGTCACATTACTGGAAGTGTTGCTATTTTTCAACCCACAAGCTCTTCCCTCCACTTCCCTATTGTTTTCCTTCCTGTGGCTTTTTTCCCCCGCTCCCCTCTCTCCCCCCGCAGGACCAGAGCTGGGATTCCTCGCCGCAGGTCACCGAGCCACAGCCAGGGATTTCGGGGAGAACACCACGCTCTCACCTATAGACAACCGTTCAAACCCACCTAACCAACACGTTCCTAAGCCCTCCTTGGGAACGGCCGCTGCTTTCCTACGTGGTCGGTATCGTGGTCAGCCCCTTCCCATTCCTGCCCACGGAGCATCCCTATGGCAACTGCTGCAGCCGCTCGCACAGAAAAAAAACCTCTTCATCCGTCTTCCCCGCACGCGAAGAAGTGGGAGCATGAAGTGGGAGCTGACAGCTCGAAACCAGCCCTGCGGAGGCTATCTCGTTTCACGGACTATCGCTTCAGAAACTTCTCATCTTAGATGCGATGCTTTAAATTAGATCCCGGTTTGCCAGGATTTCAGAGTGACAGAAGAACGTTTTGGATTCCTCCAGCACTGCTCAAGCTCAGGCAACCCCATCACGGCCCTGTATCTATAGGGTACCTGTCCCAGCAGCACGGCGTATGGGGCACAAGGTGCAGTCTGAAACCATCAGGTGTCCCAAGGACCGTGGGAAACAGGATGCGTCCTGGAGAAGTAAGAGGGTGAAGTTTCCATGCCAGCAAAAATCCCATTACTATGTTGGATGTAGACAGAAAATGGGGAGACAGAGAAGAAAACAAAACAAAACAACAAAAAAACCAAACAAAAAAAAAACACCAAAAAAGAGTCCTAATGCAAACTACCATGCATTTGTAGAAAACAAACCAAAAAAGCCCCCCAAAAGCAATCCACCTTCAAGAATACAATGCACCGCGGCTATCAAAAATCCATTTTAACCATCTGCATATGGATAGTATATCCTGAGCATTACCAATGTAATTACTGTATGTTACAAAAGACGCACAGTACCTATTCCCAAACAGCAGTGATTTGATCGGGTGGCAAATCTAGGGGAACAACTCCACGGGCTGCTGCACCATTTCACCAGGGGCAGCAGCTTTCCAGCACAAATTAGATCCACCTTTAAAAGAAGTCGAAACAGAATTGTACAACTCAGCTTGGTCTCACCCCACCGAATCGACCCTATAGTGATCGCTCCAACGTAAGGACGTGGACACACCTGACCATCAGCAATGCACAGGATCCACGTGGAAATGATATCCAGGCAAGCGCTGGAGATGGACATGAGCACAGCGTTGCTGGAGCTCTCCTGTTACTCCCCCTCCTCCCAAATTTATAGACAAATACCCCAGAGCTCCAAAACTCCCCAAAGATAATCTTGAGTATGATTTAATGCAACTTTATAGCCCCCAAGGCTCCAGAAGAGCTCGAAACAGTTAATCCTAGAGGATCAAACCCAATGAGTCAGTAAACCAAACAGCGCAGCGGGTTCTGTGAATCACAGGCCTTTTAAATGCATTGACTATTTTTATGTCCAGCCGAAGATTTCTGAGCACCTGGTAATAACATCTCCCATCTTTTATACGTGTGGACTAAAGGTCAGTGTTACTAATACAGAGGTAGCAGTCACTGGCTCCCGCTTACCCGGTCTCCACGTAAATCTGTTTATCTTCAATACAGCTCACTGAATTTGTCAACGCTATTTAGGCTAAACGCAATTTTCCGTGAAATCCGCGTGCATTTTCCTACACGCACCTTTATGATCCAAACACTGTGTTTCCTAAAAGCAGAAAATAAAAGCTTTCAACACGCTAAAATAAATCCAATTTCAACCAGAAGGAATACACTACTACTTGTGAGCACTACTACTCGTGGTTGTGTCTTGTGATAAATGACTCCTGCTTTACTCCCTAGTAAGAGCCTTAACTTGCACCGTGCTGGATAACGGACCCGAGAAAACCTGACGAACGTCATATTTCCCATCCAAAGGGACTCATCCCCCCCCCGAAACGCCCGACGCACGGGCACGGGGCGCCAGCTGCAGCGATCGCGACCACAATTCCCATTCAGAGTCTCGGCGGAGGCTGCGTCATCCCCGACTCTTACTATTTCAGTCTCAAAAAAACCCCCTATTTGAAATGCCATGAGCTCCCCACAGAAGCGGCGAGTGGTTCTGACCTACAGAGCCCTCCCGAAAACAATAAAACCTTCTCTGCTTAATGAACACACCAACAAAACAAAAAAGCCTGTATTCTTATGAATATTTTATGGTAGACTAGAAAATTGCTTTTATAGGTTCTGCCTTGAGAACATATTAATACAATCAGATTCATGACGTTAGCAAAAGCACAAAGACTATATTCAGAGTTTTAATGAGAAATGCCAAACCCATGAATTAGAAGACAAGATCGCGATTATGAATAATAAACTCTCTCATGTTCTCCCTGCCTTTTCCTTCCCTGTAGGAACAGAAGGAGAAAACAGGAGGAATTTTATTTTTTTATTTTTTTTTTTCCCCTAGGCACGTAGAGATTTTTTTTTTTTTTTTTTTCACGGTCAAGTTACCATTATTTTTATACCAAGTTTGAAACACTCTGCTGGTTTTTCCCTCCCAAAAATAAATAAAGCATGGCTATGCATCAAAGACTGCCTGTGCGTTGTACGTTAATTAAGACCTAAAGCATTCTAGTCCCCATCGATTGCCGGCACAGAGCCGTCTCGTGGTTGAGATTGTAAATTTGACATCTTGCAGCTTGCCCATAACACCGCTGAGTGGAAGTCATCTTAACTACATTTAAGTTGTTAAACACACTTGCTGTAAATAAACTGATAATCTCAAACCTGAAAGCAAGAGTGCATATTCTACAGAAAATGTTTGACATGAAAATCATTTCACATAAAGGCTGCAGATAAACACATTATCAGATCAGTTGTATGCCGAGTTTCTTCCATGCTCCAGAATGGAAAAAAACTTCTCGACAAGCACTGAGCATTTTGGAAGGGATTAGGGGAAGGTGCCACTAGTTAAATATTACATTCTTTAAAGAAAACTAACAGTAATAACTGTATTTTCTTCCCCTTCTCTGATATAGCATTTTCATACAAGTCCTTAAAGGACTAACATATAGGACTCAGCCCCGAAAACACACTAAAATGTACATTAAAACAAAATTTGAGTATGAGATGGACACGGGATACTGGAAGCAAAGATTTAAATTCAAATCTCATTTCAGCATAACCTTTACTGAAGCTGAACTTTAAAAATATTTCTCAAACTAGATTTTTTTTAAAACATCGAAAGCTGTTGCCAGAAAGAACCTTTTTTTCTTTCTCTTTTTTTCATTTAAGCAGCACAGAAAACTGCCTTTCTCACATTTTAAAGACAACACCACCTTCAAATGGAAAGTGCATGAAACGTTTTCCCTGAGACCTCCCTCCCTCCGGCACGGAGCGAGTCCCACTGAATTTACACAGCTCCTTCCCAGCCGCCCCGCTCCTCTTTACTCGGCAATTCCCTTTGGCTTGAAGGGAGAAATCGCATCAACCTCCCCAAATTTGCTGCAAAACCCTAGGGATGAGTGTCTGGTTAAGGCTGAAGGAAGAAAAGCAGCACACACCCCCCCCCCCCCCCTCGCCAGCCCCAATAGCATATAAAGTACGGACATACCACCACGTGTCTGTGACAGAGCGAACTTAGGAGACGGAGCGCACAAAACCCCGATAAAAGAGCATTTCAGCTCCTACAGTAACTCTGTAGTCCCTGGTGCCTTTCCAAATCGCTGCACACCAGGGAGGGGACGCTCCTCTGGCCGGCTGCGGCTGAACCTCCCCGGCCAGTGCCTTCCAGAAACCATTGACTCAGCTTCTCCCCTCTCCCCGCATCTCCCATCCTCTCTGGGACTTGGGCTTTATTTCTAACTAATGAGTTCGCTTTCTAATTACTGGCGTGCAAGCGTTGCCCTCCAGACAGTTTCTGCCAATAGCGGCACGTCAGCCTTTCAGCACACACACAAAAAATAAATACAAAACCAAGAGCCCGTGCTCAGCATCCCCAAGCTCTCGGCTGGTGCCGTCGGAGACAACGCCATCCCGCCCTGCCGAACCAGTGCCATCCTGGCACGGCGCGAGTCGCAGGATGCTGAGCAAGTGTGTGCACGGACCCCTCCCTCTAAACATTGTTTTCAGCTGCTTTCACCCCTGGGCAGAAGCAAAAAAAAAAAAATCGTGTGTTTATTCCACTGACTTTATTTCCTGGGGGCTGCCCTTGCCGTGTGGCAAAAGCTTTTGATTTTTAAAATATTTCCTACATTTTGCAAAGCCTTCAAATACCAGGTCGTTGCCGGCAGAAACGACTTTGGCGTGTCAGGAGCACGGCGCAGGCAGGCTTCCAAGCCGTGAAACGCCGTTTCTAAAACCCACTGCCTTCATTTTGCTTGAAATCGGCCTGGAAAGGAGGCAAGGAGCAACTGCTCGCTTCAAGCGCAGCCGATGGTTTATTCTGGAAGGAAGATTTGTGTTATTTGAGCGTCGCTAGATTATTGTGAATTGAGTCCCCCCCTGCCGGGAACTGCCTGCTCTGCCCGCGCCGTGCCGGCAGCGGCGGGCAGCAGTGCCGGCAGCAGCGGGCAGCGGTGCCGGCATCCCCTCCGCCAGCCGGTGCGGTGGCTGGGCAGCCGAGGTACTCTTTTCCAGCGGGACTTCCACTTCCGAAAATGTCAAAACTCGCCGAAACACGAAGAGACGGTGAGATCAGAGCTATTAATAGAAACAAGCTACTGCAGTATCTGACTGCAGTGCCAGGATAAAAGAAGCATATTTTGTGTGTAAAGCGGAACGAAGCGGATGAAGACACGGCACAGCACCCTCAGAGCGCCTGAGATTTAGTTGGTTTTAATCTACAGCATGCTAGATGCCCCAAATGTAAGCAGAAATTAATAGGTGAGGGGAAAAAAAAAAACACATTACCATCTATATTCAGCTTATTCTCTAGAAAAGATTTCACCAGGCTGGACTAGAGGAGCCCCAAAACTCGCCCAGGACCCCATGCAGGCGGTGGGTGCAGGAGGTCTCGGTGCGGCAGCACCGAGGACACCAACAACCTCAGCGGCACATCACGAGCATCATATGGGGGCAGGATGAAGGCACGGTGAATTTGTACCATGCCAGGGCAAACTAAAGGACTACGTGCAGAGCTGGGAAGGTGGGGTGCTGCAGGGCAGCAGGGAGAAGCACTTCATTATCTCCGCTTTACTTAATTCTTACCTCTACTCTGCCAAAGGCAAGGGCCAGGATCCCAGGGGGGTTTATTTTGGGCTAGAATTACACGATGAGCTTAAGCATCGCAGTGCAGCTAGTCCGAAGGACAGCGAGATGGAGAAGTCAGACCCCTATTCCACCCTGAGATCAGAAGGTGGTCGTCACCTACGGGGCCAGGCCGGTCCTCTGCTCACAACAGGTCTGTAAAGAAAAGCAAGCTGCAGCGGCACTGGTGATGGAGCCGTCCCTCAAAAGCAGGCAGGTCACTACACCGCAGTCACCGGTATTTTTGCATAGCTTGCTACGGAGCTGCGTGGGTGAATGCAAACGCAGCCTGGATCCTTTCTCGGCGCGCAAGCTAGGAGTAAACAGCAGCTGAGGTTTCCTACAAGCACCACACATGCTGCAGTTCAGCAAGGGCTGGAGTCATTCCCCGCTATGAGAATATTTCATGCGGCATGAATGGGAACCAAAATTAATCATCCCATCACCCATTGAAACACATCGTGAGGCACCGCACCGTAGGCAACAGATGGAGCTTTAAATGTCATTCACTCATTCATTGCAAAGAAACTTTTTGCTGATTACTACTGAGACCTGAAGACGTAATAAGGGCGCAGTGATTCTGGATTTCCATAACCAGCTTTTTTGATCCTAATACCTTCCCTGAAAAGATCTCATTAGCATTTATTAGAAACCTACGAGAGATCTACATACAAATTTTATTCATGACGATAGGAAAACCAAAATTGGAAGGGCAGACCACTTACTCTACTTTCTCCATCTTAGATCTAAAACATTAAAAAAAGTCTCTTCACTTGGAGAAAAACCACCAAATTACATCAACAACAGACAGAAAACAACATTTTGTAGTGTCTGCCTGCTCGCAGCCTCAGAGCAGTACACCAGAGTTTGGAAAAATACAAAACTTCCATGGCTAAGTATCTGGATCTTACAAGCCAGCTGCATTTCTGATGGTCCCATCTAAAGCACTGCAAAAGACTTCAACACTATTGACCGGGGGCTGCAGCACCACCCTGATCTCCTGAGCACCTTCAGCATTACGCCCTGCCGCAGCAGGAAAGCCAAACGCTTCACAAATAAAACAGGGCACTGCCAAACACACAACGTAGGAGAACGTGAAGAGTCCATGTCACAGCGCCTGTGAGAAGGCCAGGAATAAAACCTTGATTGCACAGATGTCTCCAACAGATGAGCCTGTGCAGGACAGAGAAGCTCCAAAGGGAGACACTCGAGTTTCACCACCTCCTTTTCAATCGTTATCCTACTCCGTCTTCTTGTTGTTTTAATCAACAACATCGTTAACAAATGAGCGTCTTGGATGATGCCAGTGCTCTTACTGAAATTAAAGATAATGGAATCCAAAAGCTTGGACTATTTCTTACTTTAGACTTCATACAACCGTGGTAAGCCTTTCCTTGCATGGTTTCCTTGCGTGCTGGGGGGTAGACAACCAAAACCCACCTGAGCTTCCATGGGGAAAAGCATCTAAATAAATAACAATAAAAACCAGAAAACAAAACAAAAAACATATATCCCTTCTCAGAAGGCATTCCTGGAAACATAATTTCACCTGCCTCCTCATTTCAAGCATTATCCAGCAATTGAACCACTTTGATCCATCCGTCTCGCTGTTGGTACAAGAAACTCCTCACCTCACCAGATACCCAAGACAAAAAGGCAA
Organism: Gymnogyps californianus; assembly: GCF_018139145.2. Taxonomy (NCBI): domain Eukaryota; kingdom Metazoa; phylum Chordata; class Aves; order Accipitriformes; family Cathartidae; genus Gymnogyps; species Gymnogyps californianus. The sequence goes on along the minus strand of NC_059477.1, from coordinate 1,296,080 downwards.
GTTGAAGGAAGATCTGATAGACTTCTGAAGAGACAAACCCACACAGATTTCTCGTATGCTTCTCTCTCATGTCACCATGAACTTCCTTCAAGGGAAAGTGATACTTAAGAGAATTAAACATGGAAGAGATGGAGCAGGAGCCTGCAAGTCTCATCCTGAGATTATACATGAAAAACTCCCCACGGGTGGGGATGAGGGGGTGGAAATCTACCCAGCTAGATAGGCATGGGTGAGTTTGAGGGATACACTGCAAAGGTGGGGTTACACAAACGCCTGGACCTTCTTACAGGGTTCTCTCTGGAGCCTCTACAGTGGTGACCTCTACATCGGCCAGAATAAAAGCCAGCAGACGAACCAGCGACAGAGCAGGAGTGCCAAGAGTTAAACAGTGAACTTTCAGGAGGACAGCACACATCACATCTCCTCCTCGCTGGGTTGCATCAAGGAAGAATTGTTTTCCCATTAGAACTCCTGTCAAAGCACAGTGGTGCCATTCACGGAGTCGGAGGGGATCCTGGGGCAGAGTGGGCAAGACGATGTGATGAGAATCGAAGTGAAGGTTCGCTTGCAAGTAGAGATGGTGCCAGCTGGTAAACAGCCAGGCCATTCGAAAAAGAGTTGTGTGATAAAAGCAGTTATGGCTACGAGGAAATGCTGTCAGCTTCCTAAAGACATCGAGAGGAGCTGGGAGATCAAAGTCACCTATCTGCTGCTGAGAAGGAAGGCTGGTCCTCTGCCAAAACCACACGGAGAACCCGCGGCCAGCCCCTGCTCTCCCGCGCCTGCTGCATCCTACCAGCTTGCGAGGCGAGGGAAGGGAATCGTTATCGTTCAAAGGAGAAAAAGCAGCAGCACATATGTTGCTGAAGGCAGGTCTGGGCACCGCCGAGGAAAACTGCACGGCGGAGCAGAGGCAACGCAGCAGTCTCTGGGATCAGCAGCTGGTGACTCCATGAGAACGGGAGCTTTAACAAACAGCTCAAGATCGAAGGTACCCATTTATTTAGAAATTAAGGCATGGTAATGTTAACTCCCTAAGATCAAAAGAGAAGGTGAAACAAAATTCTTAAGAATTACCTGTCCCGCAGTATATGCTATAATTTTACTAAAAAGAAATATTCTGGTCATCTTAAACAGCAAATGAATGGTTATTAGTAACAGGCTAGTAAACCCATTTCTGTCTCCATTCAAGGGACTCCCAGCTGTACAATAAGCCCCAAAATGTGCAACACAATCTCCTCCGTCATGTAAAAAAAAAAAAAAAAAAAAAAAAAAAAAAAAAAAAAAAAAAGGTAAAAGCAGCAAAACCAGCAGCTAAATAGCAAACTGTGATAGGAAAGTGTTCAGCAGCTCTCAAAAAAATCTCATGGATTGCTCAAAGGCTGCAGTGTTTTCAGCAGTTTATTAGAAACCCAGACCCTGGTCCAAGAAGAAAAGCATACGTTCAAACGGGCAAGTAGCCCACAGCTTTCTGTAGCCCCCTCTCTCAGGGCTTTTGCTTTCAAATAACCCGTATACTCAGGTACCTCAGCTGCATGAGGACCCAGGCTGTTGTTATCCATTCAAAATGATTAAGATGCGGGGGGGGGGAGCTATTTTAAGAGAATGTTAAACACAAGTCGTTTTCTAGAAAAATTCAGTTAACCTCAAAATATTCAGATTCCACGACAGCACAGAGAATTACACTAAAGCACTTTCTCATTTCTGCAAAATGTGCAGGTGTTGCCTTTCAATTCCTTAACACAAACACTATGAAACCCAGCCTGAGTGAAGATTTCTGTTAAAAAAAACCCCAAACCAACAAAACCACCTTTTCCTTTTCTTTTTTTAAAGCCGCATCAGACAAAGTGAACATATTTAAACACAGCAGGCTGATAAGGGACTGAGAATAATTACAAAGCCCTTTTCTTAAGGAAGCCCATCGGTGTGAGTGTGGGCTAACGGGAAGAATCAGCCTTTCCGCTGCTAGTGCCGAAATCCTAAAGGAGGATGGCAGATTTTCCCTGCATCCCCCATCCTAGTAGTACTCCATGCACGATAAGGTTTCCCAACGTCACAGGGATGACTCTCACTCAAAGCGAGCTTTTTCTTGGCGTTTATGCACAAACCACTGACATCAGCATGGCCTTTTAAATACGGAACAAAAACTCAGCGCTCATTCTGCTGAAAATAGCCCCAGCCTGCGAAGACCAGAACATCATTTTCGTATATCAATATTGGACAGGCACTACCCTCCTATACACACGGAGAGCCAGAGTGAAATAGGGATGAGTTTTAACACGGGAGTTTTAACATAACAGATCCACAACAATGCAACAGTTAAGATTCAGGTTTAGTTATGAGTTTTCCATATTTTCACAAGGAATAGTATTTTTTTTTAAACCCACCTTAAACTTGCCTTCTTAAGGAAAAAAACAGTGTAGCAAAAAAATATCTCTACGAATGAACGCATTCTTTTAAAAGGATAACTGAATTTTGTTGCTACAAGCTTCTAGGATTAAAGTTCTAGGGTTTTTTATTAAAGGATATAAGTTGGTTGGTCGCCCGCTGTGTCTGCTAAGCAGCTTCACAAACCACCTGTTGAGCAGCATTTCAGAAGGCAGTAAGAGGACTGCCGTCACCGCCTGCCCATCCAACGCATGCCAGTCCTTACGCAACTGGTCGCAATTAAAAAGTTCCCGACACTGAGAACGACAATTTAATTTAGCAAAACATTGCTTATATAAACGGGAGGTCAAGCACTTAAAAATAGGCATCTCCCACTCTTCCCAACATCAACCAAAGGTGGAGCACAAGATGGCTATCTCCCCCCTCCCCAAAGACAGTCCTTCAGCTGGACTAAGGAGCACTGCTACCAAACACTAATGTGTAAAAACAAGGAAGAATTAAATGTACGCTTTCTAAGGCTCACAAGAATGTTTCGCCTAAAAAAAAAGAACGCTTTGTCCCCTCCCTGCATCCTTATTATATTGGCTGACCTACCCCAACTGAAGAGCAATGACCATGACACTCCTGTGCCCCTCCAGGGCTCTGCAGAGAAGATGGCAGAGAAGGACAGACAGTCAGCCTTCCCCTACTCTAGTGTGTACTGCCAGAGAAACAGCACACCCTTTTCCAAAGAAGGGTGGATGAACGAGAATGAGCACCCACACGAGTTCCCACTTCCCCTCATATTTCCTTCATCGTACTTTCCTCACCTTCTCTGTGGCAACCATCACTCAAAAGCCTTGGTAGCGTGCACAGAGAAGTAGAAAGACGGGCATCAGTCGGGTACAAAAGTTAAAGACTCACCTTTATTTTGACCCTGCTATTGGAAATTACCTAACTGAGCAGCATCCAAGCTGAAGACAAATCATTCACAGCTGTACAAAATTTGGGTTACGTTACATCTACACTACATCTACTACAGCCAAAGCAAGAGGTGAGCAAGTCTTCCCTCACTGCTCCGATGAATAAGGCAATTCTGGTTTTTATTGCTTAAAAATTCAAGCCAGTCCTTTACCGTCAAACTCCATTTAATTGTAGTTCATGTAAAAACGGTGTTTTTTACTAAAAGAAACATGGTTTTGATATAATTAACTACAAACATCATCACAGCTAAACTTGGACTCTGTCAAAACACTTCCACAATGAGTTGTTGCTCTTCCGTGGAATGTAAGAAAGGTCAGGAGGGTTTGCTCACCAGGTTCATCTAGGTAAGTTGTTTCCTTAAAACAAACCCGTAATACTAAAGCATCTCCTTTACCGCCTGTTGCTATTTGGAGAATAAGATGCCCCGCTCCTCGGAGATCTGGATTTCGGTGCGAGCTCCTGCGCAGCACCCAGCCTGACCGCAGGGCCGTGGGGGAGTGCGTACGGCAGCTAAAATAAAACTTAAATCACCGCGTGCAGCTAAAGAACTTCAAAAGCGGTAAAACCAATAATAAAGAGTGGCACAGTCTCAGTGAATTAACTATAATTTATGAAATTTTAAGAGTGGTATCTAGCGTAAGTCAGGCTGATCAAAGGACAGGGCAGACAGCAATGAGTTTGGGAACCCACAGCTGATCTTGGCTGGAGCATGCAGAGCACGGACTCTGGCATAGGGACCTCCCGTCGTGGAAGGCAGGCATTGCTCACGGGCCCCACGCTGTATTCACGTTTCAGGTCCACATCAGAAGACCAGAAATCAGATGTCTTATTTCTGTTGGGCAGCTACTTCAGACTGTGAAACCTGGACGTAACTACAGGGTTTCCGGATTGTGGCAAATTAAATGGTGCTTACCTACATATGTGGTAGGCTACAACTCTGCTCCAGTTACGTTCAGGCAACAAAACTTCTCTGCCTAGGGGTTGACCGTAGCCTGATTCTTCCACAAAAAGAAACAGGATGCTGTGAGAAGCCCAAAAGGTGAGAGACCTAGAATATATATAAGGATGGAGACCCTATATGTATCCTTACCTAAAATAAAATAACGATGACTGACTTCTCAGAGCACTTCAAGAAGATAAAAAGGACTTTGGAAAGAACCTGAAGAGGGTTCGGTGATTCAGCTGACCGAGGCTTAAGAGGACACTTGGTTATGGAGGGGAAATATGGACAAAAGGTATTCAGAAAACTGAAAGTAAGAGATAAAAAGGACATCCAGGCAAGCCACTGAGGAACAACTGAGGTAAGCTGAAGAGGAAAGCTTTTAAAAGCAAGTTTAAGAAGGTTAAAGTTGATTTTGCGAAAACTACAGACAAGTAGAGATGGAAATGAGTTGCCTATCGCTTCCCTGAAATATTATCAAGAAATGAGGCTACAAATGAATGTCAGTGGGACACTCATTTTTGCATCAGGGTTGCTTCCAGAAGCTTCTGGGCTCCCACATTTGTGCCAGACACCAAAACGCACAGCTGGAGCCAGCAAGAGCCCCGAAACGCTTCTCGGCTGATGACAAAAGGCTTCGGGGAGGAGGACGAGGCTGACCACGAGGCAGAATTTGCACTGATGTCTCCCCCTTCACATCCCCTTTTGCTTCAAAGGTTTGGAGAAGGATTAGTAGGAAACTCCCCATCCATTTGCCACCATTTGAAAAAAAGAGAAACCAGGGTGGCAGAAGAGCAAAGGCTGGGTATGAGCACGGAAGGTACCAGCCTGAAGCAGGAGGCAAAGGGCACATAAGCAAGACTGGTAGAGGAAAACCAGCGTGACACAGTGACTTTGTGGATATGGCGAGTCTTTCCCAGCAATTTCAATCCGTGGTGTGACCAGGGCTAAAAACAAGCTGGGTAAATCCCAAATCAGCAGCAGGAATTTTACCAGCTGCCAGCCATTTTCTGGATGACTTCTCCCACTACTTTAAACAAAACCATCGGCGGTTAGAGCTGTGCCTTGCCAGAGCGCGATGTTGGCATGACAGAGCCCAAATCCCCACCTTTGGATTTAAGAAATGGAGAAGGTAGCAGTCTTCTGCATGCGTTCGCAAACTTAGCATCTTTATTGGTAAAGACTGTGAACAGCAACACATCTGGAAAATTACCAGAAGGCCATCTCTCTTCAGATTAGGGAATGCACAAAGGACCATAGGGATGATGTGGCTCCTTAAGGTCTGTCTTCAGACCCCTGTAGCTCTTTTTATAGCACTCTACAATAACCGAAACATGACGAAAACTGGACATTCGGTTCTCGCATTCACTTCAACATTCCTACACAAAAAATTGTTTCAAAGAAGGTATCCAAAGCTAAACAGATAACCACTACCAAAACCTTCTTTTGATAAAATTCTTGTTTGATACCAATACACAATTAATCCCTTCTCCATCAAGCAAATCACGTTTTACATGAATAGGATTTTATTTTTAGGCCGCTTTAACGAAGCACTGTGTGTTCTACAGCTTCATCCCTCAAGTGTATGAACCCATTCTTACCCGATGTTTTACAAGAAATGTTAGAAAGCCATTTGCATACAGTCATTTTTTGTAATTTTTCTTTTGTGCAACACAAAGTTGCAAAAAACTTGCTGCTGCTGCTGCGGCAAACAGCACCTCTGCAAGTTGCGTGAGACCTTGCTTAGCTCTGGGGTCATTGTACCTATTGCCTTTGTAGTGCCATTCTGTTTTAAAGCTACCAACACCATAGTTTTTGTTTCTAAAACACATCAAGTTGCAGGAAACGTTAAGTCAGGAACAACTTCTCTCATTTAGAGTACATATTTTATAAAATTACTTTTCCTTAATGTCTAGTTATCTTAATGTGCTAAGTCATTTAAAGAAATCCTGAACTTAAGGTGGTTTTTTTTTCTTATAGTATAGAATTTATCCAATAAAATGTATACCCAAAGGATTACAGAAACAAGTCATCCTTGCAAGGAAAGCCAGACCATTTGAAATATTCATAAAACATAACAGCATGTGTGAAAATGAACTGCTTAGCTCTCTTTAGAGCATCATCCTCTGAAAAAGCAATTCTTGCTCATAAATCCTAAAAATAGAGAGAGGGCATAAAAGGAATTTTACTTCTCAATAGCACTGATAAAAACTTACGGTTCCAGTAACTGGTTTCTAAGATGTGCGTTGGAAGAACTGGAACAACCGCAGAGAAAAGATCACAGTGGCTGGAAGACAGCAGGGAATACACCGCCGTGAAGGATGTCAGCTGGATGAGTCCACCAAAACTGCAAAGCCACTGGGTTTACAACATGTAAGCACCAGCTAAGAGGAAATATCAGGTGCTCGTGGGCTCCAAGGCTGCAGCAAAAGGCCTGTCTTTCAACTGGGAGAAGCAAGTTTAACCGAGGCCAAGCTAATTGCCAAGATGATTAAGGGCCACAATAACTACCAAGCGAAATGGTGGATCTTCCCCCTCTCGGTTCACAGCTCTGTCTTGCCAGATGACAATCTTGGGCGAAACACAAGGTACTGACCTAAATGTTTCTTGGTGGCATTTAACTTAAAACGTAGTGGAAAGCCAGGCGAGGTGATCTAATGGCATTTTGTGAGAGACTGCTTGTGTATATCCGTAGTTGCCAGACGAATCCCAGACCACGCGTCTCCTGACCTGCCAGAAGCCCACGCCTGGAGGCCACACAAAGCTCTCGTGCCCCACAGGACACGAAGGCTACAAAAGCCCCTCTGCTCTCCCAGCTGATCGGCCAAAGGAGCCAACCCAAAAAACAGCGCTTAACATTTCCAAAATGCCATCGTTACAATTTTTTGGTACGTAGAAACTTCTAGAAAGAGATTCATTCTGTGTTTGCCTGTGTGTCGGATCACCCGTTTTAACTACAAAGACAACGAGCAGAACTTAAAGTACGTTAAATCCTGCGTCAATGTTTCCATACTGAAATAAAGCTGTCTTAAATCACTACAGCCTAATCCTCCCGTGATTTAGCCTGCTTTAATTTGCATGTTTCCACTTCACAGCCAATTCACCTCAAGTTTGCTTTGCTCAAGGTAGCGGGCTTTAACTGCAGAGCCCTGGTTTGGTGGGTACCGTGAGACAGCACCAGCTCCTCTGGACTGAACCCCAACCCTGTGAAGAGCCTGCGAGATTTACTACAGACTTTACCGCTCGTGCACGAGGCGCTCGAGGGTCCAGAGGCGATGCTCGAAAATGAGGGAGGGATGAAGCTGCAGGAGCTGTTGTCCCCCCATGTCTTCGATGGCTGGGTGGGCTGAGGAGCTCCTGCCACACGTGCCCCGTTGGCGCTGGGATAACCAGCCAGGGCTTTGAGCGGGATGCCGAAATGATCCGGGTTAAGCGCAGTCCTTCCCTGCCAGCATGGAGGAGGAGCTGGGTTACTGGGATGACGGGAGCGATGGATGCGGTTCATGCAAGAGGAGGCTAACAAAGCTAACTTAACCTCTGAACATGTAAGGATGCATACATGAAGGGACTATTAAAAAGCCCACTGTCTGCAGATCACAAGAGTAGCGCGTTATTTAGAAAGGAAGTTGTCGGCCCCTATTTTCAGAGAAAAAGAATACAAAACAGTACAAAGCAGTGCTGTTTTCTGCAAGACACTGAGATCTTCAGACAGACAGAGGCGGTTTTAGAAGGCCTGCTGTAATAACTTTGTTTACAGATAAAGCAGAACTAGATAAACCCGATCAAACAAAGTTCCAGCGAGGAAGAAACATTTGGCTGAAATACCTTACAGTCAGTTTGATCACCAGTGTCTATTTAGAGGTAGCAAAATTCATTCTTGGCCTTACCCAAACTTTGACTTCCTTGTACAATCATCACTTTGTCAGAAATGCCATCTCCGTATTTTTAGGTGACAGTACATTTGTTTCTACTGTACATTTCTGGTGAGCAAACTTGTTATATTTTGTAGGTCACTTGCTTTTACCATCTGCCTCGATTTATGCTTAAGGAAAGTGTTGTTTCTGAAATCCCTGGTGTCATACACAATCGTGAAGATGTCGTAACCAGCAGCAGTTTGATTTTGTTTCATCCCAACGTAAATATTCATGGTTAATGGAAAAAAAAAAAAAAAAAAAGGTGCCATCGAAAGCTTGCACCAGAGCAGTACAAAGGCATTTAGTGGTGTCTGTCCTCATTCCCCTCAGCCCCGCGCTGGGTCAGGGTACGATTACTGCCTCCCCTGGGAAGACTGGTGTGGGACAGCCTGGTGTGGGACAGCCCGAAGGGCAGGGCCAGTGTTGGGGACGCTTGATGCTCAACGGGGAACACGCCGGGGGAGATGCCTGTCCACCACCACCATCTCCTGCAGCAGGTAGCGACCTGCATGCAACCGCTACCATACCCATCCCTGGAGAGCCTCACAAGCGGGGACACAGGCAGATTATCGCCGAGTTAAAATAAAATCACAAATTTAACGTTTTCTCCCAGAAAATACTTTCAAGGTTTGCACACCCTCAACATTTCACAGGAAACATCCTGCATCATTTGTTCACTCATAGCGCCCAAAACTTCAATGAAGACAGCTTTTAAAAGCTTAGCATCGTGGCGTGCTGAAAATACTAGTCCTGGGCTATAAATAAACACGGACGCCGATGTTGCTCACCCTAAACTCAACACTTCTGCATACTGACATAGGCAGCAATGCAGAAGAGCAGTGATATGCACCATCCTCTGCTTCCAGAGAGGGCACAGAGGTGGATTTGGACAAAGCCTACATAATAGTTTGGCAATGCTCTACAATGACTTTTTTTTTTTTTTTTAAAATACAAAGCTTATTTTTTTTAAAAAAATTGAAATCTTTTTTTAAAAGATTCCCACTATACATATCTATTCCCCATATTTGCTTCCAGTTATATTAGTCTGCTTCTCCCAAATCTTTAAGACAATAACTGAAGGTACCTTTACATTAGTATAGGTGAGTCTTCTATAGGCACTTGCACATTTATTGCTTTAAGCCAGTCTGTAATCAGAACGTGCGTATCGGAGCAGAATGCCTGTGCAGTCACGTGCCATTGCACGACACGAAACTAAACCTGTGGTGGGAGAGATCCTTCACTGCAAGACTCTTCCTCTCATTGTGAGCCCGTCTCAGATGCTTGAAGGAGCTTTTCCAGCCATACTGACAGCGACAAAAATGAGGCAATACGACAACTAGCTGGTCCTTGGGAAGGAAAACACAAAATTATTCAGTAAGGTCTTGGAATTATAGCTGATTTGCCCTTGTTTTGACCATAGTCTCACAAGTGATGCCAGCAGCAAACCCATCTGGCGCGTGTAAGACTAAATATCTGCTGCTTGTGAAAATGAATGTCTTAAAATTAGCATATGCGTTAAGATCTGGTTTGCAATAGCTTAGAGAACAAAAAAAGTTCAGTTTAATTTAAAATACTTTCCTCCTCCAGACCGCTTTACCAAGGAATTCTAAACCTGTTTGTAGGTAAAGGAAAAAGGGAAGGTACTGAAAACCAGGAGTGCCACGCTTGGGCACAGCCTTAACGCAGCGCCCGGCTGCTTGAATTTGCTTTAACTATATCCCAGTTTATCTCACTTGTGGGAGGCAAACAGCTTCCTGACCGCAACTCTTCCCGATGCTCATTACCTGAGGAAGACAGATAACGTGACACTCGTGACAGTACAGCTCTCCTTTGCTCAACAGGATCGACAGCGGCAGGTAACGAGGCAGAAACCCACAACTACAACCGCATTATAGATGGTGTTGAATCTATTAACTAGGTGACACCTTTAAGAAGGGTTTAACCTTCATCATCGTCTATGTTGCAGTTAGAAATGTCCTCAATACTCGCAGACAGCTATATTCACCAAGAGATGCACAGCTGAGTCTTTTGGACGTAAAGCAGTATTTAGATATAAAATAGCAGTTAATATTATAATTCAAAGGTGTAAAATAATACCATGCATTATATAATGGCAACTTAGAAGTTGAAATTTTCATCATATGCAAGAACTTGCTTTCTGGGATAAAGAGTAAAGCATATTTTAAACGGCACACCAACTTAACATGTAACATGCTCTAGGACTGTCTGAAAAACCCGATTAAAGCTGCTTTAAAAGAATTAGAATTTTTCGTAATATTACAGTGATTTTTATGTCGCATGTAATCCTTATTCATCTGTCACCTCATGCACCTCACTCAAAAGTGATTTTTCTCTTGTGCAACAGAACTACGGTTGTAGCTCCTGCACCCTATCCTGACCAGCATCAGTAATTTCGTTAGCATATTTACACGTAGCCAAATCTCTACATTGAAGCCCAAATTCTTAAAAAAAAAAAAAAAGAAAGGGAAAAAAAAAACCAGAGCAGCAAGGAAAAGTATACGTTGATAAGCCTGGGAGAAATAGCACAAGAGAGCTATTGCTTGGCAGAGGTGTATGAGTATTTACAAGCTTCAGGAATTTGGTGGGGTTCAACAAGTTGCCAAGTAACTGCATTTTCTGCTTCTCTCTTGGCGTGGCACTGCAGCAAGCCGTTTCCAACCAGCAAACAGCACGAAAACTTCAAAGCTCCCCCCTCTGTGCAAAAGAACACAATTTGTGGTGAAACTGGGTTCTTGTAAAGAGAAAACGGAGTTTATCCAACAAATGGTTTTTTTCCTCGAATATGAGTAAACCACATTTTTGACCCTGAAAATGTACAACTGGCATCTGCAAGTGAATGCTTGGGGAACGGAGAGGGGGGAAACGGTGTCTTTAATGAACTTCCCCTGTAATCTCCCCCTTCAGATTAGGGCAGAGGACCAGCTTTGTCTGCCTGTGCCTACCTGAAATGGCTTTCAAGGCTGCTGTCAGCAACCCGAGGGCACCGACGGAGAACAAAATCAAGTACAACACGTAGAGGCAACACAACACTTGCACAGCAGATACTCAGTACCCAGACGGCTGCAAAAGAACTTAGGAGGGCTTCAATGAAGAGGGCTGTCTTAGATACAATATTTTGAAAACCGGTGCAGAAGGTTTTTCAGGAAGGTGAACTGAATTCCAGGATGCTCTTGCAATAGCTACAAAATGTCATACTTGGGTTGAGCACACGCATGCAAAGCGGCTACAACTGCAGAGGCCAAGTGAGAACCCCTCTTTTAACACTTTGAATGGAAAGCGAGCGAGGCAGCTGAGACAGCTCTTCTCCTGGGGCACAAAAGGAGCGGAGGTGGTGGCAATGTCAGCTTCGCGCCCAACCCCGGCACGTGAGCCAGCAAAGGGAAACCGGGCTCCCACTTCGGGCTCCCTTTGCTGCTCCCTCGGCTCCGCGAAGAGCATCAGGTCTGCAGAAGGCTGCAGAGGCAGGAGGTGGCAGATCTCGAGGAAGCCCGCGATCTCCCAACTGCTGATCGGTCCAGGCGAACATTTTCACAGCTTCGCTGCTGAGCTGCCATCTGTGGGAGCAGCGCTCGCTGGGAAGCGGGTCAAGGCAGTCACCCTCGTTCCGCTTTGTGCCCCTTTCCAAGCAGCCCTAAGCGCTGCTGCTGCTGCTATAAAAAGAAGTGCAAAGATGGTACAAGAAAAGGATACAGCACAAGGAGTAAAAAAGAAAGCCAGAAACAGGAATCCTTTAGGCACCCAACCTCAGGAAATTTTATGCATCGTAGAAGGTGCTAATCACAGTGCCGTAATTAAAGGCTGAGCTGAGTCGTGGATCTCCAAGCCAACGTTCATCGAGATGCTCTGGGAAGGTAGAACAGCATCCACAGGCCTGCAATACATGGTCTGACAGCAGAAGTCTTTTCCTAAGATCTAACTTGAATACTACTGCTCAAAATACAATGCTTCTTTTTCGGGGGGGGAACTGGAAAAATATATATGGATATTCTGTGTCATTACTGTGAACGTATCTGTCCTACGCAAAAGGGTAATCTGTGGGCTGCTTTCCTTCATTTTAGTACTTGCGTGTATTGTTCTTATTTTGGCAGTAAATATCACCTTATTTTCTTTTTCGTACTGAATGGCGGGTCCCCGCTACCTAGCTTCAGGAGTGAATAGTGAAAAGCAGAGTGGATTCATCCACGTGTTCCCAAATCAAGATAAACTGTCAATTTTCGTGGCGGTTCCCCTAATTCCCTGTTACACTGAACGAGGTGAAATGACCCTGTGGCTCTCGCTCTGCCTCAGAATGAGAGAACGCTCATTACAGATACCGTACATATTTGGCTTCACATAAAACTAGATGAAGTTTCTTGGCTGCATATTCAGGATACTTGATATTTGTGTCAACATAGCCAATGTCTTTCCTGCTATGTTATTTCCATCTCTTATCAGCGTCTGGACGTTGCCATATCATGTATCAAGGCGAATGTAAAGCAATAGCCTAAACAGAAGTTAAACCTTTTCCTATGCTGTCATTCTAGAAAGGAAATTCTAGAGAATTTCATTCTCTGCAATTTTAAGGATTACTTTATTACTCCCTTTTTTTTTTTTTACTGCTAATTTTTCATTGTAACTACGTCCTCTCCTCCCTAAAAAAAAAGGATAAGGAAAAAGTTCCCTTCGCCCACCCACAGCACACACCAACGCCTTGCGCTGCAGCCTGTACCAGGCTGTGATGATGCCTCACGAGCCGGCGTGGGGTCACCATGGTAGGTCCTCAAGGTCCCAAAAGGGATTTTTTTTTTTTTTTAATCTATTTATTTATTCTTAGCACCATTAGGTAAGACAGAGCTCGACTAATAGCCAAGTAAAGTTTAGCCGTTCCAAGTGCTCTGCCCACCGCAAGACGTTTTGGGGACATCATCTCTGAAGGTCAGTAACTTGGTCATTGAACATCGATGATCACCTGGACTTCTACCCATCTGAAATGGCTTGTGAGGAGCATATAGTGGTGGATCAGAGCAGCCACAAACCATGCTTTTCTCGTTAATCAAAGCACCTCCTAGGTTTTTCCCCCAAACGTTTGAGATATCCTTCTGTGTTTTTAACATGATTTATAGTGTATTAAAGATACATAAGGTTTTTACTACTGCTACCACCAACGTAACCAACGATGACATACTGGTAGCACGTTTGAAACGTACCCTGCCCCCAGATAGCTCATATTAACCTTGGGAAGGTATTGGTTAAGGTGCTATTAACTTTCTGCAAATTTGCTTTGCTTTCTTAAGTAAACAAGTTCTCTGACAAACGACTCGGAACTGGGAGGAGAAAGACGGTATGGCTTTGATTGCCACTGAAACACTCGTCTATTAAAATACGTTGTATACTAGCACTGTCAATCAGTCGTTTTATAGGATGCTCTCGCACGATTCGGATTGGTAAATGCAAAATACGTTACAAGTGGCAATATTCCCCTGAGGGGTGCTCACAGCAAAGCTTAACGCTAGACCACCGCATTTCCATTTCAGAGGGACCCGGTGTAACTCCCTCCTCCCATGGGCTCTTGTCCCCCAAGCTCGGTGGCCATCCAGAGGGAGGATGATGGTGAACAGAGCAGCAGTATCTGGGTCACGAGAAGGGAGAGTCAGGAGAGGTGACCACTGACGGCCAGGTCGCCTCCAGCCCTGCCCAAAATGAAACCTCTTCCCAAATCCCAGCAGATTTAGTAAGATTTCGCCATCCTCTTTCTCTTTACCTGGGGTAGCAGCGCAACATCTTCAATCCTACTACCAACAGGCTTTTGTTAGTCGAAAACAATCATAACAGATGTACATCCCCCCAACACAGCCTACACGCTACCACCACACTGTGGAGATGAACATCAGTTGCAGAGACCTGATTTTCTTGCACAGAGCACCCTGGAGTACAGACAACACATTAGAAGAAACAGAAGGAAGGAATAATTTGGGAACCAAACCTTTTTGCAGCAAACTTTTCCCCCCACCCGAAGCACCGTTAACGATGCTGCCGGCACTCACAGTCCATGCTTTACGCCACGCCAAAAAAAAAGTTCAAGCGGCAAAAGTGAAAACTTCCCATTCGACCTAAACACACAGTCGCCGTTCCTCAGCCCATAATGAGTACGTCCTTATGTAATTATAAATTTCCAAGGCAACGTAGGTACACCACAAAGCGAAGCTCCCCACCAGACGTCCCAGCAAGCCACGGTGACTGAGTGGTCACCTGGCTTTAAGGTACACAAGCTACGGGGAAAGTGCTCTGCTGCTTTCCACAGCACTCGTCAGGAGAAAAACACATTACTAGCGAGAGCGCGGGTAATTCTTAGCTTAAATGTAATTACATTTAAGTACCTAAAGAGAAACAAAGCATTCTAGCTCCGATCTTAGGATCTACTCTCTGGATCAGCTGCAGGTGGAAATTGCTCACCTTTGTTACCCTGTCACGACACAGCAGCTTCAAGCTAAAGTACTTTTTTCCCCTTCCACTTATGGGTCTAAAGTGCAAGATGCACGCAATAAGTATCCAGCAATGAGGGTTTGTTTGGTTGTTTTTTTTTTTTCTTATACAATGCTGACTGCTCCAAAGGACTGCACATAAAGGCCCTGCCGTGAAGGGTTAGTTATGTTAATTCATACCCCATTAAAGTTTAGACATATCAAACCCAGCCCATTTTTTTCTGTAATGTCACCTGGAACCAGTTTTGGGGCTCTGCCACTCCAGTAGCTTGGGCCAAGGTGGAAAGTCATCTTTACCATGTATTGTCCACTTCATACAAGACAGATGATTCTCTGGCTTCTCTCGGTTTGTGTTAGGACCGAGATACGTCTGACCCAGCCCTGACTCAGTCCTCTTCCCCTCCAGCCTTTCCTTCTGGCTTCTTCACAGCGTTATCTTATAACCCCCCAGTTCCTACAGGCTATTTAACTCCTGAGCCTGAAAACACAGCCAAGAACGGAGGACAGGGATCTAAATTTTGTTTACCACTGCTTCAAGACATGATAAATCCCTGTAACAGGGATTTACACATAACGTGAAAGAAATTTCATTTTTTCTGTCTATATAAATGTGGGTTTGGGGGTATTTTTTTTGCTAATGCTCCACTTGCAGGTTGCCAGCACAACATGTTTGCCACCAGGAAAAACTGAAAGGTAGGAAAGGCAGAAGAGGAGCCATTCTCTCTGGAACATCTTAGCTGGCTTTAAAATCCAAAACATGATTTGTGAGGTTAAACGCCCTCACATACACACTTCCAGTGGAGTGGAAACCTGAACAGCACGATCTGTTTGAGTTTCAGGGACAGAGCTGGGCGTTTCTCCCCAGCTCCGCACCTCTGCTCCCGCTCGGGAATGCCCCGCAGCATGGCCAGTCCTGTTCAGTGTCTATAATGATAGGTTTCATTCAAAAATACAGTAATAAAGTCTGCTCAAAGAAATAGTTGAAGGAAGTTCATGTAATTGAGAGCAGAATTCCTGAAGTAGCTCTTTTTTATTCCTGTGTATTGTTGCATATTCAGAGGTAGGAAGCGTTTCCAGCTTGGGCTGTATTTCAGTGCAGGTACACACGCACACACAATCCCATTGAGAAGGGGATGTTTCACTGATGTTTTTAGATATCTGCCACTTGTTTAATCATGCTCTTCTTTGAATATTTGGAGGTATCAAATCCATGTTCCTGGACTCCAGGCCCGAGGCATACCGTGTTTCAGGGGGTAACATGTTTGAGTGCTACAGCATATTATGTGAAGGGAATTACTGTCGCTCTCTGAGCTGGGTTTTATCAGCAGAACTTTACTGCTCGGTTAAGCAAAATCCCTCATCATCTAACCTGGGCTGAGACAGATGGGGTAGGTCTAATACCATCTTAAGAAACGTCCAATTTAAATGAAAAGCACGCCAGCTCCGTGGCTTACTGTTGGAAGAGCGAGAATTAGTTCTGCTCGCTTTTTTCCCTCTCAGTGCGTCACAAACACCTTCACAAACCTATTGCTGATCCCGAGACCTCAAATCCCTACCTTTCACTAACAGAAAACAAACAGAAAAACCCACTGCTCATCGTAGAACGATTTCAGAAATGGAGGAATAAAACCCCACCTGCTGGCTGGCCAGATCTGTATCTCGGGCATTCGAGTCCCAGTACTCTCTGGGCAAATGCCTTCAAACTCTGCCTGCCACTTAAAGGTTAGCAGAAGCAATAATTGGTTCGCTGTGATACCAGACCTGGCGAGACAAAGTTGTGTTACGCGACGACAATATACTGTCTCCTCCTAAAAGGAGATCTCTGCTCGGAGCAAGACTAAAGCAGCCCCCCGCTTCCACGCTCCCCGTCCTGCAAGCCCTACAATAACAGCATGACATTTGAAAGCGTTCTGCTCTGCCCTCATCCTCTTTCCCACCAGTAAAAGACATCTTGCAAATTAAAAAAAGGGTCAGAACGATACCTGTGCTAAGGATTTTGCATCTAGATTTCTGAGGGTTTCTATTACAATTCAGTCATTCTTCTCTGTATCCCTAAGGAGTGCGAGAAAAGCCTCGCTTTAGAAATTAGGAGCTTTAAAAACTATGACAATAGCACACAAAATGGAATAAAATCCAGTGCCTTCACTTTCAGGTGTCGTGGCTTAGCAAGGTCAAAAGGGAACAAGAACATCATTCATGACCATGAGGATTAAGGAATGTTTTCTTTGCAACTACACACCAAAATAAAAAAAAGCAGCTTTGTATTATAAATATTTATCATCAATACAGAGAGCAAAGGATGATCAAGCAGATAGGACTTGTGACACTTGGCTTTCATGTGTTTCCTTGAAAAGCCTCAACTGCACAGAAGAGCAGCATGCACGAGGGACATCCACTCCTCTAATATCTGATGCCCAAGACTAAGCTCTGGGGACCGAACAGACATTGCCTGCACAAGAGGAGGTGACCAAGCGTTGCTGCTGTGGGCCCCAGAGACCACCATGAACATGCACATCCATGCTTGCAGCGGGAGGACATCAGGGCTGTGGACTCGGACGGTGGGGAACCAGCACAGGGTGCAGCGGGACAGAGGGAGCATGAGCAGCTCCAGGTGGGGCTTATGCTGGGACAAGTCATGGTCTGGGGTCAGCAGCCCTTTGCCGTGGAGCCGCCTCTCGATCCGGGCTGAGCCCTCAGCAATGGCCAGGGGAAGCCTGTCCACAGGTACGGGCAAGCCGGGTCAGGACAGGCTGAAACACATTGACCCAGAGCTGCTCAGTCATAGCAGAGTCTCCTCCGGTCAAGCGTCGCTGTACAGCGCTCCCCGGTGCACCCCTTTGCACCCGTACGATCCAGATGTTCCCTCATCTGGAACATCCAGGTCCCCTTCGGTGTCGAGACAGCACACCGCGCTGATTCCCCTACCCACCTCCCCTTTCCCCAAAGGCAACGCTCGCACGTGCCCGAGGAAGCTTCACGACTTGCAGCCGCTACGCCGCATTTCGCGGTCAGAGGGAGCAAGCCGGGACCCTGCCTTGCCGACCCCGTGCGCGGGCAAGATAACGCTTCTCCATCCCCGACCCTTATCTCGACCCAAGTGACACCGCGTTCCTCCTTGCAGCAAGCTATAAATAGGGCAGCTCATTGGAAACTCAACAAAAACTAACTACTAGCTACCGGTGGTTGACCCGGGGCACTAGAATAAAATTCGGATGCCACCAACTGCGTTTAGTTATGATTAATCAATCGTGAGATGCAAAGCTTTAAGCCTTTTCCTGAGCTGCCACAATAAGTTATGAGCACAATATTTTTCTCAGGTCTCCCAAGGGCCTTCATGTGAACGGCCGCAAGGTTACGGTTGTTTCAATTAAGGACAGTGACTATCAGGAGAAGTCTGGCCAAAACGTTCCAAGTTCAAAGAAAGTACAAGAACAAAGAATTCAGACAGTCTGTATTAAAAGGAAAAAAAAAAAAAAAAAAAAGAAAAACCAACAAAACAACACACTGAAATGCAGGAAACCGCTGCCACTTCTCTTTCGCCTCCACCATTTCAACTTTTCCCCTTTTAAAACTCCCATGATGCTGATTTTGCATTGAGGATATTCTACACATCATCCAAACGCTGTTGTGGCTTTCATCCCCTCGTAAGGGGGGTTTTTTGCAGTTCTTGTCATTCTCCCGCTTTCTGGTATTTCCAACATTTCAGAAGCCAGATTATTTCCAGTAAATTCTGTTTTCTGCCATCCAACTCATTCACTCTCACAATACATTATTTGCTCAATAGGAACTCATTCCGTAGGTGCATACAAATACAATTGTGCAAGGAATTAGTCAATATATAGGTTTACCAGAATCTGCATTATATTAAAGCAAAAGCCTGCAAAAAAGGAAGGCAAATGCCCTTACATTTACCGCACAGAAACCCTCATTCTAATATGAGGCTTAATAAGGAATAACTTATTTTCTCAGACAACCAACAATGCAAGCTTCACACTTCTCATCAGGATACTGAGTTTTCATGGATGGAAAGCAGACTGACATCTGCTAACACGTACCTCTAACCTTGGGGTCATGAAGGGATCAGGCCATCCCCTGGACATGCCCAGGACCTGATTTTTACCGAATTCATTTCAGTTTCCTACTATCTGCTGCAGGTACTGTGCAGGTGACCACTACAACACGCCACTGCGAGGACGGGCAAATACAGTTATTACCTGATTTTAGGGGAAGGCAGAGAAGAAAAGCCAACCCATTTGCCAAAGGTCAGAGAGTAAGCTGGCAGCAGACGCAGAGCCTCCTCATTCCAGAGGAATGAGCCGCTGGGATGAATCACAGGTATCTTCTAAGTCAGGTGAGGAACTGTCATGTTCCTTCAGAAAAAGACTTGGATGCCTTTTCCAACGCGAACGCCACAAAGCGCCGTTCAAACAAGCCCAGCCGCGATGCGGAGATTACGGGCCAAGCCTCGAGGTTGCTGTTATGCAAGGGAACCTCGCTAAACCCACCCGTTTCCAAAGCGGGGTTTGCAAGGGTTAGGCTTGCGTTTGCAATCACCTGTGTATTTATTTTTCCTGTGGACGGGAATATGTGCTTGTCTGCGATTCTGAATTGACCTTTTAGTACAAAGCAACAAAAAACCCTAGATGACTGCAGAGAACCCTCTCACTCTCCAGCTTATGGGGCTGCATCTCCAAATTCATCTTTACTGCTGAAAACCATACCATCCTACCTCCTAAACATCTGCCCGTCAGCTGGAAACCCCTGTCCGTCCCTCAGACCACTGGCACATCTGGAGACCAGGCCTGATCTCCAGCCAGATGTACAAGGAAAGACTTCTGTATGTCGTTCGCGCGCTCCCAGATAAGAAGCTTGTGTCAGACGCAGATCATCCAGTTTCTCTCAACAACGTTCGCTTACCTTCACGACCAAATAGCTGCGCTGTCATTAGTTCCCTGCTCTGTTCCGTTGACTCCTCCCGCAGCTACCGTCTCAGGATCCTGGTGACACACTTGCCATGAAGCCACAACCCAGCTCCAACAGTCACACGAAAGCACTATCACTGAACAAGGCGCTTGTCTAGTTACCCTAATACAGTCAAAACAGCCAATTTAAATTAACCCTGCAGCATAAGACTTCAATGAAAGCTCTTGGCAACATTTACGACAGGATCTGGCTCACCAAGAACGATACTGATGAGGTGCAGTTATTTTTCAGGTGCAAAACGAACTCAAAAATACCCACCTCGAAACTTTTTTGAGTCCGTCCGTCCCTCCCCGGTCCTCCCCCCAAAATGTATGAACAAACCAAAACTGCTAGTCTCATTCATGACAGATTTTTCTTTCCCTGACTGGAGGAATTCAGTCTACCCAGCAAAACCTAATGGAAGTCATTCAATCAGAACATGGATATCCTTCCTTCACAGGTACATTATCGAGTAGATGGGCTTGCTTTGACTAGTTTTGCATTATATATTCCTTTTCTAATACATTATAGAGGCATCAAATGTTAAGAAAAGTACTTAAGAAAAGTAGCAGAAAATAACTTGGTCTGACATTTTTCTAATAAAACAATTTCCCAAAATATTTAAAGCACAAAAATAAGCTCTTATTATAGACAATTGAAAAAATATTTAAGAGCTTAAAACAGTTTTGGAATAGCAAAAAATAGGGGATAAAGGCAGTCCCCCCATCAATACTTTTTTTTTTTTTTAAATACCTTATTGTAACAGCTTAATCTATTTTTAGAAGAAATTGAAAGAATTTTGTATTCATTTCTTTAATTTGAGAAACAATTTGCATACAGGTGGCAGATCACTGTCCTTAGTGAAAATAAAAGCCTTCCATATGCCGCTTAACCAATGCACATGATACCCTGGCAACTCAGGGTCTTCAGGACCTTCATTAATATCATTACAGCGTGACTTTCTATGAGCAGGACTACAAATGGGTTAAGGAAGGCAAGTTTTGACCTAAATTTCACCCACGGTTTTGTCTTCAGCAGAACCTAGAGAACTGCTACAACAGCTTTTGAAGAGTTCCTCTCTCCAATGGAAAAGGTCAGTCGTTGAATTTCGTTAGAAACTTTTAAACAAATTCACCTTACACAATTCACTAGCAAGAACTATAACAGCTTAAAAAACACCTAGCAAAGTATCATTAAAATGTGCAATACATTTATTCTGTATATGACAATTACAGTTCCAAGTCAATGATTCCAAAGCCTTTTATTAGATCATAAAAACTTAAGACCAGCTTATAATGAAATCTCTAATCGAATATGAATGAATCATCCGATATGACACAATTTCTTGAATGAAAAACAGATGGAAAAGTAGTAACGACTGAGTGGTTTAAATCACAAGATATTAGTTAAGCCAAAGGAGCAGATCTTTAATCATAAGCACTTGTTTCAAGTTAAAGGAGACACCGACTTAAGGTAGACCTCAAATCAAACCATTCAAGGAGCAAATGCCAAGCCAGCACCAACCATAAATGTAAACGAGATGGCTTCAGTGTGAATGAACTTACTACTGCATCCGAGGCACAGAAAATGCTGATTTCACATTTGCTTGGTGGCGAGAGGAATTAGGCAAGGATGGAGGAGGACATTCCCGCACGGTCCTCTTTTCAGAAGCTTGGAGAGCCCATGATTTAGGAAAGCATTGGCATGCAGAAGGAAACCATGCCGGTAAAGCTCACGATGCAATCCAGCTCTCAAAAGACCCTGTTTGCTGAAGGCAACATCCCATCTTTCAAGGCCTAAACAACTAAGAAGTCAAAACAAAGTGAAACCATTACACATTGGCAGCACTCTCGCATTAACTCAGCGTGTCAGTGTTGCTAGGGCTTTTCAGCTTGAAGTAGCTTGGTTACAATTTTTATTTGTATACTTGGTGAATTGTGTCTCAGCCCTAATCATTTTTGGGTGAATTGTGTCTCAGCCCTAATCATTTTTGGGTGAATTGGGTCTCAGCCCTAATCATTTCTGGGTTTGGAGCAGGTTTTTTGGGGGGCAGGGGAGGGGAGCAGGAGGGGGAAAGCGACGAAAAGGGAGATGAAAGGTCTATTTAATCAACCGACAGCAATTCTCCAGGTCAGCATCTGGAGACTGCTACAATATTTCAGGCATCATTGCACAAGCCATTCACCTGATATTCCCTCCACTGCCCAAAGACAAAGCAGAGCCAAATATAGCCCTGAAAATCAATATGCACTGGGGAAGAGCCTCTAGGATCTTGATAAATGCATCTTGTGTCAGAAGAGGAATTCCGAAAATCCTAGGAACGCAGGTGGCTGCCGAGCACCGACCTATGGCATCTATTTCCCCTTTGGCGATAAACTACCCCGAGTTAATTTTGGCATAAAGCACTCGGGGGAGCTCCGTAGTACAGAGCACACCAATAAAAAGGGAACGCGGACCAAAGCAAACATGCTGCTAACGAAACAGTCCTCAGCAACTCCTCCACCTTCGTCCTCCAGCTAACGCTCACATCCATCTAGCAGGCGTCAGGAGAAGCTGATGGAAAAGAGGAATCAAAGTACAGGGTGTGTCGGACCACTCCAGCCATAGGACAAGTGTTATCTTGAAAAAGTGAGGGAATTAAAAATAAAACAAAATAAATTAAAAAAAAAAAACAACCAAACAAAAACACACCAAAGATTTCATCTTGATTACCTCTTTAGGGTTGCAGATCCAGGCAAAACACCCAGAGTGGAAACACACATGGCAAACAGGACACGACAGAGTCACCAAAAGATTGCATCTGAGACACGCAGAATTTTTTTACCGAGAAACGCCTCAATCCGTGATCAACTTTCCATGAAATATTTATCGCTTTTCATTCATCGCACGGTACTGTTATTTTTAGAAGAGCCAGAGGCAATGGGAACAGATTACTGATTAACAATTCAAGGGAGCCTTTAAATGTCTGCTCGTATCATGCCATCTCCTCCTTCCCTAAGTCATCAGAAAGTTTAATATAAACACCGTCATGCATTCAAAGGCTCTTCCCTCCATCACCTGCTGTTATATAAAAGCACAAAACAACCTTTCCTTTGGTAGGGAATCAGTGAGAATTATTATTTTTGAAAATAACACTTTGTGAACAATCAGGACTAAGCAAATCCAGTGAAATCTATAGTTGATCAGTGTGAATTAATAAACTAAACGAGGTGAGGGAAGAATAAAGAAAAATAGCAAGTTAGGTCTTGCAGTAAAGCAAACTTCCCTGCCAGTTACCTTTCATCTACGAAAACAGCTCTGTATTCAAATGCTTAAGATTTAAGTGCTGCTTTCAGCTTTTAAAAGAGGAGCAAGTCATTAATAATTCATCCCACCTCCTCCGTTTAATAACCATTTCCTTGTGGGTAAGAAAGGAGGTGACAGCTAAATATTTTTTCCGAGACAAAACACAACAGGACAGAGTTTAGGAGCTGCGGGCTCCTGCTCTTCCCACCCCACAGGATCAGAGACATCCACATTCTGAGCAGACAACAAAGCGGTCCCCGCTCCAGCAAACCCAACTCGGCAAGAGAAGTGGTTTAATTCCTCGCAGCACGCGGATGCTGAAGTTCAGAGGCAAGAGATGGTGCCTCACCAGGCTGGCCAAAAAGCTCATCCCTCTTGCGTACCTCCCTACACATGCACACACAACCCTGCAACGGGCACGTGCTGACGGAGAGTTAAGAGAGTCACTGAATTATCCTATGACTATGACCAACCAAACATGAGTTTGGGTGCAATATTAGCCCAGCGAAGAGGTCCTGAAGCTTGAACTTCCCTGCTGCTCTGCAGGGAGCTGCCCAGAGTCTCTAGATGTGGCAATTCCCTCCCCCCCGTCCTGCAGAAATAAGCCCAAATTTGCTGACCACATTCTGGGCGTGCTGCAAAGGGCTTTTTATAAAAGCACAACAATACAGCAAATCGTCTGTGGAGATCTGGGAGCCGGCTGAAGCGTTGTGCAAGGCTTTCCTTGCTGAGCAACGGGTTACGAAGGTGAGCTTTAGTAGTACCTCTAGCTGGTAAAACACTTCTTTTATTGTCATTGCCTGGGCTACCTTTTGTATGCCTAGCTTAGGGTTGGAAATAGTATCTGTTGCAGGAAATACAAGGTTAACTTGATTTTAACTATCAAGGCTCTAAGCTACACTAACCTGCAGTTTCTCCGCTATCTTATGCCAGAGCATCTACACGGTGGCAAAATTAATACACTAAGCCTGACAAAAAATAGCTGTAGCTTTTAAATAAGCTAGCAATAGGACAATAAGCAAACAACGATTTAATCTGCTTAGTGTATGGTTGTGACATTAAAATGATTTCTCAAGAACTCACTTTTAATGATAATTTGGGTTTTTTGGGTGGGGTTCCATCCCACCTCCCCGCCCTGAAGTCCATGGAGAATAGATCAGGGTGTTTTTAACATTAAAGGACTAGCCTTTCTGCGTGTGAGCTACACTTCTGGGGCACGATAAAACCATACGTCGGGCCCGTACTAACACGTCCCAGTGTGAACAAGGACAAACGGGCTCCTGTCTGCGGCGACGCGAGCCTGTTGGGAGCCCCGAATCCTAGCTGACCAGCCAGCAATCTGAACCTGCTTCAAAGCCCCACTGCGCCACGCTGATTTGGTACCTTTCTGAAGGAGCTTTTGAAGCAGACACACTATAGAAAGCAGGCAAGTATCTGAAAACACGGTGCAGTGAGAGGGCATGCCCTTCCTTTGAAGGGATAAATTAACAAAGGCGCGGTATTTGGCTCTGTTAGACCAACTGGACTAGCACTCCTTCCTCTTAGAGACGGGGATTAATCTCTGATTTCAAAAGCCTGTAAAATCACGTAACAATATTAGTCCAGAAGCTCTTGCAAACCATTTATTCCTACATACATCAACATTTTTTTTTCAAATGACTGTGGAAGTGAGACTGGATAATTAGATCCAGGAAGAAGAAAAAGCAGGGAGCTGAAATCTCATGCATAATCCTCCGGCTGCCCCTGCCCATGCTGCCCTTGCTCTTGCCAGTGTCAGATCCAGAAGAGCCCCAGTACCGTGCTGGAAGAGCCGTCCCGAGGGCCAAGCAGCAGCATCGCGGTAAAGGCAGCGGCAGGAGGTCAGCGTGGCCAGCGGCAGCGGCCTGGATGATGGAGAGCAGGGGGGCAGCCGCGTGTGGAAGAGCCATTTCGGGCAGCCTCATGTAGAAGATGCAGTCTGCTCATCGCCACCGTTAGGACATCCCCAGTCAAGCCCCTGTTGCTCTTATAGAAACTGCTCAGAAGCGGCCACCCTCATGCTTTGTTTGACCCACCGATTCCTAACGTTCTGCAGCAGACTACTATCAGCCCTCAAACACTCATCAGAAAACCACCACCGATCGCTTCTCTGACATGCACGACGGCCTCACAGACCACCAGTGGTTTGCCGATGACAGATGGAGAACAACCTCAAGAAGGCACGCAGCAGCTTTCCCTCTGATCCGCAAGAGCGGCCAGAGCGAGGTCTTCACCTCAGGGGCAAGAAGCCCAGCATCTTTTCCTCAACCTCTCCATACATCTGTATTCTGCAATGGATATGTCCCAACGCAAACTATTTGTCAGCTGCACTCAACCACAGCAGTGTTACATGATTTCACTACTACTTCTATCACAACTTGGGAACGCATCCCTGAAAAGCCAATAGAAATGCCACGGGAAGGGGAATTTCTTTCCTAATTCAGTAATTGTACCGTACACAGATATCCCCAGAACTTCACATTAGGCCATGACCAGCACAGTGGGGAAAGACGGCTGGTCAGCTGAGACGGTTCATCCCAATTTGCAGGTTTATTACTTAAAGCTTTTAAGTTTAAAAAGGACTAGTTTCCATCTTATTTAATTCTAGCATTTTACCTATTTATCACAGATATCAAGCTGTTTTCACATTTCTAATACTAAAGAAATTGCTTAAGATTGTATTGTCCCAGCCGAAACCAGGACAGTAACAAAATGAGCAACTATAAAGTTTATACCAACAAGAAAAACTGAAAAGACTTAGGGGAGGTACTTATCTAAAGTACTGTAAACACAGCCTTATAAAGACAGACAACTCATTCTAACAAAGTATGCTTAATGAAGATCTATTTGATAAATCTCAAGGATGGTATCAACGGTACACAAGTGATGTTTTTAAGAGGATTATCTACAATATATCGAGATATTTACACAGTCGAGGTCTTTAAGACTGGCCCCCCAGCTTCGCACTATGGGAAAGGCATAGCATTGCTCAGTTTAAAAGCACAGGAAGAAAAAGTAAGAGGACAAGAGAGCTCTGTCCCTCCCTCCTTACATATGAATCAGTCCCCTTATGCAGACTGCAGCTAAGTTCACTTCTAAAAAGAAGAAAAATACTGTAAAACACAAAAAAAATGTGTTAAAACCAGTATGCTAACTTGCAGGACCCATTCCTCCACCTTTCTGCAAGCGAGCCACTGCCACCCATCAAAACCAGGCAGCGGCCACCTCTGTGCCCACGTATCTGAGAAGCTTTCTCTCCCGCTAAACTTGGCCTCTTAATCACCATGAGATTTTGTGTGTAACATGAACTAAAAGTAATCTGTGTAGTCCTTGCTCTGAAGATCTTTGAATTCGGCAAGTAAAAGTTAAGGAAAAGCAACGTTGCCCCTTTCTCCCCCGGGCCAAAGATGCAGTAATATTCTGAAGCCAGAAAAAGAGAAAGCAGCATTATCAAACAGCTTATTATATTCCTGTGCAAGATGGGTTGTGGGGGTTTTGTCTCGTTTTACTTTTACAAGCAACTAAAATTCAAAAGCACTAATTATGGGTGATACATTTTTGAAAAGAGAAAAATGTTTCCCTTCCTCAAATTAATCCTTAATTTATGCAAAAAGCAGAGAGAGAAATCATTTTTCCTAAAACCACACCTTGTCGATGACTGAACTCCATTCTACCCAACCCAATTCACACCTAAAATGGTTTCATAAAAATGTTCTAAACATTTTGATTTTGTACTTGAGATGCTTCCACAGAACAGAGCATGTTTACGAGGTGGCTGTTGTACATCCCTTTCTCACCCCTTTACATCAGAGAAGAACAACTAACAAGGATCGAAATTCTCCTTTGCTTCGTTCATGTCAAAGAGAAAACATTTTGGTTTCCTACAAGTACACCGCAATGATTTTATCTGAACTAGAAATGTAGTTCTGGGGATAAAGGCTCATCGTCTGCTCAAGTTTATTCATCATGAGGGCTACAAATCAGCCGCTTTACCGTAACCAGGATGAGATAAGGTTTTAAACAGAATATCCCAGGACATAATTAAGCACTTTTTTTCCTTAAGCTGTTTTTCAACACCATTATTTCAGCCATGCCTGAGACTTGGAACAACACCCCACAAACCCACACATAACTTGTTTTTCCAGAGCAATACTTGGTATTACTTCTTTCTTCTCTCAGAAGGATCTGCAGCAAACTCCTAAAGGTAATAATGATAAAAACCAGACATGACAATGGTTTGCCCAAGTGGGTAACTCCCTCAAACTGACAGCCACTTCTAACAGTAATTTAAAAAACCCATCAGGAAACATAGGTATAGGCAGGCACCACACTTGAAAGCCAGCTGATGAGCCACTTCCAAGATCAATGATACTTGCTTGCATTTACAAACATGCCGAAACATCTTTTTGCTTTTTGCCAAACACTGTGCTTCCAGGTTTTAATTACCGTTCTGCAAATCAAAATATAAGAGAGACATTTCCAGTCCGCGTGCGCGCTGTGGGGCTGAAAAGATTTCTCCAGAATTTAGCAGAAACTGAAGAAGCGTAGGGTCTTGGGCGAAAAGTACCTGGGTGACCACTGTCCAGAGGCAATGCTGCTTCTTGCATGAGGTCACATTTTTCATTCCCAGTCGGTCCTACCCTTCGCCCATTACACGCTCAACCACCCCGAGCTTTCCAGCACGAGACAGGAATTCCCACGGCTCAAACGCTGGCAGCAGTCATTCGACAAAGAGACGTCGCTGCCTATCTCACATTCCGCCCGCTTAGCACGAGCACAGCTCCCCAGTGATGGCTAGCTGTTTATTTTTTCACAGTAGGCATACAGGCGAGCTATTAAAAATACTCAAAATGGAGTCCAAACAGTAACAACTCCATAAATCCTGTACGAGTCCATAACACCTTAAAAAAAGCCTCCTTTCATCTGGGGAAAAATAGCCAGAGCACACCGAACTCTACCAGCAGGTTACCCAAGTTGTTAATCAGCATCAGCCTTTGTCCCGAAATATCTCAAAAGGAAACATTAAACTTAACAAGCAACAACGAAACCAATTCCCCCCCCAAAAAGAAAAAAAAAAAAAGAAGAAAAAAAGAGTAAAAGACTAAACCCCATCACATTCACAATACTAGCCATTAATCTACTGACAGAAAAGAGGACAGGGACTCCTCTTGTGCAAAGCCACAAAATTCAATCTAGCACATGGATACGAAATGGGGAGTAAAACCTTTAAGTTGACCTGTGTTACCACGGTAGTCTTAAAATGAGAATCGCTCTTTGGGTTAGGAAAATATAACCTCCCTTACCTGACAGACAAGTTTTGGAGCACACGGAGGGAAGAAAGATTTCTCAGAATCCGAAGCCAAACATTCGTACCTGATAAACGAGGATCTCCTCCTTTTTTTCCCAACACAATAGCTCTACCTCCTTAAAAGTTTCCTTCCCCAAATACGCATTTAAGCGCACAAAAATCTAGGTTAGGTCACAGCTCATTTTTCCCCCCTAATCTACTGAAGTTGTTTTGAATAAGCTTCGTTTACATTTTTCCAACTTGCATTACCAGAAGCGCTTAGATCTTTTGCGAGATCTCTTCCTTAATATAAAAGGACCTAAAGGCATTTTGGAAGGCAGCAGAGAAGGGAAAGTTGCGTTTTTGGAAAACTCGAGCTCCTACCTGGAAAGTAGATAATGCTTCACGTACCAAATCATCCCTAGTATAAATATCTCTATCTGTTCGCACCTGGAAACAAAACACTTTTGGAAGGGAAAAGGGGGAAACATGAAAGACAGCGGCAGCCTGCTTTCCACACCATTTCATGTATTGTAACCAAAACTTTGGTTTCCATCGCTTGTAGTGCTGCAATTGTGAGCCGTAAGATCTCTCCCAGCTCCACGAGGAGCAGAGAGTCTCCAGGACGAACACTGTGGCTGCTGTGCTTGCTTCATACCAGAAGGACAAGACCCAAGAGACACCGTAGCAGGATCATTACAAGAGAGAAGAAAAGCAAACAGCCCAGAGCCCAGCGTGATACGCTTTGATCAGCCTGTGTTTGGCTCCTCATTTCAACACAGGGAGATTTCTCCTTAATGGGAGCAGCAGCTCAAAAACCCTCCTTTTGCTTCACAGCGCTCCTTTTAGGCTGTGAAAAGACTCGTAAGGTGCTGCTTTGTTCTGCTGTCCTCTCCTTTCTAAGGAAAAAAAACAAGCAGCTCCAACCAGGTTAGGCTCTCCTCAGCCCCCTGCCAAGGGTGAGGGCTGAGCTATTTAAGACTCCCAAGGCTGCTGTGCTCCATCCTCCCTCCACTCCCAAATCCCACTCACCCAGCCTGGGAAAGTACATGTGTGCAAGTTCTAACACACTTTGTTCCAGCATTTTACATTTGCATTTTGCTCTCCCACTTGCAAGATAGAGCTGCAGAATATTTTACTGCATTCCCAGAATAGGAACAACATTTAATAAAAGTTTCTTCTTACCAGAGCTAGGCATGTGGTTCACTCTAGGTGGATTCAACAGTTCTACTGGCTGGTCTCTGCCAGAAAGCCCATCTGGAAAGAGGGGGAAAAAAAAAATTAAAAAAATAAAATAAAAAAAAAAAAATCACATCAACTCTTTGGTTAGCTGAGCTATTTTAGACACTCCAAGCAGAAATTTAAAAAAAAAAAAAAATTACTAACCAATTATCAATGTAAAACAGAAACACACAAGTACCACAAATCAATAGAAACAAGAACATTAACAGGACAGCTGCATAACAACTGCTTACACTAAAGCATAAAATAAAAGATACTGTAGCCCCAATTGCACTCAGGTTTTCCTGGTCTTTAAATCCACCACTGGTACTGATCCCAATCCAAGGAAATAGGTACGTCATCTTATAAACCTTACCATACAATAACTAAATTGCAATTCATTCCTTGCGCAGAGAACTGAGTGAGTTAAGACAGAAACGCAGCCCTGTGAAGCGAAGTTGAAGAATGACTGTAATATGCCAGGGAGATGTTAAGGAAAACTGACAAATCACTGCAGGAGATTAAAATGCATGGACATGCATAACAAGCCCCATTTTGCATAAGTTTGGATTTCAGAAAGGCATTAAAAACATACTTTGTAAATGATATGCAGAAATCCATCTTGCTGAAGCAGTTCTCTATTTAAAATATTTCAAAGATTGTATCTTGCATTCAGGTAGAGTTAAAACAGAAGAACACAATACCTACTTGCTGTAGACTGCCAGACCAGACTTTCTAGTCACCCATTCCCCTCCCATCTACCCCCCCCCAATAAAACTTGAAGCAAAAAATGCTAAATTACGTTTTCAGTACTTCAATTATGAATACTTGACTACAGAAAACTTATTTACAGTGGAACTCGAATGGGTTTGAGATATCTCCACCTTTGCCGGTTCTGTCTCACTTGTTCTCCTCTAACGCCTTTCCGCACTCTGTGCTGCAGCACAGATACCATCAAGCCAAACCCTGCCTGGAGACATCAAAGCAGCCCCCCCATCTCTCTCAGTCTAAGCAAAGGACAGTATTATAAAAATGTTAAGATGTCAGTGGAATGTTAAAAAACACACAAAATTAAAAAAAAAAAAAAAAATTAAAAATCACACAGTTTTCTTCTCCGTATTTTCTCCATTCCAGGTTTCTGGAGAGAAAGCATAGTTGGGTCTTCTCCATCACTTGCATGGGTTTGCCTCCCGTGACCATACCCAAGGATCAGTGCAGCCTCAGGCAACGTGTCAATAAATTACACTATAACCATGCCGAGTTCTCCTTCTCAAACAAGTCACATAGATTATTCACATTATAATTTTTTTTGCCTTTTGGTTTGTTACTTCTAGAGCCAAGAGAGTGGCTGGGCTTGCTGTGCCGGAGCGGCCAACCTGCAGCGTCGGTGGGCTGACGCTTGGCCAGCTGAGCTTCACCTGCACAAGTAGCAGCGAATGGCAATAAATGAGGAGGCAAGTGGATTGAAGGGGCAGAGCGAAACATCGCTATTTTAAACAACATTCAGCCATCGGCCTCTCGAGATTCACAACCCGGTGGTCACTGCAGATCAAAGAGCGTAAATGGATAGCAAAAAACCGTGATCCTCCCTGGTTACTAAAATGTCGGGTTTTACAGCCTTGTTTTTTCTGTAAGACAGGCATTTGCTATCTCAGCCCTCATTAGTGATTTTTTTAATTCACTGGTGAACTGCAACCCTACTTGCTGCTGAAGCCTTCGCTACGTTTCTGCGCTGAACATGCCAGCATCGCCCAGGGACCACGAGCAGCTCCCAAAACTCAATCTTTTCAGCCTGCCAGCGGCTTAAAAAAAAAAAAAACAACCAAAAAAAAACCAAACCACCACACATATATATGTATCTACACACACACACCACTCTGCTGGGCTCTCCTAGCAACGAAGCAGCAGCCGCCCCAGAAGCCAGCCGGCACGGCACGCGTACCCGCTCCGGCACACGCTGCGGCTTGGCCGGAGAGCGCATCCGGGAAAAGGGAGCACGCAGCAGGGAGAGGCGAGAACAGCCCCGGGAGCCCCTGCGTTTTCCTGGGGAGCGGAGTATTTTCGGCTTCTCCGCCGAGCTGTTTCAGATGAAGACGTGCCTTCAGAGGAGAAGGACCCATCTACAAAACAGAGCCTTGTACCAGCAGCCCAGGTGCTCTGCGAGACAAATCCAGGTCAATTTTGATGAAAACACCCATTCGCAGCGAGGCTGTTGGAGGGAAGGTGCCCTTTCTCATGCTAAATCCAGCAGTTTTGAACAAGTTTCACGTTAAACCCGCACCTCCAGCGGTAGGAAGATGCTGGCAGAGAACAACTGACAAGAGCCCACCTATTTCTAGCATAAGTCTGCAGCATCAGCTATTTCAGCAGGCTCACCTGGCTGGCCAGACACCACGGCCGGGCACCTGCACGAAGCAGGTAACCCGCTTCGAAGCCGACCAAACTGATAGAGGCTTTTTTATTTTGTTGTCCGTGGACTTCCTCCCGCACTGTTGTGAATTTTCAGTCTCACCAGTGCATCAGAGATCACTAACGAAAGTGTTGGTTAGGGGGGATTTTTAAGACCTTTTTTTTTTTTTTAAACACTTTGAAGAAATAAAGTACCTACATTTTTCAACTAATTAAAAAAAAACCACCACAAACCAACACTCTTCAATCTTTGTTTCAAAATGAGTAATAGGCTAATCACAGAAGAACATTTAAGAATATCTTTTAAAGCACTGAAGCCTTAAACACTGGAAGTGAAACCAAACTATGTGAGACCGAGGTTCTGTATTTGCTGTCTTGAGTGATTAAAAAAAACAAACCTCGATTTGTTAAAAAAAAAAAGGGGGGGGGGGGCAGTTTATCAGGAGGTATTTGTATAAGGCACCTCTTCTCCCAGGCTACTAGTATGGATTACAAAAAGGTTAAAATAAGATGTAAACACACAAGCTGGCACATAGCTTGTTCGTCAAGGGGAAGGCAAGTGATCTCACACCCACCACACTAAGCACACGCACCCAGCAATCACAACACAGCAAATAATATGCTACTTGTAGAAGCTGGGTACCGTAAGGAGACTTTTAAAAAAAAAAAACAACCAAAACCAAACAAACCCTTTGGGTAGGTATGTCCAGACCATAATCATTTCACCCTCCTTGCTCCCAGTAACCTACCACCTTCTTTCCCAGCCCTCTGTGTCCTCCTCTCTCGTGCGACTTGCGGGTGGGTACCACAAGGTGCATCATCTTCCGGCTGCAGGAGAGGAGCTTGCACATCCAAGCAGGCCCCGTTCAGCCCCATGGGATGATCCGGGACACGCTTTGAGCGCCTGCATTCACTCCCTCTGCAAATGCACCTCCACCTCTCGATGGGGAGGGGTGAAGACGCAAGCCTGCGGGTTGCTGCGCAGAGGTTGCGGCACCCAACCATCACGGCTGTGGCACCAGGGCATCCCCATGCTGTGGTTGCAGGCAGTAGCCCCGCAGTGGGAACAAGCATCCCTGGCATCTCCACAGTTAATAAAATGCTGAGAAGCAAAAGCAATGTTGAAGACATTTCCATTTACTCGCTTTCTAGCATCTAGGGGAGTTTTGGGTTTGTTTTATTTTTAATTGAGGTAGCTGCAAACAAACACGCGTTCTGCTCTATTGCTCCCCATACACACACCTTCTCCGTTACTACAAAACAGGAGCAGCAGTGAAAAAGCCGGCACCTCGGAGAGATTTCAAGCTCATTTTATGCAGCTACTGTGCCTCGCTGCAGAAGTGGCACATATTTAAGAGAAGCCTGTGCTCTGTAACCAGACTCCCCAAGTTGGAACTCAAGTGTTATCCTTTTCCCAGCAGCATCCCAACAGCTGTAGGCCAAAGCCAAAAACTCTTATTCCAGCCGCCTCCATAAATGCAGGCAGAGTCTATCTGGTTTCAGACACCGCTTGCTGTCAGGATACTGCAGGAGATTCCCCAAAATCACCACAGCCCTGCATCGGGTCAGCGACTTTGGATACGAAATATCCTTTGGCTCTGGATTGTGGTCGTTGCACAATATCTGTATTACTCAAAGCTGTGATGTTTTGTACCATCAATGAGCTTCACTCGACAAAAAACTGAGCATCTCGAACTCAAAACTTTGCTGCAGATGCAGAGTTAGCTTGGCTTTTGAGCCCAAAAACAAAGCAAAAAAAAAACCCCCAGAACACAAACTTGGCCTCTTGAAGCAGTTAAACATTGTTGTCTCCTCAGCTTCCTACAATGAGCTAAAGATGCTACAAGAAGCAAAGAAATAAATTCATTTCAAGAGCCTAGGCGATCAGTTTATTAGGAAATTTAAAATACCACTGCATTTAATGAAGCATCACATCTACTGCCAACACAATCCCGACCAAAAAAAACCCAAACCAAAGCAACGAAAAACCTTAAGCTTTCTGAAAGGAGCAGAAGCGTCCCTTACATCGGTCTGAAGGAAGGCTTTAAAATCCTAACTGTGCTACATCAAATTTTGATCAAGTACTAAAATCCACACCCAATATACCAGGATTCCTCCTTGCTCAGCAATACTACTGCCGACAAAAGCACTTGCTTTGATTGATTCCTTCTCTCAAATAGATGAGCTAAACTGATGTCAAACTTTTAAAGAATTATCCGTTAAAAAAATCCTGAGAACCGACCACTGAAAGATGCAGGGGTTTCGAGTCCTAGGCTGTGATTATGTGCTCTATAAAACTTTAAAAGAGGGAAAAAAAAAAAAATAATAATCCCTGTGTTTTGCATATTCAACCATGTTGGTTCACAGATCCTCTTGCACCATCACACTGAAGATAAACTGGTCACCTGGGGGGATCTAAGCCTCAAGAAAAGCGTATTTTCTGCTACTGCCGCACTGGGTTGTCTTACCACCATTACTGGAGACTCTCTCCTAAATCAGTCGATGTATAATTGACCTTTGTGTGACAAAGGGAAAAGCACGACGGTTTAGCCAATGCTTAGAAAGCACTAAGATAAAGAGCGGTCTGGGTCTGCAAATGCCAAAATGAATACAATCAGTTTCCATTACAAAAAAGTTTTACCCCCACCTCCTACCTTTACGAAGTATTCAGCTCCAATCCTCTCCACGCTTCACCACGTATCTACAGAGAAAGCTTTGGCAATTACAAAACTAAAAGAAAAAACACAGAAGACGCTAAAATTATCTGTGCCGCGCACAGCTCTATAGTTTTATCCCTGTTACCGCCTAGAAGGGATCACAGGGGTGCTTCTGCAGTTCCCAAAAAGGGGACAGGGATGGGAAGCAGCTTGTCTTACCGCCACGGACAGGCAAAGAAAGCGCAAAGAGGTCAAACCATGCAATCACGATTTGACTCTTTGACAAGCCACAAACCCTGGTTTGAATAGTACTGAGACAAACCAGATTACCTACAAAATATTTTCGAGCTCTCTACTAGGCAAATTTTTCGTAAGCTACTAAAAATAACTGTCAAGAAAACGTCCTCTTGAATTGGTTCTGTATGAATCAACCTAACGATTTCATCAAAAATATCAGGAAAGCACAGGGGTGAGTTGTCCCAGCTGTACCAGGGAGGCTGAACTGGGCAGATCAATCCCAGGGCTGACGGCAGCCGGCGATGAAATGATGCCTGCGGACTGTCCAGTCCAAGGTGCTCGCAAGGGAAAGACAAACTGCACCGTCCATCGAGCCTGGGAAGAGGCAGACACCAGCCTGTCTGATTTATGGCTCGAGTTAGAGAACATTTAGTGTAGCTTAATTTCCAGATGGGTATTTCTACTCATTAATTAATAAGATGAAGCCATTATTCATTCATGGGAAGTTGAACACTTTAGTTTTATCCTAGTCTGTTCCAAAGAGTTGTTTAAGTTACTTTAAAAAATATAGCCAGGACAGGTTTGGAAGTAGCTGGGTTTGCAGGATTTAAACATGTGGAAAATAGCAAAACAAAGACAAGATGGCTACAGTACGCTCCAGAATAAGACAGAAACATGCAGGGATAAAAACTCTCAGAAAAGATGAAGCAGCAAAACGAACAACATCCAAGGCAAAACCAAAACAGACAAGGACAGGGAAGTACAGCTTCATTACTTCAACTAAAAAAAAAAAAAAAAAAAAAAGACCAATAATGAATAAAAACAGAAGGTTGAAGCATTCAGTGAGCTCTTACAGAAAACCATAAGCAGCCTTACTATAATTAACTCTGATGAGTTTAAAAATGCAGGGCAGAACTGGGAACGAAGAGGTTATTTAAATATAGTTTTACCATGCATTCAGATCTTTCGACCTGATGCAAATCACCCTGGCCTACTTGAACTCCTTGAGTAAAGTGATGAACAACGAACAATTGTCTTTAAAGGACATCCAGAGTAGAGGAAAAGTCCTACAGAGCTGTAGACGTAAAATTTTAAGAAAGGCGGGAGAGAAGGGCAGGAGGAAGAGGTGCAGAAAATCAGCACTGTTGACTGGGATTTGATTTCCCGAAAGACAGGACAATTTCAAGAGGCAGAACAAAAAAAAAACAGGTAACAGGAAAAGCAAGACGGATGGATCAAGGTGAAGTTGAAGGCAGGCAAACGATTTGTTTCTCTGTCAGTGTGGCTGGCTGGCAAACTGACAAAAAAAGTTTTGATTTTACTCCAGTTTTATTAAAAAAAAACAAACAACAAAACACAAAAAAAACCAACCAAAAAAACCCCCAACAACCCACTTTGAGAGGCTACACGGGGCACGTCAGTAAGAAAATCAGGTCTGCATCGATCACCCTAAACCAAGTACACACCTGGTTTAAAAAGCCCACTCAGTCATCATCTGCTGCTGGATCTATTATATCCAGCGCATTGCGGTAGTTCACAATTTACTGGTAAGAGCAGTAAAGATGCATTTAAAACTCAGGTTTGCCCTTAGGCCACAGAGATCCCCCTTTGGAGCACGAGATGCAGAATTCAACGACAAGTTGGAAAATGGATGGATGCAAGGTTCAGTGACAAATGAGTAAAACATCAGTCTGTTCTCACTTGAGGGAAGACAATATAGTGGCCCCGAGACTTTTTCAGGATGAGCAATTATCTGCTAACGCAGGGAGTTTGAGACCTCTCGACCAAATACATTTCTGGTCTTCTTTAGTCATATACTTTGTGGACAACACTTCACTAAATAGCAGCAATCGGTTATTTCTGAGAAGACAGGGAATTATGCCTCCTGTAAGCGACAAGTCCTAAAACCTAAGACCTTGCCATCAGACTGCCAGTCCATGTCCTCCACACAAGGCAGCTACTGTCCCTTGCCATTCACAGCTTCGGGTTCCTTTCCAAGCTGGTTTTGGGGTGGGCTTGGCACACAAACTGCAAAACCTCCGACGGGCTCTACCGTTCTGAGTAATACAGTAGGAACTAGAGTTTTTTGTTTACGTATTTCCAGTTCCTAGATAAGCAAAAACGAGTGCAGAGGAAAACTGTTGAGCAATAAGACATCCCAATAAGACATCTGCAATAGTCCAAGTGACTGGCGATGAACTTGATAATCGTTTCTTTGCAAACCACTCGCAAGGCAGTTACCAGATTATTTGGGCTATTTTTATCCCAGGAAGATACAGCTCAAAGGCTTGCCCCCATGCCTTCCAAGCCAAAATAGAAAGAAGCTGTAATTTCTCAGTGCCCAATCGATAAAAAGCCTCAGGCAAAACAAGGCGGCTGACAGTAAGCCCAGGATAAATAGCCATCAGTTGGCATCTGAGAGACTATCCCAACCACATCCTTTCAAGAGCGTGCATTCACATTTAAAATTAAGCTTTCGCTAAGGACAGAAAGAAAGGGGATGTGTCTGGATCAATGACTCCTGAATTTGTAGTTGTCGTCAAGCAAACAATTACCTCGTTCTCCTCACTGCTTTCTAGTAAAACAATTGTGAACTTGTCTCACAAAGAGAAGAGAGAGAGATCCATTCCCCTTCTCTCCAACCATGCCACCTTCCCGTCTGCTTCACGGCACGACTGAAAGACGCTTAAACACAACAATATTGCACTTCATAGAACAGCTCGAAGACAGAATCAGCCTCACAGTTATCTTCACTCAAGGGACGAGCTACTGCACGCTTGACCAGGGTTACGTTCAAAGAGGAGCTTTGGCAGGATCCGCTTTCACTTTGCATCGGGAGCCGGCTCTTGGAGCACGCCCCTGGCTGCCCCACTTCCCATACTTTTCCACATCCCCTATTTTTGGTTGCATCATGGAGCAGTCTGAGCACACAGACTGGATTTTTTTTTTTGGGGGGATACACCTCAAACTCAACCCAAAACGCCCAGCCTAACACGCTCCAGCCGTTAATGGGGACTCGTATCTGAAGGAGCGGACTAAATGCAGTCCTAAAGCAAGCTTCAAAACAACCCCACACAGCCTGTACACGACCCCCCCAGCATCATCTGCTGAATTCCACAGACCTGACCCTCTGCAAGGTACTTGCTATCACAGTCACGAGCTGTTCTTCTTCATGCCTTCCATCCCCTTCCCTCAGCTCCTTCCCTCTGATTAAGGCTGCCTGGCGGTGTACAAGCCAGTGCAAGCCTCGTCCCTTGTCATCAGGCTGCTGTCAGCCGCTTACGAGGAGGTACACGCAGCGTAAAGTGAGAGCTCCTCACCCTTACCGGCACTGCCCAGGGAGTTATGCGCTGTCTCCGTTACATATGTAATCCCACGGCAATTTCATGGACCTCATCCAGGCCCAAGAACGTCTAGTTTTTTTCCCCCACTATCAGTGTATACGTACCACAGTCACATTATAAAAAGTATCTCGCATTTTATACGCGAGTTGGGGGTTTGTTTTGCTTGCAAACAGTATTTATCTGCATTACTTCTTGGCAGGATTTGGGGTGGGTGAGTGGGTGGTTCTGGTCAACTGTATTGCTGTATTTCTAAAACCAGACCATGCACTAACCTTGTAGCCTTGGGATACTAGGCGGCTAAAATAGGATCGCTGAGGAATAAAAGTCTCCGTCCCTGACCATTAAGCACAGTCCACTAAAACATCCTGACTTGCATATTAACAGCTATGGCGTGCAACAAACAACTTAAAATATCAGTAATGAGAATAGTAATTATCACGGACGTATTATTTATTTGTCTACTCATTCGAAATTTACAGAGGAAAAAAAAGTCTTCAACATTTACAAGAAAGCAATTAAGGCAGCAAATGGATTATTTCTCTTTAAACCTATGAGAAAATGCTCAGTGCATATTTCCTCTCTAATTTGTCTGCACTCAAGAATCTATTTTTGGAAGTCTCCCTAGACTGTATTGTAGCACCACATGTACTGTAATGGCATTTTAATTAGCCCAGAGAGCTGGAAGATGCACTATGCATCCGAAAGAGAAGCAGCCTAACAAAATGAGAGCATCCTTCTCTTCCCTTCTTTGAGATTTACAGCAGCTATCAAGTCGAAATACCAATTATGGTTTCAATTGGAATCGACTGTGACTGCTATAAAAACCCAGTGCATCGCAACAGCCTATAGAATTCAACAAAAACAAACGTACTATGTAAGCACTATTTACTCATACTTTAAAGGTGGATGGTAAAAATAGCATGCTGCAGATATCCACAGGCAGAACGGGGGATAGAAGGAGAAGAGACAATTAAAAAAAAAAAATTGTATTTGAGTTGGGCTCTAAATATGTTAGTTTTTGGCCTGCTAGTATAATCAAGAAAACACCCATTTAGATGAAAGCCAAACCAATTCTGTTTATTGTTGTTTTGGGGGGTGTTTTATTATTATTATTATTACTACTGCTACATCTAATATCCATGTTAGCCACCTTCCATTGCCAGCAAGTGACATAATGCATAAACATCATCAGCACGGTCTTGTGTATATTTAATTTTTCATAATTCTGACTTCTTACTTTTGATGCAGTAGAAACTAGGTCAGGCGGATGTCCATCTCAGTTACAGGAGAGGCTGACATATCTGGAATCGTAAACCTCCTTCGTGCCCTTGACAATACTGATTGCTCCAGAGACATTCATGGGTCCAGATGTCAGGTGGAGCGTTCCACTGAAGCCAGCGGCAGACCACAGCGCTCAGCACCTCGCAAGCAAGAACTATGATGGGTTTCAAGCTTTCTTTTGCATTATACTCCACATGAATATTTCACAAGAGTCAGAAGACACTCGGGTGTAACGTCTACAAGAGCTTCGTACTGCTTTCCTACCCAGAATCGAGTAAAGATAAATCCAGCAGATCCCACTTTGGTTAACATCAAGGTAAAAGTAATACTCAGCAACAGTTAATAAGAAAAGCAACCTTTAATACATTACTAGGAAGTTATCCTAGAAGCCAAATACCTAAGAACCATTAAAAAAGGGAACGCTGTGATCCTCAAGGTGTTTACAGATTAATAGCCAAATGACAATACACTACTTTTCAAATGCCAAATCTTAAAAGCATTGTGTTCTACTTCCTATGCCATTATTTTCCTTAATTCTTCCCAGTGGGAGGATAACGCAACTCCTGCTAAACATGACCATCTCCAGTCTCTTCAGCAGACTCTGATGACTTCATCTGCACAAAATTTGAAAGATACGTCATTTTGGAAATCCACGGTAATAAAATAATCCTTTACATGTAAATGCAAGTAATCTAAGGTCTGTGGTAACCTATCAATTAGATCAAAGAGATAAAGCTCACTGAAAATGGTCTGACATAATTACAGCAAAAAGGAACAGCTAGCCATTTCAGGAGGCTTGCTTCCCTCTTTGGGCAAGGAAAGTCAGAACCCCCTACAGCCAGCCTTTCCACTGTTCCCCAGACAGACAAAGCTTTAAGTGAAGAAAAAATAAAATACAAAGGAAAGAATTACCACATTAAAGAAATAGCATGTATAATACACTTTTAATGTGTATTTTTCCTTTTAAGCCAAAAATAGCCATATTTTATGTTGTTTTTCATTCCATTCTTCTGTAACAAGTTTCAAAACCAGCTCATTTGGTACACAGAAAATAACCACAAAGTCCAATTACGGACAAGCTCGAGCACGCACTTGCAGTAGAAGCAAAACAAGTATCCTACGTCCGGATCACTTGTCGCACCTTGGTAGTCTGAGAGATTACTCAGTCTTACTCAGGCAAGACGGAAAAACCAAGAAACATACCTGCTCCCATTCAACACCAAACACCTACCTAGCAAAACGCAGCCTACCACAAAGGTGTATTGAACACCAGCGTCCCAACCGTTCCCGAATGCGCTCTGACTCCTAAGGTGGGAGCCGGCTCAGCCTCCACTTGAGAGCTTCAAGACCTCCCGTGGGTGATCTCCTCCTTGCACGCAGCCGCCGGTCAATCTGAACGCCCGACAGTTTTACGTCTCCAGTTACAGGCAGAAAAGACTGCTATCTTATTTCATACACACTGTCACCGTTAAGCATGCCATACCAGGACAGTACTATGTCAGAGACCTGGCTCTATTTTAGGCTTAGCTTACCCAATCATTTCCCGCAGTCTCTCTTCTGCGGCCAACATCAGAAGGTATTTGGTGGTGGGCATCCAACACCTTCTCCCGCCTAGTGCTACCTCGAGCCCCAACAGGACAGCTCAGGGTTTCCACCACATGGAGAATAAAACATATCATTGTGTCCCCGACTCCCCAGTGTGCTGCGAGACTCAGGGAGGGGTCTGCAGGATCCCGCTATGTCCTGATATTAAATCCATCTCAGATGAGATGCTGCACGCAGAACCAACCTGGTACTTCGCACAGCCCTTCCCCATTATCCCAGCCCCATCCGATAGAAAGTCAATGACTATCAACACCAGGCAGCAGGAAAATTGTCCCAGTCTACCTGTTCCTGATATCATACCAGCCATTATCTACCAGCTTTAGATAGTCCGTATATAGTATCTTCATGTCAATTAACGTACAGATTTCTAAAATTTGGACTTCAGATATTTTTAAATCCCCGAGAAAAAAAAAGACTACCATTTCAAAGTATCTAAAAGTAGATTCCACTTTCACAGACTTGGTGGAACGGCAATTTCCCCGCTTGCAATGAAGGAGCTGAGACTACGCTGTTTATTACTATAAATACATTCATAGATATTTTCCCTGGCACAAAGCACTTCAATTTTAAAGGCAAGAGATTCATCAACTCTTACGGATAGCTTCATCCTTACTGCTTTTATTCTGTCAGTGAGCACACGCTCCTGGCAAGAGTGGAGGAGGGTACAATCTGCCACCATCTGCAGGGTGCTATCCATCTGAAAAGGTGACTGTCCTCAAGAAATTAGCATAGTCCAAGCATTAAACTTAACTCTGGAATATTATGTTCAACCAACAGACTCTTTCAAGGGCCATTCTTCAAAATGTTCCTGTTCCCTGCTAACTGCATGGTGTTTTGGTTGGGTTTTTTTTTTAAAGTTTTAATGTAGCCTTTTATCAAAAGTGAATAAAACTTTCCATCCTTCTTGGTAAGTGAATGGGGTAAAGCCAGTATTCCACAATCACCGATAAATATGTCTACAGGAGATCAGTATTATCAATGCGAGGTGCTTAATCTGCTGAGACAGATCCCATGAACTTCAGCACACTAAAAAAAGCAAACTCCACAGGATCCCCTTGGCATTCAGCAGGAGAGGTGCTGCTGGCACCCAGCCATTTCACAATCACGGACTATTCAGAACGCAAGAATTCACGTTTGATAGCTACAAATTCACAGATATAATGCCACTTTAATCAAAACTAATAGTTCAGTAGGTTTTAAAAACTGATTGGCGATACAAAAATGAAGCGAGGAAAGGAAAAAAAAAGAAACTTGAAATTATCTGCCATTGTCAGCAGAAGGAGACCTACGAAGCACATTTTAAAGGCAGGAGAGAAGGTTCAATAACCTGCTTAATTTTCCCTTCTCTCCGGTTGAATAAACTGTCAGGAAGAAATCCAGCTGAAAGATAGCCTGGCTCTTCTACAGCTTCAAACGAGATTCCAGCTCCTGCCCACAGGCTCACAGGACGCTATGTTCAAGCTAATGAGATCCCAAGCAGAGAAAAGGCTTGCCTCGTTCAAGAGGGAACCAACTGTATGTTACAGGAACCAAACGGCATGGGTCTCCTTCCTCACCCCAGCCCGGCATT
This sequence comes from Gymnogyps californianus, assembly GCF_018139145.2. Lineage (NCBI taxonomy): Eukaryota > Metazoa > Chordata > Aves > Accipitriformes > Cathartidae > Gymnogyps > Gymnogyps californianus. The sequence goes on along the minus strand of NC_059477.1, from coordinate 1,253,517 downwards.
TTGCTAGCGCACACGCTAAGTGAGACTCATCCACGAAACTGTTTCCAAGGCAGGCTGTGTCCAAAGGCTCTGATCCTTTCCACAGCAGAAATGGCAAGTGATAATAATTACTCAGCAACCCATTACACTAATGCTTTCAGAAAGCAGGCTAACCCGGGGAAAATTCCTGGATGAAGCAGAGGGCAGGGAGAAAAGAGGCAAAGGAAACTGATGCTCGGAACCCTCCCTGGACACTGCTGGCAATGGGAGCCATCTACAATTTCACTAGTAAGCAGATGCCTTCTCGCCTTACAAGCTGCAGCTTCTTGAGTGGATGGCAAAATTGGAAAGAGCAGAGGAAAAAAGGGAGAATTTTTCGTTGAGGAAAATAAATACGGAGACATGGAAACAGGATGGTCAGCAAACAGAGCAGGACTTGGGTTTGATGGAGCTGCTGGGTCCCAGGTGGCTGTCAGAGTGTAAGGCTTCGAGTTTCAACCTTTCAGAGTGCTCCATCAAGCCTTTCTTCTACAAAACAAGAGCTGAAATACTGGGGAAAACCCCACACAAGTGAAAAAATCCTTCAGAGATCTGAGAAAGCTTCCAATCAAAGCCAAACAAACAAAGAGCACAGTCAGGGAAGGTGGACTGGACATGTCTGCTTTATACACAGCTTGTCAGAGACCTACAACACCAGAAGCTTGAGCGAGACCCCGAGAGGGCTCTTCTCACCTCCCTGTTGCCACACCAACTTTATTCGATGTGCATCAGGACAACACACTCGGAAACAACAACGGCTCCATGGGTCAGCACCCATGCCTCGCATCTTTATCCCCCATGTATCGCAGTAACCACAGCTCCCCTTCTCCCCCAGGGCTTGAATTATGTAGGCCAGTGTAATTTGTTTAAACCCAGCTCCCTCCAGTTCCACATACATCCATCAGACTGGCAGAATTTATAATTAACCCATCCTGAGCGAGATCAGCCTGCTCGCCCCCACCTACCCAGCGCCAGGGCTCGCTCGACTGAAAGCAAATGCCTTGCTTCCTTCTACCTGTTACCTGTGCTATCCATTAGGTCAAACACTTCATCCTAAGAACTTCTATTTAAATATATATTTGAACTACAGCAGGCAAGGACTCATTTCAGCTCGTACCGCTGTATTGGGGTAAGAGCCAGCAGTCAGATGGAGGGCCGGCTCATCTGCCGGCTCACCCACCCGCACGCATCTTCCTTGGGTACCTGCACAGACTCCGCAGCTCTACCTTCCCAAGAAACTCATCCTCGCATGTGATTATCTTCTCCGGATCCAAGCCTGTTCCTGTAACAGCATAAAATCTGTTGCTCACCAGTGAAAAATCCTTTTGGTCAAACATTTTAAGGATCAGAGACAAGCTGACCGTGCTTATTAGCAGCCTAAACTGCAGTTCACCCTAAGCCCATTGAAGACTCCAGGGTTTTACGTACCGAATTCATGGTGAAGCTGCCGCGCGGCACCCCAAAAATGACTGACATCCAGAGGTCAAAATCCTTTCCCAACGCGCTAAATTCAGGGTGCTCAAGACAAAACAGTCAATGGAGACAGTGCCCAGCAAAGGGCAACCGTTTAATCAAAATCATCAGTTAAACTCTGAAACGATCCTGGAAGCACACGAATAAACGGCAATTAAAACAACGTACGCGATTCAGAACAGCTCTGCCCAGCGTGACCATACTCCAAACTTCAAAGCTGCCTCTTCACTCTCAAAAGAAACAAACCCCCCAAAAGTGCCAAAGACGAAAGCTTATTTTTAACTAAAGACAAGAATGTGGAGCCATGCATCAAAAGACTCTGTTTTATTTTAAAATACTCTAAGTAAGTATTTCTGTGGAAATTATGGTCTTTATATTAGAGCCAGGAAGACCACTTTGTACAGAGAGCACTGGATGGAGACCACGAAAGCCAGTTAGACGGGTAAGGGTGTATCTGTCTGCACTCGCATGAGAGGAGGACGGCAAAGGACTTCTTACGCTGTGATAACAACACTGACAGCGAGAACACGCCTTTTGCTTCTTGTCAGAAAGGCAGAAATCCCATCACAGGCATTAATGTACTTTTTGAACTGCTCGTGATTGAATTTTGGAGTTCATAAAGGAGCTCTTCCCAGCTGGCTCTCCTCAGCTTACACCAGAGCTGCAGCAGATCTTTCCAGGATTATGGAGGGCCTTGTTTTGGTTTTAGGCAGATTTCAACATGCAGACCTTCTGTTCCAAGAAAGCATTGAATGTTTCCTTTTATTGCATTAATCACCAGCACACGCATCTGGCAGTCATTGCCAGCCTTGTGCCATTAACTCAGAGCAAGGTCCTCCAGCAGGTAAGGAACACAAGCACCATCACTCAGGTGCTCTCTGAAAAAGCTACTTGCCAACAAGAAAAGCGCAACTTGTACCACCTCACAACCACTGAAGGTCGAGAAAGCTCCTGAGTACCTGACCTTCTTGTTGAACACGATTCGCGCCGCATGCCCAGGTTGCTCCCCCAGCTTGCTAAGCAACCCCAAAGGCAGGCTCCCTCGAATGAGGCTCTCCAGCTTGCTTCCAGATTTTCTTCTCATAACAGGATGCACTATTTTAACTGCTGGCTGTCTAGCTGGACATCGGAGAAGGTGCTAGGAATTACTCAAAGAAAGAAATCTTGATGGGAAGGGAAAGCAGAGCTACGCTGATAGCCAGCTGAAAAGGCACGAGACCTCAGAAGCGCAAAGAGATGTTCTGTAGGATGCCACAAGCAGCATGCTGCCATGTGTTCTTCTACATTATACTCTAGGCACCTCCGATTTTCACCCGTGAGGTTACACGGGCTTCATCCTGCATGCTTCCAGCTCCGACTTACTGCCAAATTCAGGCTCTTCTGCCGCAGCCATTCCTTCCGCTCTCCACATTTTTCAAAACGAAAGTCTCTTCCACTCCGCTCAGATGGGGCATTTCAGTACTCTCGCATCTGTGGGACCCAGGATGCCGGGATGCAAGTTTCCATTTGGATAAATGGCGTGCATTTCAAACAGTGCAAAATCTTTATCCCCCGTCTCCAAACATTTCTCATAAACCTGAGACTCCCCTGGATATCTTTTCTTGTCTAGGAGAAACCCAGGCTGTTTTACACTTTGTCAGTAGTCCCTGTTGTTGGTGAAAGTAAAAGCATTATTCTCGTGAAACTGAGACTGCTCACAGAAACCAGCTTCAGCACGCACCTCGCGGAGAGAGACCACGACTCACCCAGAAGAGAGCTCCCAACACCTAACCTCAATCAATCAAATCAATCAATCAAGCGCCTGCTTTGATTCACCCTGACAATGGAAAGCAACGGAAAGCTCTGGCAGAGGAAAACCTCGCCAATGCCACGAGAAAGGTACAATCGACTTCTCCCTCGCGCTCGAAATTCCTTTTTTTCGCTGTTCTGTTGCAAATAGGGGGTTAACACAAGCTGAAATGCTCGTGTAATACATAATGGTTTTTTCTTATCGCTTTACCACAATGGATGATTTTTCCATGGCTAATATAGTAATATTCGATAATATTAGTAATACAGATTTGGTATAGTAAAAGCATTTTAAATTGCATTAAACACAGTAACATAAGAATAGCACATTTTGAAACAGAAATTTCTAATCCCTGGTCTGTTGAGGAGCCGCTCCTGTTTCCTCCAAGCCAAGGAGAAGCAAGTCCATCTTACCATGGGGCCAACCCAAAATGCTGGACTTTGCATATGTTCAGAATAACGTCAGGCCGTCAGTACCAGGGGGGGTGCAAAAAAATATTGCCCGCCATCCTCCCTCCCTTTTACCTTAAGGTTAACGTTGCTCAGTGGCTGCACGCAGCCAGAATGCCCACCCCACCGTGCCAGGCCGCTTCAAGAAAGTTACGCAAGAGTCTCTACTCCTTACCCGACCAGGACAGACTCCTTTCGTTCTGAACAGCTTGCAAGATACTTAGACTCACCTAACTGATGGTGCTGAACAGCTTCAAACAACAAAAAGGCACATTAATTTTAACAGCAAAATGCACCAAAGAAAATTCACAACTCTACTCTGTGCCGAAGTTTCCTTGACAAATAGAACAAAAGAATTGAAAAAGCATATTAATGAGTATTACTTGTCCATTCCTTTTGAGCATGTAAGCTTTTACCTGCAACGTGCAGTCTCACAGGGGACTAAAAAGCACCAAACCACCCCACGGACTACACTTGCGTAAATGCCGCGGCCACCCGGACGTGCACAGTGCACGAGGTCTGTCCAGAGACAGCGTTAATGCATAATAAGAAATCCTCAGGAGTTTTAACACTTAGGTAAGGTCTGAAATCCAGGAGGATTTCTCTGAATGCAGAATCAGATGACTGCATGATGAAATATTTTTCGTGTGTTACAAAAGAAAAAAAAAAATGTTCTAAAAAAATATTCTGTAGAGGTCTCCAAATATTACAGCGGGGAGAAGGTTTGCTGTGCACTTTAACATCTGATCCCCCTCCCAACCAAAGGCACTACTCAGCTTGCCCCAATGCAGTTGCCAGATTTCACCTTCATCGGGAGGGAAACTATGCAGATGAACTGCAAGCAACATACTGTGAACCACCTAAACATCATGCAACCAAAAATGTGTTGGACCAACAGTGAAGTCCCTATTCCCAGCTCAGGAAAGTCTAAGATGCCAGTTGCAGTGTCCTAACAGCCCGTGTGCCATCAGAATACTTCTTAGGTTGCCCTAAGGGTCTTCCCAATCCTCTTCTCCTTCCCTCCAAAAAAAAAAAATCCCATTCCAAAAATGAAATTAATAAATTAGTTTCAAAACCGAATTAACCCAACAAGGATAAGGCATTAGCAAGAACACATTTTTGATTTAAAAGCTCACTCCCAAGTTCAAGCAAAACTAAACGCTGATTTATGACCACTGAAAACGTCAGGCTTTAAGTCGCGCACAAGTTGACAGGAGCCGCTGCAGGTTACGCTGAATATAGCCACGTGCCGTCAACTTGCTCACCGAACCGTCTGCGAAGCAAACGCCGCCGTAACCCGGTAACTGCGAGCGGAAAGGCAAGCCGCACGATCCTAGCTATAGAGCGTTTGACAAACACGTACCCCGCCACAAGCAGGAAATTAAAAACCACAGCTAAATAAAACAAAGACTGAGAGTTGCAAGCAATGCAATAAGCCAACTTGTAAAAACAGCAGTGCCAAGAAGCGCCATCATTCTTAGTAATCAAAAGATATCTGAAAAAAATGAGAAATCAAAGCTTTTTTTTTTTTTTAAAAGTAATTTGTTTTGTTATATTGGGTTTTGTTTGATGACTGCAAGTAGAAAAGTGTAAATTAAGATACTTGTTTTTACTGCTTAAGATACCCCTTAAGGCACCTTTTACCTAGAAGTAATCAGAAAAAAAAGAAGGATTTCAGGTTTTGTTGTTGGTTGTTTTTTTGGTTTTTTTAATCTGAAGTTATTTATCTCCCATTTCTCCTCTTAAAGCCATGCCTCCCACAGCTTTCTGTGTGCTCCAACCGAAAGCCAGGCGGCACCTACCAGAAAACCACCAGAACTCCATTACAGCTTCTCCCAGCCGAGGGGTCCCTCCTTCCCATGGATAGGGAAGGACACTGAAAAAAAGATTATCAGCAAATGGGGGAGCGGAGAAATCCAAATTAATCTCTCATACTACCGTGAAACAAATTTTGAAAGAGCGAGGCGAACACGGCCACGCAATAACCTATTCCCAACGCCGCAGGAGTCTGGTGCCTTTGCCGCCGATCTCATGGACGCTGCGTGGAACGGACCGTCCCACCGCTCCGATCCGCTTGGAAGCTGTGCCAAAGCCCCACGGACATTAAAATGGCCAGAGAGCAATTTTACACGTAGATTTAGGAAAGCCCACAAAACAGATTCAAGACTTCTCGGGGCGAGCGGGAAGCGTGTAGGAAGATGGCAGCTTGAAATCATCCAATTATTAATTGGGAGCTGCTAGAAAAAGCATGCAGAAACCCCACGCTGGTGCAACCAGAAGCATCCGTGCCAGGTCTGAGCCCTCCTCTCCCATGCTGCTGGTGAGATTTTTTTTCAGCAGAAAACACAGATACGAGTCTCTGGGTTACGCTTCTGGCTCTGCTAAATAGCCACAAAGATGAAAAGGCTCTGAACTAGGGCAGATTGGACAAAATAATCCAGTCTTTTTCAAGTCAGTGATTCCCTCCCTCACAAGCGATGCTGCTTTCCTAAGTAGGACTCTCTGGAGAGGAGACTTATGCTGCCTGGAGTTACGAGCTAACATCTTTAAAGAATATTTTTGTTTAATGCGTAATGGGCCTTCAACTCTCTCTCTCTTTAAATAAATTTTGAAGTAATGCCTTTTCCTTCATAACGCCTTTCCAAATCCATATTATATATGTTGAAGATCATAAGATAGAAGGCTTACTATATAAAAGACAATATTATCACATCAATTAACACATTTATATAAATGCATGTATACGTATTGATTATATGCATGTATATATACAATTATTGTACTAATACAATAATATATTCCATTAGTTTTACATGAACAGCAAGTAACAGCATGTTCAGTAAAGGCACCATATAAAAAAAAAAAAGGGTGAGAAAAATTAAAAATTGTATAAAGAGGACCCGAATTTATTTGGAGGCGTTTCAGCTGGAAATGCCTTTCTGTAAGCTTTATCCTCCCCTCTTTCAGGGTGGGAAAGAGTGACTGTAAATTAGCAGTTTCCTTAGATGGTGGGTTCCTGGTTTCCCACTACAAAACTGCCTTCCCTGCTTACTGGTGACCCATAGGAACTGCCTCTCCCTGCACCGTAACAGCGACGTGAATTTTGTGCATTGCACAGCCTGCGGAAGAAAAACCCCAAGGTGGGCACCAAATACAGATGAACAGCCCTAAAACAGCCAACGTACTTTCTCCTTACACCAAGTCACTTCAAGACACTAACTGGAAGGTGGGATCTCAGGATGACGAAGCTGGCAGTGGCTAAGCAGCGCTGGTGCCGGCAGGGGAAGAGGAGTCTGCCGACATTTCCCATGCTCCAAGGCATTCACCGCTAAGAAAACGTTCATATTCTCAGTTTCTCATTTCCTAGGACTAGTGCACATTATTATCCTGAACATATTATCCTACCTGTATGTTATCTAAAACAAAAAAACCCCATGATTTCATACTTTGCTAAATGACAAATGCCTCCATCAGCTTTGGCTGCATCTTTCAAGTGTTTTACACCGACAGCTATTTTTGTTTTCCTTTCCTCCAGCCAGTGATGGAGAAGCCAGCCCTGTTCATCTCTCATAGATTGCCGTGCTGCCTTTTGCTGGCGCAACAGCATCCGGAGGCAGTGCTGCAGCGACAGCCTCGTCGAACCGGCAGTGCCAATCAATGGCCTCCCTGAAAAATCAATTCTGGCCCATATTTCAATATGCCGAACGCCCAGCTAGCGAGAATTGTTCATCCTTTGTACACCACGTGCAAAGGAGCAGCTGAAAACACTTGACATTTGTCAATTCTGTTACTCTAGATGAGATTCCCCCTGCGCTGCGTACCGTTTTTCACTTCTTGAATTGGAAATGCATCAAGGCAAAGCCGATCCCATTGTTATTGAAGTGCTGTACAAGAAGGACTGCATCCAAACTGAAGCCTTTGGACAGGCTTTCAGCACAAAACCAGCAAGCTCACACACGAACAGGCCTGTAGAACAGAAACATGTCTCAGCTGCGAGCTCTGCATCAACCCATACTCAACGCAACTTTGGCCAACGGGAAAACCCCTTGATGTGCTGCTTCCCCGGGCACTGCTCTGCCACTGGGATCCCGCAGGTAAAGCCAGCGGAAGCAAAGAACAACCCCAGTTTATGCAACTCCTACCCTTTTTCCTAGCCATAAATCTTGTGGTTTGATCCCTCTCTGCTATATGTTAAGAAGTCACCGAGTAACGCAAGAGAAATCCTCGCTGCTTTACCTCAAACTCCTCCTCAATACCCAAGGCATGTACTTTGACAGTTTTCTCTGAACATATTGTTCTCAATCCACGCTTTAAAATTCATCTGTGCCCCTGCATCATTGTCATCCTGTACTCCTGTATCTGGCATACATGAGGTTTGACCTTTTCAGATTTACATTTACAGCGTTCAGAATCTTTTTGAGCTCTGTTACAGAGAAAAATGAACCGAGAGGAATTTCTGGAATGGTGACTGGACTACTGATGTTTCCTAGGGCAAAACACACACTGCTTGTATTCCAGCTTCCTAATACCCTGGTAAACCAGAGAAAATTGAATGACAAAAGCAACCTAACTAGCTGGAATCTTCCAAAAGATGGAAACCAGACTTCCACGGCTGCCCGCACAAAGTGAAGATGCTTCAGCAGTTAATGTTCAAGGGTAGCACAAACAACGCCCCAAATGAAGAATGCTGGGGGGGGGGGGGGAGAAGCAGACCAGCAATTGTATTTCCAAGTGAAGAAAAGCCAGGCACTTACTTCCAAAAGCATCCCACCATGTATCCAGCCTCACGCTTCTCCTTTTCCTTTGTGCTGCGGATGCCGTATTTATTTTCATGGTGTAGTTAATCTATATAGATACCTTCCATCCAGCTGCCTCTGTACCACACCGAGTGACAGAGTGGGAACCCCCAGCCTGGAGCAGACCTTTCTCTCCACCGCCAGCCTCAAGAAGGAGGCATGCACGCTTTTCCTAAAGCGTCGATCACTTGTAATGCACGCTCAGACCCTAAAACGCTGGATTTACCAGCGCTCCCACCCTACGTGACCATATCTGTACAGTTGCACAGGAGTGCAGAATGAGGCTCTTGGATAAGGATGGTCAGCTCCTGGATAAGGATGATCCTTCTTAGATGCACAATACCTTCGGGCTGGGCTATTCAAAGTATCACCAAAATCAGGCCTCCTTAGTCCTAAATGCTCTTCAGCGCTATAAAGCACCCACTTCCAAAAGTGCTACCAAGAACACAAAACAGAAGGCACCATCAGCACTAATATTAAGTTATGGCACGAAGGAGTTTTCAGGAGGAAAAAAGCCCTCTTGGTCAGTCATCTTACTAATACCAAGTTAACCCTTTTTATGTATTTCATTTTTTAACATGTTGATCCTTGAAAATAAAGAGCGCGAAGAGGAAGAGATGGGCTAAGTTCAAGGAATGGCAGCATCCCCCAAGCATCTTCTCCACAGATTCCCTACCCCGGACCTGTCACCTCACTTTGCAGCTTGCCACCCTGCAAATCATCAGCCACCTACAAAATGCTCAGTCTCAAAATAATTCTCCCTCAAAGCAGATACCTCTGCAATGTATAATGAATCAGTGAGATTTAAAATATAAAGTATTTAATTACCTATTGATATTTCCAGCGCTGTACACTGCACAGACAGGAAAGACACAAATGTGCATGTACAACACTTACAAATCAGAAGCACTTGCCTCTGTTTGTAGCAATTTTTTTCCTAAACTACTACTACCACCATGCACAGTCTATCCATCTTGTCCTCCATCAATAAAATCTATTGATCAGTGTCAGCCACGAAAATCCAGGAAAAAGGTAAAGAGAGCGATAAGAAATTGATAGCTGACTGCACAGGAGACAGCTCACGGGATGCAGGACATGGGGAATTACTGCGAGAAGGGAGACGGGCAGCACAGGACTCTAGGAAAGGTGCAAAGAAGTAGGAAAATAGGACACAGCTGGTAAAAAAAAAAAAACAAAAAAAACCCCACAAAAAAACACCTTGATAGTCCTGCTTGGGGCTAAAAGTCAGCTCGCTTTTAGCATTTCTTTGAAAGCTCTACCTGTGAAAGGGAGAGTTTACAATATCCATAGGCTTTGGAGCAAAGTAGCTAAAGAAGTGAGAGCCATCAGCAGAGCTTTGCCACACCGGAGGGGTGATGACTCAGTAGTAGTTGGTACTACAAGCCCCTGCCCTTCCAAAACCAAGCATTAAGACAGGGTCTGGGTGTTTTTCTGGCAGCTCGAGACATGCTGTACACGCAGTTCTGGCAATCTGAGTGCCATGTCCTGAAGAAACACCTGAGGAAGCAGAAGCAGCACCTTTAAGTCTTTAAAGGATGGCTGATTTTCTCACCCCAAGAAATTAAAAACTGTAGTACACCAAGAAGAGAACAAATTATCAATGGGCTGCAAAGTCATTTTACTCATTCTTAAATTGTGATTACCATCACAAAGCCCGTATTCGATCGTCTGTGGCTAACTGGAGCTCCAAAGAGATGTGTGGGAAGAAGCTGGTGTGCGTAGCTACTCGTGAACCCCTAGCCAAAAGGCCCCAAGCAGGCTGTCCCACAGCAGCTGGCCATGTGTCACCACCAAGGAGGTGACACCTCAGCCCTGCCGGGCAGCACAGCTCAGTGACCTGCGCTCAGTCTCGTAGAGGGTGGCTAAGGAAAACAAAAGATGCTCTCCGCCAGCAAGGGAAACCCATTCTGGTACGCCTAGAGAGAAAAAAACCCTGCTTGGTCTACATCACCCGAGACTTAAACCCATAGAAGAAGTATTTGGAAGAGTTAAAAAACACCCAAAATATATTTGCTCACCTTCTCTCTGATTGAGGACGCATCTCATGCGGCAATGTATATGGCCTGGAGTGAAGCTGTTGACTCTTAGATGTGGGCCTTGAGATCACACAGAAAATAGCTTAATACAAAGCTGCTGAGATTTCCAGAAGTTACAGGACCTTAAGTTTTCTGCAGAAAGTCTGCCCAGTTTGTGTTGTAACGTAAATCTGAAGTCATAATTCATGTGTTTTTTTGTAACACCTTGCGAAAACACCCGTCCCCAAGAGACTCAGGCCAAAACCATTAACAGAGCATTAGGAACACCACACGCGTGCCCACTTTTTGCTAAATACTTTGAAAAACAAAATCACCAAATCGCAAGTACACAGTTCTGTGTCTCATTCGATATTTAAAAGTTATATAGGTGACTGAATAGTTCCAGCCATTTGAACGATTCACCCAGATGCTTTGAGCAAGCTTTAGAAGAGAGGGGGTTTTGGGGTGGGTTTTTTGGTTTTGTATTGTTTAATGTAAGTGCTACCTGTTGGAAACACAAGGAACAGCAGAGCAGAGAAAGTTTAAATCACACAAACTCAGATTTCACCCAAAGGAGTAAACAACAACGCAAATACTTTGACCTGAAGCCCATAAAAAGCCCTGAGACACACGTGCTGTCAGACATCGGGTCAGGACCTGCAGGGATGTTTGCAAGAAGACGTATGTATTAGAAGTGTGGATACATTCCTGATTGCCAGCGAGTCGGGAAGGAATAGCTTCTGCATCCCAGTCACAGGCAGAAGCAAAACCAAAAGAAGAGTCAATAAAATGCAATTCAGACCATGAGCAAGCATCGCTAGCAGACAACCTGGTGGGTTCTCCAGGCGTTTGCTGTCCTCAGAAAGGGTCTCTCCTTGGTTCACCTCATTTTCACTGAAACAAATCACAACCATTCATGGGTAGGAGCAACTTCAGAGGGCTAACTCCTACCTCAGTGCCGTAAATTCAGAGTCTGTGTCTGCAGCTGCACCCTGGAGCCACGGGAGAAGACCCGAAACCTGGGAGCCACGGGCAGCTTTAGTGAGGTAGAGAGCTGAACTGCTGCAATTAAAATCCTTTAGTAGCACCTCGGGATCCACAAAAGACAGAAAAAACTTGCAGTTTCCTTTTCTGTAACTGTCGATGGCGGCTGTGACCACGCGGGCACCTCCACGCCCAAGAGCGCTGGAAGCGAGCAGCCCTGCATTTCGCCCGAGCTAAGCGGGGAAGGACAAAGCAAAGAAACACCAGGAGGAGGGCACGTGAACGGGGGGTCTTCAGAACAGGGCTCCTCCAGAAGCACACAAGCCTCGCACACAACTCCATCCAGACTCACTTCTTCCTCTACAGGGCGCACCGACACACGAATACGCTGCAGACAGGGTAAATATTGCAAGTCGGTTTGGGTTTCGGACTCCCGGGGGAGAAGTGGAAAGAGAAGGTTCTTCATCAGACATAGCTTTGGTGGCTCTCAGAGGCAGGGAGCTCAGCCAGCTCTTGCCTCAGGGAAGGGCAGTCAATCTGCTCCTGCTACGCTGGCAGCACCTTATGCCGGGTTCCCTAAACACACATCAAATGATTAATAAAACCACGTTAAGGCAAAGCTATTTTTACTCCTGTGGACACCATTAGAAAAGCAAGCCATCCCTTGCAATACGGTGGGTTTTATTATGCGCGTAAAATTATTATCTGTCCTCGAAAGTAGATACCATATATAAAAGTCATCAAAAAGGACTTCGAACATGCAGTTTAGAAACACACAGATCAATGGGGCTTTTGTTTACCCGCAGTTTAGGAATCTTCCCTCTTAAGGAGGCATTGCACTCATCTGGTGCTGGTGTTATACGGCCGAGCTTTTATGTATGTACCGCCAGGCAGCACCCAGCAGCAGCTCCTCCGCACAGAATAACACACACTTGCTACATGAGACCGTGCTGCTGCATATATACACATGCATATGCATGATACTGTGCTGCTGCAATATATACATGCATGTACATAACACAAGATGCAACTACTTAAGGCTAATCCAAAAAAAAACCCCACAAACCTATAACCCAGAATATATACAACACAACTGACAAATTCACAGCCACGCATTCACGTTTGCTGCGGAGAGAAAGATCTGCTTTGAAAAATAACATAGCAGAACAAGGAAAACGCAGCAGGCAGATTTTTAAACACTCGAGCTTTTAGAGCAATGAGTGGTATGGAAGAGAATAAGTTTCTTTCGTTTCTGTCACCAAGTGTTTCATCAGACAATGACTGCCGTAAGAAGGAAAGGGGGGAAGCATGTGGATATGGGTAGGGACTGAATAAAAAGATGCTAACCCTGAGGTTTGACAGTACTTAAGCCTAAGAGGGAAAACTCGAGTGCCTAGTAAGATTCAGGGCAAGGTTTTACTGTCATGAACTAGTATCAAAAATGAAGTCATTCCTTTCAAGGCAGAATGAGAGCGGCCCCACTGCAAACCCCTTCTACTACAGGGCCATAGCCACCAAGATAACCCGAGCTGTAACCCCTTCTCCTCCACAGGACAGCCACCTCCAGCTAAGGGTACCGCACACCAACACTTAAGGCATGCGTGGAGCTCAGGGCCCCGGAGCAGAAAGCTCATGGGTTGCCTGACTGGCTTTACCACCAATATCTCCTCCGCCATGAGTACTCACTTCAGCAGGTCCCATTTCCTTCCCCGTCTTGCTTCTGCATCTCGTTCCTGCCTCTGCGCTAGCTTTTTGGTTGAAGCATAGCAATTGTTCCTGCAGACATACAGTGAACCAGACCAGCAAGTGGACTAAATAAACAAAAACCACACAAATATGAAGTAAAACCCATATTTTGAGGTACTACTAACTGATAGTAAGTCAATCGAGGGTAAGTTTAGATTTCCAAAGGACCAACCCTCTACAGGCTTTATTCAAAAATAACACACTTTCACCTAAAGTCAAAATCCCAGCTAGAAGTTCACATCATACACACACATACAATTTCCACCCATTTCTGTCTGCATAATCCCCAGGGAGATCAAAGAGCCAGGCTCGAGACTGCACTCTGAAAGCACTTCAGCTGCTGCGCCGCCGAAGCGTAAAAAGGTGTTTGAAATATATGTAGTTATCTAATAAAACCCAGCTTCACTCACTAAAACAGCCCAAAACAGGAGGCACCGGTCTATGGATTTTGTCTTAACTTAATATTGACAGTTTCGAGCCCAGAAGTATTACTTATAAAGAGTTAAACAAAAACACAATATGAAGTTTTTTCATTGCAAAGATCCTCAAAAAGTTGATGACCAACTCGAGGACTCATAAAGTTGGGGAAGAGCAGCAAAAACATCCCGAAAAACTTCAAACTGCAGTCTTAGGTTACAGAATGACAGCATCCTGGAGTATTTAACAATTTCCACTTAAGTCAAGCTAATAGAAAGGTTTAACTTTAATTTCCACTGAATTACTACCAAAAGCTTTCCTTTAGTTTAGGATGGAAAAAGTATTTCCCCTCCTACTTTTTCAGCTTGTTCAGGACAGTTAGGAAAGGAGACGAAGCACAAAGAAGGTGCCAAAATTAAGCATGGTTTGACCGATTGCAGCTTTCCCCTTGCATTTGGGTCTTCTCAGGGAGGCTGATTTCTTCCCCGGCACAGCTTTCTGCCTCTCCCATCTGCCGGGCCACAAGGCAAACTTGAGACATGCTCCGCTTTGACTGAGTGCTTTAGACAAACAGGGCAAGATCTTTTTATGAAATACCTCCTCTCTTCCCCTGCCCTAGGTTTTCCTTGAGCTTGTGCCGAGCAGCTCTCCTCCAGAAAGACCTCTAGAAGAACTCTTCAAGCGCGGGCTCTAGCAGCCATCTCTGATCTTTTTTGGAGGCAGAAGTGTTATTGCTGCAGCCTGCAGTGGCAACGGAGCAGAACTGAAGCCTGGGCAAACTCACCACTGTAATGAAGTCCCACTCGTGTCACCGAGGCCCCCGTTTTGCGTGCAAGATGGGGAACAAGCAGCCCAGCTCCCTCCTCCAGCTGAGCAGGCACCACCGGCCACGCATCTCCTCTTGTAACACTGAGTTCATGGTGTAAAGGAGATACCGAACCACGCTCGGGAAGGGATCGACGCTGTGCAACTGCGCCTACCGTTTGCCAAATCAGAAATACACTTCATCATAAAGCAGCTGCTGGGTTAAGACCTGCATTCTTAAACGTTTCAAAGCTTGCATGGGTAAAAGACATTTGGAGATAGACCATTGAACTGGTCACATGCACCCTTAAAAAAAAAAAAACCTATCGCAGTACTACGCTGGTTTTGTAAATCCTCTCTTTTCTAAGTCCAAGAACAGCCTCGGTTTCTTCAAAGCCTTTTGTAACACACTGCCCTTTTACTCATTAGCCTTTAAGTGCAGCCATTTCCTAATTTCGAAATACACTTGTTCATAAATCAAAGTTCAAAAGGTGCTTAAAAACAATTTAGTCACTGCAGCTGGTGACCGTTGATCTTTACAACTTTGGTAACTTCTTAGCAGGGAAACACCCTTCTAACAGCAGCATCAGTCTAGGCAGATCACCAACTACTCCTTGTTTTTAGGCTATATTCTTGGGGTTTTGTGAGCCTGCAAAAGCAGGGTTAGGTGGCCAAGTACCCATGAAAGCACCAGAGATTAAGCAGCGACTTGTCAGCTAGCGAGTGCTCAGCCCAAGACCTGCAAGACAAGGAGAGTCAGAAGGTGCTAGGAATCCACATATGTACTTCATTAAACAACTGGAATTTGTCAAATACCCCACAAACCAGAGAATTTCTGCTCTAGGGAACCACCGGACTCCAGTTGACTTTTCTGTCACGTCTCCCACTCCAAACATCTATGAGTGCAGCCAGATTGCCTAAGGGCACCTCCCTAGAGTGCTCCTAAACACCAACTTGCAAACACTTTCTTTTTCCTTATATAAGAGTTATGTCTGCATGTGGTTGTCTGTGATAAAACACACTGATAGAACAGGTCCCTTCTTAAAGTTGTCGTCCTTAAGCATATGAAAACAGGACGCTGTCGCTTAAAAGCCTCAAGAAAGGAAAGATACAGTTCCCACACACACACCCCAAACACCTCCTCTGACACATCTTTAATCAAAAAGAAGGGATCAACACAAGATACCAAACAGAGAAAGGACCTATTTCCCCCACTTTCAAGAGAAATTTTAATTTTTTTATTATTATTTTTAATTTTATCTATTTTACATTCACCTTTCCTATATGCAATAATTGAGTTTGAGTAGCAGAAACACTGCAGAGGAAACAAGCACCCAGACCAGCAGCACCATGGTAAGCACCAACATTGCCCACATCATAGCTCTGCCATCGCTAGACCAGGAGGACCAACAAACAGAATAATATAACCAGGCTCTTCAACCAAGCTACTTCTGTTTTATTAATAGAATATAAATAAAAGCATGTTTGTCAGTCATATAATCCATAAGCATTAGTAAATGCACGGAACACTCCTCTGCCACCACACTTACCGCGGGCAAGAAGAGTCCGTCACGTTGACCGGTATAAGGATATGGAAGAGCACGGGGGTAACTGTTGTAACAACTCAAAAAAAAAGAGATTTGCATAAGGAAAAAAAGTGATAACGGTTGGGCACATGAGGGTTCTCTGCAACCTTCAGGAAGATTGTTTCCTCTCTACCTCCAGGTAATTTCATAGATGCTATAAACTACCATACTGCAAATATGTGATGTAATAAACTGATAAAAAAAAGCTACCTCCTTGCTAGTCTGCCTCCGAGGATTAAAACCAGCTAGCAATGACATCCCCAAGTCTGGAGCAAGAGGCAAGCAGGCCTGTTAGTGTTCATTTCCACAGGGAAACACTAAGGTTGTCCAAAAACCGGACAGTTACAACCAGCCAAAATTTATGATCGGAGAGTCCAGAGGAGGAAAATACGGGTAGAGAAAAAAAACCCTGCATGCTCTCTAGTGTTTTATCAACATTTATTGATTTATTTTAAAAGTTGGGTAGAACACAAGTAATTAATAGACTGCCATATGCCCATGTGCTGCATCTGCTACAGCAATTTATTCTTATAGTTATTTTATTACCTTTTTTGGCAACTGAATGAGATGCGGATCAGCATCCTGACACTTGGAAATTAGCTCGTTTCCATGACTGTCAGCAGGAAAGCAGGAATTAATCCTCTAATTTCAGCCTGAAAGATAGTGAGAGCAAGTCCAAAGAAGAAGGGGAAAAAAAAAAAAATAAAAATTGTTTCTGTGTTTGTAAGAGGGGAAAAAAAAGTGTTTGGAAGAGCAGTGGCCTTATTATGCTGGCAAGCCTACAGCCCATGAGATCAATGTTTTGATGAGCACAAGGACTGGTGCCAGAGGGGGACGGGAAGGAGGAGAAGAGACTTCAATGAGCTGAAAGCGTGGAGAGAGGAAGAGGCAGGGAAGCGGTTTGAGAATGAACTAGGTCAAGGGTGGGTTTAGGACAAGGGAAAGTAGGGCATGCTTGCACAGGAACGTCAGAGCGAGGGAAGACCTCCGATATGGGTCCTGAAGGCTGGGAGGAGAGATGAAAGGAGGAAATATGGTCGCTCTCACCTGCAAGCGAAAGGAGGATACTAAGAGGTGGGAAAAAAAAAGAAGGAAAAGGATTTACAGTGGACCTTGCATACAACAAGACAGCATGCACTTTACGGTTTGCCTAACTGCTAGGCAAACCTTCACCAAGAGGGCTTCAAAAGGGAACAAGTAAAACCTCAGCGTATTTCCAGGAACAGCTCTGTAACTATTTTAAAGATCTCTAGCTAGGGACCAGCAATTTTAAGTGAAGAGCAGATAAGGCTCTTGTGGGTTTGGGGGTTGTTGCTTTTTTGGTAACGCCTCTCCAGAAGACTTTCTGCTCAGCAGCAGCATGAAGTCGTGTCCCACCCCAAGGCTGAGTTTGCCAAAGGGATTTATTTCTGGGCTTGCAATCCGCTTCAAGGTGGGAGCTCCATTTCGGCACTGACATTGCCTGGCTCGCAATCCTGCTGCAGTCACAGTTTCTAGGTCAGAAAGCACAGACTTACTGCCTAAAAGTATAGATAATTCTGCAGGAAAGGACTCCCACATTTGGAGATATGGAAAGATGATTCTGTAACAAGTTTAATTTGATTGAAGTTCTTCTTATTAAAAAAAAAAAAACCAAAAAATTAAATGTAAAGACAAACCTGTATTCCTTTACATAAAAACACTCATCACAGCAACCTTGGGAATAAACCCCATGCTTACACAAAGAAACCTGCATATATCGGTCTCTCGAACACAAGCCCAAACCTATACATTCAAAGAGTTCAGTGATAACTCAGTGTACCAGCAGGAGAGGTCTGGGGGACTGGAAGGAAAAGAGCAGCAACTTCTCATCTCCCACTTAAACCACAGGCTCTGTCCCCAGAGTTTGAGCCTGGACCACTGAACCCAGTCTCAAGAGGATCTGCTCGAAGCAGTCACTCGCACACTTGCCTTGGTCTTGTGTTCCAAACTGTGAACAAAGCCTCTCTTAAATGTGGTTTGATTGACGCAAATCAAGAGCTGAGCGGGTGATTCATAGTTGTCAGACCGTAACACTTGCATAAAAACAGCATGTGGACAAACTTGCTGATGCACTCAAACGCTCAGCACTATCATGAAAGGCATTAGAGTCAAACACAGACCACTCACGATAAGATGGTTTTTCATTCCCCTTCCTCCTCCCTAAAAGACATTTTGGATTTTCCTAGGTAACAGAGTTGTAATAAATCTTCAGGCATAAATGTGTAATTAGCATCTTGCTGTACTTCCCTACAGCTTGGCAGGAAAGATTAGCATGTCAAATAGAGTTAAGGCATAATCCCAGTGGAGTTAAGGGATAACCCATAACCAGACCCCACCGATCTCCTCCAGTTTGGCAGTAGGGCTGCCGCACTGTCAGACATGTATTTTAACCTGTCCATTCCCAACCTAAGTCTACTCCCTCTACCCTCCACAGTAAAGACATTTTCCCTTCTCTTTTCCTTTCCCACGAGCTTCACAGCAGCATGAAGACCAGACAGGCCTGTGGCTGAGGACGGAAATATTTTGCCCCACTTCATAAGGGTGCCTTCAGAAAAGAGCCAAAAGCAGCATTTGACCCGACCCCAAGCTACAGCTCTTCTTGCTGACCCTGAACTGGTCCCACTCTCCTTGCGCTTCATGCGGGCTCTGCATAGGGTATTCACAGATGTAGATAAAGCTGGGATCTTTCTATACTCTCCGTGCATCCCAGTCCACCAGAAGAGACGCCATGAAAAGCAAACACGACCTGACTCCATGGCTTCATCCTCAGAGCAGTCTAGTTGGAAAGTCTGCAGTCTAGAGCCATGCCATCAGATAGCCGCAGCCTTCTCTTGAAGGAGCTGACACGCTTTCACAGGAAGATGGTTGAGTCAGAAGCACATTTTCTACTTCAGTAAGGCCACATCTGCCCCAAAAGTAGAGATGGGTATCCTACCACCACACCCACGGGGCTTACAAAAGCACTCAAGGAAGTCAGACCTTCTGACCAGACTCTGGATTTGCAAATTTGGGAGAAACAGCGTAGATCACAAAGACCTCAGTTCTCCTCCTAGCTGGAAGAGGGTGGGAATTGGGGGAAGGAGCTGCTGGGCCACAGGAGGGTCCCTGCCACCAGCAGCAGGCTGGTGCTGTGCTGCTGTAGCTCTCCCCACCACACACAAAGAGAGCATACAAACTTCTACCATAATTAACTCATGAAAATGACACCATTATGTTCCTGCAAACAATTAGGAAACAAAAGAGAATATACAAAGATCCTGCCAACGACACAAAATAAACTGAAGATACTGTTTCATACTAATCTTTTCATAAACCATTTCAAGGCAAACACGGCTGTAGGTAAGAAGATTCAAACAAGCATGACTTCTGGAGTAACTCTTAAATCCAAGATGCACCTTGATGAGACTCAGGTTCCCAAGGTACCTAGAACAACACGCATCTCTCCCCAGCGCTCTGCCTAAATGAGACACCATCTGTCCCTTCGAGGGGCTGGAAAAGGGTGTCAAGATCTGCCCAATGGCCTGCACCAAACCTCTGCTCCTTGACCTTCAGCTCTGCTAGCATGGCAATCCATCCCAAAGCCTCTGGATCCTGAGCTGGCTTTGCTGGAATAAGCCTATGTTCTGCACTTGAGCTCCCAAAAGAGACTTCTTGATCCATCCATCACCCACAACCCTCCGGCTCCTGGTGTTTTGAGGCCTCCCCCATAATTTCCCTGCATTTCCCAGCCCCTCACCTCTCCTTCCAGCTGGAGTCTGGACCCAGCTACCTTGCAATGCCCCAGGGAAAGTAGCTCCCCTAGCTCCGTTCAGGAGTGGGTAAAGAAAAGGCTAAGCAATGGAAGTGCCCACCATCGCAAGTCTACAAGGCTCACCTCCTCCCACCATTTTCTTAACGTTAGCTGGAAAAAAAAAAAAAAAAACCACTAAACCAAGCTGGCAGCAGCATCCAGGATCCTGGGAGAAAACAGAATCAAAATAGCAAGTACCTTGGACACAGGGTACATCCACATCAACATTTCAGTTTGGGCCAGTGCACTTCAGAAGGGCATCTCCTGGGACACACCACTTAAACCCTGTTCTGGTTTGTATCTCAGAGACATTCCAGCACACAAACTAGATTCCTCTGCAGAAAAATTAACCCAGGAGAGGTACTCCAAGAGCACACCTAACGGACTTCCTCCACTCGTGGATATTCAGTCCACACAACTAGATTAGAGCCGGTACGAAGCGAGCCCCTGTGAGACACGTGCACACCTTTCAGCACCAGCCCCTTCCCAGCATGGACACAGCCCGTGTCACCAGGTCTGCTCCTGCACCGAGCTGCTTGCCCAGAGCCCCTCCACAGCCTGGACCCAGTCCTGCCTTTGCCACTTACTCATTGCCATATTTACACAGTGCCGCTCCGCTACAGAGAAGACACTTTAACTGAAGGGTAAGACCTAAAAGAGCTTTCAGCATAACACAGCCCTTCCAGCCGGCTCAAAAGGAACAAGTCTAAAAGGTTGGAGGCACTCAAGTTCGACATCTCTGCATTACTGCGGTTGGGACCAGCCTAAGCAGAAGTCGTTCCACCGACACAAGAATATCAGATCTAACTCGCCAGGATGAAAACAGTTAGAGAGAGGGGGGCCAGAAAATGAGGAAAGATGATTTCTCAGAAACACATTATCACGAACGAGTGAATTACAGCAAGTTTAATACCGCAGCACTGCAGTTGTCACCCCTCCTCGGTTTCTGGTTTAGTCATCATTAAAAAAAACAAACACAACTCAAAGCACAAAACCCTCATGAAGTTAGTTGATGAAGCACTGCAGCACGTTGCTGAGAAGGAAATTAGAAAGCTAATTTGACTTGATATTTTTCAGTATAAACACATTCAGTCCCATGTTGTTTGTAAGCGCTCTGTCAAATATACAAGCCAGTGGAGTTGAATATACTCTAGAGCTCCAGGTATTACAAGCCACTAAAATAACTGATGCCCAAAAACCTTCTGGCAGCTCATACTTGAGAGTAGGTGAAAATGCAAGTAAGACTGCAGGCAATGAGGTGCTATCAAAGGGACAGCACTACAACAAATTATTTAATCTGAGCTTCAAAAACCTAAGAACTGCTATTTTTTACAGTTAGCTCCCAGGAAACTCCCCTTTCTCTGTTTATAGTAAATTATCTGGTTGGAAGACTTTTTTTAAGTAGCGTTGAGTTCTCAATCGCTATGAGCAAACTAGTAAGTGCCCGTGCAGTTACGGCAGGATTTTTTCCCCAGTTACATTGCTGCCCAAGAATCTGGCAGGATGCGACTTCAGCTGTGCTCTCCAAACAACAGATCGCTTCTTATTTCGTTGGCCAAATGAAGAGAGGAAGGGATTTTTTCAGGCAGGACCCTACAAAGCAGCTGTCTGCAAGTGTCAACAGCTGGAAGCCGAAGCACACTATCTTAAAAATAGAGAGGGCAGCAGAAGATCAACACGTGAAGATCAGGACAAGGTGACAGACAAGAGCAAATAACTACTTTCAAATATAGCAAATGTCTATAGCTCTTAGGGTTTGGGTTTTAGGAAATCATCAGCATGACTAACATATTTAGGAAGTCCAGAAATGAAATCTTGCGTTGTTTTTGGCTTAATGCAGGAAATCAGCTTTAATGACAACCTACAGTTAGCTCTGTAGTAATTTTCTTTCTGCTTCATTGACATACATGACAAGACTTTATTAGCAGGGCTAAAATTAAAAACAAAACATTTTTCCCAGCTGCAAAGAATGCTTAAGCATTCATTGACACCTCATGAAAAGAGACCAAAAAAAAAAAAAATTTCAAAGCAATTCCATCACCTTTTTGTATTTCAGCTTTTCCTAGTATTTTACATCAGAAGTTTTGTACTTTGTACACCCATGACCACAGTTTTTTCATCATCAAGATTAACCGCTGTGAAAAATGACTGTCATGAAGGGCAGTATGTATTGTTATAGCACAAATAAAATTACGACTTCTAACCCAAAAAAGCAGCAAGAACACACTCAAAAGGAATACCATTGGGCAATACGGATTCTGACTTTGCTCAACATTTTTAGGATTTCACACAATCCAATTACTAGCATTAGAAGAAGCGTCTGAATAAAGATTTTTACAGAGTAGGAAGTGATTTTGATTTAAACCACTTTCCCCATATTTGCCATCTAAACACCATACAATTTATGCTTATGTATGGGGAGTGGGAGAAACTCCAGATACCATTACTACCATAATATAAGTTTGAAGAATTTAAAGTCCTGCCCACTCCCCCCAGTCTGAAACAAGAGTTTGTGCAGCATCACCCCAATGACTCTGTCCCTCATTCCCTCCCAATCAAGATCATCATTGCACATTTTGTTTGCTCTTATGTCAAACCCTTTCACTTTTTAAAACTTTTACTTTTTTTTAATGGCTGCTATTTAACAGAGAAAAGACATGGTGCAATCTGAGATGATTTCTCCTGAATTTGATGTTTTTGAAGGCTTACATCACAAGAGTTTAACACTGTTGAAGAATATAATTCAACAATAATAGTTCTCCCAAGCAAATCCTATTTGGGCCATGCTTCCCATTTCCCTCAACACGGTCTTCCAGACAAGACTAGCATCCTGGTACTCTTACCAGGAGAGCTTCTTTGCACACTAAAAAAAAAAAAAAAAAAAAGGCTCTAGAAGCACTGTTCACAACCAAAGCCAGTCAAACAGCTCACTACCAGTAATTAGGTTATGGCAACAAGACCAATTTACAACTGGGGGGAAAAAAGCTGTCTTGTTTATTTAGAAAGGGTCTCACTTCTAGGAGAGATTTTCTTCTTTTTGAATCCTGTGCACTAACAACCTACCTTCCTCTCTCCCAAGTGCCTTTTTTCTAACCATCTTGAATGTTTTTAAAAAAAAAAAAAAAAAAAAAAGACAGCAAATTACAGCACCTAGCGAGTAATGTGGTTGGAGGTTTTACTGACACTTGTTTGGCATGACCGGGACGGCTCTTACAGCTTTACCACTTGTGAATAACGGACACATTTAAAAACTAAAGTCAATAAAACATGTATGCTACATAAGTATGAGAAGGATATTCAGAGTGCAGATCTTTTTTAGGGTGTTCCCCACCACCGCCTTAATTAACGTTAAGAGGTGGCAAGAACTGGTTAAGCAGCAAGGGCAGCACTAGATAATTTATTGCCATATTAGATATCTCAGAACAGCAAACAAGGTGAAAGACACTGGTATAAGGAACTGCGCTCACACCTCTGGAAGAGTTGCACATGGATAATTTCAAATTCATCAAATCTGAAGCAGAACTATGGGTTGGTTTCTTTGTTTTGTTTTAAAAATTTAAAGCAGGAGTGTTGTTTGAAAACCTTCAGAGATTTGGAAGGGGGAGGAAAAAAAAAAGCAAAACCCCTAAAAGATTTTGCTTGAGCCCTTCTGTCTGACATTAGAGAACCTCTGCTTTAGAAATAGAAAGGAGAAGGAATAGAGAAAGGAGTAAGAAATAATGATTATGGAAAGGAAACTTGTTTTTGCTAAATCTCCAGAGTCCTGTTGGGGAGGGAAGTTATCCAAGCAAGTGATCCTGCAGCACAGCAAAACCTTCCCAGGACTCCCCAATCCAACTTCAACAGGAACGCTCACGTAAGAACTTCCCAAACCCCCGTTACGGTAAAGAAAAACATCCCAATTTACTGGAAGTCAGCAAAAGCAGAGTCCTTGACATGGTCATCAGTGTCTTCATCTGGCTCCAAAAAGCTTACCGTGGAAGCATGGCTCATGGTACAATCCAGAAAAAAAGAAAGCTTTACTGTCTGTGTAATGAGTTACTAGACTACGAGGGGAAAATAGGATGAAGCAGGGATCACCATAAATGCCGTAGCTCAAGGCTGCAATACCTTGACTCCTCTGTACTTTGCGTAGCTGAAACTCTTAGTACCGATTTATTTTTTGCATGCTTGTCAACGATTCTGATTAAAAACGTGTCAGCCGCTTAAATAAAGCGAGTATTGCGACCGCCATGCAGAAACGTGTCTCCAGAGCTGACCTCAAGCATGTTCCTGACACGTGCAGTTTTAATCACCACTTAAAGAATCACCAACTCCAAATATTTAAAACTGGAAAGAATTTTCTAGATGCGCTAGGAATAGGAGTTGCTAAAAGAGTCCCAGAAGAGCTTCGGCTGATAAATCATTTATATGGCTTGTATACCAATTTGGCAACTAGGGGAAGAAAGAAGAAGGAAGTGTTATTTTATGCATGAAATTCAGTACAGCGGAGTTCCAGGTAAGGAAGGGGCACTTTTCAAACCCCCAAACAAACGAACAGGAGTAGAGACACTCTCGCGGCACCTGCTTTCACCACTGTGGGAACTACTCTCACTTAAAAGAGCCGTTTGCCACATCCCTGCTTGCACCAGGAGAACGCGAAGGTGCTCAAGCTGGCACTTCTCAGAAGACGCTGCTGCTCGGCGTTGCAGCTATTTATAGCGAGCGCAGTTCAAGGTGCATGCTGCTGCAGACAAGGGAACGGCTTGTTTTCGCGGTAATTGATCTATACGGCACGGATTACATAAACAGTTGTTTCTTGCTCATTTCCACTCCACCGGCATCTCCCACGATAAAAATGCACTTGTCGATACGGCAGCTGCTATCAAACGGCAGAACTGTTAGCAGCTGCAAGGTCTTTAACTGGGAACTCTAGGTGAGTTTTGTAAAGATGTTCAGAAAATACAGCTGCGAAGCCTTCGGGTGCAGCTGTATGCAGACACAGAAGAGAGCGGTAATCCCTTTCCACGCTATTCTTCTGTGGTTTAAAAAAAAACATAAAGCCAATTTTCTCAGTTTCACTTGCTAGAAATCCTTGTTTAAGCATATCTGCACTAGTCTTTTTGAATATTTTGATGGTAAGCTTGGTATCCAGATTCTGTTTCTGCAAAAGACAGTCCAATTTCTTTTAAAGCTATTACTTCTACTTCAATAGGTTATTATTTTCTGTAAATTCATCCTTACCTTTCTGCATCTCTGCATAGAAGACACAGCGATATTGTGCCCTGGAAGTAAACGCAGTGTGTCCAAAGCTGACCACCTCTCTCTTTTCAGTGCCGTAGGACTGTAACATACCGCTCTGCGGCGTTGCGAACCAGCCTGCCTTAAACAGTCTCGTGCGGGACCAACCCTCGAATGTCAAGAGCAGCGTTTCACTTCTTAAGACCGTGGAAAATCCACGCCGGCAGTGAGAAGACAAACCACCGCGTGTGAGACAGCCTTCTTCTGAGGACCGCTGCTGCTCAGGCTCGGAGCACCAGAAATAGCTGGTGACCGGGCAGAGATCAGTGGGTGAGGTGGTCAAAGGTACGCGATAAACACAACTTCCTACAGCAACAGCTCATGTTGAGTGCTGAAATACATATGCACAGACCAGAGCTAAATCTGCCTTTGCAATTAACACCAGTCCCCAAACAAAATGAAATGCAGACAACTCCCCTTTCCTTCCCAACCCCTTGGGGGAGAAAAAAAGAAAAATGTCTTCTTGCACCTATTTATCACACCAAGCTTGACACAGAGCTGGCAGCTGCCTTTACCACCACTGCCATGCTCACACGAGGAGCAGGACACAGAGCTGGAGGCACATCTCCGCCGGGATGGCCCAGCGGAGCGCCTGCCTCTGCTGCTGCTACTACCCTACAGCACTCTCCAATAACTATATCGGAACAAATGAGGGCTGGAAAGCTGCTATAAGCAGGTAGAGAAGAAACAATCAAGTTGTTCACCACACGTGCGAGTGCTTTGTTTTATCTGGCATCAGCCAGGGCACACCTCATCTCTTTTAGGTTAATCAGATTCTCAGAGCTTCACCAGAGCGGGACCCAAAAGCTGCAGTTTAACAATATGGTTTGAGAAGTGTACCCTGCACAAAGATGCCTTATCACTTTTCCATTTTAAAATTCAATGACAACTTGGAGAAGAGAATCAAGACTGGAAGCTGGTTAGCATACGTTCAGAGCTTGGGGCCCTGAAACTCACTTTCATCCACAGGTAGAAGCCACTGGAAAAGAGGGGAAAAACCAACACCAAATCTTTGTTTTCCCATCAGTGATTTACCCGGTTTAATTTTGCTAGCTGTGTATTGCAAAATCAATGCTTACCTAAAGAGCCGCCTGCCTGTTGAGCAATACGGTCTAGAGCTCTGTTGCAACTGAAGCTGAGAGCGCGGGATGATACACTCAGGAATACCCCCTCTCCTCGCAAGCTCCCTCTGGTTCAGCTCGGATAACTCAACTCTGCTTTTCAGGACTACAGAAGGGAAGTGCAGAATACACCTATTGCCGAGCCGACTGCAATAAACACAAACCGCTGCACACCAGTGTTCAGCTCTGCCTTTTAGCAACTCGTTTCTCTACCTTTATGGACTAGCTTCGCTGTCCTTAACTGCGAGTATTCGTTTTCTATTCGCATGCACATCATGCCTGTCCCTGGCAACAAGTCCATGGGCCTTTGCCGAGCTCCTCAGAGGAAAGAGGTGACAAGCTCACGGACATCACTCCTCAGGAATAACATTGCAGAGAGAGACAGTTGAATCTCCTTTCGTTGCTACGTCGTGAGGCTGGAAGTCCATCCCACAGAGTTAAATCAAGGCCTGGCTCTACCCTGCGACAGCACCACTGATGGAGACGTTTATTTCATAGAGCTTTTAAGGGATTCATACAAAAACAGT